>NC_035107.1:215227596-215904025 GCF_002204515.2 Aedes aegypti | reverse complement strand
CCAGGGCATAGAGTATCATCGTACCTGCCACACGATATACGAATGCAAAAATGGTCAATTGGCAAAGAAAGCTCTCAGTTAATAACTGTGGAAGTGCTCATAAGAACACTAAGCTGAGAAGCAGGCTTTGTCCCAGTTGGGACGTAACGCCAGAAAGAAGAAGAAGTTAAGAGAAGAATGCCTTATCTTAATATATTCAAAAAAAAAATTAGTTTCAAACAAGGGGCGCTGAAATGCCGGTTCGCCAAGGGCGCCATGAGACTGCGCTACGGCTCTGTATGTAATGTGCCAGTACTATTCACTTGTTTGCCAGAATGTCTATCGAACGTATCCTATGGCTTTACCCTTCCCATTAACACTCCACAATATCCCGTAACACATATGAGAGGTCGCAGAGTTCTCCGCATCTTTCTTAAGTAGGTGTTCATTTAACCATCCCTCCTCATTCCCCAGCATTTGCAAGGACGTGGCCAGGACAGCTCTCGACTGTTGGAAGATGCGTCATTCTTGTCGAAGAAGCAGGGATTAGTCCCAAATCTCTGGCTTGCTAATGCTAAGTACCTACATAAAGTAAACTGATTTCAACCATGGAATCGCAGTCAATGTATGCGTCGTTTTGGGGGAGACTCCAATCAATTGTTTGATATGAGAAAGGGTTGCATCAAAGGCCTTTCAAATGCGAAATTTGATGGAGTACATCATTTTTTCGGAGGTCGTGCTGTCCAAAATAATATACGATTGATGGGTATTAGACAAATATAGGGAATCGATGCCGGTTATGGACCCTTTGCGTATTATGGACACCCTACAGAAAAACATAAAATTAACACTCAAAGCAACTTTATTCCTATGAAAATCCACCGGGGGAACTTCGATTATATTGTTAGTCAGCAGTTTCAGGCAAAATATTTGGTTTGAGACGCATAAATACAGATTTTTGAACAGTATTGCTGTTTGCATTTGACGTGCAAATCCAGTCTAACTGAGCTTCAAACGCGGTAACACAAAGTAACCAAAGGATACTTAGCAACCATGATGCATATCACCGCCAACCTAGCAAAGAAAATCAAATTTTGACTTCGCCTTCCTAGTTGCAAATCTTACCGCATTTGGTGTTCCCGCATTTGATATTTGCATTTCAAACGCACACAGCAATATTATAAATGAAACCACACAAGAGGGTCCATAATACGCATTTCCAGGTGGGTCCATAGTAGGCTCGTCGGCAGCGAGCCGGATTACATGGGAATCAAATGGAGTGTCCATAATACGCAACGTCAAATTTGTAAACAATCCTATTATGAACCCCGGGAGGGTCCATAATAGGCATTCGGACAACAGTTTTTCAAATGCATATTTCGCTGGAAAAAT
The DNA here is from genome assembly GCF_002204515.2 of Aedes aegypti. Lineage (NCBI taxonomy): Eukaryota > Metazoa > Arthropoda > Insecta > Diptera > Culicidae > Aedes > Aedes aegypti. The sequence goes on along the minus strand of NC_035107.1, from coordinate 215,902,654 downwards.
CGAATGATTTTGTATGTTTCATAGACATACTATGAAGTAAAGACATTGAATTTGTTGTTAGACTCCACAAAACGTATATGCGTCTGAGATATCATTGCGGAAAAGCGTCTAGAATGAATTTCAGCTACTAAGGGGTCCATTACTAGCATTGAAACCCTATATTAGGCCCTTACGTTTTTCTGTCTCTTGAAACTTTTACCCAAAAAATATCGCTTTTTTCGTAACGATATTTTTTAACATTGGAAATACAACACAGTATACTGTTAAATAACAATACAATTACAATACAATATCCTGTTTAGAAAAATCCAATGTATGGTATACAAATACAGTGCTGACCCAATTTTGTCAGCCCCCGACTTTGTGTACCCCCGTTTTGTCAGCTTTTTGACCCGATTTTGTCAGCCTATTTAGAATGTAACATTATTCGTCATTTTTTACCGTGCTTACAGTTAAACTGATCCCGTATGATTAAATATGACGTCAAAAAATTACTTATAAAAAGAGTGCAAAATTTTTGTATGGAACGTCACGTTTCGCTGAAGTGTCCCTCCTTAAGAGCGTGAGGGGATCGAAAATTTCCAATTGAAGTATTACGTAATAAATGGATGCTGGCTAATATGAGTTTGAACACCGACATGGGACTAAATACTGGAACTCATATTCTCTACACTTGATTCCGCATTGAGATTTTGTTGGAATATTTAATTAAAATATGTCGAATAACGCGGAAGTGGGAATCAGTTGTGGCTTTGTTGTCCCAAAAGCTAGTTTTGACACTGGAAGTAGTATCGATTTCTTAGCTCGATGCCAGTAAAACTAACTCAGACGATTTCGTTGGTAAATCATACATTTGACTACTAATTACACAGCGCAACAAAAATGACCTTTTTGCGTGTCTCAAGGATCAAATTACGTGTCTCTAGTAGATTTGGGATTGCTTAATCTAATGCCGTTCTCAGAAATGTTCCAGCACGTCAGGATTTTTAGCTACAGGTCGCCAAGGTTGGATAAAACACTGTTTTAGTTGATGTTTACATGTAATATAAAGTATGATTTATCAAAATTTTTCGTGATCTAATTCATCAAGCATGCAAAAGGTGCCTTTAATTTTCATTTCAGACATAATTTGGTTGAAATTGCACGGTTAAATTTCGATTAAATCAATTTATTCAACATACCAACAATCTCCATACAAAACTGTTCATTTCTCTTATATGGCAATGTACAATACTTTCCTAAACCATCAAAAAATAACTTTTGAGCATCAAAAATATTATGAACTTTGTGGATAAGTATTGTTATTCACATGAAGTATGAGTTCTGAAGCAAATTAATGGATTCAGCAACCTTTAATTAAGTAAATAGCGGTATTTTGGTGCTTGAGACAAAACCGTGTTCCGCAGTGTTATTCATCTTCGGAGAAAAAGCCGTGTTCTATTGAGCATTTCCACAGCTATTAACTAACGAACGTGTTCGGAATGTCAAACAAAATGAGCGTTGTTCGATGTTTGTAGCGAAACCCTGCTTCAAACTTTTGCAAAAAATAGTATTGGACATGTTATACTATTACTTTTATCAGTAAACTTAATAGTTAACAGTAAAATAAGCAATGAAATTGCCTTGTCGGCATATACTAGCCGATTAATGCCTATTGGATGCATTTATGGCACTGTTAGCCTGTTCTAAATATGAGTCAAAATGACATTAAAAAAACATATGAAGCATTCAACGATTTTGTGAAACTCGCCTTTGAATATAATATTATGTAGATTCACTATGTTTATGTGTCCCAGTCAATTTTTGCCATAAATTTATTCAAATGTATCTTATTTGAGTTGCAAATTCCAAAAAAAACATCGTTTAATTTGACAGGCCCTTTTAGAAACTTATTCTAGAAGACTTTTCCCCCTTAAATGTTCATATTGTTCTGAATGCGATCTTTAAATCTATATTTACTCTTCAATAGTTGATAAACATGAGCAAAAATAAAATGTCCCGATTTTATCAGGTTCCCGATTTTGTCAGCCTAAAATTCGCCGAGGGGCTGAGAAAATCGGGTCCTTACTAATATTTTTTCATACATAGATTTCAATAAAACAATAAGATATATTGTTTTTTGTTCGTAACAACATTTAGTGAATTATTGTGAAAAATATCGTTTTTGTATTGTTTTGAATGGCAATTTGTGTATTGTTTTACAATGCAAACACCATTTGACAAAATTCATAATGATAGGTGGTGAAAAGAATAAAAAATGTGAAAACGAACGAGAAAAGTTTTTCGAAAATAAATACAGGAAAAGGGAGCAATTGATGATTGAAATGATGATCAGAAAACGCTTTACATAAAATATAGAAAATCATCAGCAAGCTAGCAGCAAACTACCACTGAAGTTTACATACAAGTTGAAATAACATGACTAAAATCATTAGGTCAGGATTTTAAAAGATATCAGAATATGATACTGGTATTTGGAAGGAACATTCAAAAGACAGGGAAAAATAAAAAACAAAGTAGAAAATATTTATAAAAATGAAGACAGCGAAGTACCCCATGGGTACCAAAATATTTGATAAAACTTTGGGAATAAAAATTGATGGATAACGACTAACATTTGAAGATTAAAAGGGAGAAAATCATAATAAATCTTCGAGCTGTTTAGTGGAACACCTGAAAATAAATGAAAAATAGAATTTAGTACTATACCACTTAATTGCACTATAGTTTGTACCCTTTGACAGATACACGTATTTTGACCTAAACTGTTAGGCCGTGTCGTGCACTAGACTCGGAAGTCTAGTTTAGTACACGACACTGAAGACGGCCTTACAGTTGAGGTCGAAAATCGCCATACATATTTGCAAAAGTTATCGAAGTTGAAACACGAAAGATACGAGAAAATTCTGCACAATTTCGTCGAAAACTCAACAGGAATAATGGACGCGAAAATTCCTAAATTTGCAAATTCAATATCATTATTTTTATTGTGAAGAACGTAAGTAGGATATAGCCGTTGAATTCAAATCAATTTTTGCAGAAAAAATCACTTGCTGATGTTTTTTTGGTAAGTTTTCTGCGGTTACGAAAAAAAACATCTCTGGATTTAATCACTACAACAACATAAAGGACAAGTTTACTAAGAAAAGTGTCTTTGGAATAGTTGTTTTTCCATTCATTCAATCGAACGAAGGTCTCCTAAGGTTCTAACCTGACATAGCCAGCTATCATTACAGATCTGATGTCATAAAATGACGTGTTATGGTATGTCTATGATATTAGCACAATAGGGGAAGTGGTGGTAAAATGAACAGGGGTGATAAAATGAACACCTTGCCTTTTATCGAGAAAAAACAAATTTCGATGAATTTTTATTACGCACGGACGATTTATAGCATAAATCAGAGTGTTCGAGTTGATACGTAGGTCAATTGAAGTGAAAATATCAACGAAAACTGAGATTTTTGAAAACCACGTTTGAAAATTGGAACTGACGTAACTTTTAGCTCGGAATACTCAGAAGGTTTTTCAGTAAGGTGAATATCGTTATAAAATGAGGTCAAATCTGATACCTTTAGAATTCCTTTTGAATGGGTTACAATCATTAATGGATATATTTTCGGTAAAACAATAAATTTTTTCAGAAATATTTGTTTTGCTCACGTTTTTTGCATGATGTTCATTTTACCACCAACAGCTGTTCATTTTACCAACATAGTGCTGGTAAAATAAACATTTACATCGTTTTTTGCTAGCGACAAATAAATGTGAAAATTCAGCTATTTTAGTATGAATTCGTGTCCTTGCTATAGATAACATCCCTGTTTTTGATGTTGTGGGATATAATTATACAAATTCCTCGTTTTTCTATCAGAAACAAGATGATTTCCTTAAGTTGTTCATTTTACCACCCCTTCCCCTAATTTCGGTTTAATGACACGAGCCGAAAAGTGCCGGGATAAAGATGGAGGTATCTTGACGGACGTAGCAATTGGAAGGTGGAAGCAGCACTGCGATGAACACCTGAATGGCGTAGAGAAGGAAGACCAAGGCAGCAGGAGGAATGGCTTCATCAGTACGGTGGATAAGGGAGACTTGCCAACTCCAACAATAATTAACGTTAAAGATTCTATTAAACAGCTCAGGAACAACAAAGGAGCTAAGATGGATGGTATTGGAGTGGAACTTTTTAAAATGGGACAAGTTGGCTACTTGTCTGCACCGATTGACAGCCAGGATCTGGGATACATAAAGGCTGCAAGACAGGTAGGGGGAGATCCCCCAGTGCCGGACAGCACCCAATACCGGACAAAGTCGAAACAATGAGAAATCATGGTCCAATCAAAATAATGTATTAGTAGAAAAGGAAGCTCTTATGTAGACTAATGTTTGCGTAGAATAACACATCCTTGAAATATGCATTCCTTTTTAAAAAAGTAGAAAAGTTTGAAAATCTTAAAAAAATTGACGTATTTTCTTAATTTTGAGTGTATTTAATAATTATTTTGAATATGAAAAAATACTTTGGATCCCGCAAGCATGATCGAACATAATCATAATTTGATAGTAAGAATGTATTTTGTAGTATAATTGAAGTACATATGGACAAATTACAATTTTGGTTAAGTACCTGCTGTCCCTCAGTTTCGGACAGCTTGATTTGTTATATGAAATCTTTGTAATTATTGCATCAGTTTCTCAAAATACTTTCATTTTTCATGGGTTCCGTCGGTCATGGTATCAAACGTGCAATAAAATTAAGAAGAATGAACATTCAGAACAACATCGTAAAATGTGCTATTTTTCATCATATATGAAAGAGGTTTTTGATAGGCATCTTTCAAACTACGAAAAACTCACATTATTCTTATAAATGTTGCAAATGCATTGAATTGGTAATTATAAACTATTCCTATAGTGTACACATTCAATGATGTTCAAATTTGCAGAACTCGAGGCATTTCCAGATCGTGTCCGGTATTGGGTGCCACCTTTCAAGATCGATCAATTTGGTACTAAAATACATCATCAAAACGCAATGTCAAAATTCATATTTCTATTTTCCAATTTATTTTTGTACACTACAAAAATGATAATATTTATCATAAATGGGTAACACGAGCCCATAAAATCAATATTTTTCGAATTATAAATTTAGTGGCTTAAGTGTCCGGTACTGGGGGATCTCCCCCTAAAAGGAGAGAGTACTATATCCAATATACAAAAAGATAATTTTCCGCCGTATATCACCGCTAGCAAGCAGATTTTTGGGAAGTTGTCAAGCCGGTTTCGTGACAACGTGTTGTGGCGGATAACAAGTTCTTACGCACATTTCAAAACCGCGAAGAGTCATGGAATTTATGGACGAGAACGGTTTTCCCGGAAAACTGACTAGAATGATCAAGGCCACGATGGATAGTCTACAGTGCTGTGAGAATATATCGGATGCGTTATCGGACCCGTTTGAAACACGCAAAGCACTCCGACAAGGCCGGTTCAATATTGCGCTAGAAGGTGCTATGAAACGGACGGGGTTCAACATGCGGGTAACGATCTTCAATAAATCCAGCTATCACATTTGTTTCGCTGACGGTCCACGTCGTCCACTGTCGGAAGACCATTCCAGGTGGTTGCTGAACAGTATACCTACCTTGATATGTTAATGGCTACAGCGAAGCGTCATGCCATTGTCGGGCGTATTGTAGAGCTCCATCTTTGTCGGTCTTGGGCGAAACTTCTCCAGTTTCCCCTAACGTTTAGGGTCGCCAGGTCCTCTTCCACTGCGTACAGCCAGCGTATTCGTGGTCTTCCTCGAAGCCGCCGACCTCTACCTGGTTCCCTGCTGAATATTATTTTCGCAATTCTTTCTTCCGACATTCGCACGAAGTGACCAGCCCACTGAAGTCTGTCGTATTTTACACAATTGATAATATTCGCATCTGTGTACACTTGATACAACTCGTCATTCATGCGTCTGCGCCACACACCATTTTCGAGTTTCCCACCGAGTATTGTCCGCAGCACTTTACGCTCGAAAATACCGAGAGCAATGTTTCATACAGGGTGAATTTTGTTTCCGTTTGCAAGCTGCGGGACCTAAGCTGGTTACGTAGTCTGTAGAAGGCCCTATTCAACAACATCGTTGTGGCATGTGACAAGTGTTCCAAGGTTAACAAATTCTTCAAACACATCTCCATCAAACACTACCTCAGCACCTACACCTCCAAGCCTGACTCTATCTCTAGAGATTTGAAAAATGAAATCATTCTTTCATCATCATTCACTATGCCATCGCATAGTACTGAAATTACAGTACTATCGTGTTTGTAATATTTTTCAAAATTTAATTTCAATATGAACCTTCATCGTCTTTGGGCCACCTATAAATCACCACCTAGAAAGCTGAAAATTTCACAGAACACTATTTTTATGGTAAAGATAGCAAGGAAGATATGTGAGATTGTATTTTCAAACATTTTCAAATTTTGAATCGCCCTTATACTCCACCAAGTTTTTATTCACCCTTAAACGATTATTGAACACAAAATTTAATAAAATATACTTTCATGAGCCTTTAAAAGTATGAAAGTTTTTCAAGAAACTTCAAGTGATCACTGGTTACGCTTATAGATCTGAAAGGCTGTTTCGCACGGAGGTGGTGACCTTGAACGCTAAGGAAAATTTCCATATCCAGCTTTTTACGCTAGCTATAAATCAACAGAGGGTGATTCAATTTTGACATGTCTTGCGTACAGATTTTATAGTAAAGTCTCAGCAGGCAATGATTTTATTCTGTTGAAGGAACTGTCAAAAATTTTCACTTGATTTGTTTTGCAGCTACACATTTCGTAGTCAACTTTTTATATTTACATATCCCATTTTTTTCTAATCTTAAATAATTTTGTATGATTTTAGGAAATCAATGATTAGGATCCATCGCAACTCATCTGGTGTGAACGAATTTCCAGACAATTTTTGGATAATCGTGTTAATTGGTGAATGTGGATATTGAGCGCTTTTCTATGGAAGCAATGCACTCTAAGCTGGCGACCAAATTATCCGCCGATTTTCGTTTCTCATGGGAAGCGGTTGTCTATATTCTTACGACCTTAGTCTACGTTATCAGACGACCTAAACACATAGCGCCAACTTCCACACATTTGAATAGGTTTGTCCAAGAAAGCCCTCCCAGAGTTCAATATTTCATTATTCTTTTATTCTATTCTTATAAATGTTGCGTTTGGGCACTATTATTGACGATGGAGCCACCAATTCCTGCACGAAGTTTCAAATAACAAAAAAGAAAACCTGCCGTTAATTTCCATTAACATTAACAGTATAAACTGCTAGTCATAGACAATTAAAATTAGTTTTGTGGCTATCAATGATAAATATCGTCCTACATTCAGGCTTAGATGGTCTTGTGTGTTAAGAGAGCATGTGGGAGCAATAAATATAAATCCGTGGATCATTAAGTACTCAATGAATCTATCTGAAAGAATTTATTCTTTCGGCGACAAATCCATAGTTTAGTTTCCTTATTGCCTCCATTTCTTATGATTCCTTTCAAAATTGTCACTCACCATTTCTTTGAGATTTCAACCAGGAATTTCTGTAAGGATACATTCAGAAATTACTCTGGAAATTTCTCCTAAGATTGCAAGAATTCTTTCGAAAATTCTTCAATAAATTTTCCAGTTCTCAAAGAACTTATCAAAGGTAGTATCTAGAGATATTTTCAGCAATTATTGTTGTAATTTCTCTGAAACAATTCTATGAAGTTCTCCTAAAGGAATGATGAAACTTCCGCAGAAATTCCTTATAAACTCATGCAGGCGTCCTTGAAAGAACTCCAGGCTCCATAGTTCAGTATCCTTATTCGATTAGTAGTAATCCTGTTTAATGTACCTAAAATAAATAAAAAACAAAATGAAATTTTAACAAGAATGTACTAAATGAAACTTCATGGTAAGTTTTTTGGTTTTGGTCTCCTGGAAACACGTTTGTCAACACCAACAATATCAAAAATTTGTTTCGGTGCAGAGGTTGCTACGATCCAACTATAAAACAAATTATAGTGTGGGCAAGCAATGTCAGAAAGGGGTGATTCAAAATTTATGGCATACTAGCGTAAAAAGCTGGATAGCTGACATAATTATTCACAAGCTGTGTCATACAAATCTTGTTTTTCATCTATTTGATAGAAATCTACAAAATTTCATACATTCTAAATTAATACAACAAATTTTGAGAGTGAGAATTTTATTAACGTTAAATTCTATTAATATACCCCGACCTTTTACGCACATGGTGATTCCAGTGTAAAACACTTTCGTTCGAGAGATGACGAGATCGCTGGCAGTGGGATGATGAAATCCGCAACCTTCTCCAACCCGGCTTAAGCCCCGATGCCACTACTTGCACTGGTGAAGACATCTCCTCTCCATCCGCACTGGTTGCTAAACTGTTACTTTTTGTCAGCCGGCTTAGGCGAGTGAATTAATGCGACTGCAATTAGGTTCGGGCTAAGCGGTTATGCTGGTGAGCCTAGGAAAGTGCGTGACGGGTGGCCATTATGCTGATTTTATTTGGATGAATCAGCTCAAGAGAATGCTATGTAATGGGCCTAATCGTGGTGGATCATCTCATCATCGAGCCCTACCATTTGGGAAGGTGATAAATATTCATTTTGAACACAGGAAGCTGTTGGTTTTGGTGTTGCTCTTTTAGATTGGAGAAGAGATATCTTATGCAACTTTGACGATGATGTTTTGACTAGATCACTGATAACGACATTTTTTGAATATCAAAACTGTTGATCACAAACACTTCCATCATGCTCTAGTGACCTAATAGGTCAACTTGTATTTTGGTGGATCTCTGGGTATATTGACGCAATATTTTTGTTAGTGGTCACTGCGCCAGCTATTCCAATTTCTAAACAATTCTAAAAACAATTGGAAATTGGTTATAATTACTATTAATTTTCTTATTATATCAGTTCATTAGTGTCGATTACTAAGCTGAGGGGCAGGCTCTGTTCCAGTTAAGGCATAACGCTAATAAGAGAAATAAGAATAAGATGCCAAATTTTGAAACTGCCCGATAAGCGAATAGGTTTGGACCGCCTGTGGTTTCGTCATTTATAGATAAATTCTTAACATTTTTTTGAATCTATTGGTTATTTGACAACTAGTTGAGAACCATTGATTGTTTACAACACTAACACACTATCGAAAAATTGAAAAATTGAAAAATTTCGATCCCTTGTCTGATGAATTTACGAAACTTCTATTTAATTTGGAAGGAGTTCCCCCTCACAGGTCATTCCGACGATACACCAGCTTTAAACATTTGACCAAAATTACTTTGCTACTGCAAAAAAACACGGACAGGAAATTACACCACATCGCACGGCAAGCGACTCGTGTCCAGTAGCATAAAAATACATCTCCCAAACAAAAGACTCAAGAAGATCTTTAAAGAAGATGCTACCAACTGCCCGACGAGATGCCCTATAATTATTTGCTCTATCGAACGCGATCCGTTCACCTACATTCCACCGACGCAAAGCATCACCTCTGACGATGATGATCAGTACTGCAGTCGGTTGAACGTTATATTGGAGCATCATCACCGCCATCAGGCACCATCCACTCCGATCACTTTTAATTGCTCCAGTACGGCATATAGAAGAAGAAAAAAACCGCTCAGCAGAACGACTCTCAGACTTTTAAGACCTTCACCTGCCAGCACAAGCTCCAATCCAACGGCTCATCCTGCTTCGTACCCCACTTCAGATGACGGCTGGAAATCCGTGTCCATTCTAAAAATTCACCTGCCCTGCAGCTCGGCCGTCTTTCAAGCCAAACACGGACGACGATCATCAATAGAGAGGCCCTAGCAAATCCCCCGCCGCAGTTGGACGAAAAAGGCTAATTGAAGCCACGTTCGGAATAATCTAATAAGAGTCTGTGAGAAGCGAAGTGTGCTTGAGCCCGTGTCGTCGAGGTCTGTGGGTGATGAGCCGCAGGGCTCTCGGAAACCATATACTTTTTCCATAAAACAACAGTTGCATCGGAGAGAACATTCCTCCTTAGTTGGTAGGTTTACAAGGTGAACCAGTTCGGGACCTTTCATGTTCATGAGAATGACTTTTGAACATCAACAACCTGTGAGTGTGGCGAATGAGCTTACGCTAGCCTCGCACTATGACCTAATCACCAAAACCGGACCTTCTTGGCGATTTTATGTTCTAATGGGATTGATTTATGATTCAATGTTACGCTTCTGCCTGGAGCCTGATTAATGCGCAATCCAACGAAATATAAACCGATTTATTTGTTATGTTGATGGAAGAGGCTATATGGCAAAACTTTGCACTTTGAGAAAAAACAACCCGAAAAAGTGCTTAACTCACCACTCTACCACTAAAATTCAATAGAAGTAATTTCTTGTATTAAAATCTTGAAAAGGTGCCCATTTATTATTTTTTACCTCAAACAAGTAATTTTTCTTGTAAACAAAGATTTTACTGGTAAGACTTCAAAGACTAGAAAGGAATGTCGCAAATCATTTGCTTGGTGGAAAATGTTTTCCTCTTTGGAAAAAGATTTTAGACTATTTGTCCTTTCGATCTGATATCAAAGATTCATGTTTCTTATTGCCGGACATCAGTATATGAGTTGTATTTTCTTCATTATGTAAAAGTGTTATAGTATGCTATTGGTAACATTTCTCGCATAAATTTCATATGGGCTAAAATCTGTCGTAATATAAAACTTCTATGAGTTTTCTTGAAAAAAAAAATGGGTGGAAAAAATTGAAATTGCACTTACAGAATATGGTAAAATTTTCATAATATGAACGTATAACTATAATAAATTATAATAATATCTTACGGAAAAAATTAGATGCACATTTGGTCGGTGTTCAGACAGACCAGACTACATGATATTTTGACCTTGTAATTATAAGCCCAGAACTCAAATAATACTGATCTTTTCGATGCACTTTTGAAATAGCACGGTGCACCGACAGAAAGTTATTATGCAAAAAAAATGTCCATCAAATCTGAGCACAGGGCTCGATTCCTGGGGTCATTCTGCACTTCCGGACCAATTTAAAAAAAAATCGAAGTGTTTTGGCGAAGTGGACGAAATAATGGATCTTTGAAGTCAGATAAGCCTTTATTAAGCAACAGTGTAGAAATGTCGTCTCCATTTGCAAGTTGTGGGTCCCTAAGTTGGTTACGTAATCCATGGAAGGAGATATTCGAAGCTAGAATACGTGTTTTTACTACACGGAAAACATTATTATCATACGTCACAAATGTTATATTGCTCTTCAACAACTTTAATTACATCTTCATCAAGAACTGCATCAACACCAACACATCTGAACCTGTTTTTTTCTCTATAAGCGACCGTATGGGTAGAGTAAATGGCATTACAAGCTTGTCTTAGTTGTCCATCTTTAAAATAGTGAAACCCTGCTTTACTGCACTGCGATCGATTCCAATAAAGTCATCGTCTGCAAAATCAAGGAGAAAAAGCAGGGTAGACAATCGTCAGATTCGTCACCGACGAAATAAAAAAAATCGTCCTCCAGTATAAAAACTCTGGCAGGTCGTCATCTCGTCATCGAAAGAATGCACGACTAACTTCAACCCAAAATCGTCAACGAGCAAATGTTTCTTTATTACGCTTGCTATCCTTACATACATGAAGAAAGCGTTTACTGTATATTCGGTTGCTACGGACCAAACAACGAATGCCATCACATAGGGTAGATGTACCAATAGTGGAGGTACTAAGCACGAAGGAACATCATTTAACCGCCTAAATTCAAAAAGCGCAATTAATGTACATGTTTATATTGAAACGGGAAGTAACGACCATTGACATAATGAGAAAAATGATTTTATCGCAGTAACCCACGGCATGTCAGTGAAAAATAATACCTCCACTATTGGTACACTGTTCCTTTAGTTGCGGTATATTTTTAATTTGTGTTCCTATAGTTGCGGTATCCGTGGTTTTCTTATGGAATCCTCCACTATAGGAACACTTTACCGCAACTATTGGTACAAGCAAGTAAAAGTTTTGCAATTTTAGTGATATTTCATCAGTTTTAAAGCAATTTGAACGCTCTTTTCAACTATTCCGTGTATCAACAAGCCAATACGTGGATTGGCAGTGTCGGTTCTGTGGTTAATGTAATAAAATCAGTGAAAACGGCACTACCGCAACTATAGGAACACCCACAACTAAGGGAACACTTACCCTAATTGCTTGTATTGTCAAGTTAACCCTCTCTTTTCATGATTCTACAATAGATCTGTTGGTGTTGGTGTCGTGGAGATGACGATTTAGAGATCGTTTGTTCGATTTCAGACGCGTTTTGTTTTTGTTTCATTTTTGCAACATATACTCATAATCTGTCGAAGACACGATTCATATTTTTAGTCGGTTTGGTGCTCTCGAACGAAGATTCACCCATAACGAAGGAATAGTATTTGTTCGTCATGACGCCGAGCCTATGTGACTGGATCACTGCGGCAAATCGTCATCCGACGCTGGTTGAGTGACAATGACAACGCTTCCTTTAGTTTCGTCGCTGACTTTTTCCATTTGACGGCGACGGTTGTCTAAGCGACAAAACGCAATATTGAACAGTAAATTTGGAAACTCTTCTCTTTTCATTCCATGTCATTTTACAAAAAAAAGGCTCATCGTCTACCATCCTTACACTTGATTGAATTTGTCAGCTTAAACAGCATTACGTCACATTTTGAAGTCTTTGATACTACCTGCAACAGCTAGATTTTTGTTACTGAGCCGAACGCGACCTAGAAATCAATAAACAGATTGACGATGAATCCCGAAAAAAAATAATACGAAGTAAATGGTTGCAGGTATATAGAGTGGAAGTCCTAGTGAAGTTGATACTTAAGTAATATTTAAAGGGGAATTGTTTTTAGTTGTTAATGACTTTGTTGATCTTCGAACACTTGTGACACATGACAATCATGTTTCCCGTTTAGTTATAATCCTGTTGAGGCTAAGAATGTTGATCAGATATTTTTAAGTAAAGTGGTGAGGGCAATACTCGATGGAAAACTAGACGTAAACATCAAGAGTAGTACGAGATGAACAAAAAAGAAAATATAAATTGACGCTTATATTGAGCTGTTCGGTAATCCAATCCGCATGGTTATTAAGGCGAAGTAGGCCATCATTGAAATTTGTACGCGTCGTTAATGATTGTTGCTAATTCATCTTACGATTTCGAATCAAAGAAAATCAGTTGGTTTTGCACTGACACAGCTGAAAAAGTATCAGCATACTTTATGCATGTTAACGCGTACAGTGATACTTTTTCAAGTCAATATAAACTATCAAGACTGAGTTTTATCACCTTGAAATGCAAGCTTAAAAGTAATCATTGTTGTCAAAACGAAATGAAATTTTATTAAGCAAAACAAATACGGCAGACTTTGGTGGGCTGGTCACTTAGTGTGAAAGTCGGAAAATAAGCTGTTAATTCATAATATTCAGCATAGAATGTTTCACGTTTATCGAACGTAACATCAATAGTATATTGAAATTTATTTCTCTGATTTCATTCTATTAAACTAAGCTTACTGGTTTACGCCATGTAAAAACATACTTAAGCCACTCTGGTAAGTTAAATCAGTAGTAAATATTTGTAATTATACCAACGGTAAAAGTTATATAGTAGTTGAGAACAGTTTGGCTAACTTTTTGAGCATTTTTGTAGGTTTTTTCAATGCTATTGAAAAGTTTTAATATGGATTATATTGAATTTTTAAGTCAAAAACTTCAAATAGAGATTTCGAGCCCTGTGTTCAGATTTGATGGCCATTTTTTTGCATAATAACGATCTGTCGGGGCACCGTGAATAGATGTTTCATCAAATACATAGGTTCCAATACTAAGGCAAATAATGCTTATGTTTTGCTATTCCGAATGCTTTGAGTACGTTTTATCGGTCATTGGAAAGCTCTCCAGTCTAGTCTGACTAAACACCGACCATTTGATACTCATAATCTGCTCCAGGTAGTTTAAAGCAAGGAATTTGTTTATTCAGAGAAAGACGTGCGTTCTATATCATGGTTGGTTTATTACTGACTAAGTTTTTCAATAGTTGATAACGTAAAAACAACTTGTTGGTAACCAAGGTGGGGATATAATCAACTGCTCCTACGATTTACCTCTTCACCCCCTCTCAGTTCATGGTCTCCAATCCAATCATCGTCCGTAACACATTGAAATTAGAAGCTTGAAGGGACTTTGTAAGAATGTTCGCTTCCTGCTTCTTAGTTGGCACGTAGACAAGCTTTACTTTTCCTTCTGCAACCGCTTCTCGGATAAAGTGAAACTTGACATCGATATGCTTCACACGATTCGTTTCCTCTTTCTCTGCCATAACAATAGCCCCCCGAACTGTCCTCGAAGATTTGAACAGGGTATAAACTTGATTCTCGCAAGTCAGTTAAAAGTCCACAAAGCCATCAAGCACATCAAGAACATCAAGCTGCCAATCATTTCACGATATGGATAATTGCCAATTTCATTCATCGGGCGTACTTGCTGGTCTACAGTTCTCCATCCCACAACGCAAAAGTATTTTTCGGATAAGGACTTCTTGTGAAAGATACATACCACCTTCGTCTCGTTCGATCTTGATGCCCAGAAAATGGTGAAGTTCGTTCATATCTATCATCTCAAATTCTTCCTTCAAACGAATCTTGATTTCATCTGTTATTCGAACATCGGCTGCTACTACAAGTAATCGACCATTCCAGCAGGGAGGTGATTGTTTGAGGCCATAAAGAGATTTCTTCAATAAGCAAACTTCATTTGACTGGCCTTTTACCCCCTCTGGAACTCGCATGTATACTCTTTCTTGAAGAACGCCATTTAGAAACGCTGTTTTTACATCCATCTGGTGAATTTTCAGATTTCAATGGACCGCTGTATGGTTAAAAGCTTAGCCACTGGAGCAAATGTGTCCTCATAGTCAACATGCTTCCGCTGCAGGTATCCTTTGGCAACCAAGCGAGCCTTGTAACGAATGCCTCTAGTCCTTCTACATCGTCTGGCAGAGGGTTGGGGATAACCTTTGGAATTACTAGTTTCGCAAACTCTTCTTCCTCCGGTGTCTTGAATGGAAAACTTGACTCATCAAATTTAACGTCTCGGGCAACAAAGATTTTTCTCGTTTTCATACTCCATAGGCGATAACCAGTCGGTGCATAACCCAGCATCACGCTACGTTGACCAGTCAGGTCTAACTTACTCCTCTACCTCTTTTGCTTTGGAATCCACGCAAATGACAAACAACCGAATATTCTTAGCTTACTTACATCTGGTTTCTCGCCGGGCCATCGTTCAGGTGGGGTTCTATTTCCGGATTGGTTCGATATGGGCTTCGATTTGTCGTGTAAACCGCATTATAGTGAACTTAACAGATTTTTGTAGTCGGTTGAAAATCGTTGGTACAGTTCTTAATACTACCATGGATTCGGCAGATTATACAATAAAATTTGTTTGCGTGTATGCAGAAATGCCTAGACGAAGGTCAATTTCCAGAAATATGGAAAATTCAGAAACTTTTGCCGAAACCAGGAAAACCGCTCGGAGATCCAGGATCATATAGGCCTATATGTTTACTGGATACACTCGGTAATCTCTTGGAACGGGTTATCCACAGCAGGGTGATGAAAACACAGAGAGCGAGAACGAGCTATCAGGAAGACAGTTTGGATTCCGGAAAGGAAGGTCGAAGGTGGACGCAATTCGGACAGTGCTGGAGAGGACCGAGAAAGCATTAAAACAAAAGCGTAGAGGCGATCGCTACTGTGCCGTGGTCAAGAAAGATGTGGAGAACGCGTTCAACATCGCAGACTGGGAGGCCATTGCCACAGCGCTGCTCATAATGCAGGTTCCCCACTACTTGTGCCAGATTTTGAAGAGCTACTTCCAAAACCTTGAACTGAGGTATAAAACCGATGCCGGCCCAAGGGAGTTAAGAATAACGGCTGGAGTCCCATAAAGTTCCATACTGGGACCAATGCTGTGGAATGCGATGTATGGATGGAGGGAGTCAAACTGAATATAGCCCACCACAAAACGCAGGTGCTACTAGTTAGCAACTGCAAAGCAATCATACACTGTCGGGGGGCATGCCACAGCGTATAATGCTAGACGATCGGCTGAACTTCAACATTCACAACATGCGAGAAGGCGGCGATGGCGAGCAATGCGCTCTCAAGAATTATGCCAAACATAGATGGTCCTAGAAGTAGTAAGAGGCGTCTTCTGGCTGTCGTGTCAACATCGTCAAGATACGGTGCGCCAGCCTGAGGCGCGCCGCAACAGACCAAACGGAATCGGGATAAGTTAAACTGTACGTTCCGACTCATCAACATGCGAGTGGTGAGCGCGTACAGGACTATCGTCGGAGGCGGCATGCGTAATCGCTGGGATGATCCGAACTGTAACATCCTAACCGACGACATCGACTGCTATCAGCGAAGAGAAACCAGGCAGGCGAGGAAGTTGGCCAGAATTCGTTCGATGGCTAAGTGGTAGCAGGAATGGGATGCCTCCGAGAAAGGAAGGTGGACCCACATGCTCATCCAGAATCTATCGGCCTGGGTGAACAGCGAGCACGGAGAAGTGAACTTCCACCTGACACAGTTCCTGCATCGATTCAGCCATTCGTCTTCATCATTCTGTCCTGAATGTATGGAGATTGAAGAAATGTCAGAATGGTTGTTTAAGACTGCCTGAGGTTCAACATAGTATGAAACACCTTGGCGGATGCTTTTTGTGAGTGCTTCAGCGTAGAAGGTGTGGTACACGGAATGTTAAACAATCCTGATGTTTGGAATATGATGACCAACATACATACCATACCAGTCAGGCTAAGGCCTGGGTGGCCTCTGCTGTACGTAGGAGACGTCTCCATTCGACTCGGTCCATGGCTGCCCGTTGCCAGCCTCGCATTCTGAGAAGGGTCCGCAGATCGTCCTCAACTTGATCGACCCATCTTGCTCACTGCGCACCACGTCGTCTTGTGCCGGTCGGATTGTTTTCGAGAACCATTTTCACCGGGTTGGTATCCGACATTTTGGTGACATGCCCGGCCCACCGCAGTCTCCCAATTTTTGCGAGATGGACAATGGTTGGTTCTCCCAGCAGCTGGTGCAATTCATGGTTCATCCGCCTTCTCCACGTTCCGTCTTCCATCTGCACTCCGCCGTAGATGGTCCGCAACACCTTCCGTTCGAAAACACCAAGGGCGCGTTGCACGTAAAGTCCATGTTTCGTGCCCGTAGAAGAGTACCGGTCTTATCAGCGTCTTGTAGATGGTCAACTTCGTGCGATGGCGAACTTTGCTCGATGGGAGCGTTCTGCGGAGTCCAAAGTAGGCACGATTTCCAGCAACGATGCGTCTCTGGATTTCTCTGCTGGTGTCGTTGTCGGCGGTCACCAGTGAGCCCAAGTACACGAATTCTTCGACAACCTCGATTTCATCACCGTCAATATGAACTCGAGGTAGAGGGGCGTGCCGTGTCTTCTCTTGAGCCCCTCGCTATCATGTACTTCGTCTTTGACACACTGATGTTCAGTCCGATTCGCCTAGCTTCAGCCCTTAGTCGGATGTACGTGTCCGCCATCATCTCAAAGTTACGTGCAACAATATCAATGTCGTCGGCGAAACCAAGTAACTGAACGGACTTTTTGAAAATCGTGCCACTCGTGTCTATTCCCGCTCTTCTTATCACACCCTCTAAAGCAATGTTGAACAGTAAACACGAAAGGCCATCACCTTGCCGTAACCCTCTGCGAGATTCGAAGGGACTCGAGAGTGTCCCTGATACTCGGACTACGCACATCACTCGCTCCATCGTCGCCTTGATAATCTGCATAATCTGCCATAGCTGTTCTCGATCGATTGTATCATAGGCCGATTTAAAATCGATGAATAAATGATATGTGGGTACTTTGTATTCGCGGCATTTCTGCAACACCTGGCGGATGTCGAATATCTGGTCCGTTGTTGCTCGTTCGCCCATGAATCCTGCCTGAGATTGTTCAACGAATTCTCTAGTAATTGGTGATAGACGGCTACATAGAATTTGGGAGAGTACCTTGTAGGCGGCGCTCAAAATTGTGATCGCACGATAATTGGCGCAATCCAACTTGTCGCCCTTTTTGTAGATGGGACACACGACACCTTCCATCCACTCCTCCGGCAATTCTTCCTCCTGCCAAATCTTGGAAATAACCCAGTGCAGCGCTCTTGCCAGTGCTTCACCACCGTATTTTAGCAACTCGCTCGGAAGTTGGTCCACTCCAGCGGCTTTGTTGTTTTTCAACCGTCTAATCTCCGTTTCTACCTCTTGGAGATCTGGAGACGGAAGTCTTTCGTCGTCCACGCGTGCTCCCAAAGTTATTTCCGTGCCACATCCGCTACTGGCCACATCACCATTAAGGTGCTCGTCGTAGTGCTGCCGCCACCTTTCGACCACTTCACGTTCGTTCGTGAGAAGATTTCCGTCACAGTCTCTGCACATGTCGGCTTGTGGCACATAGCCTTTGCGCGAACGGTTAAGCTTCTCGTAGAACTTCCGTGTGTCTTTAGTGCGGAACAGCTCTTCCATCGCTTCACGATCTCGTTCTTCTTGATGGCGCTTTTTTCTTCGGAAGATCGAGTTTTGTCTGTTCCGCGCCTGTTTATACCGTGCCTCGTTCGCTCTCGTGCGGTGTTGCAGCATTCTCGCCCATGCTGCATTCTTCTCGTTCTTCAACTGCTCGCATTCGCCGTCGTACCAGTCATTTCTCTGATTCGAGGCCGTTGGACCTAGTGCTGCTGTTGCGGTGCTACCTATGGCGGATCTTATGTGCCTCCAGCCATCTTCAAGAGTGGCGGCGCCAAGCTGCTCTTCCGTTGGTAGGGCCACTTCCAACTGCTGCGCGTATTCTTGGGCTACTTCTGAGTCCCGTAGCCGCTCGATGTTAAGCCGCGGCGTTTGGCTTCGACGCGAGTTGTTCACCGTCGAAAGTTTTGAGCGCATACATACAGCAACTAGATAGTGATCCGAATCTATATTCGCACTGCGGTATGTGCGAACATTGGTAATGTCAGAGAAAATTTTTCATTAGAACGTGGTCGATTTGGTTCTCGGTTAGGTTATCGGGTGATCTCCAGGTGGTCTTATGGATATCTTTGCGGGGGAAGAAGATGCTTCGAACTACCATACTACGAGAGGCTGCAAAGTTGACGCATCGTTGGCCGTTGTCGTTAAATACGGCGTGCAGACTGTTCCGCCCGATCACCGGTCTGTACATCTTCTCTCGTCCTACTTGTGCGTTCATGTCGCCAACAACGATTTTCACGTCACGCGGCGAGCATCCGTCATAAATCTGCTCCAGCTGCGCGTAAAACGTCTCCTTCTCGTCGTCAGGTGGGCAGTGTACGTTGATGATGCTGTAGTTGAAGAAACGGCCTTTTATTCTCATATTGCACATACTTGCGTTGATCGGCTGCCACCCGAAAACGCGTTGTCGCATCTTGCCCAACACTATGAAGCCAGTTCCTAGCTCATTTGTGGTGCCACAGCTTTGGTAGAAGGTAGCCGCTCGATGCCCGCTTTTCCACACCTTCTGTCCAGTCCAACAAAGTTCCTGCAGCGCTACGATATCAAAGTTACGGGGATGTAGTTCGTCATAGATTATCCTGTCGCAACCTGCGAAACCAAGTGACTTGCAGTTCCATGTTCCAAGTTTCCAATCGTAATCCTTATTTCGTCGCGTGGGTCTTTGCCGATTGTTCCGGGTCATATTATCTCCTATGTTATTCGCAATAAGGTTTTTTACGGGTGGCTTATTGGGCCTACGCCAACACTCCTGTCTCGCCGGAGCGCCATCGTGCCAGCTCTGTTTAACGTCCCAACTAACACTAGGACGATCGCGCTGATGGGGCTACCACCTTGGATTTAGCTGTGCGCGATTCAGCATTTCTTGCTCAGCCGCTGGATACCAGAACAGATGCTGTTTGAGCCGCACCTCCTGGTGAACAGACGCTCGAGACGTACCTCCTTAATCTAGCTGATAACAGAAGGACAACAGTGCCCAGGCTGCACTACCAGCTAAGTAAGCAACCCTTAGCTAGCGGTCTTTGTCATCGTTTGACCCGTGGAAGCGTGAGGTAGGAACTTGTGAGGACCAGAGCTGTGTTGAACGCTCCTTCCTAGTTGTCGACTCACCGTTTTGATGACCAACATGGTGGTGCAGATAATGTCTGGCTAACAGCGCAACAGGCGAGCAGAGTAGCAAAACGAGACGCAGAGAGCACCCAGACAACCAGAATGTACGTATAACCAAATCACCTTTTGCGTTATGCGATGCTTACATGAGCAAAGTTTCACGTAGGCTAGATCCTCCGCTGGGGACTAGCTGGGTAGATCGCGAAACAGCACCGGCAAATGGTCGTCGGGCACCTGTGAACCGGAAGTTTCCTTCCACCGGATTGCACAGGATCGACCTCGGCATCTGCCCGGTTCGGATGATCTTCCGCCGCCGGGGAAAGCTTCGTCGAAGTACGACAGATCCACCGTCGTCGGGGGCTATTCTGAGTAGTACGAACGTATCACCGGCTTGAGTCGTGAACAGGAAGCCATCCTCCAACCGGAATCTCTGGGCCGACTAAGGCACTCTACCGGTCAACAACGGAGTATGAACAGCACGTAACGTTACCGATTTCGGGAGGATTTCCTCCGTCGAAGTACTCTCCATCGGAGTAGGCTAGATTCACCGTCGGGAACAACGCCGAGTATTATCGATCACGACGAACCGCTGGCTTTGGGTCATCGGGGCACTTGCTAACCGGCAGTCATCCCTCAACCGGAATCGCAAGCCCGACCTCGGCATCCAACCGGTCCACCCGTAGAGCATAATCTAGTCGATTGACATCCTGTCCCCCTGTTCATTCGCAAAAGATTTTCTTTGGAAAATTATTGGGAAAGATATTGCTTTGTGGGGATTTTTCGCAGATTCATTTGTAAGCTGCTTAGAATGCTCTCCGAATCCATTGGGTATAAACAGCTTCAAGTACATAAAGTCTGTTCCACTTTGAATTTGGCTGCACAAAATGAGCGAGGAAAAACGTACACAAAATCTTCGCACATCATTTTGTAGTATTTTATTAGCTTTAAGAGAAAATATAAGAACAAATACTTCTAAACATTTCAGGTGGTTTTCTGAACTATTTGAATAATTCCACTAACGAAATTTTGCACAGTGCCATTGACTATCTTATCGGCTATTATTTCAAGAAATTGTCAAAACACGACGATATTTCTATTATTTGCATTTACTTCGTAGATTAGCGCTTATTTATAGCTCAAAATTACGATTTGTTGGATATAAGGACAATTTGATGTACTGATACCTTTCACTAAAATCGACATTATTGTGCTAATACCATAGACAAACCGTACCATTCTATGACGTCAGGTCTGTAATGGCAACTATTTCAGCCGGGTCAGATCTTCACGAGACCCTTGTTCGATTGATTGAATGAGAAAATTTTGTTTTTGAGACATTTTTATTTGCAAACTTGTTGACATTCCAATGATAAAAAAAAAACAGAGAAATTTTTTTTCTTTCATAACTGCAGGCAGATAGCTTGCCAAATCATCATCTTGAAAGTGAATATATTACCAAAAACTTATTTGAACTGTGCATGCATCTCACGTTTTGCACGGTAAAATAATTGATACAGAATTAGAAAATTTAAGAATTTTCGCGATCATTTCTCCTGAAGATGTCGGGGTTTCAACGTTATTGTTCAAAATTCTACCATGTGTTTCGCGTTTTAACTTTGACAACTTTAGCAAGTATGTATAAATCTTCATGAAATTTTTACTACTCGATAAATATTTTTTCCGGATCAAAAGGCTGTGGGAAGTTTCTCGCTATGACAATGCCATATCAATTAAAAAGAAGCGACCAAATACTAAGGGGAACAGACTTTATAACTACTCAAATATGAAACTTCTAAGGAGGTTGCAACTGCTGTGAGAAAACCAACATGGCTTAGACATTGTATTTTATCTGAACTTCTGGATACTTGGACTTTGGCTGTTCGTGTTGATGAACAGCATTTTCTCAAAGATGTTCAATACCAAATAGTTACAAAAAAACGTTTGAACTTGCTCTACGACAAAGCCTAGTAGTGCTTGCAAATCATAAAATTCCAATCTGCCTGAGAAGACCTTCCACCTGTCCCAAATTCCCACGCACGTGTAATGCCGCTCCATGGTAGCTTCCATCACTCACTCAGTCACTCACGGTTTTGATTCTTAATTTAACGCTCATCGTGACATGCGTGGCCACTAATTTGCGATGGAAACCTCTCCGTCTCGTGTCGACGGATCCCTCTTCTTCTGTTTGCAAATCAGCACACTTTGTCGTGTGAGGAAATTGACGTGGAAGTAACGATTAATCTTGCCCGTGTTGCGTGGTCTTTGATCAGTTTTCAGCTTTGCGAGCTTTTCGGTCATTTTCACACTCTTTAATATGGGAGCCGGCATTTTCCGTTGTGCTGTTGATGAGAACATGCCGCGCGGAAACACGCCGGATTATAATCAATCTAACAAGCATATAAATAGTGATTGTGGTTATTCTTCTTCTGCTTGCTTACAGTTTGGTTTATTGGCGCTCACGTTGTTGGCCACAATGAGAATGAATAATCCGCAAGGTGAAGCTGGTGAGATGATGACGACGCGGTGCTCTTCAGAACGTTATTATCAGAAAAATGACGGCCATTAAATTTTAACTCATTAACTTATTCTTATAGCTTGACACGCAGACTTCGTCCTTTGGCGGAGAGGCCTGTGTCATCCGCAAACAAGGATTTTTGACATCCCTGAGGTAACTCAGGTAAGTCAGGAACACCAGCTCTTACAGGAAGTCTTTCAGATCTGGAGTTCTGATAATTAAGCTGAAGTGTACGATTTGACAGATAACTTTGAATTATTCTAACAATGTATGTTGGGAAATTAAAGCTTTTAAATTTTACGATCAAACCTTCATGTCACACACTGATGAATGCTTTTTCTATGTTTAAAAGAGCAAGGCCAGTAGAATAGCCTTCAGATTTGTTGGAACGAATCAAATTTGTGACACATAAAAGTTGATGAGTGGTCGAATGTCCATGTCGGAATCATTGGCATAAAATATATTTTCGTTTATGTTGATCATCATTCTGTTCAAAATTACCTTTTCAAAAAGTTTACTGATGGAGGCAAGCAAACTGGTTGAACGGTAGCTGGAAACTTCTGCAGGATTTTTGTCCGGTTTAACAACCTTGACATTTTTCCATTTGCCAGGAATATATTCCAATTTAAAACATTTGTTGAACATAAATATATCAGCCAAGAATGATAAGCTACTCTCTGCAAGTTTCTTTCTGAGAATGTAAAATATTCCATCATTGCCAGGGCTCTCACGTTTTTTTTGTGTGATCGTTCTTACTTATTTCAAACCAGTCTCCCAGAAATTTTCGAACAAGTTTTTTGAACACGTACCGTGGTGAATCAAAATCCGGACGGTACCGATATCCGGACACTCTGATTAAATTGATTAATTAGAGTTAAAATTAAGTTATTATATGTTTGGTTTTAATTGTCTCCTTTTATTTTTGACAATGCTGATAATTTTACATTCATTTTAATCTAGTAGCCACTGTAAAATAATTAATAAAAATAAAAACAAATAATTTGTTTATGCTGGACGTCATTTCGTCGCGGTCCAACCTCAACTCAAGTTCAACGATCGATGAACGCGCGAACAATTTTTGGTGGAAGAAAAGGTTTAGTGAACTATATTTCTCTAGAAAGTTTTATCCATAAGTGTTAAGGAATATATATTTAAAGGTCTGGGACTCCAATGTTGTTTAATATGTTTGAAATGTGATTTTATGGGTGCGTAAAGAGACTGTCCGGGATTACGAGCCAGTGCTTCAAGATCCGGACATCGTTGAAAAGACCCACGTTTGACTAGTGTAAAAAAAGCTTCGTGGAGGAGAAAACATGAAGAAGTTTGAAAAATAAAAATGTAAAGTGTAGTGAATTATCACGATTCAAAGGAGTGTTAAATAAATTGAGTATACAGTCGACTCTCCATAACTCGATATTCAAGGGACCATCGACTTATAGAATTATCGAGTTATAGAACATACCGATACCAAAAATTCTAAAATCAAAGGTTCAAATTTCTATATTTCCAATACTTTTATGACCACTTCTGTAAGCAAACAATACTATTTCGTTGATAGCATTTTGAAAAATATCTTTGGGAACTTATTTCAAGATACTCGGAAAATCCCTTCTTTTACTAAAAAAATATTTTTTTTTATGTTTGTGTTTCTTTTTTTAACTTTTATTACATCTTGCAAATCCTTTATTCACTGCCAAACCAGAAATGGTCCATGTTTCCCTGTATAAAAAGGCGATTTTAGATGGATATCGAGTTATGGAGGGAAATTTTCCTCCCACGTGACATCGACTAGTGGAGATATCGAGTTATAGAAATATCGACTTATGGAGAGCATGATGTATGGAAATTTGAAGGGACCGCAGAATCCATCGAGTTATAGAATATATCGAGTTATAGAACATCGAGTTGTGGAGGGTCGACTGTATTTTCCGTAATGACAGATAGAGCCGCATCAACTGCAATTCAAATCACATGAACTTCAGCTCAGGTAATTGAATCACTAATATTGCAAACCTGCTATTAATTTTGATATTGTATGGTAAACGCAGACATCATATTTATTAAAGAGTGATATTTAATCGTGAGTTGAAATGATTTTCATAAAAAATAAACAAAAATTACATGCTTTTGAACAGTTGTCCGGATTTCGATCCAAAAGTGTCCGGATTTAAAGACATCTTGCATCAGGTGTCCGGATTTATAGACAAGACATGCTTTAATGTTTGAATGATTTCCCAGTTAAAATCATGTTTTTTCCAAAAAGTTCATCACTCTCGAAAAGATCTTGAAACAATGTTCAAACCACTATAACGTTAAGGATTTTCTGAAACAACACATTCATATTGGAATTTGAACATTTGTGTCGACTTAAGCGTCCGGGTATTGATGCACCACGGTACGTCCCCAACCAGGGATGAAAATACTCAATCTACCCTCGCCTACATTGATACTTGCTGGGTAGAATGCTCGTTGATTTTCATTTGTTTTTATCCTCGCCTTGACAACACAACAAAGATTGGCAAAGCGCTTACCGCAAGTTGTCAGTTTCCTTTTAACCTGCTGATACTCAACCGCTTTGTGATAGTCGGAAACAAAAAATGAAATTCATTTACCAGCTTGACTTTTTTGCGCTCCGCATCGGGAAGTTGTAATTTTTGCACAATGCACACTAAAGACGCGTCAATATATTCGATTCCGTGCATCGGATCGTTCATTACCCGTGAAGCAGCATACTTTTTAATTATATGAAGTTTTCTATAACTGACACTCTTCTGCATCTAATAATCAAAAACATCAGCGACATACGGGCATCGTTGTTCATTGGTACAATCATATTGATGATGGTGCGGTTACTTTGATGGTGGCCAAGGGGGTGGTCACTCTACGCATTGTGCCTTGCGCAGCAATGGCACATTTCGGCTCACTGACTGGCACACCTTACCAAAGTAGGTTGCTATAAAAATTGCAGTGAACTGAAATTTTCGTCTCAGCAATCATTGCGTTTTCTGAGTTGTTTGTTATCTGTCGAAAACTTCAACTTTGGGTTGAAAACTAACCTTCTAACACTATTATTTGTTTCAGAACGAACGAACCTAGAGTGGCACCATATCAGCAGAGCCCAAACGATCTGAAGATGATGGAATCGGCTGTGGCTCATGTCCTATACAAAATTCACAATAAATAATTACAAGATACAAAAAAAGCGTCAGTGTCACTTCCCGAGCAGAAGAAAATAACTACTGAATACCAAATTGAGGTATTCCATACCAGATAATTTCCAATACTTACAACCTGAATGAGGTATGAATGAGCCCTGCATAAGAGGTAAAACACCTCAAATAATACCTTCTGCATATTCTACAAATACCAAGTTGATACTTAGATCAGGTATTGTAATACCTAAATAATACTTGATGGATTTTCATATAAAAGTGAAATTTTTCAATACTAGTTCAATACCTCCAGCAGTCCTCAATAGCTGTCGAATACCAAAATGAAGTATTTTTAATTGTTTTAAACATTTTTTTCAAATACCATTATAATACCAAAATGAGGTATTGATAATTGAACAATACCTAATTCTGGTATGATACCAAAATATGGTATGCATAAGTTATTGGCGAGTTATTCTTTCCTCCTCGGGTTCTAATGACGGGGGGATGGGTAAAACATGTAGGAGATCTTTGGACGTATGTCCCGAAGATTACAGTGATCTACACATGACATACGTCTTACTGCATTGCGCTTTCATCGTAATGTTCTCCCAAATCTTCGCATCCCTCTCCCTTCTACTACGATTCCGTACATAATCGTTGACGCTGCGTGCTGCAGTTTTTCATGGGGTGGTACTTTTTCAAATTAACGAGAATCCAAGTATATGTAAGACTTCAATAGGAAGATATAGAAAACGGCCCACACGAATTTCTGTCCCGTGTTGTCCTAGAATTCATGCGCACCATTTTCTAAACCTTCTTATTGAAGTATTTTTTACATTTATTTGACTTGGATTTTTCGTTAGTTTTCCCTAAGATAATGTAAGGAAACTGTATCCCGGAAAACAACCGCAACATAAAAAACCCTGACGGAAATATAATGCAACACACGGCATAAAAAATTAACAAGGCAGGCTCTTCACTGATGTAAACATCAAGTTTGGTTGAAAACATGTGACGTCACTCCTATCGTACCATATACCATCCGGACCACTAGATCAATTTTTTTGAAAATTTGTTCGAGGTGGATAGGAATGACGTCGTCAAGTAGCTGTCAGTTTTCGGAATATATCACCTTCTTAAATATAGTACACCGTGATGCAACATTTGAGAGGCAACCCAAAAAAAAATGAAATGTTAATGCTTGCTGAGAAAGTTTTTCCATAATTTCAGTTCATTGATTGTAGTATTATAGCACGTTTGGCACGCTTGGCACACTTTGGCGCACTGAAGGCACAGCTGTGCCGAATGAAGTGTGTAGAGTGACCTTCCCCTTGATGGTGGCATAAATGTCAGTGAATTGAGTATAGTGAGCATGATTTTTTTGTGGGGTTGGGGGTTGGAGCCATTTCGACCATAATTTAAAAATTCAAGTTGATCGTTCTCAGCCGTTTTCAGACGGATTTTGAAGATTTTTTCATGAATCGATCATAAAATTCTTTTGTTTGAGTTCAACTTTCCGATAATAACCGTGGTTCCGGATATATTCAGGGGAGTACTGGGGTAACCTCCATTCCCGTAAAGTTGGCCACTTCTTGATCGCATCTAAAACCCCGCTTGTGACACATCAAACTTCATGATTATGCAAAATATGCATATTGGGATTCATTTTGAGAATTTTGGCCACATTGGGCACTGACATGGACATTCCGGGAACCTATCTTATGACGTATCAAACTTCATGTTTTTTGAAAAATGTGTACATTGAGAATCATTATGAGACTTTTTGACGATATCTGGCCACTAGCATCGACACTATGAAAACCTTGTGCCCTCAGGGAAGAATGTACGAAACCTATCCTATGACGTATATAACTTCGTTTTTGAGAAACATCTACATTAGAAATCATTTTGAAACTTTATGGCTACTTTGGACATTCCGAGAACCCAGTGCTTTCGAAGAAGAGTACACTTTGTGATTATGTACGAAACCAATTTTAAGGCCTGTCAAACTACATGCTCTTACAAAATATGTACGTTGGGAATCATTTTGATACTTTTTGATCACTCATCCACAACCATGGACATTCCTGAATCCTGGTTTCTTTGGGGAAGAGGACATCTTGCGGTAATGTACGAAACTAATCTTGTGAAAAATCAAAGAGTGTCGGTTTTACCCTGATTACATTTGGTTTTGGCCTAAACTTATGCGTTTGGTACTAAAATTGGGACAGGGCTTTAGGACTTTAAATTTACAAATCTACCTTCAGAGAAGAAATAAGCAGTAATCATCGAGTTATTTGACCTAATTTTCTGGGTTGATGTTGGTGGTGAAATGCTGTTTAAGATCATATTATAATCGACCACTTTGTTTCTGAGCGTCAGTTGATTGTTCTATAAATAACACAGCGTAACAAAAATGACATTTTTGCGTGTCTCAAGGATCAAATTATGTGTCTCTAGTAGATTTGGGGTTGCTGAATCTGGTGCCATTCTCAGAAATGTTCCAGCACGTCACAATTTTTAGCTACAGGTCGCCAAAGTTGTATAAAACACTGATTTTATTAATGTTTACATGAAATTTAAAGTACAATTTATCAAACTTTTTTGTAATCTAATCCACCAAACATGCAAAAAAGAACTTGAACTTTCATTTCAGACATAATTTGATTGAAATTGCGCGATTAAATTTCGATTAAATCGATTTTTTCAACATGCTTGTAGTCTCCATACAAAATTCTTCGTTTCTTCTATATGGCAAAATACAACAATTCTCTAAACCATCAAAAATTAACTTTTCCGTATCGAAACTATTACAAACTTTAATGATAAGTATTATTATACACATAAAGTTTGAATTCTGTGGCAAATTAAGCCAATATAGTACCTTACAAGCTGGCAAACTTGCATGCAAGTTGGCTGAAATAGTCATTTTTAGCATTTTCAACAGTCGATATCTCAAAAACTAGACGTGCTATGATATTTCTGAAAACGGCAATGGATTCAGCAACCCTTAATTAAGTGAATAGCGGTATTTTGGTGCTAGAGACAAAAACGTGTTCCGCAGTGTAATAAATGATCTTATTGTGTTGGAAGAACTTTTGTAGTGGTGAATTCTATGCTACGACGTGCAGTTGAAGATATTTTTGATGAGTTTTATAAAGAGTGCCTCCTTTTACATATTCATCTAGTTGAGCTGGTTTGGAAATAAAAGCATCAGTGAGCACCCATCAAACTACGGAGGGCACACAGCCCCACGCAAATTCAGTAGTGAAAATACGACATCAGGATCGGTCTTTGTGATTGTAGCGCCATGGAGGTTTCAACGTAGTTGAGTTTACCAGCTTTGGTTAACCCAGCATCTTTTCGAACGAGATAACCAGAAGGATCGTTCAACCAGTATCAACATCAAGGCCATTGACCTTAGTTGGTTCATCGATCGGTTGGAACGCAAGTGAGTGAGCAGTAAATTGGTGAGTCAATTTGAAATCTTTTTATTACGAGATCATCTGATGCTTACTGAGATTTTGTTTTCATGATCTTCATTATTCTTGGCCACCGAAACTATTATTGAAAAATGACAAACGCCTATAATTTGGCATATTGTTACCGTGTTTTACCAATTGTAATTTACTCCATTTTGGGGTCTTTAATGGTGCCTTTTGTTAGTATTCTTTTATTTGAATTTTAGATTGTTATTTTTTTAACAATGGCGTTAAATGGATTAACTACTATGATTGAGCCATACAGAAAAGGCTCTTTCTTTTGTGATTGGGTAGATCGGCTTGCCTATTGCTTTCAAGCCAACGCAGTTTCCGAAGAAATTAAAAAAGCTCATTTGATAACATTGGGGGTAACAGTTTTGTATTCCGAACTTAAATTATTATATCCTAATGGGGCTTTAGATACTGCTGTATATGCGGACATTGTAACCAAATTGAAAGCCAGGCTTGACAAAATTGAACCTGATGTGATACAGCGTGTCCAATTTAATTCCCGAATTAGGCAAGCTGGTGAAACTTTGAAAGATTTTGTTTTAGCCCTGAAGCTTCAGGCTGAGTTTTGCGGCTTCGGTGATTTCAAAAATATGGCAATAAGAGATCGCATCGTAGCTGGCGTTAATGACAAAGCCCTCCAACAAAGGCTTCTAAACGAAGAAAAGCTGACGTTGGAGACGGCTAAGAAAATTATAACGACATGGCAAATTGCCGAAACTACCACTAAAGCTTTGGGAAGTCGGGAAACAGTTGGGATCAAATAGCCTCTTTGAAAATGGCAGGTGCCAATGCTGTTGGAACTTCTATGAGGAAACTTGCTAGAACATATGAGCTGGCAAGGCAAGGTGAAAATTCCAGAGGTTTTGTAAAGAATCGTTTAGGATACAGACAATGGCCAGTGCGTCATGGAGTTTACCAAAGACAACCAACTGATTGGGGTAAATCGAGGTCATTAAACACAGTCGTATGGCGGAATCCAGAACATAAAAGACTATCGCGCTTTGCCAACTTCACATGTGACTACTGTGGTATTGAGGGTCATATTAAAAAACGATGCTTTAAATTGAAGAACTGGAAGAGAGATGCTGTGAACATGGTGGAGGATCAGTAAGCTCCGGCAGTGGATGAGGATTTGCATGGCATGATCAATAGGATGACCACCAAGGACTCGGATACCGAAGACGACGACATGGACGTAGGTGAGAGCGAGAATGAAGAATTTGAATGCATGAATATTACTTCTATTAACAAAACCAATAACCCTTGTTTGTTGGAGCTGACTATTGAAGGCAAATTGCTTATAATGAAAATCGATTGTGGGTCGGCGGTGACTGTAATAAGTAAACGACAATACATTGTTTGACAAACATTTGCAGAAGTACAATAAAAATTTGGCTGTTGTAAATGGGTCCAAACTAGACGTGCTTGGTGAAGCGAAAGTTTTTGTCAGTTTTCAAGGAAAGGAAGCAATTTTGAAACTTTTAGTGCTAGATTGTTGCACTAATTTTATGTCATTATTGGGTCGACCTTGGCTGGACGTTTTGTTCCCTAACTGGCGGAGTTTTTTTTTTCTAATCAAGTTGTGATCAACAACATGGTTATTTACAATAATGAGGTGTTGATTAGTGACTTGAAACAACAGTTTTCTAAAGTTTTTGTTAAGGATTTTTCGACACCTATTGTAGGCTTTCAAGCTGATTTAGTGTTAAAAACGGAACAACCAATTTTTAAAAAAGCCTACGATGTACCATACAGATTAAAAGACAAGGTTGATGATTACTTGGATAGGCTAGAAAGGGAGAAGGTTATAAAACCAATGCAAATTAGTCAATGGGCTTCTCCGGTTGTCGTGATAATTAAAAAGAACAACCAAATAAGACTTGTAATAGATTGCAAAGTTTCAATAAATAAGATGATAATACCGAATACTTACCCTTTACCAACTGCACAAGATTTGTTTGCAAAATTAGCAGGATGTAAATTATTTTGCGCTCTTGAACTTGAAGGTGCATACACTCAATTGGAATTAACAGATCGTTTCAAGAAATGTTTGGTCATTAATACAACAAGAGGTTTATATACTTACAATCGACTACCTCAAGGAGCTTCATCAAGCGCTGCCATATTTCAGCAAATAATGGATCAAATATTACGTGGTATTGACGGGGTTTATGTTTATCTAGATGACGTACTGATTGCGGGAAAAAACTTTGAAGACTGTCTTTCTAAGTTGCGGATAGTTTTAGCGAAGTTGTCAAAGGCAAATATTAAAGTAAATTTAGACAAATGAAGATTTTTTGTTAAAGAGTTGGACTATCATGGTCATGTTATTAACGAAGAAGGTTTAAAACCATGTCGTGACAAAATTTCTACAATAAAAAACGCAAACGTGCCAAGAAATGTAAGTGAATTGAAATCTTTTTTGGGTTTGATTAATTATTACCAAAAGTTCATTCCTCACCTCTCTACAAAGCTGTTCCATTTGTATAATCTATTGAAGAAGGATGTAAAATTTGTTTGGAATAACAATTGCAGTAAAGCGTTTGAGGATTCTAAAAATGCACTTTTGGCAACAGATCTGCTTGAATTTTATGACCCAAATAAACCACTTGATATAGTCTCTGATGCATCAGGGTATGGACTAGGGGGTGTCATTTCCCATGTAATAGATGGAACAGAAATGCCAATTAGTTTATCTCGTTTTCTCTTGATAAATGTCAAAAATCTTACCCCATCAGTGGCGTAGCTAGGAGTTTTGGGGCCCGGTGCGGAGTTCCATTTAGGGGCCCCTCAAAATAAAGGTGAGCGCCGTCTAAATGTAAGGCGCTAATGTAAAATCGATTATTGAAATAAACGATGACCAAATAGCTTGTAGAATTGTGACTAAAGTGATGGAATTTATGTTGATATATTGAAAATGATGTTGTAGTCGTTTAATGGCAAAAATGTCAATAATTGACCCTACAGTTCTTCTTTTCTTAAAGCCTGATTTGCTGCTGAACAGGAATCGCTAAAGAAATTTCTCGCCGATTCCTTGCAGAAATTTTCTACAGCGACTCCCGTTTGAACTGACATTTCTTTTCAACTGCGTACTGCGATCAGAAAAAAGCGCTTCCTTGATCGATACATTGCAGGATTTTCCCATGCATCAAGATAGGCCAAGAAATTACTTGTCAGCAGCGAATCATGCTTAATTCTTGATCAAAAATTCATTAGTTTACTGAAAACTCTCGAGAGGACTTCTAGTGAATTGTCATGAAAAGTGGAAATATTAGCTGGCGAAGTAGTTCTAGAAAGCAATGATTCATATATAGCTTAAATTGGGAATTCTAGGGAAATTTTTACATTTTCCTAATTTTGTGTTTTTAATTCGCGATTGATTTGAAGTTTTTGATGGAAAAATAAATAAATTCGCTCAAAATTTACTTCAAATAAATTAGAGGATGATCTCTTCAGGAGTTAATTTGTGATTTTCACAAACTTCCACAGGAGATATCTTAGGAATTTAACGTAGATTTTTTTGAGTACAACCATAGAAGTTACCTTAGAGATTCCAGTATGAATTCCTCTAAAAATATCCTTCCAGAAATTTTTTATTAAAATCATATGTACTCATTCCTGGAGTACATATGATTTTCATGAAAAAAATTCCCCCTATCCAATGATTTAACCATCGTTCTCTCAATACGTTCACCAATATTCCCGTGTACAACATCTTTAAGATTTCAAAAAGTATTTTCTCAAAGGATTTTCTAGAATTTCCTTCAAAATTGTCCGAAAATGTCTTCAAATAATTTCCTCACTCATTTTCTCAGGAATATCTTCAGAAAAAGATCAAGGATTTATTTTGATATTGGTGAAATTTGTTTAAAATCCTGGAGATATTTCAAAAGAAAAGCCTGAAGAAACATATTATGAAACATGATAAAGTTTAAAAGTAATCCATTATTAACTCCCACAAATTTCTCTGAATGAGTTCCTGGGCTCTTGAGGAAGTCTTAGAGGACTACGTAGATTTTTTTTTTTTTTCAAATTACTAAGATGATTGCAATAAAATGAATATATATTGTAATATTAGCTGGTGAGCAACCTCAGATGAACTTATCAAGATGCCATAAAGATTTTGCTTGAAAAATACACGACAAATTGTTTGATAAAACTAAAGGAGTGAGTTCGCATAACATGTTGGAGAAATCTTTAGAGAAATTTCTGAAGGAGCTTCATGAGGAATCCCTTGTTAATTTGAAGAGGAATTCCAGATAGAGTATTACATATATCGTCACAGATAATCCCTGGAGTAATTTTTGTAGCAATTCCTAGCGTAAATGTGGCGTAGGAAATCTCGTAGATCTTCCTGGTAAAATCCTCAAATCAATTTCTTTAGGGACCGTAGAATAATTTTTTTCTTGAAAGAACTCTAGTAGGAAACTTTGGAATATCTCCTATAGTTGGGGAAATCAAATAGTTGAGAAAAGCATTGTAGTGCTCAAGAATTTCGTGGAGCAAATTCCGAAGAAATTCCTCTAACCATCCCTTGAAACAACGCTGGGAGATTTTTTGGGAGATTTGGTGTTGAAATCAATGAAGAAATTTCTGAAATAGATACCAGAAGTATATCTTAAAAGCACTTTGTAGAAATTAATAGAAGAATTTATGAAATTTTCCCTCGAGGAATCTGAAAAGAAATTTCTAAAGAACCTGTGGAAAAATCGCGTAAAAGCTAAATAACTAAACAGCACTATAATTCACTCTGCGTGCTAATATAGTGCTATTATACAGCTGACATATTCCATTTCAGCCGTATAATAGCCCTAAAAGACCGAAAAAGCGAATTAGCAGACTAGTGGTTACTTGGGTAGTCTCTGAAAGTCTCTCTGAAACCATTTGAAGCAGGATTCAATGCAGAATAAATAAAAAAAAGTTTGTATTAAAATAGAGGCTTAAGGGTCAAACACAATGCAACGGCATTACGGCAAGAACGGCAAAACGGCAACACCGACTTGAATGACATTTCAATGTTTTGATCAATTTCAACTCAATCAGTTTCAACATGGATTTGACAAGTAGAGTGTAGATCAAAATGGGCTTGCCGTTTTGCCGTTGTACCGTGCTGCCGTTCACTTTGTGTTTGGGACTTAACCCTCTAAAAAGAGATCTGCTAATATCCTTGATTGTATACAAATCATGTCCAGAAGATGGTACTGATTTATTATCTCAATTATAATTGAAATGAAAAACGGCTTGTTTGAGAATATGATCTGTAACGTACCTCCAAATCAGTTTCAGATATGATTATAGGCCCCGCACGTTTATGTAGATCCGTATGAATTACGAAATTAAACTGAGTTATTGCGAATGAATTTTGAATAGCTATCTAGGCTACTCTAATCACTCAATCTCTAATACCATTGATCATGGGGCCCCTACAAACTGGGCTTTTATCTGCTGGTTAACGTGTTAGTTTTTTAGAATTCAATTTGATAATTTAAAAAAAAACGCTTACCACGATTTGGAGACCCCTATGAACTTGGGGCCCGGTGGGACCGCACCCACCTCACATATTGAAAATTCAAGCCTCCTTCAAACTTGATTCTCCATGCTAGTATACACATTTGTTTGCTAAAACTTATTATGTTACGTCAGTTTCATCATTTTATGGATTCGGTCATCCTCAGCGGTTCATGTTATAGAGCAAAACACATCCGAAAAAAGCCGATGAAAACATCTACAAAAAATAATAAAACTGCTATGAGAAGTTTTCATCATGATTTCGGGGCCCATAAGATCCCGGGGCCCGGTGCGGACCGCACCCCTCTAGCTACGCTACTGTACCCCATTTTACATCTGGAAGCTCTTGCATTGGTCTGTACTATTAAAAAGTTTCACAAATACCTCTATGGGAAAAAGTTCTTCGTTTTTACAGATCATAAACCATTGGTAGGAATATTTGGTAAAGAGAGACGAAATTCATTATTTGTTACAAGAATACAAAGATATGTTTTGGAGCAGTCCATATACGACTTTGAGATCCGCTATAAGCCTTTGTCTAAAATGGAAAACGCAGATTTTTGCTCCCGTTTTCCTTTGTCTCAGTCAATACCAAATGAATTACTTATGGATTTTATAAAGAGTTTAAATTTCAGTAAAAAACGTACCGCTGGACCATGAAAAATGCTACCAAAAATGATGAATTTATGTGTAAAGTTATTTCTTTCATGAAACATGGTTGGCCTGATAGATTAAACAAACATTTAACTAACGTTTTTACGAATCAAAATGAATTGGAGATAGTAGATGAATGTTTATTGTATCAGGATCGCGTGGTCATCCCAGCGGTATTACAACCACATGTTCTGAATCTTTTACATGGTAACCACGCAGGAATTGTAAAAATGAAAAGGTTAGCAAGGCAGTCCGTTTATTAGTTTGGCATAAACTCACAGATAGAGGAATGCATGAAAAAATGTGATGTGTGTAACAGTATGGCAACCATTTTGAAACAGAAAATTGATTCGGAATGGATTCCTACAACAAGGCCTTTCAGCAGAGTTCATGTAGACTTTTTCCATTTATCAAGCCACACGTTTCTATTGATTGTTGATAGTCACTCAAAGTGGGTGGAAGTAGAATGGATGAGAACTGGCTTCTTCTTTCTGGCGTTACGTCCCAACTGGGACAAAGCCTGCTTCTCAGATTAGTGTTCTTATGAGCACTTCCACAGTTATTAACTGAGAGCTTTCTTTGCCGATTGACCATTTTTGCATATGTATATCGTGTAGCAGGTACGAAGATACTCTATGCCCTGGGAATCGAGAAAATTTCCTTTACGAAAAGATCCTCGACCAGCGGGATTCGAACCCACGACCCTCAGCATGGTCATGCTGAATAGCTACGCGTTTACCGCTACGGCTATCTGGGCCCTCATGGCCCCTGGGATGAGAACTGGCACTGAGTGTGGAAAAGTCCTCAAAAAATTAGTTGTATTTTTTGCCAGGTTCATGAATTGGAGGACCAGATTAACTTATTTTTAATCAATTATAGGAATAATTCATTGACGGCTGATGGGAATTTCCCATCCGAAAGAGTGTTTGCTTATCCACCCAAAACATTGATCGACTTGCTGAATCCAAAAAACATTATAGGAAGTTTTTACTAAAACCAGCTAAAACCTCTAATGAGGATAATCTACTGGAGGTCGTTTCCAGGACGAAACGAAAAAATCCTCTAGATGATCTGATGGAGGGTGACGTGATCTGGTATCAGAATCATATACCCAATCATCCAGCAAAATGGTTGAAAACAACTTACCTAAAGCAAATCTCTCAAAACTTATTCCAGGTTCTAATTGGAAACGTTGTGGCCACGGTACACAGAGAACAGATTAGGACGTCAGGAGGTTCAGACAGAGAGATGCGTCGAAACGTGGTGTTAACAAAGCAGAGAGCGATAACCGATGGGCCAGGCAATTGCGTTTCTGAGAGATTAAGTGATGATGTGAATAAAAACCGTAGTGATAAATATTACCAAGAAGAAAAGTTTTCTGGTAAATGGAAAAAAAACCTGCCGACTGGGTGGATGAACCACCTAGGCGTTCTAAAAGAAACCGGAAAGAAAAGCGATTTGTATATATTAAGTAAATGTAGCTTTCATTAAGTTCTCAAAGAATATATTCCTATCATGTCTAAAAGCTTTCTGAAATTAAGTTCCAATCGATAGTTAGATTTTGTCAGATCAATTCGAATTAATGTATCAAACATCCAAAAGGAGGAGGAGTTGTTGTGTTCTGATTTTCAACAACTAGTTTTGATCAGTGTAGCTTTGCCATAAATTACATTTACCACTACAATCTGAATTTATTAATGATGGAATGATAACGCACTGTAACGGATATGGTAATCATATAAAAGATTAAAGAAACCATCGGAGAACTCTCTTTTGGTTATCAACTGTCAACGTATTAGCTCGTGTTTAAATTATTACTCTGAAGGAAAGTCATCTCTAAAGGATTCATCTCCGTTTTACCGTTTTACTACGCTGATCTATTTCGTCCCTGGATTGTCCCCCGGCTGGATATCACAGTCAAAATCGTGTGATATCTGTATAATAATGGAATCGTTTAACACTCTTAGAAGAAACGCCAAAAATTCACATTTTGCATTTTAACGTTAGAGTATCAATTTTTCCATAGTTTCACTGCAGATACTTCTAATAAGATGTCTTTCGTCATACGAACCATGAGATTTTATGCAAATTAGT
This sequence comes from Aedes aegypti, assembly GCF_002204515.2. Classification (NCBI taxonomy): domain Eukaryota; kingdom Metazoa; phylum Arthropoda; class Insecta; order Diptera; family Culicidae; genus Aedes; species Aedes aegypti. Next base: position 215,864,932 of record NC_035107.1, on the reverse strand, counting down.
TTTTTTTTATTGTGTTTCAGTCAAAACACAACAGTCCAATATCGAAAAATGATTCTGATCCATATGTTCTAAGTTGACTGTTATTTACTCATGATTTGATCATCGGTGAATCGCGCGACAATCGAAAGACTAACCGTTCAGCTTTCGCTTCAAAGGCTTTTGCTAAATTTAGCTTGTTGTTGTGTGCGATTAACTCAATTTGTCGATATTTCCGTACAAAAAAAATCAAATCTTGGAAATTCGATTTCAAAAATTTTTTGAGCTCAGAGTACCATATTTGCTGCATTACTATTTCCCATGTTTTCAAACGATGTCCTGCTCGAGGTGTTCGGTGATAAGAATTCGCTAGAGGGATCTAAACATTAAATACAATACGTATATTTTCCGGCAAAATAATTGAAGAAATAAGCAAAATAACTTGGGAATTACTTAGACAAAGATGGTGACTTTTTTTTGTCGAAAATAAGGTTTAACTTATAACAGTTTTTTTTTTTTCAATGAATTAGAACCTGTTTAAAGTTTTCTTGATATGGATGTCAAGAATATACCCTAGTGTAGAAAAAGTTCAACAAAATCGAGCATAGTTTTTAATTCTAAAAACTTTCTTTAATCTTGCTTCAATTATTTTAAATAATTTCGCAATAATAAACTTATTGCTTTAACTACAATTTTGTCAAAAAAAACATATAATGTTTTGTATTTGTATGAGATTTCAAAAAATATTTGACTAATTCCCAACAAATTTAATGCAAATTGATTGAAGCCACTCTTTGATATTTATTCTTGAAGAATTCTAATACCATCAAATTTCTCAAGGAATATCAAAGAATGGCTTCAGAACTTTGCTTTTGAAGGACAAACATTTATCAATTCCGAAAAATGTTCCCGGGTTCAACTAAAAAACTTTAACATTTCAAAAGCTCAAAGTTTTCGCTTGCAATTCTTCAAAAAAAAATCATTGATTCTGTGAAATCTTATATTGAGATATTTTGCTGCTAAATGTTCCTCTGTAAATTGCTACAAATATTTTTCCCAATAAATTTATTACAAAATCTTTTACGAAGTTCACCAAAACTCTTTCAGAAATATTTCCAAAATATGTACCGCCGTGGGGGATCGAAACCCGTACACCTAAGATATCAATCTAAATCCGTCCTCGTCATACATAACGCCTACTATTTATATGAAGTGTATGGATTTTGAGCCTGTACAGATTTTGGTCCCCCACTGTACATACCAAATTACGTCAGTAATTCTTCAATGTTTTTATTTTAAATTTTTCTTCAAATAAACCCGGTTTTAGCCTTTCAATCTGTGAAGAAACTATTAGAACTTTAACTGGGAAGGGGTTAGGTGTTTCTTGAAATGATATTTAAAAAAGTTGTGAGGATCTTCCTTAATTAGAGGTTGCTAAATCCATTGCCTTATTTCAGAAATATCGTAGCACGTCAAGTTTTTGAGATATTGGCTGTTGAAAATGCAATTTTATCTATATCAGCCAACTTGCATGCAAGTTTCCCAGCTTGTATGGCAGTTTATTTGCTGAATTAGTCACAGCATCCAAACTCTATGTGACGTTATTTTTTGTTGTTTTGGTAAAGTATTGTATTTTGTCATGTAAGAGAAACGAAGAGCTTTGTATGGAGACTGCAAGCATGTTGAACAAAACAATTAATTCCAAGTTTTATGGGGCAATTTAAACCAAATTATATCAGAAATGAAAGTTGAAGTCCTATTTCGCATGCTTGCTGGATAAGATCACAAAAATGTTTGATAAATCATACTTCAAATTTCATATAAACATCAATAAAACCAGTGTTTATACAATTTTGGCATCCTGTAGCTAAAAATTGTGACGTGCAGGGACATTTCTGAGATCGGAACTAGATTACGGGACCCCAAATCTACTAGAGACAAATAATTTAATCCTTGAGACAACCAAAAATGTGATTTTTGTTTCGCTATGTTAAAAAGGTTTCAAATATCCTGTAATCATTCCCATCTAAAGAAAAATTATGAATAATCATTAATATTTCGTATCAATAATCATTTATCGTTTGTTGTCCATCTGTTGTTTATACCTGCTACAACAGTTTTTTTTCTATCTTTAGTAACGAGATTTTTAGCCATGGGCTAGTTCATCTCGGGACCAACGGCTTTACTTCCCTTTCGAAGGAAGTCGTCACTGAAAATTTTAGTGACTATTTCGGGGATGGGATTTGATCCCAGGTCCTCTGCGTGAGAGGCATGAGTTCTAACCACTACACCAGGCCTGTCCCCTGCTACAACAGTTTGGTTTCCTTCCTTCTCATAACGCTTTCTTGAGGAACTTCGTACAAAAATCTTTCCATTCTTCGAAAAGCAAAACTTCAGCGAATGTTAAAGAAGAAGTTAAATCTTATGAGTCTGGAACAGTGAACCAAAATGTACCGTCAAAAACTGTAGTGAGCGTGACAATCACACATAGACTACCATGACTTTCATGCAACAAAAACTTTCATGTGATGCTGAAAATAAAAGTCATGCGCGACTGTGACTATTTTTTGGTCAGCAATATATGTATCATGGTTGTAATGAATTACTGTAGTAGACGTTAATCTGTATTATCATAATGTGCCACTCACAATGTGCACCGATTGAAATATGTTTTTCTTTTCATTCTTGTATCAACCAACCGCACCAGCTTGAGGGCTGTCCATAACTCACGGGTTATTTTTCTATTTTTAGACTCCTCTTCCTTCGTCGGTCGGTTTTTGGTCTATACAAAAAAAATGTGCCGATCGTGATCTTTGGTCAAACAAACTACCCCCGCCCTTCTCCCCCCATGGATGACCACGTTGTTTATGGACAGCACCTTGTGCGAGAACGGCTCGAAGCAGAAACCTACGAATAAAGAGGGTAGAAGCAAACCTAAAACAAACCCTGGTGCTCCGTTTGTGCCACTATTTTGTTGCTTCCAATGAACGCCCTCTCCTCCAATGGACCAATGCACGAGTTCAGTCGTTGACGTTTGAGCGTTACCATGGTAGCTAGTGAATACGGCACCGTTCAAATGTCAAATTAGTGAACTCGTGCAAAGGTCCATGGACCAATGCACGAGTTCACTAATTTGACGTTTGAGCGGTGCCGAATTCACTCGTTGCCATGGTCACGTAAAAAAACACGGGACCGCTCAAACGTCAAATAGTGTACTCGTGCATCGGTCCATTGTGCAGCAGTGAAAACGCAGCTGTGTTGAAGTGGCGATTTGGATCAGAAGCAAACGAATGAAGAGTTGTCGCTACGATCGCAGCTGCGTTGTGATTGTTTTTTACATTCATTTCGCATTCCCGTCATCCACAACAGCATAACGTTCATGGGAGGCTGAAAAGAATTGCACGCTACTCTTATCCATGTCAGGTAATACATTAGGGTGGGGCTTATTTCCAAAAATATTTCGTAGTCAGGATTTACAAAGTGGAAAATGATCATCGGTCCCAAAATAACATCCTGTGAAAAAATGAGAATTTTTGGTGAAGGTTTAGAGGTGGCGCAAAGGGCGTAAGTGCAGTTTTACTATTTTAGTGAACTCTGAAAAATTTTGGTATGTTTTTCAGCTTGTTTTGGTGATTTTAAGACCCTTAAGGGCAAAAAATCACCTCAAAATTGCGATATCTCCAATCCTTTAGATGATATTTGACGAAATATATTTTATGCATGCGATTTTTGGCCCAATGACTGATTACTATGAACCCGAATAAGAATAGCTGGGGAGGATTCCTATGCTTGTAGAATGGAACAAAGAGCAAAGAAGAATGATAGAAAGAACAAAGAACACAGAAGAATGTAAGGTGGGGTGGGTTAAACAAGGGGGAGGGTGTAACTGATGATATTATATTAGAATCAACTATGGAGCCGTGAAAATATCTCGGTTGGATGTATGAGATGTGATTATATGCAAGTTTAACACTCATTTAGTATTTTAGAATGTCCGTTTGATATAACTCCAGCAATTGCTTTTATAGCCTGAAAGAAATTACAGAGGGGCCCAAATCCATACAGGCTCAAAATCCGTACACTTCATACAAATAGAAGGATTTTTATATGAAGTGGAAGGGTTTAGATTCATTTCTTAGGTGTTCGGATTTTGATCCCACACGATATATCCTTATTAGGTAAATCCATAAACGATTTTGGCTTTCCAGCAATAACACTTCTTGTTAGAATTTCCACAGGAATTTCTGGATTATGATGCCATTTCAGCAATAAATTGCGTTTGGGGTTCCAATACTTCACACTCGCCACAACACCTTCAACATAACTTCGGACAAACGAAAATGCACATGAAGTTCAATACATCGTTCTACATCTGTGTTTGAAAACAATGTGTATAAACAACAGCAGAAGGAAAAAAAATCGGTAGTCAAAATTTAAATTAATGCACGAGCTTCTATAGGGTGCAAGAGATAAAGCACTTCAGGTTGAAAACCTCTCAAATAAAACCAAAATTAAATCGTCACAGTTCTGAAACATATTTTTTAGGACAGAGCTACATGGAGGAATTTTCACAGGATGTCCTATGTATATATAAATAATTATATAAATTAGTTATGAATCTAATAGATACTGCGTGAGGCTAAATTTCCAGGATGTAAATTTTGCAACGGTCCCTTTCGATATATTGCTATCGTCATTCAGAAAAAAAAACAACCAAACGATTATTGAACTAAAGCAGTAAAGTGACGTGCATTTATCTACATCTACCAGGAGAATAATGATGAAACTTCGCATGGAATTAAGGACATTTTAGCCGTTATTGAAATTTTTCCATAAAGTCAAATAAAGTTGCAATAAGTTCCAATAAAATCGTATACATGGGTTGAAAACTAGAGATGGTTAAAAAATTGGTGCTCTTCCCCTACTTGAAGAAAAATTGCTCGAAATTTTCTGAAGTAGGTAATATTAAATAGAAGTCAAGGGGTCGGACCTGGTGTAGTGGTTAAAACCCACACATTTCACGCTGAGGATCTGGGATCAAATCCCATCCCCGAGAAAAAAAAAATAAAAAAATTAAGTCAAAAAATATAATCATCGTTTTCTAGATTCCTCAGTCACCCTCCCACCTGTTTAACCCACCTCACCTTACATTCTTCTGTGTTCTTTGTTCTTTCTCTCATTCTTCTTTGCTCTTTTTTCCATTCTACTAGCATAGGAATTCTCCCCAGCCATTCATATGCTTATTCGGGTTCATATTAATGAGCCAGCGTAACCTATTCAAGGGCCAAAAATCGCATGCATAAAATATATTTCGTCAAATATCATCTAAAGGATTGGAGATATCGCAATTTTGAGGTGATTTTTTGCCCTTAAGGGTCTTAAAATCACCAAAACAAGCTGAAAAACATACCAAAATTTTTCAGAGTTCACTAAAATAGTAAAACTGCACTTACGCCCTTTGCGCCACCTCTAAACCTTCACCAAAAATTCTCTTTTTTTCACAGGATGTTATTTTGGGACCGATGATCATTTTCCACTTTGTAAATCCTGACTACGGAAGATTTTTGGAAATAAGCCCCACCCTAGTAATACATTCATGGCTGCAGTAAGAATGTATCAGTAGCAACCTGAATGTCACAAATGAATGTTTTGAAACCTCTTGCATGTGAATGTAACAGCAATGCGACAATAGAATCAAAAATGTATATGTAACCTGAGTCTGGAAAGTTCATCAGAAAATCCTAAACAAATTTTCAAATCAATACAAAAATTTCTTCCAAGATTTAAATTTAGTAAACGAAATTTAAATTTACATAACGAATTTTAGTAAAAGACAACGTTTTTTGAAATTACCGTCAATATTTTCGCGTTGAACTTCTACAGTTCTCCCAAAATAATTAAAAATAAATCCTCCAAAAAGTTTATTGGGAATTGTCTGCAAGTACGAAAAAACTTGTTTCTACATCAATCTTGAACTTCGTAGGTCATGCAAAACATTTTCTGAGATGTAAGATACAAATACCTTCAGTTAAAATTCGATCTGATTCAACGCCAATTTTAATCCTACAAAAACCACTTGAACTTTTCTGTGGCGTCAAAAAGTTTTGGAAATTCTTAAGTATGAACTGTAGAGTCCTTTAATAAATTCTTAGATTTTTATTAAATCCCCTGAAAAATCGCTTGTGCTGTTCAAAACAAAAAAAATGTCTGGAAAATGGACGAATCTCTGGTGATATTTTTGTATAAATCCTAGGATAGCATTTCAGAAGAAACAGATAATTCTCTGAAAAAAAATCCCTCAAAAATCACTTGGGAAGCTTTTGAGTGTTTTCGTTGAAAGAATTTCTATTGCAATTTTCTGGTGGGATCAAAAAGCTCAATGCAACTTCAGAAAAATCTGTTGAATAATAAATACTAATTAAAGGAATAATTTTCCGTGAAAATCCTAGGAGGAACTTATTAAAAATTGGTATAAGAGTTCTTGGAGAATTCAATGAAAAAATACAGGAATAAATCATGAAGACTTTACTTGGGAATTCTCAGAGGAATCTCTTAAAACTACATAGTTGAATACCTTTAAAGATCATGGAAAATCACAAGGAATATCACAGTTTTCTAGAGGAATTCTAGAAGGATTTTTACTGGATTAGACAAAGATTCAATATCTTCCGTAATAATATTCCGATATTAGGCTTTCTCCAGAAAAATAAAACCCTAGCTACGCCAATGCGTGTCACTTGTGTTCCAAGATGAACAAATTCTTCAACAACTTCAAATACATCTAACGCAAACACTACTGCAGTACCAATACCACCAAGCCTACTTCTATCTCCACCTGCAATCATGCAATTTGCAAATTCAAGGAGCATCCCAGTCAACCAGCCTATGAACTACTTCAAATATCTTTATCCAATAATAAATATTTCAGTCGCTTGTTCTTTACTGTTCATTTCGTTACGTATATTCAAGTATCTTCATCAATCTATAAAACCTTATGAGTGTCTTTCTTTTTCAAGCATACAATATAGATCTTCAAAGAAATGATACTAAATTTCGTTAGATCATGTTTTATCGAATGGGCTTTAGTCACCTTCATGAATATTCATCGAAAAACGTGTAACGAATGATGTCAAAGTAAAGTTACAGTTACCCCACGCAGTTGAATCACCCACAATTTATGAATCAGCTGATTTCAAAAGACAAAATTATTATCAAACTTATCACAAAACATCACAGAATCATTCTTACTGATAAGTAACACATAGTGTTCAACCATTTCAAGGCTTTTTATCTCAGTAAAATAGCTCTTGATCGCGGTATGAACCAACAATATTGCTGAATTCTTTTTGTAGCTATTTGGGCTGAATTTTTTGCCAACTTCGTAAGCCGTGTCCCTATTGACGCCTAACTAGAAACGACGTTTTAAAGTTTGTTTCAAAGATTTGTTGTGACAGATTGAGCCCCAGATAACATTTAAAGATTCAATAAACATAGCTATGAGAGATACATGCGTATTGATTCGGATTCGGCTGAGATTTTTGAGTAAAATACTTGATCAATAAATTGTGGGAAATATACACACCAGTCACAATTTATGAATCAGCGTTCAAACTATGAGTTATTAGTATTTTTAAAAATGATTCTTAGTTTCAAATAATTTATAATGTAAAATTTTGTTACGGGAGAGCAAAAGTGGTTTGGGACCGTTCACAAACTACGAAAATTGGTTTGTTTTGTGGAAAAGGAATCAGAACATTATTCAATTTTAGGGGGATTATAGTCTCATATGGCCATACAAATTGTGGGCGTTGTTTATGTAAGGCCTCAAAGATTATTATGTTGAATAAATTAGGGATAAATAAAAAATCCTAAATTTGTGAGGAACAAAAAGAAACAGTATAGATGTAAAAAATGTAAAGATTTTTTTAGTTACACCCGATAGGTTGTTCCTAATTTTGCTATAAAACGTATTTTTTTAGATTAACTCCCAGTCTAAACTGTTGGCTCTTCTGTCAGACACATGGAGAAGTGCCACCATATAATAGCTATCTAATATTGGAATCCTCACACTGAGAAAAATGTACACGTTAAGGTCGTGTGTTTAACTTATAGATTTGCGCAATGAGGAAACCCATATGGCTTGTTGGGTAGCTATATGGGTTTCGTCATTGATTTCACGGTATAATAACATGTGTATCAACATGAAGTTGTCATGTGAAGCAAACATGAATGGCTAATTATTAAATCATGAAAATCTACTGATTTGCTTATTGGATTCGAAATGTAGTGGCTTTAGATAGCCATGTGCGACAGAACATGAAACTGAAAGAAGAAATATGGCGAAGAACTCTTGCTCCCCATAATATGGATTCAAGGCTCCTCTGCTTGTCGCAAGCTCACTTGAACGTTTTTTTTTTTTTCGTACAAGTGAGTCAGCAATAAGCGGGGCGCCGCAAATCCATAATTTAGGAAGCCCAGGATTAGCATATTCCATTTTTTTTTCAAAAACCAGGAAAATCTGTTAGTGGAATCCGATTTTTCGTCTAAATCTAAACCATACATTACATTCCATGTTTTTATAAAAAAGGTAGAATCCTCTTAAATCGTACAACTTCTCTAGTGAAAGAAAAATCGAATTCACAAATTGTCATCTAACATTTCCAGCTTCAAAATTTGCTTCTTATCATTGGAAGCATGATGATGACTGTCGTTCGACACGAGATCCAACCGCAGTTCAGTTCAATATGGGTTGATCACAAACAATTTAGAAGTTTTGAACATGGAAAGCGCTAGCAAAACTCGACGATTTCTTCATAACGAATGCATTGCGCAAATCGAATAATTGACCATCTGGAACATGATGATCATGACACAAGCTAACCATAAACAAAACACACTGAATCCGTGTTGGGTGATGATCTATGCGTCCATAGGTTGACGCATACGAATCTGAAGGGAAAGCTTCAGGAACTTATGTGGAAAAAATATGGAATCCCTGTTATCAATCCATGAAGCAAAACAAAAACACACGTAACACACGAATTTTGTCAGAAAATCACTGCAAATCGATATGAACGTTCATGAATCGATTCATAATTTTAAGCACACAGATCGAACGTGTGGATTATTATCAGTGCAGTAAAGGCAGTCGAAGAGTCAAGCATTTACGAGTTCTGCCATCTAGATCTAACGATTGTCTGATTACACTAACTGCTATCATCTTCCAAATAAACATGCTCCAGAAGCATACAATCCACAAATTCAATGTTCACTAGGCCCGCTCAGTACCAAAATCAAAAATCAAGCAATGTCGTGCAGATTCTTGAAATACCTGGTTCCGGTTCACCCCCGGATATCATTAACGTTGTCCGAGACAGTGTTATAATAAACATATGAACTATATAGCATTTAATTGCAAAATAATTGAAAGTAAACAACTGATTCATAAATCGTGTTCACATTGATTCATATTTGTGTACAACTTTTTTTGCCGATTCATAAATTTTGGTTTTAGACAATGTTCAAATAAGTGAAAATTTGAAATGTTTTTATTAACTTTAATGATAACATTGTACATTAACTACAGGTATATACTCCACTTTACCATTCGGCTTTGATTTCATAAAAAAACATTGTTTAGTTTGCTCTATATAATTTTTCAAATTTAAGCAGAGCCTTAAATGATTCATAACTGTGGGACCAGTGTATATATTGACAAAGAAAAATGAAACTGTGTATCGAAGCACCTTTATCATTCTTTTCCGTATCGTTTCGTAAAGCAGCGTAAAGGTATTCTGGTACATCGCATGGCAGGTCTCGATGTTTCGATTTTCCAAGGATCGGCATATTTGAAACCGAATATGATTCTGCATGGCTTTTTCGGATCTTTTCTTTCAGATTATTCAGATACGCACAGTTATTTTTTTACGAATCGATGACGATCGCTATCGATTTGTTATATGAGTGTCTTTAAAGCTCGATATAAAGAAAAGTGAAGAAAATTAAAGATATGGTTGACCGGGATGTGCGACCGTGTGATGAAGATGGCGTTGCCTTTGTGCACTCATGCAATCAACAGGACGTCCTGCATAGAGAATCACAGTTCGCCTTACATTCAAACCAATTAATCACTTTTAGGGGAGGCCCCAAGCACAATGTGAACGGCAACGCGATACAACGGCAAAACGGCGTGTCCATCTTGATCTACACTTTACTTATCAATCCCATGTTGATTAAATACTTTTCAACATTGACTTGACAAGTAGAGTGTAGCTGAAGATGGGCTTGCCGTTTTGCCGTTGTACCGCGCTGCCGCTCACATTGTGCTGGGAGCTTAAGGCTTAAGACGTTTAAAAATGGTTTGCCTGATGCATGCCAAACAGTAACAATAAAAGATACTGTCCAGATATTGTAAAATTATACGGAGTTTCAAATCTCCAAGAAATGGTAAAATTATTACTTGGCATTCTGCGAAACGGTCATTATCGCAAAACACTAACACATTTACATTTTACCGTATACAACCTATTTTCAACAGTTTGCCAAACAGTGGCTCGCTTTAGTGTTTGTGAGCGAAGTACCTACAATATTTTCATCGTTTCGCCATTTGTTTTCTTTGGTTTAGGAGTGAAAAAAAAAAACTCGTGTGAAAATAAATTTTCAAGTGGCGGATCTTTATTTGAGAAGGATTCAAGCTTCTTCCCTCTGTTTTAAGGCTTGTGAGCTAGATCCCAAGTGACCCGTTTCATATCCAGATTTCTCAGGTAAGAAGAATTTATTCCGTGTAACTTAGATCCAAGTTCAAACGGACACCAATTTGTTGTTTCTAGGATGTGTTTTTGCAGTGACCTAAAAATGAAACCAACAAATTATTACCGTTACCGATCTTCCTGTAATCTTCTAGCTGAGAAACCGTGTTTCCAAGGCCCAGGATTGTGTGAGCAAGAACCCCCAGAGTTTGGAACGGCGAAAAAAGCAGAAAAAAGTGGTGAAATAAGAATGCAATCTGCTTTACAGTGTGATTGCTCTAATATGAATGAAAATGCATAAAAGATCAAATCCATTCATCTTTCATTGATTAATCACAACACTGATAATTCTTGGATTAAATACTATACCTCACAATTAAACGATAATTACATATACAGTATTTGTTTTGATTTAAATTATGAAGTTCAACCATTCTCTACCTGTTTGGATTACAGTAGATTGATTAAAAAATGGAAGGTATGTGAACCGTTTGGCAGATTGTAATGAAAAATTTTGTTCGACAAAATCGGCCTTTTTAAATGGTTACATAACTTAACCGCCTATTCCCCACATTGTAATTTGTGCAATTACCATTCCCCGAACTGTAAAACCCGTTTATGGTACTGTTGGTTTATTTTTATTTTTAATTTTACACCGAATTATGCAAATACTGTTGTTAATTGTTGTGGATTGAATGGGAAACAGTAGATGTATGGTTCATAATTATGCGGGCTAACTTCAAGTACGATCGATCCTCTAGTTTAGCTATGAAAATCTTCAAGCTAGTACAAAATTCCATGCATTTTTTTTTCTAATTATAACGGTCTGGAGAGCACCGTGGGCGATATATGCATACAACGAGCGACCGGCACCGGCAGTTTTATTATTTAGATGAATTAAAAGTTTGGCAATAATTAGCCTTAGCTACGACTTTGGTACAGCAAAGCTCGAGAGACCCAAAGCAAATTCCACACGCGTGCCGTAAACAGTGCAGATGTTTGTTGCTTACGGTTTTTGGAGGCAAAATAAATAATTGTGGCATTTATGGCTAATTTAGTGCGAGGATGGATGCAATTGTGGGTGCTGACCATGAAGATTTGGCGGGCCAAAAATTTTGTTTTGATTCGCTCAGCGCCGATGACGATTGTTCGATTGGGCAAATAGCACAACTAAAAAGTTGATTTCGCCTTTTCAAGCGAAAAAATCAATCGACACTGATTGAATAGGGGTGAAAGGTTGACCAAGAAGTTGCATCTGATATCATCGCGAATGCCGACTCATAAGTAATGGTTGTCGCTCAGAAAATTTATCGATTGACCTTAAACCGTGGAAGATGCGATCGATTGATGAACGATGCGATTTGGTTGCCGTATGAGTTGCGGCCAAAGGTCACAGAGCACCTAACTAATGATCGATCATCGTTTGATTCGATTGGAAGAAGCACAGTCAAAGATTAGGAGTTAACAGCAGTGCAACCCTTAAATGGCGTGTAATTTCCTTGAACTGCAGCCATGTTTGGTTATGGAGCAAAAGGCTACAGTTCGCTTTTGTTCGGCGAGGATGCTCTGGTTCTGCCGATCAACGGTAAATTATGACCCCTAATTAATCTCGTTTCGAGCAGTACTGTGATGCTATGTGCAGTGGAAGTGGTGATCTTCTCTTTTCGCCGTCGTGCAAACGAACAGATGGTGCTTCTGCTTATAATGCTGCTACCAGGCCATAGATCACGAATTGCCAAATACCATGAACTAACCAATAACGGTAACTGAAGGGCGGAGGACACGATCTATCATAGCCAGCTGCTCAGAGTTGCACAACTATTACTTACAACACTAATGCTAGCAGAATACTTACTAATTATTGAACAATTGGTCGGTCGTGGTTAGTGGAATGGCATCTGGCCGGAAGGACAAAATGTACACTTATAAGACTTAACGTTATTTTGAGCTACATTTGAAATTGAATTTGACTTAAATAGGGTAATTCTATTAAACTACACAGCTACTGGCTTGACGCTAGTAGATAAATTCACAGTAAAATTTGTTTCGCGCGATTTTCTGTAATGATATCCCGAAACAAACTCAATCAAACCATCCTTTCATCGTCTTACAAAACACGAAACCTTAATTGACCTATCAAATCAAACACATGTCCAAAGTTTCGACCGACTGACATCCAAATCATCTTCAATTTGATTTGCTGCACATCGTGGGAACTCGCCAAATGCGCTTCGCATCGTTAAATAATTAAACACGTATCTGATAAAATCTGCGCACAGGGCATTCGTTTCTCCTTCGCGCTGCGATCCATATATTCACACGACCAATCTCCCACACATTAACCCTTGCGTCGTCATCGAGGTCTTGGCTGGGTTGTGGAGAAGGTGAAACCCACAATACAAATCCTAATCCCGTTGAAAAGTGAGAGGATCATCTGCTCTGAAGCGTACCGTAATCCGGGGTTAAATTGTTCACCGGTGTGATTTTGATCAGCTCGGTTCCATATTAGCAATGTCTTCAAAAGGATGCTGAATCTCTCGCCAAAATGATGCCCAAACATTTCATGTTTTCTATTTTATCATTATTAACAAATTTTTATCCTTAGGCTTATCCATCTCAGGACCAATGGCTAAACTTTCCTTCCGAAGCAAGTCACAATTTATGAAAGTGTAATAAATACTGTTAAGAAAATCAAGTCATTTTTTGATTCCGGGGAGGGACCTAAATTCAATAGAATAAGATTTGTTATTGCTCAACCTGTTTGGTTTGATGATCAATTCCACCTCAGTGTGTCATTTTTAGTTGTTAAATTCGAGCTAATTTCATCTTATATCCAATTTTAATGCATAGAATATTAATAACATACTCTGATAGAGGTCAACGAAGTACATACTAAATTTGTCCAAAATAGACTGACAATATTTCAATTCCTGGAATGGTATGTATAACAGAAAGTAGTTAAATAGAGGTCGATATGCCCCCAGTCTACGGTACCTATCTTCTTGTTTCGTATGATTCATTCTTTTTTTTTTGTTCCTAAATGAAAAATCAAGCTCGCTTTTGCTCGGTAGGCATCCTAGGTCTACTCTGATTTATGACGGCTCGTTGATGATCTTTTGAATGCAGCGCTCAGGCACCTGGTTGGTGCCGCACGTATTGGGAATCGGATTAGTGAGAATTGTGCCGCTTCACCGTCACTGCAGTGTGTAGTTTTTAGTTTCCCATCAGAAGGATTGATCCTAATGCGTTCGGGATTAGTTACGTGTGCGCTTTGTAGATTGATTATTTTTGCGTTGATTAGAGACTCGTTTGCAATCAGTTGACAGGTTGCAACACCAATGGTTTTCTAATTAGTTTCTCTTTTAAAATCGCTATTAAAAATTCATAGTTATTTGAAAGCGAATTATAATTGGCAAAAAAAAGAACGTGCTGGCTTGATTGTAAAAGAATCAGTGGATGTCATGCACAAGTAGTTTTTATTTTGAACCTGGGCCCAAATGCAAAAGCGATCCAAACTTTTTTGTTAATCGTTATGATTGACTGGGTGGAACATGTGGTGAAGTTGCTATTATCATTCATAGGCATGTAAAACATCAACATTTTTCGTCATTTGAAACCAAAGTTTTTAAAACTTTCGGTGTTTCTATTGAAACACAGCTTGATGAATATACTTTCTTATCTGCCTATTTGCATTTTCAATGCTCTGGACAGCAAGTTAATTTGCTTCAAACTGACTTGCGAGAATTGACTCGCAATAAGTAATTTTGTTTTTATCATTGGTGACCGTAATGCCAAACATTGCTCATGGAATAATTTGCAAATCAATTTCAACGCCGGAATTTTATTTGATGTGTGCTCTTAAGGATATTTCTCAATTCAACACCCTGATAGCTCTACTTGCCCTTCCTCTTCTAGAAACTCTTCTACGATTGATTTGACCTTAACCGACTTTAGTCAGCTTTGTAACCAACTGGTTACTCACGCTGATTTTGATCCCGACCATGTCCCTGTTAAATTTCAAATATCCCATGAAGCGATCCTTAATCCTATTATCTCACCTTTTAATTATATACCAGCAGACTGGAAAACATATGAAACACATCTCGATAGTTAGCTTGATGTTAACATTTATTTACAATCAAGACTTGATAATTGATATTCGAATTCGTGATTATAGACGATGATCTTTAACTCTTGATCCATCTTAAAAACGTGAGGAGAAGGCAATTTCTACGAACTTGCGGTCTTGCTATGACAATTATATGGCATGATCTGTAGAAATTAATAAAAAAAAACGTTTTGCTCAATTAAGAAACAAACAAATTTGAAAATAAATTTTTCAGTTGGATCCTGGGTCTAAGCCATTTGAAAATTATATAAAATTACAAAACAACTTCAGAAGCCAATGTCATCACTGGGAAAAAAGAATAAATAACTAGGGGGACATGGGGCAAGAGCCACACCCGGGGCAAAAGTGCCACCTCTAATTTCACGTAGTTCAAATCAATTTTTTGATGTTTAACGCAGGATAAGAATACTTTGAGTACTAATTGAGGGCTGTGTATATATTACAGTTAAAAATGTTTAGTACAAAAAATTAGAAAAATGTCTTTAACTCACCAACGCGAAAAAAGCGAAATATTATAAGAATGTAAGACTGGAAAAATAGATTTGACTACCAATAAATACAAAACATACTGATTTTTTCGCACAGTAGAGTAAAGTGGGGCAAAAGTTCGAGTGGGGTAAGAGTTTCTTTTTAAGATTTCTAGCTCAATTCAAAACAAATCTTATAAATGTCATGGTGGTTCGAATGCTATTAAAGTAAGAGATTTTCAATCCAAATATCATAAAAATCGATTGAGATTTGGAAAAGTTATGGCTATTTGTTGTTTTTCGACGTGAATATTGTAATTTTTGGTCAAACTTTCGTTGCATGAAACCAATTGAAGATAAAATATTTTTCAATATGTTATGTAAGAGCGTTTCTAGGCTTATCATAAGGTTGCTTTGAGGTGTATTAGTTTTTGCATAAATGCTTGAAAACAATTTTTGGCCCATAGTGGGGCAAAAATTCGAATCAGCAGGGCAAAAGTTCGACCCATGCATAAAATCACGGAAAAAATTTGCAAATTGCCTAAAATCCACATATTATCTTCAAATTTAGTTAAATTTGTCTGATCGTGTGAAAACTGTCACCAAAATTTTACATTTCCACTTAGTTTTGGTTTTTGGCAATTTTTTGATGAAAATTTAGTGTGTATTTTTCGTCAAACTTAAGTTTACGGCTGGTGTAAAGTGTGCCTGTCATAAAAGGATCGATATTTTGTGTTTTATCCAGCGAACTTATGTCCCACACTAGATTCGAACTCTTGCCCCACCGGTGGGGCAAAAGTTCGAATAAGACAATCAATTTTGAAACTGTTATAACTAAAAATGGGTAAATATTTTGACACAAGTTTGTTCAGCAAAATTATAGCCATATGTTGAAGGTTCACTGTAAGGTAAATCAAATGAACTTTTATTTTTCTTGTTTAATTTGCATTAAATCAATGTTTCCTACTAAATAAAATTAAAACAAACCATCTTGGACAGTCAAAATGGTTTCTGACATTTTTTACTATTATTGTTACAGTCAAATAAGATGAGAACTAAATTAATTTCGTAAAATTACTGTTTAACTTCGCTTTGGTTTGGCATCCAGTCTCAAGGAATCAAAGGAAAACAGTGATTTTCTTTTTTCCGACGTTTCGGCGCAATGTATTTTGCCTTCTTCTTAGGATAACTAAAAATAATGTTCACAAATAAGTATATGTCGTCGGTCTAATTTTGTGTTGTCTACTTACTAGTGTTCTGTTTTTTGTCATTATGTGTTTAAATTCAACGTTAAATTGTCTTATTATTGTTTTACACATCACTATCCAGATAAAAATATACATATAAGAAGAAAAAGTTAAATGAAATGTCAATTATGATTTAAATATTGAAAAAATACCGTCGCTAAATTTATGTTTCAAAGGGGGGTCCGTAGCCTTGAGGTTACGCTTTCGCTTCATAAGGTCATGGATTCAATTCCCAGCCCCTCCACAAAAAAAACCCGTCCAGCCACCAGAAGACACCGCACGGTGGAGCGTGCTTTGGGGAGCACATCATCCTCTGTCAGTATCAGATGGTGACTGAGACAAACTGACCCTCTTCGCAGGCAGCTAGCCTCACTAACAGCAGAGCTCTCTCCTACCTGCTCGGTGTGAGAGTAAAAGAGTAGGAGAGAGTGAAAGTTGATGTAAATATAGATAAGTTAAAAATAGATCTGTATCGATAAAGAAGCTACAGATCAATTGATTCCGGCACAGTAGTGGCCACGAGCATAGAGTGCCTTAATAAAAAAAAAAAAAAAAGAAAATTATGTTTCACTACTTCGGCGTACTGTTTCATGACTGTTATGTGGTTTGATCTTGGTTATGCTGGGAAGGGTGGTTTATGTTTGTGTTCCTAGGTCTATAAGTATTTCTAGCCCTTACTGTATTTATTTTATGTATTAGTCCAGATAGTGTTGTGTTTAAGCCGTCTGTGTCTGTGCGTTTGTTTATTGTATTACTGTCGTTGCTGATGTGTATCATTTCCAATACCGGTAGAATATTTTTCTTGTATGTTTGATCAACTATTTTTGTCGTCTCATAGTTGAATCTGTGTTCGTGTTCGATGCAGTGCACTCAGGCAAATGGACTATTGATAAACATAGGAACCCCTTATGAAAATTCGCCACAAGGAATCGGGTTGAAATTCATAAATATGCCTTATGAAACCGAAATTTGAAAACAAAAATAGTTTTCGCGGCAACCTGGAATCGAACCAAGGACCTTGCGATCGATAGGCTCGTGCGTACACCCCGCGCCTATCGCCGCCTTGGTGTGGAGTGCTGCTAAAAAGATACATGAAGCGTTCGTATTGGGATAATTGTTTCATCTTTCATAAGGCAAAATGTATGAATTTCGATAGTCCAGTTCGCTGCGTGTGGGCCAGGAGAGCAGTTTTTTCCTTAAGTGCTCTCACTGGTTCATCTGTATATGTAGAACCCGAAGCCAATAGACTCTCCAGCTGATTGAGATTGCTACGATGGCCCGATAATCTCTTTTTGAGTAGATTGCCGGTCATGCCGATGTAGCATTTCTCACAGTCTCCACATTGTATTCGATAGATCACATTGTGGTGGTGATCCAGAGGTATCGGATCCTTGATGCGTGTGTAAAGATCTTTAATCGTATTTACGCTACGTGGACATATCGTTACAGATGTGTAGTTGCTATGTAGTAGCTGGATGATCTGGGTGTGAGCGATGGAATGTACGGAAGAGATCCGTAAATTCTCTCCTAAGATGGTGGATCTGTCGTGTGGTCTTCAGTGGGGTCTCTGTTTGTTGATGTCCAGTGTGTATGATTCAGGAAGCGGTTGATTAGATTTCGCGGATAGTCGTTGCTCTCTAGAATCTGAATAATGGTTTCTCTCTTTCTGCGTTCATCAAAGTTGGTTGACAGCCGATTCACCCTATCGATGACATTCCTGATTGTGTTGATTTTCTGTTTTAGTGGATGCAATGATAGGAAGTTCAACAGGCGACCTGACGCTATGGGCTTCATGTACCATTCGGTGCGGATCGTGTCGTCTGTTTGACGGACGAGGGTCATGTCTAGGTATGGGAGTTTTCCACCTGTTTCCATTTCGTATGTGAACTGAATGTTTGGATGGTATGAGTTGAAAACATCGAGAATCTGTTGTATTTTATCAGCCGGTAATAGGAGCATTAGGTCATCCACGTATTTACGTATCACAGAGATGGTGCAATCTATTTTGGTTGTCACTGTGTCAAGAAGGGTGTTCATGACTAGATCAGCGAGCGTGGGGGATAGGGGGTTTCCCATAGCAGTTCCTTCAATCTGTTCATAAAATTGGTTCCGGAAAACAAAGTAGCTTGTGTCCATGCAAAAAGATACAATCTCTAGAAAAAGATCGAGATTGATCTCTGTGTGTGGTTTGATGGTATCCTAGATTTGTATTATATCGTGTAGTACCAGTCGTTTTAGAATATTAGTACACATAACAGTCATAACAGTCATGAAACAGTACGCCGAAGTAGTGAAACATAAATTTAGCGACTTTATTTTTTCAATATTTAAATCATAATTGACATTTCATTTAACTTTTTCTTCTTATATGTATATTTTTATCTGGATAGTGATGTGTAAAACAATAATAAGACAATTTAACGTTGAATTTAAACACATAATGACAAAAAACAGAACACTAGTAAGTAGACAACACAAAATACCTATTTGTGAACATTAGTTTTAGTTATCCTAAGAAGAAGGCAAAATACATTGCGCCGAAACGTCGGAAAATAGAAAATCACTGTTTTCCTTTGATTCCTTGAGACTGGATGCCAAACCAAAGCGAAGAAAACTATTAACAGTCGATAAATCAAGCTTACTGTTTAACTACAAGTCAACTTTAATCCCTCAGTTTTTATCTTTACTTACTCTAGAATGTATCGTTTATGCGGGGAAATAATAATATACAAAATTTGTGGCATTTTGCTCTGGTGGTCTTCTTGCCCCATACGAGTGGCACTCTTGCCCCGTGCCTCGTCGAAAAACCTCATAAGAAGAGACATTTTCAAAAATCTAAAATCAACATGTGTTTCTTATATCTTTGAAATCTATCGATAACATCATTTAGAACAAGAGGTGAGCTTGCCCCTACACTGGAATAATCTTCAAAAAATGTGCTAATCAACCATAATTTGAACCTATATATCTTAAGGTGTCCTTCTTACCCCAACCCTCCTAATTGCGAAAAAGTTCAAAAACATGCTATGCTGTTTAAATGGGCGCACAATTTTAATATAGGACTAACTAGTTCAATTGAAAATCAAGTTACTCAAGATTTCGAAACACTGATTTGGTAGACCTAAGATCTATTATTTAAAAAAAAATAAAGAACATGAAAACCCCTGGCGTTGATGGAATTTTAACATCTTCAGAAAGAAACTTCTAGGAAAAAGCTAATCAATCCTAAATGATATATTGAACAAATGTTTTCAGTTGGCATATTTTTCAGACAAATGTTGAAATGCCGAGGTTGTACCAATTTTTAAACCATACAAAAATCCTGCAGAAGCTTCTAGCTTCTAGCTATAAATAAAAATGGAATGGTGTTTGTATGTCACGAAATGGCTTACGAACGGGTCAACGGATATGAATTAATCTTTCTTCGTTTTGTTTATCTAGGGTTCCGACGTGTTTGTGTGTATAAAAATCCCAGGATATTCACCGGGAAAGTCGGAAAAACGAGCGTGAACGGAACTGTCATTTTGTATGGGTCGATCCGTTGCGTTTTTCAACAGCAAGACAAAGTTTGCCGGGATCACTAGTTTTAATAAATAAACAGTTCGGATTCTGACATGGACATTTGACCACCTTGACGTGTAACAAATCTGATTCGTTCCAACAAATCTGAAGGCATCCTACTGGTCTTGCTCTTCTATACATAGAAAAAACATTCGACAGTGATAGCAGTGTCGTATTTTCTACTCTCGCGAGCCGAAGCAGTCTCTCGGCTGACTAGTGCTCCCGTCGGGGCTGATACGGTGCCGGATTATTCGAGTCCTCTCTCGGAAGATTTTTTGGGCTTCTTAGAGGGGCCCACGGTGTGGTTTGTTTGAGTGAAGACACGTGGTGATCAACAGATTTAAATTGTTGTGCTTGAAAAGAGAGAAAGGAAACTGCCGAGTGGGTAGTGCCGAGGTGGTCCCAGTGGTCTACAATTTTGGAGAGGGACCGCGTAGTGACCTTGTGATTTTGTGAAACCCCCTTTGCATTGTCTGTTAGTGAACTTGTCGTGAGTTATGCAGAAACGACAAAACCGCGCCGATAAACTGATTAAGTGTAGTGGTAAAATCGCACGTCTCTAAATTCCTTCCCTATCCGAAAGATGCGTCCAAGATTCCTTGACGCCTTCTCAGTTATGTAGGATACATGTTGCCTGAAAGTCATTTTGGAGTCCAGTATCACACCAAGATCTTTTATACTGCTTTCTCTGCTTAACCTTTTGCCAGACAAACTGTAATCGTAGAAAACTGGGTCCTGACTTCTAGAGAAGGAAACTACAGCGCATTTCTAAGCATTCAAAACCATCCCATTCAGATCACACCAATTTGCAAATATAAGTAACTGCTTTTGTAAAAAACTCGCATCGTTTGGTTTGGCAATTTTCAAGAAAATTTTGAATTCGTCTGCGTATGATAGGCGAGGTCCTTCTAAAAGCTCTCCAGTACTTAACAACGCAGGCCACATCAGGTTTGATGCCTCAGAATCCGTTACTGCTGCACATCTCGGTTGAAAAGCACATTGGAGCTCGCATCGAGGGTGCCTTCAAAGAGAACCGTGGCGTCTCGTACAATCTCAAGGTATGAAGTGGAGTTGAGCTGACAAGGGCGAAGCAGCGGTCCTTGCGTAAGAAAGGTTATGCAGAAATGCCTGGATGAAGGTCAATTTCAAGAAATATGGAAAATTCATAAACTTGTACTGTTGCCGAAGCCAAGAAAATAGGATCCCGGGGATAATAGGATCATATAGGCCAATATGTTTACTGGATACACTCGGTAAACTCTTGGAACGGGTTATCCTCAGCAGAGTGACGAAATGCACAGAGAGCGAGAACGGGCTATCAGAAAGGCAGTTTGGATTCCGGAAAGGAAGGTCGATGGTGGACGCAATTCGGACAGTGCTCGAGAGGGCTGAGAAAGCATTGAAACAAAAGAGTACAGAAGATCGTTACTGCGCCGTTGTCACGATAGGGATGCCTCCGAGAAAGTAAGGTGGACCCACAGGCTCATTCCGAATATATTGGCCTGGGTGAACAGGGAGCACGGAGAAGTGAACTTCCACCTGACACAGTTCTTGTCAGATCACGCCTGCTTCAAGCAGTATCTGCATTGATTCGACCATGCGTCTTCACCATTCTGATCTGAGTGTATGGAGATTGAAGAAACACCAGAACAACAGTTGTCTTCGACTGCCCGAGGTTCAACATAGAACGAAACACGGTGGCGACTGCTTTTGGTGAGTACTTCAGCGTAGAAGGTGTGGTCCACGGAATGATAAGCAATTCCGATTTTTGAAATATGATGACCAACATGGTGGTGCTAATAATGTCTGCCTTACAGCGCAGCTGGCGAGAAGAGTAGCGAAACGAGACGCAGAGAGCAGCACTTGACGTCGGGACGAGGAGATGAGACCATCGGGCGCGATCGGAATAGGCTAGATCCTCCGCCGGGGACTAGTTGAGTAGATCGTGAAACAGCACAGGCAAATGGTTGTCGGGGCGCCTGTGAACCGGAAGTTTCCCTCCAGGACCGACCTCGGCATCTGCCCGGCCAGCTTCGGAGTAGGCTAAGTCCACCGTCGGGGACTAGCTGAGTAGATCGCGGAACATCACCGGTAAATGATCTCTGGGGCGCCTGTGAACCGAAAGATTCCTTCCACCGGAATCGCAGGATCGACCTCGACATCTGCCCGGATAGCATCGGTTCGGAAGATCTTCCGCCGCCGGGGAAATCTTCGTCGAAGTAGGATAGATCTACCGTCGGGGGCTATTCTGAGTAGTGCGAGCGTATCACCGGCTTGAGTCGTCGGAGCGCCAGTGAACCGGAAGCCGTCCTCCAACCGGAATCTCTGGGCCAACTTCGGCACTCTACCGGCCAACAACGGAGTATGAACAACGCGTAACGTAACCGGTTTCGGGAGATATTCCTCCGTCGAGGTAGGCAGAATGGATCGTTTGTGAACACGCCGACAATGATATTAACGATTAGTGGTACGGTTATTCCAGAGCATGTTGACTTCGGCTGGACACGGTGTAAGACAAACAATGTTATGCTTCCGTTGGTGAACCTTCGGTCATACCGGCAAGCGATGCAATGTACCGCAACGTTTTTGCGGTAGATGCAGCAAAGTGCACCCAGAAAATCAGACCAAAAACCCCACCGCAAAAGAGATTGAAGCAGACGTAACTGCCACAGCTGGTTCCTCTGGTAAAAATCAGGCCATAAGCAGGGTTGTCTGTACGGATTCGACCTTTTGTATTAACTGCAAATCCGACGACCACGCCGTCTCAAGCCAGAAGTGTCCCATATATTTGAAGGAGATTGATGTTCAGCGAATAAGGGTTGACAACAACAACTCCTATCCCCAGGCCAGAATATGAAGCCCGCCAACACGCCAGTGCCAGAACCGCAACCTATTCTGGGGTAGCCAATGCGAGCAAAAACGCAGAAATAGAGACCCTGAAAGCAGCTATTCACCGAATGCAAATGGACTCTAAGGCTAAAGATGAAAGAATGGCAGAAATGGAGGTTGCTCTTCGAGGCCCAAGCGTTGTTGAACGCCTCGATAGAATCCGAGAACATGACACAATCGACTAGCTCATCAAACAGGTAGCTGATTTGACTGCTTCTGTCCAGGAGTTGCAGCAAACTGTGTAAATTAAAGACCAGGTAATCTCCAAACTGATGGCTGAACGAAAAAGCGCATCTTTTCTCGCAACGGAAATTCCTCGAGAAGCTTTTTCGATCATAGATACCCAGGAGGAAATACCCGCATCCCAGGAATCGATAGCTACTACTGATCCGAAATAGGCAGCAAAGATACAGAAGTGGATTGGTCGAAATACTCTCAGCAGTGTGAAAAACGTCTCACAACCGAACGACACATTAAAAACTGAGAAAAAACAGGACCAAGGATGAAAAAAGCGAAACAAAAATACCAATTAAGACATAACATCAACCGACGAGAGCATGTCTTCAGTTGTCTCTCAAACATCACGTCGAACTACTGATCACTTCAAACTTTGGGAGGATGCTTTTTACCACAATTAAAATCGTTTAAGCATAGGGGAGCAAAAATTTCAAAATTTGCATCACTCTACTGGGCATCTTTCAAAAGTTGGTCCGTTGGGAAATAACAAGAAGCATGCATGCGTTCGTCCGGAACTTTTTAGCAGGACGAACTTTTCAGATTCTTATCAGAAATCACATGACTAAAATAGTCTAGGAAGAAATGGGAGCCCTCAGGGATCTGTTTTAGCTGTGACACTTTTACTAGTGCTTTTGAGAGAGGTATTCGATGTGCTCCCTAATGCAGCCCACAGACGCTCAGACGGTTTGACCAACATTGACTCCGCCCCCCAGGTTGATGCTCATGTTGGTGCTATGTTTGACCGTGTGTGATGCTGCTTGACGAACCAAATTGACAGTTTGTGAAACCGATTTGACGGTTGACGAATCGGTCGGCCAAAATCAAGCGAGTTTGATTTTGCTCAAACCACCGGTGGGCGGAGCCAAATGTTTGACGAACCGATCGTACCGTCTGTAGGGATGTTGCACGAACATCGACGTCACCATGTCAAATTGAAGCTTCGACGTCCCATGAACTACCGATGCAGATGGGTGGAAAGTCAAAATGCGTGAATTTACGCAGCGTCGGTGCCATAGCCTAAATATCGTTTCCAACTATCTCTAACCGTTTTCTTTAGCAAATTCATCAAGGATTCTTTAATTATTCCTGAACCAATTTCTCCAGAAATATCTTCAGAGAATCCATCAGCAGTTTTACCTGTGATTCAAAAAATCCATCCACGGATTGTATTTGGATTTGTACTACAGGGATTCCATCAAGAATTTTACCAGGTAATTCTCTTGTAATATCTTTAGGAATTCTTCCAAAACTCCTTCATGATTCCACCAGGTGTTCCTCCAGAAATCCAATCAAGATTTTGTCTAGTGATTTACCAAGAAATTTCTGTAAGAATTCTTTTATAAATTCCTACCGAAAGTTTAACTGAAATTCCTCGTGGGATTCTATCAGGAGTTCCTACAAAGATTCCATCCTCTGAGAATGATGAGTTCTTCTTTTTCTTGGCGTTACGTCTTCACTGGGACAGAGCCTGCTTCTCAACTTAGAGTTCTACTCTAGAGTTTCCACAATTTTTAACTGAGAGCTTCCTTTGCCAAAGTTGTCATTTGCGCATTCATATATCGTGTGGCAGGTACGATGATACTCTATGTCCAGAGAAGTCAAGGAAATTTCCATTACGAAAAGTTTCTGGACCGACCGGAAATTTAACCCAGAAACCTTCAGCATGCTTTTGCTTTGTAGCCGCGGACTCTGACCACTCGGCTAAGGAAGGCCTCTAGAATCAGGAGTTCTTCTTCTTCTTTCTTGCGTTACGTCCTCACTGGGACAGAGCCTGCTTCTCAGCTTAGTGTTCTTATGAGCACTTCCACAGTTATCAAATGAGAGCTTACTTTGCCAATGACCATTTTTGCATGCGTATATCGTGTGGCAGGTACGAAGATACTCTATGCCCAGAAATTCGAGAAAATTTCCAACCCGAAAAGATTCTCGACCGGTGGGATTCGAACCCACGACCCTCAGCTTGGTCTTGCTGAATAGCTGCGAGTTTACCGCTACGGCTATCTGGGCCCCAATTGGGTCTTAAATTTTTTAATGAAATCTTGTTTTTATTTAATGACACGAAAGAGCATGTTACTGCAACTATTTTAGCAATTTTTCCCGCTCAAATAACAACTATATCACACGGTGTCTTTTTCATGTAACTTTGTAACAAAAAAATCGGCATGTCTCAAATTTGGACCAACGAAAGACAAGACCTTCCTCTTTCATTTGCTGCTAAAATGAAAATAATCCATCGGGGGGTCTAGTGCAATTATTTTTTTTTGAAATTTTGTTGTTTGTAATATCATTTCAAATACACCGTAAATCAATAAATGTTGGTGAGGTGAACTGTTGAAACGGATTTGGATGAAAATGTTGCAAAAATCTAGTGTCAATATCTTGTAGATTATATTCTAGACAGCTCTAGACCCAAAAATTTACAAGCCGAGGCCGAAATTAAAATTTTCAAGATGCCTCTTTTTTGCTTTCATCCATTGTTGAAATTTGCATTCCTTTTAAAACAACCTGTTTTCAATTTTTATTTGTAACTCAAGAGCAATATTCATATTTCTGACTTGGTTTAGGAAAAAGCGATCGAAAGACAAAAGGTCGAAAGGACAATAAGTCGAAAGACAAAAGGAATACAAGACAAATGGTCGAAAATGCAAAAGGTCAAAAGGACCAAAGGTTTAAAGTGATTTGCATTATGGGAAATTAAATCATTTTTGAAAGAAGATTTTTGACCTTTTATCCCCTCTTTATTCCTGTTCGATCTTTTGCCCTTTCGACCTTATGTCATAGATTCTAGCAAATTGACAAGTTCACATTTGTGCCAACAAACAGAATTGCTGACAAATATTCCCAGATTAGCCAGTCTAGGGCTGAAAATCTCTTAAATAAAGATAAGAATATATATAACAATGCTGACGAATATACACTTGCTTGTTAAATTGATGGTAGAAAAAGTGCAAATGAATTCATATAAACATCGATAGGTTTCATTTATAACAAATCTACATGTGAAAGATTGATCGTGTGATCGTAATATTTTGCTTAGAGATCTCAATAAGTGCTGTAATGTTCAGTTTTAACATAATTTTATTAGAGTTGTACGGAATTCTATAGTAATTTATAAAACAAATACATTCAACCTGCTTTGAAAATGTTACTCAGTAACTTTACGATTTTGTTAGCTTAATAACTAAATCATACGAAGCATTAACAAAAATATCAGGTGAATCATATAAGTCTCCGATTACACCAAAAAAAGGAGCCAAAAATGGTGATCCTTAGTGCATACAGACTTGTTTGCTATTTATATCCAGCAGATCTCAAGTACTATGTTTCGTATAGCTTTGTTCAAAACTTCTAAAAGCGCCAGCTCGAACGACTTTTGATGCTAATTTTCCATCAAAAGACGTTCGAGTTGGCGCTATTATTGAATTAAACTGGGTCACTGGGATTCAAAATCATGAAGTTTGAGCCGTCGCATGCCAAGTTTTGGTGCTGAAACTTAGTGGTCCCATATTACGGGTTTTTCGGTGGTCATTTCGGTACCCAAATGGACCAGAATAACCATCAATTCATTCTTTTGGCAAAATACATTCAAACATAATAAATCGTTATGAGTTGGATATAAGTCATTTGGTTTTTTGGCATCAATCCGAGTAATTTCATCGAATTGTCCAGATTGGGTACCTTCCGGGTCTTCAGGAACCGGTTCTGCATGGACTATACTGGATCGAGTTTTTCAAGGGATGTGCACCGGTAATTGGTTCCTTAGTAATTTTATGACGAAATATCCATCCACCAAATAGTACCGATGTCAATTACATACACAAAACTGCGATAGAAACTTACTTTTCGGATGTTCCGGGTTTCCGGAACCGGGTATATGATTTGAGAAAATGATTTGAGAATCTCTATTTACAGTCCACGTAAATACCTATTCAACAATATGAGGACGGTTCAGATTACTTG
Organism: Aedes aegypti; assembly: GCF_002204515.2. Classification (NCBI taxonomy): domain Eukaryota; kingdom Metazoa; phylum Arthropoda; class Insecta; order Diptera; family Culicidae; genus Aedes; species Aedes aegypti. The sequence continues at coordinate 215,837,718 of NC_035107.1, read as the reverse complement.
TTTAGTTACAAAACAACAGGTTGTCAAAGTAAGGGTATCTAAAGGGACTTTTTATTCGGATGTAGCAGGTTCCCGGTGGCCACAGTGACGCAATTCCGGATCTCCGGGAGGGTTTCTGAAACAAGACGTGTGTGCCCTTCATTAAAGCCCAACAGAACTAAATTCGGTAAACACACTGATTTTTTCGAGCTCTTTGAATTTTTTGGGTCGAAAACGACTCTAAACGAAAATTTGTAACTTTTATTTTATGGAAGCTCCCTAAGGGGCCATTCAAAACTTTTTTCTGCAAAAATAAATGTTCCCTCAAAAAAATACCTAATTGTCAGAAAACGTCAAAATTTTAGGTTATTTTAATCAAAAAATACAATGATTTGAATTTTGAAATGGCTCGAAAACGACCCAAGGTCCTTACTAAGGTTAAGTTATATCACAAACTCCTTAAAAAAAATTAAAAAAAAATAATGTTCTAGACCCCCCGACCGATTATTTTCGTTTTGATCGCAAATGAAAGAGGAAAACCATGGCTTTCTTGTGTCAAAATTTCAGACATGCCGAATTTTTTGTATTGAAATTGCTCTACGAAACACACCGTGTATCATATTTAAACTTTAGTTTAAAAATTGGGACCATAAATGAACCTTGACACTTGTGATCATGTTTGACGTTCTCTAAATCGACAAAAATACCACAGGGCTTTCTGTTTTAACACCGGGGTTGTTCCTATCTGACATTTCGGAAGGGACACGGAAAGCAAAATACACCCAAAATTTAAGTTTAAGCCTATGAATGTGACAAAATCTAAAATAAATGTTTTTTGGGCTTAAACAAACAAAAAACATTAAAAAATTGAGCAAACATGCGTTTTTAGCCTAAACTTAAGCGTTCGGCACTAAAATTGGTACAGGGCTTTAGGACCCTATTGGAAGAAGATCAGGAGTTATTCTAGGGAATTAAACACAATTTCATCCAGGCATTCTATCAGGAGATTCAATCATAAATTCCACGAAGGTTTCATTTAGCAGTTTCTTCAGGGTTTTTTATCAGGACTAGCTCTAGGGATTCCAGTTCCTCTAGGAATACCGTCAAGAATTCTTCTGGGGGTATCATCAGATGTTTGGCTAGGGATTCCATCAGGAATTCTTTCAGGGATTCCATCTGGAATTCCTCCAGAGATTCGATCAGGAATTCTTTCAGGGATTGCACCTAGAACTCAACTAGGGAGTTCATCAGAAGTTTCTCCAAGGATTCTATCAGGAGACATTTCAGAGATGCCACCTGGAATTCCTCCATGGACTCTGTCCGTCGTTGCTCTAGTTCTAGGAGTTCTTCTCGGGATTTCAACAGGAGCTCCTCCAATAATATATTTAGGATTCCCTGCAAGAAATTCCTCCAGGGTTTCTTCTGAGATTTCACCCGGAATTCCTCAAGAGATTCTATCAGGAATTCCTCTATAGATTCTATCAGGAGTTCCTTCAGGAAACTTATCAGGAATTCCTCCAGAAATTTCATGTGGAGTTCATCTAGAGATTTCATCGGGACTCCTGATTCTATCAGGAGTTCCTCTTACAATATCTTTATATTCCTCCCAGTAACGATTCCCTAACCTCAAATCTACCTGTCCCACGAATATAAATTCTAGAATTTCAGCAACAAATTTGCATGCAATGAGCAGAAAGTTGTTAGAAAGGACGAGTTCAATAATTTACTCTTTGATTACTTTTTGATTTATATTCTAAATTAGTCGAAATAGTCATTTTTAAAATCATAGAACAGGTAAAAAATGAGGTTACGATTCGCCATTGATTCCTCCAAGGATTCCATCAAGAGTTCCTCTAGGGATTCTATCGGGAATTCCAATAGGGATTCTGTTAGGAGTACCACAGACAAACAGACGTAACACTTAGAACAAATCTCGATCAAAATTATAGTCACGAGGACATGTACGCCCAATGCTAAAATCAGCGTGTTTGGCCGACGGGCCAGCAGATGGCGGTAGTGTATAAACGTCAAACACGAACAAAAACGAAGCAAGCGCTTCGGGTGGCGGATTGGCCACCTAACATATTTTTGAATCGACCGTTAAAAAGGTGGTCGATGGACAATGATGAGAGTGTGACGTCTGTTTGTCTGTGGGAGTACCTTTAGGGCTACCATTAGAGTTCTTCTGAGGATTTCATCACGAGTTCATCCAGGAATTCCATCAAGAGTTCCTTCAGAGATTCCAGCTAGCATTTCTTCCGAGATTCTATTAAGAGTTCCTCCAGAGTTTATATCAGGATGTCACCTACGACTAACATCAGGATCTTCTGGGGATATCATAAGTAATTTCTCTAGGCATTCTATCAGGAGTTCCAGCAGGAATTATATCAGGAATTCCTCTAGGGATTTCATCAGGAGTTCCTAAAGTGATTCCATAGGGAATTCTTCAAGGGATTTAATCAGGAGTTCCTCCTATGATTTCATCTGGAGTTCCTGCAAGAATTCTTCTTCTTCTTGGAATTAACGTCCCCACTGGGACATAGCCGGCTTCTCAGCTTAGTGTTCTTATGAGCACTTCCACAGTTATTAACTAAGAGCTTTCTTTGCCAAAGTTGCCATTTTCGCATTCGTATATCGTGTGGCAGGTACGATCATACTCTATGCCCAGAGAAGTCAAGGAAATTTCCTTTATGAAAAGATCCTGGACCGACTGGGAATCGAACCCAGACACCTTCAGCATGGTGTTGCTTTGTAGCCGCGAACTCTAATCACTCGGATAGGATGCCTCGAAAAATTCTTCAAGGAATAAATATCTCCAAGAATATTCAAAGGTTATCAGGAATTCCTCCTAAGATTTTTTCCGGAAATGTCTCAGGATTTTATCACCGGAATAACTCTACAGATTCCATCGGAAATTTCTCATGGAATTACTTACAAAATATCTTCAGAGATTCTTGGGGGTTTTCAGAAATTAATTCAGCAATTTTACCAAAAATTTCTTATAAAGATTTCACAAGTAATTAGGGAATCCATCAGTATATCCTCAAGTGACTCTGTGAGAAGTTCCTCCTAGGATTCAAAAAAGGAATTCCTTCAGCGATTCCTCTGAGAATTCGTTCATTGAATCCAACAGGAATTGCTTCGAAAATTTCGCTAGGATTTCCTCTAGGCATTCCAACTAAAAGCCCTCCAGGAATTTCTCTAAGGATTCCAGCAGAGGTTCATCCATGGATTGGATCTGAAACTCGCCCAGATAATTCTCCATCAGGAAAATCTTCAAGGAATGAGCTGAAATTCTCATAGGGGTTCCACTAAAAATTCTTTTAGAAGCTTCACCAATATTTTTCCGTTGATTTCATCGGAAATTCAAGAAAATCTTCTGAAAATTCTTCCAAAACATTCTGGAAAAAATCCTTCGGTTCCTTCATAGATTTCACCAGTATTTTATCTAACTATTTCTTCCGGAATGGTGTTTTTTAAGAAATGTCGCCATGAGTTCTTCCAGGGTTAAGAACATCAAAAGAGTTTCGCTAGAAATTCTTTACCAGAAAAATCTAATACAGCTTCGCCAGAAGTTCTACCAGAAAATACTTCAATAATTTGACTAGGATTTTCCTGCTTCGAATTTTTCAGGATTATCAGAAATTCCTCCAGGGTATCAATAAAAAAACCACAAGTTCAAATGACTTTTTTTTCTGGAAAACCGCGAGAGAATCGACCACGAAGGGTTGAACTTCAAGTTGAATTCCTTGAAGGATTTTTTGGAAAATTTCTGGAAAAAATCATGGAATAATTCATACTGAAATCATTGGAGGAATCACCAAAGAAAACACTGGAGAAATTTACTGGGGAAATTCCTTAATATATCTCCGTAAGAACTTTTAAAGCAATCCCTGAAGGAGTTTCTACAGGATTCTCAAAGGCAATTCCTGGTTGATTCCTTGGAAAAAATCCTCCAAGATATACTGGAAGGAATTGATGGATAATTTCCTTTAGGAATCCTCGGAGATATATCCGGTAGATTCTTGAAGTAATTCCTTCAAAAATCCGAGGTCGAATGTCTCGTTGGTTCCCTTAAGAGACACAAAAAAAATATTTTAAGGAAACACTGGAAGAATTCATAAAATAATTTATTGAAGATTCCCTAGAAGAATCCCCTGAAAGTAACCTGGGGGAACCTCTCGAAAAATTGCAAGCGGAATTCCTGGTGAAATCCCGTGTGTGAAATTAGTTTTGAATTCTTTTGCAATATTTCTTGCTGAATTCCCAAAAGCTTTCTGGTGGAATCTTAAGATGAATTCCTTAATGAATCCTTGGAGAAATTTTGGATGGAGTCACTGTAAGAGTTCCTGAAGTGAATCTCTACATGTATTTCTGTAGGAGTTTTTGAAGAATTTCTAGCAAAAATCGCGTAGGAATCTCTGGAAGAATGTTTGGGTTTATCACTGAAGGGTTTTGGAGGTATTCCTAGGGAAAGGTTTTTGATGCATAGGAAAAATTCCTGGTGGAATTATTGATGGAATTCCTGTAATAATTTCTTGAGCTATCTCTATAAAAATTTCTAGAGGAATTCCTAGTTAAAGCGCAGGAAAAAAAATCCTTGTATAATCTGTATAGAATTTCTTGAAGTTTCGATGGAGGAATTCCTAAATACATCTGTGAAGGATATTTTGGAGGAATTCTTGAAGGAAGCATTGAATGAATAAAACCCTCGGAAGTTTTTGTGTAAATCTCTGGAGGACTCTGTAGAGAAAATTACAAGAAAGAATCGCTAAAGAAATTCCTTTTGGTTGAATTTAAGGAGGAGTCCTAGGAGAAGCCCTGAAAAAAATCTGGTGAAATCCTTATGGGAATTTCTGGTGATAAATTTATTGAGTAGTATCTGAAATAATTCGTTATGTGATACCTGAATAATGATATAACTCTTATAAGCGGTTTCTTCACCACCGCTTAGGCACTAAACCTAGTTTAACCATATGGGTAAACGTGGTTTACAGCTTAAGCGAAGGTGAAGAAATCGGCCCTTAGAGGAAATAAAGGAATCTTTGAAAAATTGTGATAGCAATCTCCGGAAGAATTCTTGAAGTCAGCCTTGAAGAAAACTCTGAAAAATTACTGAAGAAATCACTTAAGGATGTTTTTGATCTTTGAAGGAATCAGTAGAGGAAACCCTGAATAATTAGCAGAGGAATCTTTGAAGGAACCTCTGAAAGAAAGCCATCCTGAAGAATTTTCCTCGGAGGATTTTCTGGGTAAATCTGTGGATAAATTTCTAGAGGAATTGTTGATGAAACTCCTGGTAGAATCCCACGAAGACTTTCTGGTGGAATCCCTAGTATAATCAATGGTTCTAGAAAGACTTCAAAGTAGAATAACTAGAGGAAACCGCTAAAGACTCCGGATACAAACTTTAAAGAAATTACCCTAGCCGATGACTGCTCAGAATAATCCCCGATAGAGATCCCTCATAATTTTAGAGTTCTGCCTCAATATCCATTTCTTCCGGTATTTAAATTCTGAAAGTTCTGCTCTTTCTCACTACGATTATTGCCATAGAAATATTCACCCCCACAGCCACAGAAATCGAAAAAAATAACAATCACATATTCACTAGGCTTGCCGAGAGCATTCAAAACATGCGAAGAAATATGGTGTTGCTGCAACAAACTTTGACAGTCGGTCAAACGGTTGCAGCAACATAAATCGGTTTGACTAACTTGGGGGCGGAGTCAATGTTGGTCAAACCGTCTGAGCGTCTGTGGGCTGCATAAGGGTGTGTATATTCTTATCTATGCGGATGATATCCTTCGAAAGCTTCAAGCTGCGGTTTCGGCCGTGGTAAGATGGTCTGAAAATGTTGGTTTCGATATTGCGGCGGAGAAATGTGCTATTTAATGGCATCTGAAATGGGTTCGGAACCTGGGCAGCCCTGGAAACAATATCCCGGTATCGTATGTCCCACCCAAATTATCATTAGATGCAGCTCAAACTCTGTTTGAACTTTATTTTCTTTGAAAATCATGACCACTGGCTACGTAAACAGAAATTGAGATGGTCAAATTCAAGCAAAAATTGATATCGGACAAAACATAATACGTAAAACAAATTTAAAGGCCCCTTTTGGCCATCACAATACAATAGTTTTTAAGTAGTTTTATAATAACAGTAAATTTCTTGTATGACAGCCAAACTTTAAAAAACCTTCTACTCTTTACTAAAACTCTGTTTCTGGTTGTACCTTAAGGGACTTCCAGATTTTTTTTCTTTACCCGAGACGAAGCAGCAACGGGCTGAAAGTCTGGTAAAGTAAAGCAAATAATAATAACTTATAATATTCTCACATGAACCAAAAACCATTTATTCGAACCTTCAATTAGTTTTGTTGTTACGATGGGATGAGGATTCCAATAAATTGATCAGATGTAGTTTAGTATACACCCGATTCTGTTTTTGCACGTGCAAAAAAAATTTCCATACATTTTTTTCCGCCAAAACCTTAATTTTGCTTGAGAAGTCGAGAAATGGTGTAACTTTTTTGCACGGTTTTTGAAATTTTGAACTGAAAACTTTTTTTGCACGGCACGCATCCCCCGTGCAAAAACAAAATCGGGTGTATAGAGCTCAACTTTCAAAAGATAACTTTCAAAAATAACATTGAGGGCATTCAAGCCAAATAAATAAAATGTATGTATAAACTTATTAAGAGAAATCAGGCCGGCCACGTTGCATGGTAAACCAATATGAACTAAATGTTGTAATACAAGGAAGAAAGCTCCACAGAGGATTAAATAAATGAGAAAATGATTCTGAAGCTCCCTCCTTGGTATAGTACTAATGAGTTACATAGAATATCGAATGTTGAAACATTGGAACACAGGTTGAATTAATTTATTAATAATTTTCAACAAAATTCGTTGTAATCTCTCATCGCCACATGAATTTAAGTCAAGCCAATTTGAAGAAAATCCCCACAAGCTGCCTTCAATACCTAGAACCGCAGATTCTGATCTTCTGTACGAGTGCAACTCCAACATGTATGATTTTTTCCCTTCTCAAACACAAACAGCGCAGATGACATTTCATACTTTCATGTTTCCATTCTGTTTTCCACCTGGGGAGTAACATTACGCTGCTAATAATAATGCGGCACAGCAACTCCTATTTAGACACGGTCGGTTCTAAATGCCTTCAAAGCCAAGCATCCTCGGAACATGTGCCCCAAGCTTTACAAAAACGACGACGACGACAGAACGTGAAGACGCTTCTGCTAGAGCGCACGAGCGAACGGGATTCCAGATGCCTGGTGATGACTTTTTACAGCCTAAGGTCGTTCTCAGCATCGTCGCTGTAGTCTCGACTGGAGCACCGATGGATGTCGTGTAATAAAGGTATTTTTGCCAGTTCTTGCTCCGTGCTCCTCAGCCACCCCTTTTCATCTGGCAATCGTAGTGCACGGTGCCCCACCAGATTGTTTTTATTAAAAAAATGTCTCTCAAAACTAAGTACGGGGCTCGACAGTTACGCTGACTTAAAGTTGCAAATACTTCTAATTAAAACAATAGCAACAAATATATAACAGTTGATAACAGCAAGGCCAACTTTTCGAGCGTTTTTGTGGGTTTTGGTTATATTGAGTAATTTGATTATAGATTATTTCGATTTTTTAGCTAAAAACTTCTAAGCAAGATTTTTTGATATTCCTCCTAGAAATTTTGTAATTGGTCCAGAGGTGCAGAATGACTTCAGGAATCGAGTACTTAGTTTTGATGAGTTTTTTTCTATATAAAATCGGTCTGTCGGGACACCGTGTAGCGAGTTACCCATTCCGAAGATCAACGATTTGATTCCACGCGAATGCTAATATGTTGCATTTGAAAATGTTGTGCCTTCTCCGGTTGGGGTCTGGCTAGGTTAGGTTTAGGTTCCCTCTGAGCCGGAGCTTCGGAAAAGGCGAAAGTTCACCATCGTCTCGTTATTGCAGATCCTGATCTAATGCTGCTTCGCTGTCGATGATTCTGCTAGAAGGCACTGCACAAGGGTTATGGATTTGTGTGTGAGAAAAAAAAGTGGAGTTGAATTCGACGACGATCATGCTGATGACGGTGGACCTTGAAATGGTGACGTGTTCGTAAAGGGTGAGTTACGTAACATCAGGATGTGGAGGAAAGCTCTTCAGTTATATGACAGTAATTGGTACGCGAGATCATTTTTCTATCGGAGGATGTGGATGACTGAAAATTAACTCAAGGATGAAATTTTGATAGGAACTTTTTTCATGGAAAGCACTTTGATATTTAAAATGCACTTTGTGTCATTAAAAGCTCGATAAGCTTCTAAACAGCGCCTTTAAAGACAATAATCAAAAGTACCATAAACTTTTTTATCAAGCCAATGGGAAGCTTCTTATTGAAAGATTGAAAAAACTTGTAAAGTTTCAAAACATTTGGAAGAAATGTATTGGGATGCTTTTTCCAGAAGCTTGGGTAGCTCGTCCGGAAAACAGGGTAAACTCCATTCACAAGTTTTTCAACAGCCTGGGGTGCTTTTGACGTAGGACTACGTCTTTCTTCTCTATACAGGAGTGAAATTGGAATTTCAAAACCAAGAGCGTTACGTTGGCAAGAAATATTTTAAACGCTTATAACTTTTTGCTGGCTTATCGAAATTTTTTGATTAGCACCTCAATCACCTCAAGACCTCAAGACAACGCATTAAAAGTTCATGTCGATTACTTACTGAATCCAACATACCTTTCCAAACAGTTTAATAACTGTTTTAAAAGAACACGTCGATTTCAAGCAAATCTATTAATAGGGGTGCTAGAGAAAAATAGATGTCATTTGCTATTCACTCTCGGCTTGGATCGCATCTTAGCAGGCAAGATTGGCTTGCTCTGACCGGGCGTGCTTTTCAGGCACAGACATCGATAGTGAAGGACCCCTCCGTTTGTCTTGCTTCGCTCAAATCAAACTGACGGTCGACCGACCGAGAGTATATGCCGCCCGAAGCCAAAGCCATCACAGCTGCCGCCAAGAAGAAGAAGAGGAAGCAGTCCACAGTAGAATGAGATGTTTGTTGCCGCCATCGCAGCCCTAAACGAACGGAACGAGTCCTCCCTGCTGGTTATCGAGTTATACATCGGCGGAAACTACAACTGCGACATCGGCAAGATTGCAAGATTGGCAAGAGTGGAGTGAAATCCCGGGAAACTATAGCTGTGGCTGGCATCCGAGAAGGAAGAGAAGAAAAATAAGGCAGTTCCTAAGCAAAACTCCACCAAGTTTCGAAGACCGCCGCGATGAAGAAGACCCCGAAAAAGCCGCTACCGCTAACCTCATCGGGCGAGGAGGATTTCAACCAGGGCGCCGTCAAAATGTGCCCGTGTTACTCGAATTAAACAATTCAATTGGCCCTTTTCAGGGCCAACAAAAGTGTACTAAAGAGTTATTTGTGTAATATTTCCTATTGTGTTTACCACATACTCACTATAATCTCTCAATTCTTCTTGTAGTATCATATAATATATCATTTGTGATGAATAATTGACGATTGCCAATAGGGGCGTTCCTTAGCCGAGTGGTTAGAGTCCGTGGCTACAAAGCAAAGCCATGCTAAAGGTCTCTGGGTTCAATTCTCGGTCGGTCCAGGATCTTTTCGTTATGGAAATTTCCTTGACTTCCCTGGGCATAGAGTATAATCGTACCTGCCACACAATGTACCAATGCGAAAATGGTAACTTTGGCAAAGAAAGCTCTCAGTTAATAACTGTGGAAGTGCTCATTGAACACCACGAAGAAAAATGAATTGTACAGTCAATCATATTTCTGGTAGATCAATCATATTCTACATTGAATTTCAGTCAACCATACAATAAAATAATTTCAACAATATATATGGTCGGTTTAACTATTTGGTATGATTGGTTCAACTATACAAAATAATTGAATCAACCATAGATATGAGGGGATTTTTTTTATTTCCATACAAAGTGGGCCGAAGGGTCTCAGATTTTCATGAAACTTTTTCCACAGGCAGGGCTCATCAATATATGAATAAAAAAAATTGAGAAAAATTCAGGGTCGCTTATTTTCCTGGAAAACTCAGTTGGAATTTTGTTGTTTTCCTCTGACACTACTTACTTGAAAAATCATAACTCAAGAACGAAGCATCGTAGAAACAAAGTTTTTTGTTATGAAAATGAAAGCAAATTTTCTCAGGAATAAAAAAAATATTAACTGGAAAAAGTTTTCCACAAAATTTTCCACCGTTGAGAAAATTCGTAAAGAAAAGCCGAAAAAACTATTCCAACCCGTGGAAAATTTTCAAAAAAAAAAAAATATTTTTGAGAAGATAATTTCATAAGCTTTAATCGCTGAAATTTTTGATATGTACTTTTTTTTCGTTTTTGAGTTATGGCCAATTTTATAAAATATGTGCAAATGTGCCATTTTGAGCCTTTTCTTTGAAAAATCATAACTCAAGGAAGAAGCATCGTAGAAACAAAGTTTTTTTTTATGAAAATGAAAGCAAATTTTCTCAGCAATAAAAAAACAAATATTAACTGGCAACAGTTTTCCACAAAATTTTCCACCGTTGAGAAAATTCGTAAAGAAAAGCCGGAAAAATTTCATAATCTTCAATCGCTGAAATTTTTGAAATGTACTTTTTTTTAGTTTTTGAGTTATGGCCAATTTTGTGGAAAATGACCATATAAGCCTTTTCTTTGAAAACCCATATTTCAATCGAAGCATCGGAAAAACAAAGATTTTTTATCAAAGCAATTGCAAATTTTCTAAAACATCATTTTCATCTTAATACTATCTATTTTTTCAACCAGGAAGGTTGTCTTTGGTTGCTAACACCAGAAGATTTTCGTTTCTTTGTATTATTAAGAACAAAGCATGCTGTATTTTTTTGGTTTTCATGTGCATCTGAGAATTCACTAGCAAAAATGCTTCGTTCGTCTTTTGGTATAAATTAATGATATTTTTTGTTCCAGGAATTGGTACAAGGTGAGAAAATCTTTCCTGAAGAAATTGTTCAGCCTCTGAATAGTCATTTGCAGTTGCATAGATAAATTCCCAATCTTTTTTAAATTGGTCTTTCACCTTTTGCGATACAGCCCAGTCGAAAAATTGTTTGGCGTTATTAATTTCTGCTGACTTTCTAATACTAGCATCTCTAGCCATTCGCTTAACCCGTATCCGACCGGGTTAAGAAACAAAATTCAAAAGATTCTCGTTAAGCTATTTTCTATCCGATTTGCAAACTTCTTTCACTATATGAAATCTAAACTCTTTTATTTTCTTATGCTGGGGAAAGCGGTCCAGAATTTTGCCTGTGGCCGGAGTTATTCCGGTGTCCTCCTGGGTCACGTCGGGTAAAAAGTTGATCCTTCCTTTCCTAAACAGTTTTATAATACTAAACTGTCATTTAACTACTCAAGTTTTGTAGGAACAGTCAATCGTGCAACATGAAATATGTTCAAGTAATTTAAGGAGTCACTTCCATGGAAGTTTCCTTGAAAAACTGAAATATGCCTTCCGGAAGATCCGGAACATCCGTAAAAGTGGTCAAATCGTTAAAAATGACTTGAAGAGCGCGGTTTTTTTCAATCTCACTAGTTTTAAACATTCATGGACAAAAATAAAGCTTTGAGTGCATAAGACCCTATATGGCCATTAGGGGGCTCGCCGGAAGATCCGGAACATCCGGAAAAGTGGATAATACGCGTGACTTACCCTACAACACCACCATTTTTTGAAAATTCATTGTTTTCACGTGCCATAAACAGTATCAGTATTTAGGCCACCATGTGACTCTAGTTGGCTACTATTTGGTCCCCCAAACGACCCGGAACATCCGTAAAACTGGCCTTATTATAGAAGATGTCTCGGAAATTCTCGTTGTTTTTTTTTTATTACACTGGTTTTCTATATTCGAGGACGAAACTTATCATTCGAACGCTTTATGATCAGCTATGGTCACTTGGGGGTTTACCATGTATGTTCAAAACTAGCGAGATTGCAAATAAACCGCGGCTTTCCAAGTAATTTTTAACTATCTGACCACTTTTACGGATGTTCCGGATCTTCCGGTGAGCCCCGCAATGGCCATATAGGGTCTTATGCACTCAAAGCATTGTTTTTGCCCATGAATGTTGAAAACAAGTGAGATTGAAAAAAACCGCGGCTTTTCAAGTCATTTTTAACGATTTGATCACTTTTACGGATGTTCCGGACCTTCCGGAAGGCATATTTCAGTTTTTCAAGGAAACTTCCATGGAAGTGATTCCTTAAATTACTTGAACATATTTCATGTTGCACGATTGACTGTTTCTACAAAACTTGAGTAGTTAAATGACAGTTTAGTATTATAAAACTGTTCAGGAAAGGAAGTTGATCAATTTTTTACCCGACTTGACCCAGGAGGACACCGGAATAACTCCGGCCACAGGCAAAATTCTGGACCGCTTTCCCCAGCATATGAAAATGCTTGGATAGCTCCTTTCAAAAGCCTGGTAAGCTCCTTCCTTATGCATGAGAAGCTTTTCATAATAAATTCGAAGAGCTTTTTATCAGTTGATAGGGAAGATTCTTATCAAAAGCTCCTTCAGAAGCTTCTCATCAAAGGCTTGAAAATCTTATACGAAGCTAAGGAAGTGTTTCGTCAGAAAGAAAGCTGCGCCTCGGATTGCAGCTACTCATCCAAAACATATGAAGCTCCTCATCAGAAGATTGGGAGTCTTCTCAATAGAAGCTGTGGGAAGCTTTTGATCTCAAGGCAGGGAACTTTTTTATCAGCTGCTTGGGAAACTTCCCATCAAAACTTTCGGAACCTTTTCACCAAAAACTCGGCTAGCTTCTCATGATATTATTAATATGTTGATAATTTATCTGAGAAACATATATAAAACTTCCCAAAGATAGTAGATTAACTTGTAAAGCTTGGTAAGCTGCTTCCAGATGCTTGGAAGCTTTTGATGAGTTGCTTTTTAAATATTTTTAGGCATTGTTATCAGTAGCTGGTAGATTTTCATCAGAATATTAGAAAGCTTTCCATCCAAACTTTTTATCAAGGTTAGAAAGATGTTCACAGAAGCTTATGCAGCTTCTCCAATAAACTTATTGAGATGCTGTTTTTTTAAATTTTGGAAACTTTTATCAGAGGCTTGGGGTTTTCTTACAGAAACTTGGTAAGCTCCTTCCAAAAGCTTGGATGGTTCGTAATAAAAAAATGGAGGCTTCTTACCTACGAAGTTTAAGCAGTTTTGCATCTGAATCTTAGAAAGATTCTCATTAAGGCTAAGTAGCCCGTCATTCGTTTTGGCAACAATGATGATTTTTCAGCTTGCATTTCAAAGTGATAAAACTCAGTCGTGATAGTTTATATTGACTTGAAAATATAAGCATGCTGATACTTTTTCAGCTGTGTCAGTGCAAAACCAACTGATTTTCTTTGATTCGAAATCGTGAGATGAATTAGCAATAATCATCAACGACGCGTACAAATTTCATGGACGGCCTACTTCGCCTTAAAATCTTTGAAAGCTAGTCACCAAAAGATTAGAAGTCTTCTTATCAAATGAGAAGTTTCGAAACTTATTTTAAAAGATTCCAAAGCTTCTCCCAAGCCTGGATAGTTCCTTCTTGAAGATTGCGAAGCTCCTTCTAGTAGATTGAAAAGCTTTTTGTCAGAAGAACCATCAAACGCTTAGGATGCTTCTCATCAGAATTTCATGGGGTTCCGATAAAAATACAAAAAAGTATCCATGCTTCTACTGTCTAATTTCATTCTCACATGATACCCGTAGTCTAAACTATAAAAATTAATTGAATTGCAGTCAGATTTATTCCATTTACATTGGTAAATTTTGCAGAAAAGGAAATTGGTATAATTTTTACTTGATCTGACCAGTGATCCACCAGAGTAACTCCAAACTGGTGTAAACTTTCAAAAATGTCATTATTCTTCGACATCTATAGGATCCCAATTTAGTCAAAACAAAACAAATCCTTTTCTGGGCAGATATGGTCTAACCATGGTGAGAGTCGTGAGCACGAATCCTCCTCCGTCTCAGGGCATAGAGCAGGCCTGCCCAATGTTTTCAAACTGTTTTCTCATAGAATCATGTCCTGAAATTTGTGAGAATCTTGCCTAGGATTAAATGAAACTCATGTACAGGATTCTGTTACAATTGAGCAAAGCTTTTTGTTAGGATTGCATCCAAGATTTATTTTGTATTCCTGTATCTGAAAAACTTCTATCTAGAATTGTATATTAATCCTGTTTGGAATTCTACCAGTGTTACCAACTGGGAGCACTGCTGGGTGAACAAATACTGACTGAGTTGTCATCGGAACCTGTCAATGTGAAATCTGCAAATCATTATCATTTGTGAACAGATATTGATCAGAAGTTGCGTAAGGAGATCAATTAAACATCAATTGAATTTGTTGCTAAAATTTAATCATTATTTCTATAGCTGCTTTAAATCTAATCACGCTATTGTTACTATTCGGCCTAAATCTTAAAGTATAACAGTTTATATCACAGAAAAAGTAACTTACACTAAAATTGAATTGTCATACTATTTCTAACCTAACAACTAAATCACAGATTGGATTGAACGTGCTTTAACTTTTCTAAGTCCCTAACAAAAAAGTTACAAATTGCGACTTAGGGTCCTTTTCGACCCGAAAATTTAAACAGCTCAGTGTGTTGACCGAATTTAGAATTTAGAACAACATCAGAAATCAACTGCCGACTGCCGTTTGATAATAACGGATATTTGAGCACCGTGATTTATTTATTGAATAACTTTCGCAATTTAACTCCAATAAACTTCAAATTTGGTGTGTATGTACTTTGATGGTACTTTAACAACTGTCCAAAAAATTATTGAAAAATATTTATTAATTGCGGCGCTATAATTAAATTTAAAATGATCCAATCCAAAAAATTTTGATTTCTTTCACAGATTTATATATTTTATAAAACTCTGAAGATATCACTAAAACATTAATGGGTCTTTCTTTTTAACGAAAGTGAACAACAAATGGACCCGAAAAAGTAGAAGGATAAAATTTTATCCGAAAAGGAGGAGATTCTTTAGAATGAGAATTATCATTCGAATCTCCTTCCCCTCCGTCAGTTTCCATAATATATACTGAATATAAACAGTAATGAACAGAATAGAATATGAAATAACGAAGGAAACAAAACAAATACAAACGATACTTAGATTTTTAAAGACGGTCCTCCGATGAATAGTTCCACAAATCGACAAGTTTTTGAAATTTTCGAATCCCAGTATCTGAACACCAACTCTTGAAGGTAAGTTGAAAACAGGAAACAGCGTAACCAACATCAACGTCCCAAATTGAGGGGTCTATTTTGTAAATCGAGCAGATTCATGTGACGCGTCTGAAATCATTGTCGATCAAAGTAAGCATGCATCTGTAAGTCACCCGTCGACTCCCATAGTAATCCAGTCACATAGAGTGACAACTGTCGATAAACTCGAGTGACAGAGCTTAGTCCAGCAAAAATTCTGGTCGACAGTGACTCCAGTTGAGTCGTTTTTTATCGACTCGATTTATGAAATAGGACCCTGAAATCCTCGGAAAATCTCGAATCAGAAATTGGAAAAAAAAAATGACAAGCGAAGAAAAACACCGTGTTGCCTGGTCAAGGCCGAGTGTGATCCATTGTTACTAAAGACCGAGTATACCTCTGCATCTTCATGGTTGTCACGGAAAGGAGTTTTTGTTAGTGGGAAAGATTCGAAAACTACACAAACTGAATTCACCTTGGTAAGTGATGCGATTCATGTAGGCTCAATTGAAAAAGTCATCTATTGACATAGAAGACGACTAAATATAAAACATGTCGACACTTATGCTGCCGTGAATCGCAAGTCAGTCCCAAATGCATTTGCATCAAAATTGAGTTGAGTTCAGTTTTCAACATATCTTCCAATGCTCTTTCAGCTGCACTAATGAGATAATAAAATTTGTTCGAAAAAATAGGAAAAAACAGTAAGTCAAACTGTCCCATAATGAAAAGTAACCGCATATCACTACAGATTTTTGCACCATGAAACACAAAAATTAACTATGTTTTGATCAGTTTTATGTTTTTATCGGAAAGACATTGTAGTGAAAAGCAAATCGTGAAAGTTTCATTAAGATTCGAACATATTTCAATCCTCTGGAATTTTTTGAATATTCGTATGGAAAACGAGTTTGGAAACATCACAGCACATTTCCTCACACTTTTTACAGATGAGACTGACTTGCGATTCACGGCAGTTTGGTAAGCAATGTTAATCTGTGATGTTGTTAATCTCAGGAGGAAACTTCTTTTAGTATTTAGTAGAGATAGCCCTCCATCAGTACTTAAAAAAACATCGACACTCATAGTATCGAAAATTTCAAAGTTTCTTTTTTATTGACTGACATTTGTTCGGTTTTATAAATTATAGGTCATTTTATAATTTATAAAACCGAATAAAAGTCAATCAATAAAAAAGCTTCTTTTGAAGAAACTGAGAAAGGATACTGCCTCTGAACATTATGTGCCGAGGTTCTGTGAAAATTGTACATAGGATTGAATTATCTAGGTCAGGATTTTATTTACCGTAAAACAAGGTAACTTCAATAGTTTTTTGGACGAAAATCCAATTATTTCTGCGTTCTGATTTTAATATTTTTATTTTATATTTTTAAAACAAGTACTGGTATCTTAGTTTTCGATTGCAGTTGAAAGATAACATAACGATTTATTTTGAATGCGCCTATTATGTTCCAAACAATCGAATGTTGATTCTAGGTATTGGGGTAACTTTGAAAATGGGTAGATAAACATTTGAAAATCCACAACCAAACTACTGTTTGACATTATTTAAGTTAGAAGACTTTGAATTAGATTTTATTGATTGAAGTACAGAATATATGTAGAAAAAAAACCTTAGCAAGAGTTTTAAGTCAAAACAAACATGACAAATACCCTTTTAAGTTTTTAATAATTCGTGTGAACTTGTGTATCTTGTGTTTTGACATTTATTTAACTTTAAATCAACCGATTTTGTAATGAAAATAAGTTTATTACGAATAAAAACGTATGAATTCTGTGAAGTATATAAGGCATTGCATACTTATGGGCATTTAACATTCTATGGAAATTTATGACTTTGATTCCAAAAATCATCCCAACTTGTAAAACTGCTTTTCGCTGAGAGGTCTGAAACTGAATTCATGTTCTACTATAACTAGACTGTCAAAAATTAATAACAAACTCATTATAATTTAATATAATCATCATCATTCATCATAGAACTGATTCTTTGAAAGCGTTTCAAACATGCTAAAATTTCATCAATTTTTAATAATCGAATATATAGCCTCAAATGCTTTTGATTCGATCGAAAATAGCTCTGAAGTGTCATACTAATACTCTTGACTTTTGTATTCGTTTTGCTTAAATAACTAACAGAATTTATGTTATTTTGTTTAGTATTTTGCGGGTTCCACACTATCAAAGTTACCCGCATTGTCGAAGATACTCCGTTTTACGGTATCTAATACTCTTCACTGAGCATTATGAGACTGGTGTATAGGATTTACTAGGCTTTAGTTAACATTTTCCTGTCTAGGAATCTGTGAAGTTGTTGTCTATGATTCACTTACTTGGCGAACAAAGCTCTCAGTTGGTTGATAACTGTTGAAACGCTTATAAGAAAACTAAGCAGGCTCTGTCTCTGTAAGAACGTAATGCCAAGAAGATGTAGTTTGATTACGTGCAAATTTGCAAAACATCGTTATTAAGATTTCATCAAGACAATCGATATTATACCATTTGGGTGAATATGTGATAAGATGGAGCCTAGGGCGATTCAAATTTTTAAAATGTTTGAAAATCCAATCTCTCATATGTTCCTTTCCATCCTTACCATAAAAATAGTGGTCTGTTAAATCTTCAGCTTTCTAGGTGGTGATTTAAAGGTGGCCCAAAGACAATGTAGGTTTATATGGAAATTATTATGGAGAAATTTTCAGAAATGTTCCAAACACGTTAGTACTGTAATATAAATGGAAACTTATCATCCCATATTGAAAACTCATTCTTCAAACCTTAATGAAGGATGCTGCTGAAGAAACAAATCCCTTTTGAATCAATTTTGTTTGGGATTTTTGTACATGCTGGCAGGGCTTTAATCCCATATTAAGCTAAATAATAGCAAATAAACTCATGAATATCTCTTCTGCTATCTGCCGGATCGAATTTCTCTGTTCAGCAAATTTCTTTATTATGGTTTGAAGAATGAGTTTTTACTTTGGGATAATAAGTTTGTACATACATTACAGTACAAGCGTGATTGGAACAAATCTCAAAATTTCTCCATAGTAATTTCCATATAAACCTACATTTTCTTTGGGCCACCTTTAAATCACCACCTAGAAAGCTGAAAATTTCACAGAACCCTATTTTTATTGTAAGGATGGTAATGAACACATGTGAGATTGGATTCTCAAATATTTTTAAATTTTGAACCACCCTAAAGGGGCCTTCCTTGGCCGAGTGGTTAGAGTCAGCGGCTACAAAGCAAAGCCATGCTGAAGGTGTCTGGGTTCGATTCCCGGTCGGTCCAGGATCTTTTCGTAATGGAAATTTCCTTGACTTCCCTGGGCATAGAGTATCATCGTACCTGCTACACGACATACAAATGCGAAAATGGCAACTTTGGAAAAGAAAGCTCTCAGTTAATTCTAGGACAGGACGTGACAGCTCAACTAATACTGCCCCGTTGTTTTTCAGCCGATAACCTTGACGATACAATTGCAAGTGTTACCAGTATCCTTTTTGACAAAATTTTGTGAACAAATTCAAATATTAAGGCGCATAATTTGATTGTTTCTTGCACGCTTCATTCATTTACTGCAATATAGAGGATGCTATATATTTTTAAAACTCAGGATGAAATTCAAAACCGGTGATATTTAATAGAAAATTGACACAATTTTTATCATATTGTACTAAATTTGATTTTTTTTGCATGTTTTAGTATTGCATGAACACATGCTTTGAACTTATTATCATATATAAATAGATTTGAACCAAAATGATTCAATGCAAAATTTCCAAACTTTTGATGCGAACTTTAATCCATGAACTAGCAACACGGCCGGGCTAGCAACAAAGTGCCCTGTTGCAATCCAACTCAACGATGTGAAAGTAGGCTTTTGCCAAAACGACCAATGAGAAATGGTCGTTTTTGACAGGTAATTGGTTTCGTTTTTGTACTTTGACCTGTCACGTCTTGTCTTAGAGTTAATTCAGCTTTTTACGCTTGCCATAAAACGATGAGGGGTGATTTGATTTTGGCATTTATTGGCAACAGATATTATAGTTAAATCTTAGTAGACTGAAATTTAAGATTGTTGATTGAAATGTCAAAAATTTTCACTACGGTTGTTTTGCAGCAAGTATTGACTAGAACAGTTGTTCCTCAGAGTTATTAATCGGATTTATTCATTTAATTCATTTCTTTTAGGAACCAGAAGATCAATACGATAATACTCACATGAAACGAATTGCAAAATTTTATTGTTGAATGGACATCATTGATTGCTAGCTATATCTCTACCAAATACTCAGGCCACACACTGGGCGAAGTCGTGGATCCTGTGAGATTTTCCTGATTTTTTTTCTTACATATTCGAATACGTACTGGAAAAGCTAACCAGAATGATACTCAACCTCGGAAGTGGTGCATTTGATTCTAATTCTATTGGTTTTGGATAGAATTACGATCCGATTGGTTTGATCAATGCCTGATTCAAATCCGTCGGGGTCGGGGTTGGGTTTGAAAATTGGATTTTTTTCAAGTTGAAGTTCGGATCGGGTTTCTAGGCTACAAGACTATCGGGTACGGGTCGGGTTTAGGCTTGAAAAAAGTCGGGTTGATTCGAGTTGGATGAGAATTGTAAATACAATGACAACCTGAAGGGAAGCTTTAGATGCATTAGAAACGATGAACTGGTCATCTTTTCGAAATCGGGTTTTATTCGGGTTTCCTCACAATTTTTTCTCGGGTTCCGGGTCGGGTCCAGGTTTGTTTTTCAATGTTTGTCAGGGTTAGACAATATAAAATAAGTTGGATACTAGTAGATAACGGGTTTGAAAATGTGAAGCCTGACGATCTCTGGACTGGTCAGCGGAGCTATCTACTAAAAACATGTTCCAACTTTTTTACAAATCAATTAAAGAGTTCTCGCAGTAGATGCCCACTTATTTTAAGTTGTTAGATCCTTGGTGAAATCAGATTTTAGCTCAGTTAGGCACGTGTATAGCTTCATGAAAATAGATTAGTATCATAGCCATAAGCTTCCTGTCTGTCAATCTAAAATACGAAACCGATTAGAATAAAAAGGGGAATTTTAAATAAGATTGATTTATATTTCCAAAAACACAATACTTGACTTCTCTATGTCAACATAACTATTTTTTACCACCACAAAGCTTGCTTTGATCAAGCTATAAAAATTATTATAGTATTTGCAAGAGATGTCAGAAGGGGGTGATTTAAAATTTATGGCATGCTAGCGTAAAAAGCTGTCGATGTGCTCATAAGAACACTAAGCTTAGCAGCATGCGCTGTCTCAGTGAGGACGTAAATGCCAAGAAGAAGATGTGATAAGATAAAACAAATGTTTGATCAAGATTATGAATTCTAATGCGTCAATGTTATGTCCTGAAAACTAATGTTCACTCTATATCCGAATGTGTACAAAGAATATTAGTGACTGCTACCCATAATAAGCAAACCCCTGGTACATAACGCTCATGATAGACCCCTTTCGTTGTAATGAATTGGTTCTAATTTCCAATTCGCCTTTTGTTCACTGACCTAATCAACCTTTTTGTAGCCCTGTTTGCTTTGGGCTGCCCTCAAACCGTTCCAATAATTATAAATTTACTTTTTGCTTAGAGCAATTAGTTTGATCAAATGGAGCAAGCCCAACGTGTTCATTCTCGTTTGTTGATCAGAAATTGTTTTACACCACTTCTTTTAATTTGTAATTAGTTTCCAAACAACATTCAGCGCTTCGCTTCGTTTGGGAAAACGATCTAATTAATTTGCTAAGTGTAATTTTCCTATTTGAAAATCTATCCTAGCAGGTGAAATGGATTAACCACACCTTTCGGAATTCTTCTTCATTGTGCCAAACAGATTTTTCCTCGATCTTCAAAACTTAAGTGGGCGTTTCACTTCTCGACCACCGCTAATTTACGCGAAAACAAAAGTCTATTTCTTTATCTACAGCACCAATCTTGTGGCAGTTCCACCGCGATGATGATCTTTACTTTCGAGATGCCAATCCCCTTATAACACCCTGGCGGCCGATTGGCAGCACCCCCAAAAATTGAACCACAAGTTAATTAAGGGGTGGAACCCGATCGTAGCAAAAATTATAATCACTTTCATGGGTCTGGGAAGGCGTTCACCGCCAAATGTTGCGGCCCCCGACCATTGAATTGTAGCAGAAACAATTTTCGCGGGACTGCACGCTACTATCAAAACAGATTAACTGAGTGCGCGATCTTAGGGGACACTGGGGAGACTTGATCCACTTTTCTACAAGCAGCTGTAACATGTTTTCTTATGTAATTACAATTTTGGCCGAATTTCGAATCAAAAATAATAAAAGTGCTACAACGCTGATGTGGTGTAGCTCAAAAATTGATCAGCTAATTAATTTATTGATTTTTATTATGTAACGGGCCGTCATGTTCGTCGCTACATAACTGCTCCAAGAGAATATAAGTAATTAAACTAATATAACGATTATTTGCATTGCACTTGCTTAAATTTTTATAAGTTATTGTTCCTTCTTTTAATCATAGGCTGGTCGTTGAAGTAAAAATTATTTTTCATTGTTATTGGAATTCAGGCTCATAACACTTTCATATAAGTCCTATTCTAAACATTTTCCGTAAATGTCATTCTCCCATTGGCGTAGCTAGGAAATTTTTCTGGAGGGGGCCTAGGGGGGGCCTAGAAAATTTCATAGTTTCATGTTTTTTTTAGTTTCATAGTTTGATAGCAGTGATCCTCAGCCCTGTTTTTTTTAACCATTTTTATTCCTGAGGATTGTTTTTGTAATAGTTTTGTTTGATGTTCTTCATAACTTTGGGAGTAGAATAGTTTCCCGAAGAAAAATTTTGCGGAACTTTTCAGATTTAAGAGATACAGACATCACGTCCGGCCCGTGAACCGCACTTTGGTGACCACGGATTTATAGCATCCATAGCAAAATTTTTTTTTTTTTTTCTTTATTTGGAGCAGGGAAAAGCCCCTGGGAGTGGAAATTCTTTGCGAGATCCTTCTCCCAGAGGCATAAAACCTCCTCTTCTTTTCGATTTTAATATACAACACATGGACACTTCCAGTCAGAATGTTATTTTCTCTTTGAAGGAAGTGCATATTAATATCATTTTACAACAATTTCTTTCTAAAATCTAACAACAATCGTTGATACAGGTTGATGATAGGCGGTTTGTGATGAGTTGAGGCGGTGGGCGGTTGGCGGTGGGCGGTGGGTGATGGGTGGTGGGCTGTTGGTAGTGGTGGCGGGAGGCGGCTGGTGGAGAAAAAAAGAGCAGACACATGGCAAGTAAACGATTTGATAGTGACAATTTTTGGAACATAGTGGCAGGTGACTCCTTATAAGATGTATTTCGACAAGTTTTCTTTCAAATGTTTCCTCAGATTGGCTTTCAAGCAGTTGAGGCTTCGAGACTGTTTACATACTGGGGGAAGATCATTGTACAGTTTACTTCCGGTGTAAAAGAACTTTTTACGGCCGAATTCTGTGTGCGGACGTCCTAGAACAAGACTACCGTGCTGCCTAGATTCTCGAATACGTGGGACTCTTCTTAGTTGTGTGTTGTGATGTGTTGAGCTCTCGGTTAGAATTTTCCAAACTTGAACAAGTGTTTGATACTCGTACATAGCTTTAATCGGAAGCAATGAATCAGATGATTCCTTATAGAGCATGATTGTTGGGTACAACCAAGGTCTACCGTATATGATTTTAAGGCACCTATTCTGGATAACCTGAAGTTCCTTCAACGTTGATTTATTTGCTGATCCCCAACATGCGACAAGATACTGAAGTCGACTATTGAATAGCGCATGGTATAATTTGATTAGCCAATTTCTCGGAACGAAGTTGCTAAGTTTTCTCATGACTCCGCAGATTGAACTCAATTTGTTTTTGAGATCGTTGATGTGTCCACTCCATTTCATCGTTGAATCCAATTTAAGGCCAAGAAACGAGTATTCCGTAACCTCTTCGATGATGCACCCCTGAATATCCAAAGCAGTTCGAGGAGGGACCCGTTTTCGAGGTGAGTGAAACACTATGTACTTCGTCTTATTAAGGTTAAGCGACAACAAATTTGTATCATAATAATTCTTCAGCAGTATAACATCTTCTTTTATTTGGTTTAAAAGTTCATCAACGTTGTTTGCTTCATAGACCAACGACGTATCATCCGCAAAGAGTCGCAGCTTCCCATTCAGCCGTAGCTTAGACACGTCGTTAATGAACAACAAAAATAATATCGGCCCCAAATTACTACCTTGTGGAACACCTGTCCTTACTGCACCAGGAAGACTCTTGTTATTTCCAATAGCTACAAATTGATAGCGATCCGTTAGGTAGCTCTCCAGTAACGACTTAGTAACTCCTTTGAATCCCAGACCATCTAACTTTTCAACCATCATTCTATGATCTATAGTATCGAACGCCTTTTTGAGGTCGATGAAAAGCGCAGCAGCAATCTTTTTGCGGTCCAGTGAATCATAAACATTATCGACAAGGTCGCAGCATGCCGTTAGCGAGCTTGATCCACTACGAAACCCGTACTGGTGTGCATATATCAAGTTAAAGCGCTGTGTAAACTCGATTATCCTCGAAGTCAACAATTTCTCAATAAGTTTGTCCAGCACGGATAAACAGGACACAGGGCGATAATTGGTGAGTTCTTTGTTGCTACCGGATTTGAAGATTGGAACAACACGAGCGAGCTTGATGCATTCAGGGTACTGGCCAGTGTGAATTATTTCATTGAATACATCTGTTACTAATCGTGCGAAGAACCTATGATGGGTTTTAACGAAACTTGCCTGTATATTATCAGATCCAGATGATTTCTTGATATCCAGTTTATTTATAAGAATAAGGACTTCATTGGTGGAGGTTGGATAAAGATAAAGAGAATTTTGTTGTGGTACGAGAGTGCCAAACTTGTATATGTTGGAATCGCTGACTATGTTTGACGCAAGAGAAGGGCCAATTTCACAAAAGTATTTATTGAATGCACCGCAAATGCTGTTTGTATCGTATAGTACTTGACCGTCAAGTTCGATTTTTGAAATTCTGCTATCTTTTTTATGCTTTCCCAGATTTTGATTTATAAATCTCCACGCGGTCTTGGTGTCAACTCTTTCGTCGCGTTTCTTGGTTCGCGGTGATTAATCGCATGCCGGATTTTCTGCTCTGGTGATCTCAGTTATTTCGCGTAAAACACAACGTAGGGAAAGACGTCCTGGCCGAAACATTGGTGCCGTGACCAGGATTGAAGATCAACTTCGTCGAGCCTTTGTCAGTGAGGATCACCGTATCGAAGAGAAGGAGGATGCCTACCTCGTTTCCGGACCCCGCCGTCCACCCGTCGGACCCCTGCGTCCATTTGTCGGACTTAGCCGTCCATCCGAACCGTAGTGTTCATTGTGGGACCTTTGCGTCCATCCGGACCCCTGCGTCCATTTGTGGGACCCTAGCGTCCACCTGCCGGACCTCGTCGTCCACCCGTCGGACCCCTGCGTCCATCCGGACCGAAGCGTCCATCCGTCAGACCCCAGCGTCCACCGTCCGGGCCGTAGCGCCCAACCGTAGAAGAAAGGCATCCTCGAAAAACACCACCAAATAACACAACGTAGGGAAAGACAACCTGGCCGCAACATTGGCCAATGTTTCGGCCAGGACGTCTTTCCCTACGTTGTGTTTTACGGTTTAACGGTGTGGACGACGATTCAAATGAACAACGAATATCTTTTACTACTAATTTATTGCCACCGAGAGGCAGCGTGCCTACTCGGTGGGGAAACGATACAGACCATAGATTCCCAAACTGTGGGTCGCGACCCCCAGGGGGGTCGTGAGCTCATCTCTGGTGGGTCGCGAGAAAATTTTGGTGTTCATTGATTATCCTCATTATTCGATATCTTTTAGATTTGTGCCGATTGGATTGAAACTATGATTCATTCGTATGTAAAAATCAGGCATTAGTTCATTTGATACTGTTTGCTGATCAAAGTTTTTGAATTGATAATTTTACTCGCTGGAACATCTGAATTTCGAGTATCCAACTGTCAACAATAGAAGAACACATCAACATTTCATGTTCGACAAGTTCTGCAAAAAATAACTGAATTATCTCGAAACACAGCTAAGTTTTTTCTTGAAAATTTTAAAGAATAATTTAATTAACTATCAAAAAAGTTGAAATTTAAGCAGATTATAACATTGTCTGTTTTGTATGTGTTCATATTTTCACGCAGCAAAATCTCTTAATATAAAACTGAGAACTAACGAAAAATAACAAGAGTTATAAAGTAACGTTCTGAACAAAGTTAATTGTATCTAAAAATAACCGTTTTAACTTTTATACTTTCTTAAACTAAAAAAGCTGAAAATGCTGAAACGAGTTTTGTAATAATTATACGCAAGCAAAAATTTTGTAGCCTTTTTTTTTGCTAATGATTATAATTATTATAATTATTTATAACATGATGTTAATTATGATAATTTTTCTTCATAGCAAATTTATTTTTTTCTACAAAAATACCAACTTGATGATGAAAAATGATATCATCTTATGAAATTGATTACTTTTTTGTTGAAAACAGCATAAACTCTGTAATTTTGAGGTTTTAAAAACAATTTTTTTATTCACATGTTTTCTGGTGGGTCGCGAAAAACATGTCTAATCGCTAGGTGGGTCGTATACTCGAAAAGTTTGGGAACCTATGATACAGACTACAAATCTTACATGCTAATGCGTGCGCCTTATATAGGCCCACAGTACGGATAGACAAAAAGCACTGACTGACTGGCAGTGGAATATTCCACTGCGCCGATGAATGGCACAATAGGTAGCGTCTCTCTCTCCACAAGCTTCAATTGAGCGGCAACTAGCGATTACGCGTCTGTGATGAGCGCGAACATAGGACTCCCGCCCGAAAACGAATGTTTTCAAATTTGTTGTGGAGTAGCTTGCTGTTGGTTGGGCAGGGTAGAATGATGATGATGGTAGACGACGATCGACGCTGACTCACTGTAGGTAGTGTTCTGGATGGTGAGCAGTTTGCTTTTGGTTTGCTTGCTTGGCGATGATGCGATTTGCTTGCTTTGATGGTTGGCTGTTTTTCGTAAATACAGCAGGATGGAAACGATGCTATCGCCGATCGGTACTGGTAATTCTAAGTAGGACTTTGGTGATCGTGCGTGGTCCATGGATTGTTTGATTCCCTGGATGATTCACTTGAATGGTTGGTTGGGTTTCGCTCACTCTAGGTAGTCCACGGGGTGCTTGTCTCGATCGTTCGCTTCAATGGGTTGGTGGCTTTCTCTGGTTGTCATCGTCACCCGGTTGAATGGATGATCGTGGCTTGCTTGGTTGGGTTCACGGAATCGGACCGTGTTGCTTGATGATGATTCGATTTGACGATTCGAGGTGATGATTCGAGGATGCACTTTTCTACGGATGGGCGCTACGGCCCGGACGGTGGACGCTTCGGTCCGACGAATGGACACTTCGGTCCGACGGGTGGACGCTATGGTCCCTCGGGTGGACGCTACGGTCCGGATAGACACCAATGGTCTTACAGGTGGACGCAGGGGTCCGGTTGGACGGCAGAGGTCCAGGGCATGGACGGCAATGGTCCGGCGGGTGGACGCTGGGTCCCACAGGTGGACGGCGAGGTCCGGATGGACGGCAATGGTCCCACAATTGAAGGCTACGGTTCGGATGGACGGCATGGTCCGACGGGTGGACGGCGGGGTCCGGAAATGGTATTGGCATCCTCTCTTCTCCTTTGATTCGGTGATCCTCACTGACAAAAGGCTCGACGAAGTTGTCTTCAATCCTGGTCACGGCACCAATGTTTCGTCCAGGGTTGACCAGGCCCTAAGTTGTGATTATTTAATTTGGTCCCGGAGGGGCAGACGAGTAACGAACAAACTGTACTTCTACTACTGACGATGATAATTTATTGCCCACCACCGAGAGGCAGTGCTCCTGCTCGGTGGGGGATACTCTACGGTTACAACAACGACTTACAACTAATAATAATCCTTTTTGCACTGCGCTTTTTTTTGTTGAAGTAACTTCGATACACGTTCCAATAGTTCTTTTGCTGCTACATTTTCAGGATGACGGCGATGCTTACTTAGTGCGTTATCCTTAATGCGAATCAGTTTCAGAAGGTCGAAGGTCATCCATGGGCAGTGATCTTTTATTTTTGCCTCCAGATTCACTGTCTTAGTGCATTGTTCCAGTATTGACGTGTATGTTCTAATCACATGCACTAATTTGTCGTTTGCGCTGCCGGTGAGAGGAACTCGTACGCATTGCTCAATAAACAGCTCATTCAATCGGTCGTGATTTATTATCTTTTTCGTGAAAGTGTGCTTTGTCGCAGAATTGAGTACGTTCATGTGGGACACAATGAAACAATGGTAACTTAAGTCAGTCGTAATTGTCTCATTCGTGACATCACTCGCGATTCGACCTGAGCAAACAACATGATCTAAAATATTACCACTTGCTTCTCTTGTTGTGATCGTGTTCGTTGCGAACATACCGTAGGATTCCAAGAGCCTAATATACTCACACACAGCGTTGTTTGAAGTAAGATTCAACGGGACATTCATATCTCCAAGAAGGACGCAGTCTTCTCTACTTCCTTTAGCAGTAATCGTGTGTTCGATTTCCGACAAAAACCGCCTAAAGTCGAAGCTTGGAGGTCTGTACATGGCATGTAAGTGTAATGGTTTGCCCTTGTTTTGCAACGTAACATGGATGTGATGAAAACCATCAATACATCTATTCGTGCAAAGATTGAAATGTAAATCATTTCGAATGTACATCACTAGTCCTCCATGCGAATCGTCCCTGCATGAGAAGATACCAACATAGCCATTCAGCGAATATAACATTGTTATATCTCTCTTCAACCACGTTTCTCCCAAGACAACAATATCCACCCTTTTCCTGTATCTTTCCAACAGCTCTCCTATACAATCAAATTTTGATACATCGTTCATGCCCCTGATGTTCAATTGAATTATTCGAAGAGAAGTAATTTTATTTATCGAATCTTTATTTCTCAACCATGAATTTACACAATCAAAAGCCTTATTCGTATACATTGTAATCTATTATCCAGAACATCGATGTAACGTGTATTCAACGTCGCTTTGCTGCTGGTTCCTGAACTGGTGAAGACTGGATATCTGGTGAACTTGATTTATCAAGGTTCCTTTTTGCGCCAATTCGTTGTAACCCTTGAAGTTCGTATTGAGAACGAATGAATTCTGGCTTCGATGTATCTGTTCTCTTTGCCAGTATCACACCGTTCTGTCCAGGCCAGACGTATTTGTAGTTCAGACTCTCTTGAAGCTCTCGCACTTGCCGGTATAGTTCCATACCACGTGGGGTCATCTCATCTCTGAGCATCAGTTTTCTCGCAGGGCATGATAATGATGGATCAATTGACGTAGACAGCACAGGACCATGATTACGTTTTTTGAGAAAGAACTCTTCCTTGAACTGCTCACTCGTAAAAACAATTTTTATCGGGGCTGGCTCCATATGCCGCTGCTTCGCCTCATTCAGGGATAGACGTTTGGCACTAGCGATGGCACCATCTGGCAGTTCGTACCCGATGACGGTTGACAACTTTTCGACGATTTGCTTAACGCTCTCTTCCTTCTTCATCGGCATTCCTAGAAGCATGGCGTTTTTTGAAAGCGACATCCTGTTCAAACGATCCACTTCAATTTCAAGATCACTTACGGTATTGCTCAGCTCCTGATGTTTTTTCTTCATTTCGAATGCTCCAGATTTGAGGGCAGCTTGTTCCACTTTCAGCGACTTCACCTCGACTAATAGAGAATCCAACTGGTTCGATAGGAAGTTTTGGAAACGTTCCATTTTGGTGATTGTGTTCTTCATATCGTGCACCTCCGAACGGGTTCCTTGAATTTCCGTTAGAACCTTACGTAGCTCAATCATAACTTGTGACTCGGGTGTTGAGCTACAGGTCGCTCGTTGGTAAAAATCCTGACATTCCATCGAGCAGAAATATGTCTTCTCCTTCAGTTTGCGGATCGCATTCCCGAGTACATTCCGACACTTAAAGTGTTCACATTTGTGGCACTGTGCACACTCAATTACTTTTTTGGCATCCTTTTCCTCCTTTTTGCAGGTGATACAGATGATGCTTTCTTCGGACATTGTTTACGGCACTTACTGGACAACAACATGTATTTCTCGAACGCGCAACTCCGACAACAAGTATTCAACCGACGTACGAAATATTTCAAGTTGAGATACATACAGTAATGAAAATGATGACAAATAATATGGACACCAATGGATGACTTATGAGAAACTTAGACAATCTGATTCATCTTATAAGTAAGCTATCGCTGTTGGGTTGGTTTGGATAACACGTCCATCGAAGATCTGCCTGATGATTTTCCGGTATTTCGATTGTGCAGCTTTTAATTATCCAAAGAACACCTCACTTTTTAGTAATTATTCAGAGCTTTTGTGAAGATTAATACAACCGTAACAGTGTTGCCAGACATGAGGTTTGAAGTGGTGAAATTTCATAGTTTTAACAGATTTGTATTGATTTTAATTATTTGTTATTCTGTCTCATTTCACGGCACATTAGTGATGTTTGTAAATCTCAATTTTCGCTACGAAAAAGATTCATTTTTTTGTAATTTAGTCAAAATTTCTTAAATAATTTTAACAAAAAATCACAAGAAATGTCCTTTGTTATTCTTTCACGAAATATTTGAAATTCAAACATGTGTTTTGAAGAGGTTCGTCTGAAAATTCCTACGGGATTTACTTCAGGAATTATTTTTTGTAATTTTCAGTGTTTTCTCCAAGAACTCCTTTACCAGTTTTCACTGATTTTGTCCTGGGATTCCCACGACTTTCTGATCTTACCAGAAAATGTCTCGAAGAATCTCTGTCGAATTGTTTAAAAAATATATTGAAGAACTCTGCCAGATAATGCATTACAAATTATTTTAATTATTTCTCCTGGAAGGTTCTCTACGTACTTATTACATATAAATTCCAATATTTCATTTAAAGTATCCTCTGGTTGTTCATTAATAATTTGATTATGATTTTTTTTGAATTATTGAGGATTTCTTCAAAAAAAAGCTCTAGGAGTTTCACCATAAATGTCTTTAAGATCATCAAGCAAGTATTAATTCCACGGATTCCTAAGAAAGTATGCAACCAGTTTTTTCAGCTTTGCTTTTAAAGTTCGTCCTAAAGTTCCTCTACAAGATTGTTTGAAAAAATCTTATCAAAAATTATCCAAACTTCTTGCAAAAAAACTAAATAACTTTTCCAGGTTTTATCGTAAAATCTCACAAGAAATTAAAAATAATTCAATTGTAAAAATACTAATCATGATTTCTCATAGAAGCTCTCCGCAGATCTATCTGTGTCTTAAACAAAATATTATTTTTAGATTCCTCTAAAATAAAGGAACAACATCTCGTATTCTTTCAAAACGCTTTCAAAAATATTTTTTGTTTGTTTAAAAATGCCTTACTATGAAGAAATCTAAAATTCCTATAAAGTTCCTAGCGTTCAACCGTTATTTCAAAACTCTTCCGCGAAATTACTCAAAGATTTCTCGAGTTATTTGTTCAGTGATTTTATAGAAAATTATATCACTGTTTCCCTAATATTCTTCCAAAAAATTAACCAGAGTATAATCTAAGTATTTTCCAGAAATATTTTTTTCTTCAAACCGCACTCACGATTCTTTTGGGACTTTTTTAAATATTTTTTTCACCAGATTAATTAAGATTTTGCAATTCATTATTAAACTTCTCAAAAAAATTCTTCATGAGTTCCAAGAAATATTCTTACTAGTTCTAAACATAACTTCATTTTTTTACGAATGGTAATCTCAGGATTTTTCCTTAAAAAAAAACTAAAAAAATTATCATCTTATCAACTACTTCAGGAATATTTCAATATTTTTAGTGATTGCTTTACAAATTCCTTTACCAATCGCTGCATATCAGATTTCTAGAACACGTAGAACGGGTTGGAAGAAGTTTGTTGGTATTTTTTGAATAATCCTTCACAAGAATTCGGAAAAAAAACTTATTTCCTGTCTTAATATTCAAGAATTAATCCATAGAATTTCTGAAACTTGTTGACAATGTTTCTCACAGAAAAGCTTAAGTGGTACTTGTAGGATTTACTACAAAAAAATCTTGTTCTTTTTCTTCGTCTTTTATTGTTAGAATATTATTGGTATTAAAACGGATGGAATTTTTACTGAAAATATTTGCAATTAAAACTCTTAGATAATAGGGTAACGTATATAATTTGGACATGCATCTAATTTGGACAGGCTAGTCGTTCTATGCTTATTTCCAATGAGATGGTGAGGAATACATGTACGGGAAATCATGTATTGCATTATTAATACACTATGCTACTTATTAATGATGATTATTTTCATAACAATTACAAATTGGCTTCAAAAATGTAAAAATTGTAAATTGTATCTATAAAATATCCGTGAAACCTACGAATGCAAGAGGATGTGCATTTTAAGAACATACATTAAATGCAATAATAATGCTCAGAATTAGCATTCATAAAAAGTTTGAAAGTGGAAACATGATTAAATATGTCTAAAATTTAAGCTAAGTTCGTCTAAAATCTTAACATGAGTATATAAGGCATAAATCGAGTGTTGTCCAAAATAGATAATGGTTGTTGTTCAGTTGATATAATTTGGCCATCTGATGAAACACACTGGAATGTCGCATGCATGCATACTTGCAGGCGTTTTTCGTGGATCTGATGATATTTGCTTGCATTAAATGAAATTTTTGATTTTCACTATCCATCCAATAAGCGAAAAAATGCATAAGTCACATGTAAACTCTTAAAGTTTTATAATATGATCGTCTTTTCAAGAAACCATTGTATGGATATTGAGATAACGCCTCTGTCCGAATTATATTCACATGAGGGAGTCCAAAATGTATATTAGGTGTCCGAAATGTATGACATACAGGCCACTAAAAAACGCCATTTTGGAAGCTAATACTACAGTTTGTAAGCTTTTTCTCCCCAGAAACTCAAAAACAATGGGACATTAAGCATATAAGTAACATTACGTAATAAAATATTTGAATCTAATGCAGTTAATCGATTGCCGTTTCCAGACATATCCTGAGCCTGTCCAAAATACATAATTTACCCGAAGTTTCATGATACTATAATGAACATATTGATGTAGATCCCATTTTTCCTACCTTTAGAAATTCCAAACAAACTTTTTTGAAAAGTTTAATTTCGATTATTTTGTAGTACTGTAGTACTGTTTGGAGTATGGAAAATGTTCCATGCGAAGGAAGGTGAAACAATAGTTCTAAATAATGGACGCAGTAGTTTCAACCCCCAACAAAAAAAAGGTGAAACAACAAAATGTTGAAGTCGGATAATTAAAACCTCTCTAATAAATTTCCAAATACCCTAAACGGTGTATCTTTGATAATGCGGGTAACATTGATAGTGAGGGACTCACAACATACTAAACGAAATAACATAATTTATGTTAATTAGTTAAATATGCGAAAGTAAAGAGTATTAGTATGACACTTCATGTCAGGACTATTTTCATTGGAAGCAATAGCATTTGAGTTTTTATATTCTAATATTAAAAATCGATGAGATTTTTGCATTTTTGAAATCCTTACAAACATTTTGATAAGATTTTAAATAATTCTTAGCATATCCCTGACAGCCCAGTTATAGTAGATTATGAATCCGGTCTCAAATCTCATATCAAACATCATTTTCACAAATTGGGGCCATTTTTGTAATCAAAGTCAGAAATTTCCATATAATGTTATACGCCTGAAGGTATGCGACATCCTCACTCGGTTTTGTTCGAAATATTTATATTTCAAAAATGTCGAAACGTGAATCATTCCATATATTTTTAGAAATATTAGTTTATACCCATTTATACAGACCTATAAGTGTTTGTTATGCATATTTGAACTTGAAACACTTTTGCAGGTGAATTTTTTTACAAATTCTGTTATTTTATAAACAAATTTGAACCCACGTTCTCCATTAACATTCTCCAAAAATTCAAATTCCAGCTGGAATGATGCTGAACAGCAGTTTGGTTGGCGATTTTCATGGTGTACACATTATCAAAAAGTAACCACAAAACCGAAAATAGACTTTCAATTATATGAAAAATTATTGATCGATTCAACATGAATCGTCATGCAATCTTTTAACTGCAATCGATAACTGAGATACCAGTACTTGTTTTAAAAATATTAGATAAATATTTTTCAAAAGTAATGCAGAAATATTCAGATTTTCTTGCAAATTTCTCAAGAAGGTCCATAGGATGCCATAGAATCTTCTTTGGAAATTATCCTTAAAATTTATCTTTCTTTGACTTATGGTTTTCTAGAATGCTGCCAGAAAGTCTCTAAAAATTCCGCCCGCGTATCGCACAAAATTCAAACCAAGAATATGGATTCTGCCAATAATTGATAACATTGTTTCTAAGAAGTTTTTTAAAGAAGACCAATATATGTATTTATGAATATCTTAATAAATCGTTTCCTTCTTCCCAGTTATTTTGCTACATTTTTTTTTACAGATTACTTTACCCCTATGCTAATTTTGAAAGCGAAAGTTCTCCTGGAGGTTTTCAGCAAATTTCTTCTGGTGATTCTATGGCAAGAGGCGTTTCAAAAACAATTTTCTTTCCAATTTTTAAACAAACCGGGGATTTAAAGCGAAATTCCTTGAAAAAAAAGGTTTTTTATGCAATTTTCGATGTTTTTTGGAAATATTTCTAAAGGATTTTCAATGAACTTCGCGGAAAAAATTGTCATGTTTTTCAAAAAATTCAAAGAAATGTCTAATAGAACTTTCAGCGAAATATCTTAGTATTAGATTTGATAGAATCAATGATTTTTGGAGGAATGGCGAGGAAAAACTGAACTTTTGAAAGATTAAGTAACTTTTTTTAGGTAAATCCGGGAACATTGTCCGGAACCAATTTGCTAATAAAAAGTAGACAAAGAAGGAATGAACGTCTTCCAGGAGGAATTCGCTTTGAAAGTATTTACAAGTCCCACAATTTTAATTGACTATTTTTTAAGAGATTTGCAAAAGTTTGAAACCAACCTTTAATGTTACTTGAGGAATTTGATTATACTAAAATTCTACAAAGTATATCGAAAAGTTTTTTTTGAAAAATGTTGCTACAAATCTGTAAAAAAATTGAATCAACATCAAAGAGAGAATTTATTGCTGGAATAAACACTCTGATTGATTTTGTTACATTGTTTCACAGAAGGTTTAAGTTCTACCATTCATCTGAAGACTACTAGGAAATGCTGAAATACCTTGAAAGTTGAGCCTGATTTTTCGACAAAAATTTCTGCCATGGAAATAGAAATTAGTAAATTTGTCTATTTTTTCAAAAATTTTTAGGACATTATACGAGTTGAAATTAATGTATGGATTATTTAAGTGAATTCTCCTCCAAGATTAAGATTGCAACGCGTGAACTTTGCTTTCTTATAGAAGTAAAAAAAAGCTCACTGTTTCTCCATTGTGAAAAGAATAAGCCAAAATTTGTGGTTGGAAGAGCTACGAAACAATTTACATAGTACGTTTCGAGGGATCGAAGCAAACCAGTCCCGCAGGGAAACAATTAAGTAGTAAACCGTTTTAGTTACTGTCGAAAACAGAATACTCACACAAAGCGAAAATTTCTGCTGACAGCTATTACCGCTAGCAAAGAAGTGATTAAATGCTTACGTTTAGGATGTGCTTCTTTTAGCACTGACTGTTTTTTTAGCTAACACTTAAAAGCCAATTATTTGTATATCAATGATGGTTAACCTTCTTCAAGAATAAGCTGAATGCATGCATACTGTAGTTCACTATTGTTATCGATTTCGGTCAAACGGCATTCGACCAAATCGAATTCGGCCAAATGACCTGGCACCCAATTTTGAAATATTTTTAAAGCATTGAATGATTTTTCATTCCGCTCCACAAGTGCATCAAGAGGACCAACAATTGAGCTGTCGCCGATGGGTGTCACGAACACGTGCGCAAATTTGCTGGTTGAAAATACTGCCATTTGATTTTACTGGGAACAGCTGATCTTTGTTTATATTTTCAACCAGCAATCTTTAAGTAGTGTTGGTGACATGTTACGTGTATGTACACGAGCGCAGAAACCACTATTAGACTTGGCTGGATTTGGTCGTAATATGCCGGAATCGGTTCCGGAAGTGTGTGATGTGACCATCATATAGTTTTATCATGCTATAGCTCAAAAGTCATTATATTTCTTCCAAATCAAAATAGACATACATGTCAAATACCAAAATTCTTCTTCTTATTCCTCACATTACGTCCCAACCGGAACTGAGCAAGTATTTTTACTTCTACAGTTTTTTTTTATTGAGAGCCATTTTTGCATGTGTATATCTTCTAAGTCGAGAAAATTTTATCGCTACGGCTATCTGGTTGGGAGGCACAAACAAAATCTCCAAGGCTTTCGCCAGGAATTGCATGGGCTTTGTAGCCGTTAGCGACGTCAGTAGTATTGACGTATTATGTCACGAAGCGTCGCATAGTGGGACGAAATTGAGAAAAACCTCTGGTCAAAACCTCTTAGTGGCGGGCGTTTTAGGCCAAAGGTGTCTTTGGGACATTGTTTTGAATTAGCATCCCGAGTAATAATAAAAAATAATTTTCAATTTATAATGGATAGGGCACCCGATAAAAATATATTATTTTGAAAAAAAAAAATATATTTAGTGCGTTTATTATTTCAGCAAAGTTTTTAATCTTGTTGTTTTCAACAACTTTGCTGAACATACTTGATATTTTTGACTTTGTTTTCACGGTTAAATTTTTAAATTAACCTATTTCACCATAAATATCATTTTTTGACCATTGCTATGCTTAATGTGCAATTTATGAACATGATATGTTCTACAAATTTTAAATATTACAAAAATACACAACTTTTTCGAATAAACCAAAGATGTGAAATCATAACATCGGATGATATAATGAAATTAAGGTAAAATTTATACAAATTTTGACTATTTTTCTAAACAAGTTTCTCCTGAATCGGCACTTTCGGCAGTTATAATTAGTATACTTTGATGCCTCATTATATCAGCTGAAGCCCCATGGTAATAGAATGACCGAGTCTCACAGGACACATTGATTTCAACCGTTTTTTGACGAGCTTTGAATTTTAACACCCAAAAGGCCAAGGTAATTTCGGTACCAAATTTTCAAATTGAAAAATTCATAACTCAGGTGGATTTCAACCGATCTTTATGAAAATTGGAGACAAGGTCCAGTTTTTATTCTAGTTTTGATCAAACGGATGGTATGGACCGAAATACGGATGGTTCCGGATTTATTCCAGATTCCCTTGGGGTACCTAGCTTAAGCCATTTGGGGTATTTCAATCAAAACTATTTTTTTCTCTATGGAATCACATGGAACCATTATTATAAATCGAAGCGTTATCAATGGTGATTCTTACAGAGAATATTCTGAATTTCTAGAGAACCTCCGGATGTTCCGAGGACCTCTGGAGTGCCCCGGGGGAACCAGAAATATGGACACTTGCATTTTTACCTAGAAACATGCCTTGCGACAGCTCATTCTTCATGATTTCTCATAACTAGATGTCCCGTTACTGCGAAAAGGGTCTTGGACCAGTTTGGCCACTTCCGGAACCTCCGGGGTGCCCCAGCGGAACCCGTCATAGAGAACATTCTCAATTTTATTCCAAACCACATCGTGTGACAGCTTATTCTTTATGATTTCTCAAAACCAAATGCCCTGTTACTGTAAAATGGTCATTGGCCACTTTGGCCGCTTCTGGAACCCCTGGGGTACCCCGGTGGAACCTGTAGTAGGGGACAATCCCGGTTTTGCTCTAAAATGCAGTTTTCCAGCAATATCTGTATGATTTCTCACAAGTGAGCTACTCTTTACATGGCCACTTTCATCACTCTCGGAACCCCTGGTGTATACCGCCGAATCATGTGGTGGGGGTCAATTCCATTGTATTCGAAATAGCATAATGCTACAGCTCTCTTCAAATATGTAGGTCACCTGTCGTATGAAAATTGTCATTGATATGTTGGACATATCCAGAAACTCCTAAGGGTTTCCATCGAATTCTGTAGTAGGAAACGTTTTTGTTTTCGATCCTAAGTACACCGTGTGACAGCTCTTCCTTCATGATTTTTCATCGATAGAATTTCCTTTGTAAAAAGAACCTTTTGAATGACATTATTTAATTTACTTCTAGATTTGCCGTGAAATATCATTTCTCTTATTTTATGAATGCGATTTTCAAACAAGTGTAAGATTCATTGACTCCACTTATGTTTTCGACAACCGTTTGACCAAAGCAAAAACATTTTATTGTTATGCTATGCAGAACACAACTATGATTTTTTTTTATTGTTTCGAATTCATCAACATGCATTTTTTTTTTTTTTTGAGTACAAACGTAATAATTTTATAAATTGTTTCTGGCGCTCATACAGAATACAAATATGCTCTTTTTCTTTTTTATAAGTAGGTTATCTATCACAAATAAAAATGTTCTTTTCCACTCTATACAAATATGGAATTCGGACAAAATACGTCAAGTGGTAGTTCTTTCTTCATGATTTGTTACATATAATTTCTACGATTTCCGTTAACAAGAAAAGGATCGTTATTCTTTTATCACTCCCGAAAATCCTGAGATTTCCCGACGAAGCCTGTAGAAGATAACAGTTATGAGTTTTCTACAAAATACACATAGCCACAGCTTTAACTCATAGCAATTTTCTAATTTGTATGGGAATAGTATAATATCTTTGTACTGGCGGACCCTTTTTTTCTGATGGTTTCGAGTATCAAACACTGCAACATGACGTCCTGCCAAATGTCGCATACCAGCAGGTCACTCTTCTTAGGTAAACTGAATTCACACGCCAGGAATCAAATGAGTCAAACATATCTGTAAGGTATTCACAGCAAGTGCAAACAACATATACAGTATCTACTACACTCATCAAACAGCTATGGATCACTCTGTCACAATTATTAGTCAGCCAACTCGTCATGCAATTCAAATGTAAATGACCGATGCTTGTATTATGACTGTACCACCAGGCTAGTTCGTGAGAGTGCTCTCTCAACTCTCTTTTATCACTTTCCGAACGGAAGCACGAACAATAGAATACGTAGCGCATTTCCGATTGCATTGTGTGATCTTCGTTTATGATCGTGAATGGAATCACAATTAGTTCGTGTGTTGATCGATTCGGTTGTGCCAAATTTACTCCTTACGATAAATGTTCTTCCCTGGTACGTACAATTCTTACGAATTTCGCATGAAAATCCTCGCATGTTGGCCTCTGCCTTCCCGTAGCCGTTGAAGTCACTACAATTACCGTGTGACTCGTGCATGTAATTCCGAAAGTTTCAAAAGGAAAAAATGTCGTCGGAATCTGAATCGGATATTGTGAACGTAAATTCAGATGAAGATTTGAACGAGTGTGACTTAGATAGTGACGAAGAATGTGTAGAAGAGCTTATGATGACGATGAAATCGAGTTTGAAAATAGAGCAGGAGATTTTAAGTGGACGACAAAGCAGCCTTGTAACTTCCCGGTAAAAGTGGCGGAATCCAAGTGTGACAGAAGTTTTAACATTAGTTTGGAACGTATTACATCACCCATACATGCGTTTATGGAGTTTTTTGACAAGGAAATGATGGACAGGATCGTTGTTTTCACTAATGGAGAAGCTGCTGCACAAGGGGATACAAGCTTTCGCCCAGTTTCGCGCTGCACGATTCAGGCGTGGCTGGGAATTCTCATAAACGCAGGCCGAATGCACGCGAATAAAGTGAGTATTGAAGAGTTGTGGTCGACGGATTCTGTGAATGGGATCGTATTCTATAAAGCTGTTATGTCGAGAAATCAATACAAAGAGATCACGCGACATATTCGATTTGATGACACTGCTAATCGTCGTGCGCTACAACGTGAGCTGAACGGTCCATCTGCATCATCTGACCGCCTATTGAAGGTTCGTTGGTTCTTGGACAAGTTTCGAGAAAATTTCTCTTCGAAGTACAATCCTAGTAAGAACTTGACTGTTGACGAGAGAATTGTGTCATACCGTGGGCGATGTTTTTTCATCGTTTACATCAAAGCGAAACCACATCCGTATGGCATAAAAATTTGGGGCATTTCTGATGCGGAGAATTCGTTTTTCATCTTTTTCGAGGTATACTCTGGTAAGTCAATCAAAGGAAATATTTCTTCTCGCAAAAAAGTGACTAATATGAAATACTGAAAGCCAATATTTTACAGTTGTTAAGGCTAGAACGGATATGTTTCTTATTTACAATTACAAGGGCAAATCATCTCCTGCCACTCATCAGATATATTGGAACATGCGAGTACAAATTTCATTGATTTTTTTACTTATCCATTTATTTGGAAGGCTCGGGCGCCACAGGGCATAACGGAGCCGAAATCATTATCGTTGGTTTACTTTTTTTTACATTCAAATTTCATTGAAATATCAAGTTACTTTTTCTTAGAGGTCACTTCAACAAATCCACTCAATATATGTTCAGTAAGGTTACACTTATTAGTCACTCAATTCTATATAACATTCAAATTAAATTGACCCATAATTATACATTTATGAAAGACTCAACAATTGAATGTAATTTTCTCCCTTAGGAAAAGTTGGAGGCAAAAGCGAAAAAAATCAAGGTCGGCGTGTTGTTCTGGACATGGTTGAAAAGTTCAAGGAAACGGAAAGACGTGTGTTCTTCGATAACTTTTTCACCAGTGTTCCGCTTTGTGAAGATCTTTTGAGCATTGGTTTCACCAGCGTCGGCACACTGCGTGCCAACAAGCGGGAAATACCGGATGAGTTTCTTGTTTACAAAAAGAAAAAACTAGATGTTCAGCGTGAAGTTGGTTCATGTCTCCAGGCGTATCACGAAAACATCATGCTAACATCATGGATTCCAAAAGTAGGAAAAAAACATCCTATTGTTATCATCAGATCCTGATGCAATGGAGAAGGAGACTGATAAAATTGAGAACAACGGAATGAATGAGCACAGTTCTTCTGAAGCCAGCACATCTCGATCCAAAAGGACTCCAAAAAGTGATTCGAAACGATCGGTAACTAAAACGCCGATGAAAGCGAAGGTTGTTCGACGATTACTTGAAGGTTGACTGTCTAGTACATCATTTGCATATATTCCAACTTTTAGGATAAGATTCTGAAGGACATGAAGAAACCTCGGGTGGTGTTATTATACAACCAATACAAGGTTGGAGTGGACCTAACTGACCGGCATACTGAAGAGTATACCTGTCAGCGAAAGACGAGGAGGTGGACCTTGGCGCTGATGGAAAATTGTGTCGATTTATGTGTGCAAAATGCATATATACTATTCACATCAGCGAATCCAAGCTGGCAAAAATGTTGCCCATCCCGAAAACGGAAATTTTTGGAGTGGCTGGCTAAGGATTTAGCCATTGAGCACGTCAGGAAGCGGACGGACACCATTGGCCATGACAAAGAGCTGAGAAAGAACATAAAAACTTTTATTGAAAATTACGAAGGTTTATATGGGGAATGTTCGAAACCAACCGCAAAATGTGGGGTGTGCGGACAACAGGGAGAGATGGCAAGCTGCTCAAAATGCAGAATTACGACTTGCAACGTCCATACAAAACTAAAGCAGGTTTACAAATGTGCAGACTGCAAAAATGGAACTCCATCAAAGATCTCCAAAACCTCTGGAAAAAAAGCGATGTCAGCTTTGCCATCGCTCAAAAGATCGAAAAACCAGCGTATACTGCTGTGTATGCACAAAATATGTGTGTGTTCTTCATGAGCACGAAGAACAGACCATGAAATTTTGTTCTAATTGTTTGTAATTGTAAGTGACAAGAAAGAAAAAATATATACAATTTGAAATTATCAAAAAAATCTCGTTTTCTGTATCGATGCAAAACAGTTGTTTGTTTGGTCCAACGATTGTAGAGAACAATATAGAAGTTCTTAAATCTTACAATAATTTAAAAATTGCATTCAAAAAATAATAAAAGGGATATCTCACGTTATGTCTACAAGCAGAAACGACTCTTTTTTTACAAAGGAAATCCTGGTAATAAAAGGTAACAGAAATTATACAGATATTGCTGGAAAACTGCATTTTAGAGCAAAGCCGGGATTGTCCCCTACTACAGGTTCCGCCGGGGTACCCCAGGGGTTCCAGAAGCGGCCAAAGTGGCCAATGACCATTTTACAGTAACAGGGCATTTGGTTTTGAGAAATCATAAAGAATGAGCTGTCACACGATGTGGTTTGGAATAAAATTGAGAATGTCCTCTATGACGGGTTCCGCTGGGGCACCCCGGATATTCCGGAAGTGGCCAAACTGGTCCAAGACCCTTTTCGCAGTAACGGGACATCTAGTTATGAGAAATCATGAAGAATGAGCTGTCGCAAGGCATGTTTCTAGGTAAAAATGCAAGTGTCCATATTTCTGGTTCCCCCGGGGCACTCCAGAGGTCCTCGGAACATCCGGTTCTCTAGAAATTCAGAATATTCTCTGTAAGAATCACCATTGATAACGCTTCGATTTATAATAATGGTTCCATGTGATTCCATAGAGAAAAAAATAGTTTTGATTGAAATACCCCAAATGGCTTAAGCTAGGTACCCCAAGGGAATCTGGAATAAATCCGGAACCATCCGCATTTCGGTCCATACCATCCGTTTGATCAAAACTAGAATAAAAACTGGACCTTGTCTCTAATTTTCATAAAGATCGGTTGAAATTCACCTGAGTTATGAATTTTTCAATTTGAAAATTTGGTACCGAAATTATTAATTAATCTTGAATAGTTTTTTTGACCTGTGTATGCTCACAATGCAATCAATAAACTTGGAATACTCTGTATTTATTATATGTATAACAAAACAACATATTGTAAAAACATCTTTGTCACAATAAAACTGCTCAATTTTAGCATCAAATCGTAGTAGCCGACGATAATTCGCCTTCGGTCACAATGCGTGAAAAATTTAAGATCAAATAATAATATGTATTTTTGTTGTTGTGCCAGCAAAAGTGAACTTATGCCCGAACTTACTGATACAAGAGAAAACTACCTAATTTGAATTAAAACATTATGTTTTTCGACGCAATACTTTAACAGCTTATCAGCTTATATAGATGTTTTCAACTATGTTTGGTGATTTAAAAAATAACAGAATATCCCAAGTTTCAGTCAATTTTCAGTTTCGTCCCACTGTGCGTCGGTTCGATTCCAGTCGGTACAAACTTTTCGTCAATGTAAAAATTCATCACCAAACAACCTGGTTATTCTCATTGTTCGTTGCTTAATGTTAGTAAACGTTTATCAGTCTGTGTAGATTTTGGCTGAAGACGTTGAAAATTTTCTTTAAAAAAAATCTCTAGGGGTTCCAAGGATTCCTCAAAGAATACTTGCAGGGAGTTATCCAGGTACTTTTTCAAATTATTTTTGAGATT
Source organism: Aedes aegypti (assembly GCF_002204515.2). Taxonomy (NCBI): domain Eukaryota; kingdom Metazoa; phylum Arthropoda; class Insecta; order Diptera; family Culicidae; genus Aedes; species Aedes aegypti. Next base: position 215,794,700 of record NC_035107.1, on the reverse strand, counting down.
TCTTCAGGGGTTCCTCCATATATCGCTCCACAAATTCTACCTATGTCTCCAAGGATTCCACAAGAATTTGCTTCATGAATTCCTCAACCGTTTCTTCCAGGAATTCTACCAGAGATAACTCCAGGACAATTATATATGAATTTTTCTAAAGATTTTTCCAGGTAATCTAAAAAAATCCACCAATAATTTCTCTAAAGATGCGTTAATGGCTTCAAAAACTTCCTCCGGGGACTCCTTCAAGGATTTTCCTAGAAATTTCTCCGGAGATTCCCCCATGATTTCCACCAATGATTTCATCAGAAATCAGCCCAAGAGTTTTTCCCGGGACACCTCCCACATTTGTTCCTGCATGAATTCTTCCAAGGACTGCTTTTCTGTGAACATTTTTGAAGAATTCCTAGAGGGATTGCCGGAGCAATCTTTGGAAGAAACTTTAGAAAAATATGAAGAAATTCCGGTAGAACCCTTGGCGAATTTCGTGCAGAATTCTCTGAAGGGATACCCAGAGATCTCTATGGAGTAATTCTTGAAGCAAACCCAGGAACATTTTTTGGATGCAAAATCTATGGAGAAATCCAGAACGGATTGCTTAAGGCTCAAGATTCCATAATTCAATTATCAGCAATCATCAAAAATTAAAAACCCGTTTTTTGGTTAAATTTTTAAGATGTCTTCATGAAAATCTATCACTGCATTACAGATAGCAAGTGTAATGCAATCATAGATTTTCGTGAACATTGCTTCAATTTTGAGCAAAAAACTGGGTTTGAAAATTTTTAAGACGATGATAGTTATTTTCCTATTAAGGAATCTCTAAAAGAATCCCTGTATTGAATTTTCTGGAGGAATCCCTGTAGGAGTCTCTGCAAAAAATGAATCTGTGGATAGCTCTCAAGCATTACCTAAGTAAATTTCGGAAGAAATTACTGAAGGGACACGTGAATAAATTTTTGAATGAATATCCGATGTGTTACTTGGATAAATTGGTGAAGTGATTTCTGAAGGATTACACGGGTGAATCGCTGAAGGAATCCCTGCAGGCAGCTCTGGAGGAATGCCTGTAAAAAAATTTCAATAGAAATCTCTGGAGTAATCCATGTAGAGATTTGCTCAGGAGAATCTCTCTAGAATAATCCTTTGAAAAATCCGAGAAAATCTTGGAAGAGACTTTCCAGGAGGAATCCGTGTAGAGATTTACCTGAAGTGATCCATGTAGAGTTGTTCCGAATGAAATCCCTAGTGAAATGCCGTTTGAGCAAACATTTGACCGCAACCACAGTTCTAGGACCGGTTCTGATTATTTATTTATTTAGTTGGTGTTACATCAATTAATTTGATAAAACCTCGTAAACGATGTTACGCCAATTTACTCAGTCCATGGCTGTGTCCCTCAAACTTCGATTTTGACGCACGATCTCCAGATTCTGTTGCGCCTGATCAAGCCGCCTAGCTCACTGCGCACCACGACTTCTTGTATTGACAGACGACGGAAGATGATCTGGGATAATACTTTGTAGGCCGCATTTAGAATGACGATCGCTCGGAAGTTCTCACAATCTAACTTGTCGCCTTTCTTGGTGATGGGGCATATTTCTCCTTTCTTCCATTCCTCCGGTAGCTGTTCTGTTTTCCAGATTATGCCTATCAGCTGGTGCAAACAAATGGCCAGCTCTTTCGGGCCCATCTTTATGAGTTCAGCTCCGATACCATCCTTACCAGCAGCGTTTTTGTTCTTGTGCTGGTAAATGGCATCCTTAACCTCCGTCAAACTGGGGGCTGGTTGGTTTCCATCACCCGCAGTACTGGCGAAGGCATTTCCTCCGTTGTCCCGTCCTTCATTGTGTGTGCTCTCAGCGCCATTCAGGTGTTCGTTGAAGTGCTGCTTCCACCTTTCGATCACCTCACGCTCGTCAGACAGCTCTTCCATCTCCTCACACTCCGTCTCCTCCAAGCTCTCAGCTGCATTTTTGATGGATGCTTTTACTGTTCTCCAGCAGTCCTCAAGAGAGACTTCTTCCAGCTCACCCTCTTCCGGTAATGCAGCCTCGAGGTGCTGCGCGTATGCCACTGCGACATCCGGTTGCTTGCGCCGCTCTAGGTCGTACCGGGGCGGCCATCGGTACCGTTTGTTGTTAACGACGGAGAGCTTTGGGCGCAGTTTATCATCACCAGATAGTAGTCAGAGTCGATGTTAGGTCCTGACGTCGATAATGTGGGATTAGTGCCGTCCATCAATCAGAACGTGGTCGATTTGTGATTCTGTCTGCTGTGGTGATCTCCAGGTGTATCGGTATGGAAGGCTGTGCTGGAAGTAGGTGCTACGAATGACCATATTCTTGGAGGCGGTGAATTCAATTAGTCGTAAGCCGTTTTCGTTCGTCAGCCGGTGGGCGCTGAACTTTCAAATAGTCGGTCTGAACTCCTCTTTTTGGATCTCTTATGATGATTTTGACGTCTTGGCTTGGGCAGCTGTCGTACCCTGGAGTACGGTATTGATTTTTTCGACAGATATAGGGCCAACGTTTACTTAGTGGAGGTAGTGTAGTTTTGCATGTTTCGCACTTATAAATGATTATGTGATATTTTTCTATGATGTACGATTCGAAAATGATACAAGTAATCGAATAATATTCATGAAATTTAATCGTCAAACTTATAAAAACAATCGTTTTGCTTAAAACTTTTGCTTCTTTGCATCTATAGTTGTGCATCAGCAGTGTTGATAGACTCACACTTAAATCTCAATCAATACGCTCTCTCATGAGAGCATACTCATTAAAGATCTGCTTTGCAAATCTCAAGCTTGAGATTTTGACGCGAAATCACTCAATCAACTCAAACCGTAAAAAAATGATTCAATCGCAAAACCCGTCAAAAACTCGTGAAACCCGAATGTTGTTGTTTACGTTAGAAAGGATTACTATAGTTTTACCAGACTAAAAAGAAATTATTGCCGTGTGTGAGTAAACTGTGGAAATACGAGACAATGATTTAAAAAGGTGAGCCAACTCATCCATGATATATTGACTGCTGAGTTGCGTGATTGACAACTCACGCATGAAAAATCTCAAGCGTGAGTTATGAGATATTGAGTTTTTCACAATGCTGCGCATCAGTACCCATTATGCAGGGTTCCATAAGAAATCAATGGCATGGTTCCTTTATTTTTAAAACTTACCTTAACTAAAGAAACAGCGTTCCATTATTGGTGCAAGGCCTTTAACAAAGAAATTTCAAATGAATCCTGATTTTTATTCATTTGAATTATAGTAGGATTCGAAATCTATCGACTCATACGTTGAAATCATATATTTCATGATTGTAACACCATGTTTTAGCCATTTTTTCTTAAGTGCACCAATAATGGTACATTTGCCCTAGTTGTTTGGATTTTTGCTTGAAAAAACAATTTTAAACAAGATTTCATGTTAACTGTGAAAAAATACTTTTAACTGAACGAAAAGGTTTTAAAAAATAAAAGAAATTGATCCGTTGATGGTTGAAAATTGTAGAAGTTATGATCTTTTTGTAAATGCATTGAAATTTAAGACATACTGGTGTTAGAAAATTCAACATTACATGCCTGACAAAAATACATTACATACCTGACAATAAGAATGATCATAATGCAAAAGCCAGTGAAGACTGCAAAATAACCGTTATTTCAATGGTTGTCCAATAAGGGGTCATCCACAAATTACGTAGAACGATTTCCAGGCTTCTTCAAGCATTCCCCTTATGTCAGATTTTTCCAATGCAAATCTGATTTTTTTTTTGTATGGAATGTAAGAAAACGTAAAACATAAGCCCATAAGCTCTTACATAATTTGTGGATCGGTTCTCAGGGGCCGCACATTAATTACGTCAAGGAAATTTCGCAGATTTTTAAAGATATCAGCATTTTAGTAATGAAAATTTTTATTGAACTCTTATATTTCAAAATACGGGTGTCTCTCCAGAACGGTTCTACTTAAAAATTTTTGGACCTAATTTTTGGAATCAGCGTACAATTTAACGTCAAACATAGAGGTCAAACGGTAAACTTCCCTAAATTTATTTTATCTAGTAAAATAGCGTGTCTTAAGATAAAAAAAAAAATACTTATTTAAGTACCCTATAAATTTAAAATATTTTTTCTGAAAGCATAAGTTAAATTTGCAAAACTATTGCTCTTACAAACTTGTTTTATTTTCAAAAGTCATTTTTACCGATGATGTTTTTTTAAGTTTTGTCAAAACCTTTAAAAAAACATTTTTCATATTGGCTGTGCAATAGAGTGATGCAAATTTCAAAATGTTTGCTCCCCTATGCTTAAACAATTTAAATTATGGTAAAAAGCGTCCTCCAAAAATATGAAATGATTTGGAAGAAATTTGACTGTGCACACGCCATTTGAAGTTTATATGGAGATTACTATGGAAAACGCCAATCTTTTGTGTTCCGCCCTCTATCTCTTCGTCATAATATTTTAAGGAAAGGGAACACACTCTTCTCATGTGAAACTCTTCCAGCTACAACTTTGCCGAAGACCACATTTTGATTGGACATCAGGAAAAATTGTTATTCATCATCATAAAGGGGGTTTGCCTTCAGTAAGCTTCACCAACTGTTCGGCAGGCAACAGTGGTGATCCTGGCGGAAAGAATAGTTCAAAGTAATCCAGGCTACTATGTTCTACAGCAAAAAAGCAGCGTTGCTCTGAAAGTAATTGAATGATCATTTCAGCATGGTTGAGACTTTGGAATCAAGAATAACAAATTATCCTTCCGTCCCATCAAAATGTGGTCTTCGGCAAAGTTGTAGCTGGGAAGATTTTACATGGGAAGAGTGTGTTCGCTTTTTCATATATTATTATGACGAGCAGACAGAGGACTGAACACAAAAGGTTTGGCTTTTCCATAGTAATTTCCATATAAACTTCAAATGGCGTGTGCACAGCCAAATTTCTTCCAAATCACTTCAAATTTTGGGAGAATGATTTCCATCATAATTGACACCGTTTAAGCATAGGGGAGCAAAAACTTCAAAATTTGCATCAGTCTACTGTGCAAGCACTTATATTAGATTAGATTAGAACCTTTTAAAAACCATTGTTCAAATTTTTGACACATTACGAAGAATCTGCATTTTAAGAATCATTTGTTGGACTGTTAGAACATTTGATGAATTTCCAGCTCTGACATTGTCTTTCATATGGACGTAGAATTGCACATTTTATTTTTTGAACAAACTGCTTTAGAATTCAACAAAACAGGGTGGTATCAAGTCCACCCAGTCTCCCCTACTGCAAGAAAAACCGACAATCAATTGAACAGGTTGCAACAATCGAATGGAAAGGCGAAAGTGTGTGGGTGGTGGCCCATTCTTCGTTGGATTTAAATTGCTTCAGACAGACAAAAAAACAACACAGTTGATAGTCACTGTGGATGGGATCGCTCCTCGCAACATGATGGGGATTTGTACACCGGCCGACTGAAGATTGCTGCAGCATCTGACAGGATTTTATCGTGACAGTATGACGCCACCTTCGGGTGATTGGATTGAACCGACTGATGTAAGAGAGCTGTTGATTTTTTTTTTACGATGTGAAAGAATGTTTCTCTGGGAAGGTTCATTATGCGCATTATTACCTAATGTGGTGTCTTCGTCGATTACGGCAGTTGCAAATACATCTTTGTGGAATTTGGTAAGGGAATTGAATTCATACATTGGAAAGGCACTATTTATCGCCCTTGTTTTAGTTTTAGCAACATAGTTTTGAAATTTGTTGTTTTTCTTGAAAACCTTTCTTTAATACTAGTGTTAGTATTATTTGCAACATAGCATTCATTTCTTATATCTGTGTTGGATAACACTATCATCCTGAGTTAATTATACTTAATAAGACTTTTATTAGGAATTAATTAAGAACATATTACATATTGTAAGAACAAGAATTGCCTTCAATAAATATAGCCCAATTAAACCTAAATATATAACACAATCATGATGGCAATAGAAGATTGCAACGAGTTTTTGTCTAAAGTTTGTTCTTATCTTTCAACACTTTTTGTAACTCATTTATACTGTACCAGGAAGGGAGCTTCAAAACCATTTTCAAAATTTTATTTTAAATCCTCTGCTGAGCATTCTTCCTGGTATTACAACAGCAAGATGATGCAGTTAAGAAGATCCATCTTATTAAATTCTTATTAACCCAAGTCTTGCCCCAATCTCGTTCCAACCATGACATAATTTATTACGTTCCATCACAATCCCCAATTCTCATGATTCCATCTCTCGTCGAGGGGATCGCTTTGGAGGGCAAACGTCGTTTACCATTCTGTTCTGTGTGCTGATCGAGGTAAACCTTCACATAGGGAGCATAAATTTGTTTTACCGCGCAACTTCTGCACCGGCAAGCTAGCTGTCTGTCAGAAGATCTTCGGAGCAAGGGGCTCTTCATCTTCTCTCGGGGTTGGAATCTTGACGGGGAAAAACAAACAAGAAGCAATTGCTACCAAAGCGCCAAACATCGCCACATTTTTCGAGCTTCTTCTAAAGTGAACTCTCGTCGCAGCTCAAACTATTTCAAAGGTTCATCAACGGAGACGACGACGCACAGTGGTTGCACTTCATACAAATATTTGCTGAAGGTACAAATCTTACTCAAATGGTTCCTCATTCATTGGCACACATCAGCACTCGCAGATCGCCTGCCGCAACAGTTACTTCTTCGCGAATTTGTCCATCTTTCTCTTCCGGAAGTGTTCTGGAACCTCCATGCGGGACGTACCGACAAAAAACTCGAGGCCGGGGATTTAATTTGGTGTCCGCCTTGATGAATGTCTCGTCGTCCATAACGAGACAGCCTGGCTTGATCAGCCACTTATGGTACAGCTTCCTTGTTGTTGTTGTTGTTTGAGAGGGACTTTAACCCGAAGGTCATTCGCTTCCGCGCACGCAATTTGGCCACTGTGTTTTGCTTGTCAGTCCGGTTTGGTGCCTTACTGACCTTAAATATACGTAGCCCAGCCCGATTCATGGTCTGCTAAACGAACCACTTCGACGAATTGACCTTTTTGGCTACGTCTCGAGTGGAAAGGTTCGGGTTATTCTTAAAGTACCGTAATCCGGGGGCAAATTGATCACTGGGGCGAATTTGATCAGGTCGGTACCAAAAGACATTTTCTCCCAAGGATGCTTAAGGTTTCGTTGGCGCCACATACATTCCATGTTTTCTAGTTTATAGATGTCTAATGATGATTTTGAACTATTTCATTTCTGTTAGGGTCAGTTTTGCATAGAAATATGCACATTTGTTGAAGGTGTAAGCAATACAGTTGGAAATGTCGGTGCAAAACAATCTACTGGTGCTTTACCTACATGGCATCTTTGAATGTTTAAAATGTTGTGTACGCTTGAGTATGAACTACCGATCTAATTTTTGATTCCATTCATCATAGCAAGTATAGTTTTTTGCTCATAAATCCGTTTATTCTCAAATAATGTGCTTATTTTAAGGGAAATTGCCTACATTTAGGCGTATTAGACAGATTTATTTTTTTTATTTTGCAATAAAATGATCAAATACACAAATTGTAAGAATTCTGACATCATTTTCATATCCAGGAGACCCAAATTTAGTAGATAGTGAAATTTTTTATTCTTAAACCTGCTCTGTAATATGGTGATCAATTTCGCCCCTGTGTGTCGTTTTAATTTTTTGACATTAAAACTATTTTTATGATATGTTAAATATTATTTTATGAAAAGTCGATAACGTAAACTGATAAAAATCAATAAAGTACTGATTTTATCTAAATTTATTTGACAATATTTGGATTCCGTAGGATAACACAACAAAAAGTTGTAAAAGAATGATCAATTTGCCCCCTGATTACGGTACTGAAAAGTATTGTTTTTGTAGCACTTGAAAGTGCATTTTTTAGCACTGGGAAGTAGGGTAACGGTCGTATTTAGGACCCCCTAAGGAAGTGATTTTAAATTTTTGTCCCAATTAATTAATTGCACAAGTCAAAGCACATGCCAAAATGTAGAGAAAAACTTCCTCTATGAGACAAAAATGTCCATACGGTCATGTAGGGTCCAGAAAACGTCGAAAATAATTGAATTGTGAAGCACTGATTTTCATTATTTTGGACACACCAATACATTTTGGACCCTCAAAGTATATATTTTGGACCCCCGGCATTTTTTTATCGTTTAGCGATAAAATTGACGACACTGGTTGCATAATATGCTTGCCCATAGTCTAATCAATCGATTGACAATAGACAACCGAAGAAATTCTTCGCCTTTGGTTCAGAAATTTGAAAAAAGTTTTTGTTTACATTTGAAAAATTTCTTACGGCTTCAATTTCTGTGTGTAACGTGTTGTAACGGTTGCATGGATGTACCGAGTAAATTAAATTGATTTCAGATAAAATAAACACATTTTCTATGTACAAACGGTTGATGCAAGTGCGGAATAGTCCTATCTTTCCAAATGGCATGCGAATTGAGTTGATTTTTCGATTTAAACAGGGAAATTTGCAGGAAAATGGCCCAGGGCGTCCAAAATATATAGGGATCTAAAATATATTGGTTACCCTACTGTTTTATTGTAACTTCCGAGAGCAGAAAAAATTTGTGTACGCGCAGCACTGAATTTGCTAAATTTTTTTTGTCTTTTACTCAGCTGTCGACCACTGTGCGACGGCGGCAACGTGATGCTGCTGGATGATGGCACGCTCTTCGTTGACGGCGGTATGCGAGGTGCCAGCGCATGACAAGTGAATGGTTCAAGTACGTTCGTCTTTTTTTTCCCTTCGGTGGGTCGGTTAGGTACTTACCCCTACGCCTAGTATATCTACTGACTGACGACACGAAAGAACCGTGGCAAAAGCGTTGCAATGTGCTGTTGGCAGTTTGATCCAGTTTTGAAAGGCCTTTGCCGCCGCAACTCTGTGCGCAACACTCTGATTGGGGGGATGTTTGGAAGAAGAATCGCAAAAGGTGCCTTCGTTTGAGCAATAGCAAATAAATCTAGTACCGAAGCCTAACGCTGCTACCCTCCGGTTAAGGTTTGAGGAGTTTCACGGAATTTCAAGATACTTGTAATAAATCATTCCCAATTGGAACCATCATTAATGAGCTTTAGGCTTTGTGGGAATACAGTTCGTGGCCTTCACATGTCCGATTGAAAACTCAATCCATCAGCAGATTTAGGAAAGGATTATATTATACTTTGCTTGGGCAGGAAAGTCTTGGAAGAACGTGAGATTTTTACACCCTTGCACGTTGGGAAACGGATGTCAAAAGTATTCTCCTTGCATTCCTCGATTACTACAGAAATTACCCTAAAAGATTCTTCAGGACTTGCATAATTTTACTTCCAATTCCTAAACAAAATCCTGGGTTCTCTGGTATTCCACCATAAATATCCCCAATCATACATTTTTTTCTTATGAATAATAGAACCAATATTGCAACATAAATGCTTTATACAGTAGGGTGCATAGTTTTTTTTGACGAAAGAGTTGTTTTGGCCGAACCTCTTCTTCTTCTTCTTCTTCTTCTTCTTCTTCTTCTTCTTCTTCTTCTTCTTGGCATTAACGTCCTCACTGGGGCATAGCCTGCTTCTCAGATTAGTGTTCTAATGAGCACTTCCCTAGTTATTAACTGAGAGCTTTCTTTGCCAAAGTGACCATTTTCGCATTCGTACATCATGTGGCAGGTACGATAATACTATGTGCCCAGGGACGTCAAGGAAATTTCCATTACGAAAAGATCCTGGACCGACCGGGAATCGAACCCCGACACCTTCAGCATGGCTTTGCTTTGTAGCCGCGGACTCTAACCACTCGGCTAAGGAAGGCCGAACGCCGTTTGACCAAATTGCGAACTAAAAATTATTCAGCAACGCTGATGAGTATGATTTAGCAATGCGGCCAAATGCACTAAGAGAAAAACAAAATCGACTTATTCATTTAGGGCAAAGTTGTGAATTCCACACATTTTGTCAAGCAAGACTCCTGACTGAAGGCTGGTTACCAATGGTATGCTAAAGTTGATTTTAATGATTTTATCAGAAATATTTTGGTTTTTAAAACATAAGCTATTCTTTCGAGTTATGTTGATGTTATTACCTGGGGGATGCGAACTAAAAAACAACATCCAGCCAGGCTGCCGTCTAACAAAAATTTTAGTAAAAATAATCCGAGTATGCCTAGGCATGTTCGGTTATGATTTCGTCACGCTTAAAATTGTTATACAATTTATACAATACAAACACTGCCAACTAATAAAATAAGTTGTGCTTGGTCCAAATTATGCAGAACTCTTTTACAACTTTCCTCAAATATGTTTCTAATAAGCACACGGACAAAAACTTTCTGATTAAGTCTGTTTATTGGGTTTATTGCCAGCATTAAATTGATGATGCTTTGTGTGAAGCACTTTAAGAGTGCACTTTGAATATGGTTTCATGCGAGACAAGCAAACAAACAACGGTTAGGGCCTGTTCACAAATTTCATTACGCCGAAAGGGGCGGGTGTCCTCGAAATGATACAGCTCATACAAAATGTTCATACAAAAAGCATTACGAGGAGGTGAGTGGGTGTCAAAAATTGCCATTTTCGGCATTATGAAATTTGTGAATGAACTCTTACTTACTTACTTATTTGGCTTTACATCAATTATCTTGATAAAGCCTCGCCAACAATATTTCGCCAATTCCCTCGGTTCATGGCCGCTTCTCTCCATCCTCGACTGTGACCCACGCTCTCCAGGTCCTGGTGTACCTGGTCCATCCACCTAGCTCGCTGCGCCCCACGCCTTCTTGTTCCGACCGGATTCGTGGCGAACACCATCTTTACAGGGTTGTTGTCCGACATTCTTGCAACATGCCCTGCCCAGCGTATCCTTCCAGCTTTAGCTACCTTCACGATACTGGGTTCGCCGTAGAGTTGAGCGAGCTCGTGGTTCATCCTTCGCCGCCACACGCCGTTCTCCTGCACGCCGCCGAAGATCGTCCTTAGCACTCGGCGTTCGAAAACCCCAAGAGCTTGCAAGTCCTCCTCGAGCATAGTCCACGCCTCATGCCCATAGAGGACTACCGGTCTTATGAGCGTTTTGTACATCGTGCATTTGGTGCGGGGGTGAATCTTTCTTGACCGCAGTTTCTTCTGGAGCCCATAGTAGGCACGACTTCCGCTGATGATGCGCCTTCGTATTTCCCGACTAACATTGTTGTCAGCCGTCAGCAAGGATCCAAGGTAGACGAACTCGTCCACCACCTCGAAGGTATCCCCGTCTATCGTAACACTGCTTCCTAGGCGGGCCCTGTCGCGCTCAGTTCCGCCAACCAGCATGTACTTTGTTTTCGACGCATTCACCATTAGCCCGACTCTTGTTGCTTCGCGTTTCAGGCGGGTGAACAAATCTGCCACCGTTTCAAATTTTCTCCCAATAATATCCATGTCGTCCGCGAAGCAAACAAATTGTCCGGATCTCGTAAAAATCGTGCCTCGACTGTTAAGTCCGGCTCTCCGCATGACACCTTCAAGCGCAATATTGAACAACAGGCACGAAAGTCCGTCGCCCTGTCGTAGTCCCCGCCGAGACTCGAACGAACTGGAGTGTTCGCCCGAGATCTTCACGCAGTTTTGCACACCGTCCATCGTTGCTCTGATCAATCTTGTGAGCTTCCCGGGAAAGCTGTTCTCGTCCATGATTTTCCATAGCTCTATGCGGTCGATACTATCGTATGCCGCCTTGAAATCGATGAACAAATGGTGCGTAGGGACCTGGTACTCACGGCATTTCTGGAGGATTTGCCGCACGGAAAAGATCTGGTCCGTTGTCGAGCGGCCGTCGATGAAACCTGCTTGATAACTTCCCACGAACTCGTTTGCTATAGGTGATAGACGACGGAAGAGAATCTGGGATAGCACTTTATAGGCGGCGTTTAGGATGGTGATAGCACGATAATTTTCACACTCCAGTTTGTCGCCCTTTTTGTAGATAGGGCATATAACGCCTTGCTTCCACTCCTCCGGTAGCTGTTCCGTTTCCCAGATTCTGACTATCAGCCGATGCAGACAAGCGGCCAACCTGTCCGGGCCCATCTTGATGAGTTCGGCTCCGATACCATCCTTGCCAGCGGCTTTGTTGTTCTTGAGCTGTTGAATGGCATCCTTAACTTCCCCCATCGTGGGAGCTGGTTGATTTCCGCTATCCGCTGTGCTGGCGTAGCCATCGCCTTCGCTGTCCTGACCTTCTGTGCCTGTGTTCTCTGCGCCATTCAGGTGTTCATCGTAGTGCTGCTTCCACCTTTCGATCACCTCGCGTCCGTCCGTCAAGATGCTCCCATCCTTATCCCGGCACATCTCAGCTCGCGGCACGAAGCCTTTGCGGGATGTGTTGAGCTTCTGATAGAACTTCCGCGTTTCTTGAGAACGGTACAGCAACTCCATCTCTTGGCATTCCACCTCTTCCAGGCGGCGCTTTTTGTCCCGGAATAGGCGGGTTTGCTGTTTCCGCTTCAGTCTGTATCGTTCCACGTTTTGCCGCGTACCATGCTGCAGCATTGCAGCCCGCGCTGCATTCTTCTCCTCTAAAACCTCCTGGCACTCCTCGTCGAAGCAATCGTTTCTTGAGCTCCGTTCCACATATCCGACAACGCTTTCGGCAGCGTCGTTAATGGCTGCTTTGACTGTCCTCCAGCAGTCCTCAAGAGGGGCCCTATCGAGCTCGCCCTCATCCGGCAACGCTGCCTCAAGATGCTGCGCGTACGCATTGGCGACATCCGGTTGTTTCAGCCGCTCGAGATTGTACCGGGGCGGGTGTCGGTACCGTACATTGTTGATGACGGATAGTTTTGGGCGCAGTTTCACCATCACCAGGTAGTGGTCGGAGTCAATGTTGGCGCCACGATAGGTTCTGACGTCGGTTATGTCGGAGAAGTGCCGTCCATCGATCAAAACGTGGTCGATTTGCGATTCTGTCTGCTGAGGTGATCTCCAGGTGTACCGATACGGGAGGCTGTGCTGGAAATAGGTGCTACGAATGGCCATGTTCTTGGAGGCGGCAAAATCTATCAGTCGTAGGCCGTTCTCGTTCGTCAGCCGGTGGGCGCTGAACTTTCCAATCGTCGGTCTGAACTCCTCCTCCTGGCCAACCTGAGCGTTCAAATCTCCTATGATGATCTTGACGTCGTGGCTTGGGCAGCGGTCGTACTCGCGTTCGAGCTGCGCGTAAAATGCGTCCTTGTCATCATCAGTGCTTCCGGAGTGTGGGCTATGCACGTTGATTATGCTGAAGTTAAAGAATCGGCCTTTGATTCTTAACTTGCACATTCGTTCATTGATCGGCCACCACCCGATCACGCGCCTTTGCATATCACCCATCACTATGAAAGCTGTTCCCAGCTCGCGTGTGTTGCCGCAGCTCTGGTAGATGGTATGATTACCTCTAAACGTTCGCACCAATGTTCCTGTCCAGCACACCTCCTGCAGCGCTACGATGTCGAAACCGCGGGTCTTCAGTACATCGGAGAGTATGCGAGTACTTCCAATGAATGAACTCTTAGTACTGATGGAAAAGATTGTGTTCAGTTTGAACGACCTGAATATTCAAGTCCGTTATTACTATTGGCAAATATTCGCTCATCTTTTACTTAGTGATGTTATATGCTTCAAGTCATTGGCAGCTTTTTGTAGTTATACTGATGTAACGATTATTTGTATTGCTAACAATTTCATAAGACATTTTTTCCTCTTTTTCTTTCTTTTGATCATAGGCTGCTCTTTTAAAACTTACTTTTCCTATTGCCATTGAAGCTTATAACACGTTGATCAAGAGACACTTCAGAACATTTTTTTTTCTTTTGACTTCTGCCGTTTAAGAAATGATAACATTTTATCAGAGATTTCGCCTTCATATAAACAAAGAGTTTTTCTTTCAATTTATATTCTTTCAGCATTGCTTTTTTAAACTTATACTGAAGAGATAGTTATTTATGTATCAATGATAAACCTCCGGTTGTCCATTTTGCGTCGGTTTCAATGACAATTCACTGCATCCAACAGAAAATGACATTTTTCATACACTCAGGCAAAAATACTATGAATATTCATCATTTCCCCTTATGTTTATTAGCCACAAGAAATCGGTAAGTATTTCATTGATTCACCTTATGAAATGATCTGAATCACGCCAGTGTGGTGTCTTGCTGATTTCATAAAACAGCATTATGAACATTGAAATAAAAATGATGAATTTCTTATATCAGCAATATAAACTACATTGCTTTTTATGACACAAATTATTATTTCATTATTAGTTTTTATATTCAGTTGACAATACATTTCATACGGAGTATTTACAGAAATGTCAATGCTTTCACCTACTCATTATTAGGTGAAATTTATTTTAATGTTGAGCAAACGCGTGGAAATCGAATTTCCAACTATTTTGCCGTGTTGTGATGCTCAATAAAACGCAGCAAAGTAGTATTGCACATGCTCCTATTTTACGTTGGTCAAGCCTAATGCAAAAAAGATATTGAACAAATTGACAATGACATTACTTTTACTACAATATTTTGATGACGTCAACTCGACCATTACTCTCCGTTTATTAAAATCTACATTTTCATTTTCTTTTTCCAATTATCTGGATCCACGCGATTGTACATTGCCGAACTTCCTTTCTGGACTTCTGAAAAATTTGACGCTATATGTTGGATCTCAACGATGGCGGTGATTTCGTGCTACAAATTTTCATAATCACAACCTTATGAGTTTTTCACATTAGTGACAGCTATGTGAATCGTAAGGCAGCCTTATGAAATTGATATATGGTAATGATGTGAAACATACTTCGCACTTATGGTTTTCATCGAATTAATATGAAATCCATAATAGCCTTATGAAATATGGTAGACTCAAATGACTCATGACGGCAATGGGAATCATAAGGCGTGCAATGAAATTTGTAAAAGTTCAATATACACAATAATTTTCTCAATTATGGCTATCATTTCAACGGTATGAAATCCATATTAGCCTTCTGAAATAGGTTTTTATGAATTTTTCAATGCTTCATAAGGGAAAATTTATGAAATTCGTTAATTAATTTGCCTGAGTGTAGAAGATTAGCTTGCTGTTTTGAATCGTTTACAATTTGTATTGAATGAAAAATGCTGAAAAAACTTTAAACTCTTTGGGACCGTTCAAATATTACGTAACGCAACAGGGGGAGGGAGGGGGTCTTACATAGTGTTACGGTTCATACAAAAATTTAAAATTTTCCATATAATAGCTGTTACGTGGGGGAGGGAGGGGGTCTAAAGTTGGCAAATTTTGCGTTACGTAATATTTGAATGAACCCTTTTCCCTCAAAAATAGTTGTTGGGAATTTTGAAGCCAATTTTGAGTCAACTGTTTCTAGCGTGAAGATTTCTAGGACTCTGATGGGCAAATTTTTACAGTGTTGAAGTTGAAAAGCAAGGTGAATTGTGGAACAAACGTACTAGAAGTTGCCTACGTATCAGGCGTTTATTCGAACTACCGTACATGGTAGCTATTGTTGTTTCATGAGGGGGTCATTCGTCCCTCGTATACACTTCAACGGAATCGCCGAGAACCCAACAGCTCGGTAATAATTTGACGATTCTCGGTAAAACTTTTTCGGTAACGTTCGCCGAGATCTCGGTAAAGCATTTGGTTTGCCGAAATCTTGGTAAAATAAGTACCGAGATTCAGCATTACCAAAATTACCGAGTTCTCAGCTGTTGAGCTCTAGGCGAAACGTTTTACTGAGGTCGGTGAAATAATTTAAGTGTATACATGGTAACGTAAAGGGTCAAACCAGGCTATCGACATAAATGGAGACACCATCACCTATGGTGACAGAGGGCCCGATTGGCTTGGTAGATGGATCGGGCCCGGGACATGCTGTCTACTAGAGATGGGCGACTCACTCACGAATCATTCAAAAGAGTCGACTCTCGAAAGTGAATGAACGAATCACGATTCTTTTCAAAAGAGTCATGATTCATTTGCACCAAATATATTAGAAGAGGGCTTAAAAATTCACTAGGAATCATATTTTGGAGTTGGAATTATCATAGTCAAACAATTCGGATATGTATTAATAGTTAAAGTTGCTGTACGAAAAATATTCTCCTACAAAAATGTTATACTTTTTATCTCTTGTGTAAAATACAACATTCATTTTTGGTTTTATAAAATGAGTCACCGAAACGATCAAAAGAGTCGATTCACTTTTGTGAGTGAGTCACCTACGATTCGCTCTCAAAATTTGATCATTTTGCCCATCTCTACTGTCTACTGCAAATCGCTGCAGTTGATATAAGGCATGTCCATAGCCTGGGTCGGACACAATGCAACTACATTATGGCAAAACGGTAACACCGATTTGAACGACATGTCAATGTTTTGATCAATGTCAACTAAATCAGATTCAATATAAATTTGAAAACAAGAGGGTACCGTGCTGCCGTTCACATTGTATGTGGGGCTTAATTCCAGGGGACTGACACGACTGTCATTCTGCATACATTTCAGTGCTTCCCAGCATCGTTTTGGTACTTCGCGTTATGATACCCACGTTCTGTTCGGTTTGCCCTAAATTTGCTCCTGATTTTCGAGTATATGGCTAATTGTTTTCTTCACCCTCGTCTTCCTATAAGTACCCTTTTTTATTTGTCGACCAGAACGTCTACCGAACGCCTACCGAGGCCTGTGTCATCCGCAAACAAGGATTTTTGACATCCCTGAGGTAACTCAGGTAAATCAGATGTGAAAACATTGTATTATATTGGTCCCAAAATGCTGCCTTGGGGAACACCAGCTCTTACAGGAAGTCTTTCAGATCTGGAGTTCTGATAATTAACCTGAAGTGTACGATTTGACAGATAACTTTGAATTATTCTAACAATCTTTTGTTGGAAAATTAAAGTTTTTCAATTTTACGATCAAACCTTCATGCCAAACACTGTCGAATGCTTTTTCTATGTCTAGAAGAGCAATACCAGTAGAATAGCCTTCAGATTTGTTGGAACGGATCAAATTTGTTACACGTAAAAGTTGATGAGTGGTCGAATGTCCATGGCGGAATCCGAACTGTTCATTGGCAAAAAAATGAATTTTCATTTATGTGTTCAAAATAACTTTTCAAAAAGTTTACTGATGGAGGAGAAACTAAACTGATTGATCGATGCCTAGAAGCTTCTGCAGGGATTTCGTGTGGTTTTAAAATTGGTACGACCTAGGGCCTGTTCACAAATTTAATAATGCTGAAGGGGGTGGGTGGGTGTACTCAAAATGTGACAGCTCATACAATACGAGGGGTGGGTGGGTATCCAAAGTGGCCATTTTTAGCGTTATGAAATTTGTGAATAAACCAAAGATGGTTAAGGACTGTTCATTTAAGAAAGTGGACACCTAAATATTAGCATTTTGGTGTTAAAATTCCATAAAAACAAATAAAATTTTGTTTCAGTGTGATCTCAAGTGTTTATTTTGACAGCAGACAAAAGTTGACATAAAAAAATTATAAATTCTAAACGATGGGTCGAATTGACATGGCGACTCTCATTTTTTTTCTGCACAAATGGTGTACAGAAAAACTGCCGTTCCAAGATTTGGCTTAAATCGCGAAGTGTCCAAATTGAATTTTTTCAACGCTGTGGCCAAAACAGATATTCCTGACGACGTACGATACATCCCAACAGAAAAATTTAGGAAAAATGATTTGGTATGGCAAGCAATTTGCTCCTGCGGTATGAAAGTACTACATATTTTACGACGGGTTCAATCAACGCGAAAATTACAGAACTGAATGCATTAAAAAATGGCTTCTGCCCATCTACTGAAAGCATACCATGCCTCCATTGTTTTTGCCAGACCTAGCATCGGCTCACTATGCTTCAGCTACTTTGGAGATGCTCAAGAAGGAATAAGTCGAATTTGTAGAAAAATGATCGAATCCATCAAATTGCTCAGAACTACGCCTCATTGAAACATGTTGGGCAATAATCAAACGACATCTTAAGAAGGATGGAAGAGAAGCAAGCTCCATCGATTTTTTCAAGAAAATGTGGTCAGTAGTTCAAAAAGCAGTTCGAAAAGTTCCGAAAAAAGTTGTGCAGAATTTTATGGGAGGTATCAAAAGAAAAGTAAAAGCATTCTCCAGCAATGCTCAATAAATGTTCAAATTTATGTGAATTTGATCGAAATTACGTTGATTTCCATGTATTTTAGGTAAACTCATGAATTTGTTCGAAAATAAACAGTTTACTGTAAAAAACACGTGTCCATTTTCTTAAATGAACAGTCCTTAGGAGGAAAAAGATAACCGACTCCCGTTTATTCTAGGCGACATGAATAGTGCCGCTCTGGTGAGTCAAAAGCCAACTAATATGCAACGTTCTCCTAGTGACCACCAGATGTTGAGGTGTTCGTTTATGACATTCACGCTTGAAAAAAGGTACACTGCTCAAACAGGGATGTCTGAGTGATATTGCCAATCATCTCTAAATGGCATAAAATGTGAGAAAAAGAAGAAAAAACCAGCACATATTTTAGTATGTATAAAAATTACTCAAATTTTGTGTTGTCCCAGAAAAGCCTGATGTTATGTGAGTCGAACTCACTTCTGTGTAACACTTTTTAAGTGTGGTTGTTTTGATTTCTTCCACTTTTCGTTTTTTATTTGCACGATGATTTGAATTTAGCTGAATATAATGTTTACGCGCTTTTAACTCAACAGATGGCAGTAGTGTTACTTAAATAACGTGTCGTCCGCAAAATATACGGCAAAATAAAGAGTCGATCATCTTTTTCCTTCTAACCATCTTTGGAATAAACCCTTAGCATTTTTCCATTTGTCAGGAAAATATGCTAATTGAAAACATTTGTTAAATATATCAACTAAGAATGATAAGCTACTTTCTGGAAGTTTCTTGATGAGGATGTAGAAAATTCTATCATCGCCAGGACCTTTCATATTTTTGATTTTTTTAATAACAGTTCTCACTTCTTCCAAATCAGTCTTCCAGGAATTTTCGAAAACGTTCTGTTGATTGAGAATATTTTCGAAGTCCTGAGTAACTTGATTTTTTAGTGGACTAGTAAGCCCTAAATTAAAACTGTGCGCGCTTTCAAACTGCATAGCAAGTATTTGAGCTTTTTCGCAATTGGTTAGTAATAATTTCTGAGGTTTTTTTTTCAAAATTTTAGTAAATTTCCAAAAGGGCATAAAAATAGGGTCCAATTGAGAAATTTTATTTTCAAAATTTCTGTTTCTTAAGGTTGGTTTGCTACTGACAAGAAAAGGAATCGCCTATCTCGATGCGTGGAAAATTTCTTCCAAGAAATGGTCCAGAAACTCACATTTTTCTGATCGCAGTATGCAGTTGAGAAGAAATGTCATTTCAAATGGGGCTCTCTGTAGGAAATTTCTTGACCCATTCAATCAAGAAATTTCTTTACTTCTCTTGAGCGAAAGAGCATACTTAGCTTTAATTGTGAAAAACGTTTCTTGATTACTTTCTGCAAAACTTGCCATATAATTTTCATAGCAGGATCGCGAGTGCGTTGAAATTGCCTTCTCCTCGCGTTTTAAAGACGGATCAAGAGTTTAAGATCATCGTCTATAATCACGGATTCAAATTTTGCTTCACATTTTGGAATTGCAATGCTATTGCAAAATACGTTTCATATATATTCCAGTAGGCTCGAAAACAATTGAAAGTGGAGCTGATAGGATTGAGAATCGCTTCATGGGATATTTGAAATGTAACAGGGACATGATCAGAATCAAAATAAGAATGAGTAACTAATTGGCTACAAAGATGA
This sequence comes from Aedes aegypti, assembly GCF_002204515.2. Classification (NCBI taxonomy): domain Eukaryota; kingdom Metazoa; phylum Arthropoda; class Insecta; order Diptera; family Culicidae; genus Aedes; species Aedes aegypti. The sequence goes on along the minus strand of NC_035107.1, from coordinate 215,774,831 downwards.
CTAGAGTCAGTTGAGACCAAGTCAATCGTAGATGGATTTCTAGAAGAGGAAAAACATGTAGGGCTATCAGGGTATTGAATTGAGAAATACCCTGAAGAGCATTCATCAAATAAAATTCTGCCGTTGGAATTACTTTGAGAATTATTCCATGACCGATGTTTGGCATTAAAGTCACCAATGACAAAAAAATGACTTATTGCGAGTCAATTTTCGCAAGTCAGTTTGAAGCAAATTAACTTGCTGTCCAGAGCATCGAAAAGGCAAATAGGCAGCCATGAAAGTATATTTACCAAGCTGCGTTTCAACAAAAACACCTAAAGTTTCATAAACTTCAGTTTCAAATGACGAAAACAGTTGATGTGTTATACGCCTATGAATGATGATTGCAACTCCCCCACATGCCCCATCAAGTCGATCATTACGATAAACAAAAAAGTTAGGATCTTTTTTGAGTTTGGATTTAGGTTTTAAATATGTTTTAGTAATAACTGCTATATGCACGTTATTAGCTGTAAGAAAATTAAACAGCTCGTCCTCTTTACCATTCAAGGAACGAGCATTCCAATTTAAAATATTTAAATTTTTATTTATTGGATCCATTAGAAAAACGTAATCCAATAACAATTTGATTAGTAAATTTTACACCAAATTGGACTGCTTCAGTCATAGTGGTGGCTTTGAACATTGCATCAATCATTAGATTCAATTGTTCAGTTAGAAAATTAAAATTAGAGGCAGACATATCACTTGAAGGAATGATTTTCCGTTAGATTTTTTTGATTTAAAGTAAAAGTTCTGCACTACGTTAATAATCTGTGCGGATTAAAATTTATTTAGTTTAAAAATACATCGGCATCATCTTATCGACACTAAAATATGCTATCAAATAAATAATCAATCTCAAATCTCAATCCCTGAACTTCCTTCGGACGCACCGTGGCATCGGAAGCAGATAGAGAAACATGTTGAAGGCACACATGCCCAAAGCGAAAGCGATGCAAGCCGCCAAGTCGGTCGTCTCCTGTGGATGTGCCTTCCCAATCCGTTCCAGCAGATATTCCGCAGGCTGGGGACAGACCACTCCACTGCTGGGGTTGCAATCCATCTGGCGGGCATGGAAGATGGTCGTATGGAGCAGCGAGCTTGCATACTTGGTGTGGACTCCCTTGGCGTTCTCTTGCAACCACGGCGACAAGCCCTTGTGGGAGCTGTGGAATGAATGATAGTTACTGCGTGTTGCATACCAGTCAGGCGTATAACGTCTACATACCGAACAGTTCCACTTGCCAGGGTGAGGCAAATGACCAAGATGTACGAAACGGCAATGGAGGCGTTGATTTGGGACTTGACCACCAATAGGAAGGCGATGCTCAACTGTTCGGCAAGAATGAAGCTGGACCACAGAGCGATCAGAATGTACATGAACGTTAGACCGTCCGGATTGGTGGGATTTAGAACGAGTGGATACAGCACGCAAGAAGCGACGGCCGAAGAGATGAAGGAGAAAGGCATGGAGACGGCGTTGTAGGCAACCAATAGCGTAGCTCCGGTGTACATTCCTTCCGAGTATTCCTGGCAGAATCGCTTTCGCCATGCGGGGACTGTGAAAGGCAGTTAAAAATCTTAAACGTTTTTCTTTAGATGATTTGAGGTAGCAACTTACACAACGAAATCGTGGTCCATATCCCGACGCCATAGCTCAGTCCCAGCACCGACAAGATCATACCACTCTTGCTGAAGAATCCATGGGCGTCGTCACCTGCCTCGCTGTAGAAAAGCCACATTAATCCCATGACTACGGGCAGGGCCAGCAGACGAAGGAACATGGCCTTCATTCCGGCGTAACCGCATGAGAAGGTAGCCGCCAACAGCCTCAAGTACAGGATTCCCCATACTTTCAGTTCACCGGGCTTTCCGTACGCCAAGGGAATCTTTCCGCTGCCGATTGGGTTGATCGGTGCCTCCGGGATGGGAGACTCACGAGCGAAGCGCTCAACCAGGGCCTCGATCTGTTGGCTGGACTCCAAAAATCGATCGCGGGATCTGCAAATAAACAAGACGAAGGTGATTATAACTTTGAATTTTCAAAAGCACAAGACTGAAGATTCTGACAACTTGCTGGGTGTGACCAATGGGACAAATTTTCAACGCAGAGCACTGTTTGGTTCTCAAGTGTTGTTCTCTTGAAAATTTCAGGCATGGCTTCGTTCTATAATCACCTTAAAACTGACAATCACAGCGCAACAAAAATTACATTTATGAGTGTAAATTTAGGGTCGCTGAATCTGATGCCGTTCTCAGAAATGTTTCGCACGTAACAATTGGGTCCTAAAATGATTGATGAAATCTTGTTTTTATTCAATAACACGAAAGAACATGTTACTGCAACCACTTCAGCAATTTTTCCCGCTCAAATAACGGCTATATCATATTTAAAATTTAATTCAGGCATTGCATTTAATCTCATCTTTCGATCTTCTGAGCAAGATACGGATCAAATATTAGGATATTATCTTGGAGCTTTCGATCGAATTTTGAACTTCATCTTTGGCTCTCTTGTTTCAAGATGAAATCTTATCATCTGAGCAATCCGTGCCACAGAAATCCATAACAGAGAGAGATTCAAAACAGCCCGGCTGTCACGTCCGAGTGTTCTCTTACCTAATAGAAGTGAAAATTATCTGAAGATATCAACCAACGGAAGTAAGTAGATAATTCGTTCCTTGAGGAAATCAAATTTTATTTTCTTATATTTTTATAGGTTTGGATGTATTCTATTGCGGCCAGGCACATAATGTGTTTCTATTTCATTTTGTAAAACTCAAAGACCACAAACGCAACTCTCAAGCATTAGGATCAGGGAATGGAGCACTTAAGCAGAAATCCTTCTTGAGTAATGAAGAAAATAGAATAGGATGAGTTTGAATAGCTAAAAAATAAATTCATAATAAAATGATTCTCTCATTACTTTGTCCCTCTTACTTGCGCCTTAGCATATAAAATGTTTCTGTAAAACACGTCACAAGTTATGAAAGCCTAGATAAAAAATGGTATTCCCCGAAGAAACTGCACGCATTTCTTGTTGAAAATGAATTATGTAATTCCTGATTAATCTTCTGGCTCAAGCAATATTCGTCTAGCAGACACTCCTTGGTGGTGAGAGAAGCTTTAATTACATTTGGCATAAGTTTTAGAGTTACTAAGTAATTGGTCTGTAATACAATTTCTTTTACTGGAGGTTGCCTTCCAGTCGCATAAATATATATTCTTGTTTGGCGCACGTCTCAATCTTAATATGCATTTTATTTCCACCGAGGATTTTTTTTTCCTGTAATACTATTTTGTTCCAACCGCACCTTAATGGTAGAAAAATCCCGACTTTGTAAATTACAAGGGCTCATTAGGATTATTTAAAATCAGAATCAGAAACTTATTAAGCATGTAGCATTGAAAGCAAAAGAAAATGCTCACCATGTAGGATTTACTACATAACAACATCTCAACTTAGTAGAATATCCGTACAATAGCCATTACAACATAGTAGTTTAATCAAATTTAAAACAGAACTAGACCCATATGCCACTGAACAAGCTTCAAGATCATCATCTGATAGAAAGATGGAATCATATCAAAGCGCTCTTGGATTGCTGATAATATCTTTCACCATCCAAAGATGATCAAAGTGATCAGATGAGATTGTAATGCCTGATTTAATTAAAAAAATGGGTCCATAAATGAACCTTGACACATTTGATCATGTTTGACGTTTGCTTAGTTGACAAAAGCACCTTCTTCTTCTTCTTGGCATTAACGTCCCCACTGGGACAGAGTCGGCTACTCAGCGTAGTGTTCAATGAGCACTTCCACAGTTAACTGAGAGCTTTCTTTGCCAAAGTTGCCATTTTCGCATTCGTATATCGTGTGGCAGGTTCGATTATACTCTATAGAGTCTATACCCAGGGAAGTCAAGGAAATTTCCTTTACGAAAAGATCCTGGACCGAGAGGGATTCAAACCCAGACACCTTCAGCATGGCTTTGCTTTGTAGCCGCGGACTCTAACCACTCGGCTAAGGAATGCCCCTGACAATAACACCACAAAAGTTTTAGTTTATTTTGTTTTTTTTTTCTGACATTTCGGAAGAGATTTGGAAAACAAAATACACTCAAAATTTGAGTAGATGCCGAAGGGTGCGACAAAATCTAAAAAAAAAACATAAAAAATGTTTTTTGGGCTTAAACAAATGAAAAACATTAAAAAAAATAAGAAAACATGTGTTTTTGGCCCAAACTTAAGCGTTTGACACTAAAATTAGGACAGAGCTTTACGACCCTATTTTGAGCTACAGGTCGAGAAAGTTGTATAAAACACTGGTTACTTTGATGTTTACACGAAATTTAAGGTATGATTTATCAAACTATCAAGTATGTAGAATATGACTTTAACATTCATTTAAGGAATACATTGTTTTTAATTACACGATTAACTTTTTCAACATACATGCAGACTCCATGCAAAACTCTTCGTTTCTCCCATTTGGCAAAATACAATACTTTTCTAAACTATAAAAAAAAATTATTGTTGAAAATATTATAAACATTGTTGACAATTATTTTAAGACAAATAAAGTTTGAATCTTATGACAAAGTGAGTAAACAAATTGCAATACAAGCTGTAAAACTTGCATATAAGTTCACTGAAATAGTCAATTTCTGCATTTACAACAACCAATACATCAAAAACATGCTATGATATTTTTGAAAATGGGAATTAAGCAATTCTAAATGAAGTAAATAGGGTAGAAGCACCGGTTTTGGCCATAGCCATAGTGGATTATCCATCGTTTACATAACCAATCAGCATGAAAACTTTTGTATTCAGTAGATCACATTCACATGATAGAGCTACATTCATTTACTCGTCCAATTTGATTGAAAACAAAAGAAAAACAATTAATTTTCCTTATAATTTTAACTCCCATACACCTAACCTAGCCAGGGCACTCCTAATTTGGCCACTCTCATGAGAAATCAATCAATCTCTGGCCGAAACTGGTTCCGTTGGCCTATATTGACCAACGGGATTTTCAAAGCAAAGAAATGGTTGTAGCTCAGTTTTGATATTTTACGTACATAATATGGATCGAAAGCTTGCATTTGACATGTTTGTAGTATAAATATGGCTTCGCATTCAATTTTTATTGACATTTTCTCTTAGGCTGGCCACAACCGGTGCTTCTATCCTAGTTTTATTTAGGATCTTGGGACAAAAACGTGTTCCGCATTGTAGGCATGCAGTTTAGGGTGTCCCATTTTTTCCCGACCATCGCAGATTTCACCTCTCCGTTAATAACCTGTTCGCTAATAACATTTTGAGACCTCCGTAAAAATATCAGCTCAATCTATCTTAATCTCAAGCATCGCTAGCAGTTTTTCGAAATAACACGCGATCATTGAAAAAACCGATGAGATTTTTGGCCACCAACGTGCATGCAAAAAATATATTCATAGTGTGCGGCGATATTGACCATTGCACGAATTTTTAGATTCTTATGAAAATTTTCATGTGCTGCTGACAATTTGCACACTCATTAACATCAGCAGGCGTATGATTTGAAGGCTATGCATGACGTTTCAAATAAATTCAAAGCAGTTAAATAGATTGGGTGAATATTTCGTTATGCTTATGTTTATTTGAAAGCAACCAGCATTGATGTAAAAAGTCTCCACCGTATTGCCAGCTACACCCCACTAACAGAATTCTTTTACATTGTTCTTCTTACATGGCCCTTGGAAGCGCGGACGGCAAACGGGAGATTGGGGAAGGGATAAGCATTTTATAACAGTCAGCAGCCGTAAGGCTCATTGGGGAGTTTTATCTTTGGAAAACTATTGATTGCTGAATCTATAATGGTAGAATCATCTAAATCATATCCAGAATCAATTATGTTTCCCACAGATTCAGGATGTAATAGATTAGCAAATCGGCATTTCTCCTAACCTAACGGAAGAACTTTCAGCAACTTGATCTTGTCGTTATCTAACGGTTCACTCAAATACTCCACGATGAGGAACGAAATCAACTCGTCATCACCCGGGTAGAGGAGAATAGCAAAGGAATAACAAAATTTCCTATTGAAATAGAATGTTTGAATAGCAAAATTTGTTCTTTGTTTGTTTGAAATAAGAGATAAAATAACAAAAATAATAACTAAGTTTGTTTGGCATAAAAACTAAATAATAACATATTTTGCCATTGTAATAACAAAATAATAGCAAAAATATAGGCAACCGTGAATAACAAAATATGTTATTATTTAGATATTGATAACAAAATAATAACTTAATAAGCTATTAAAAAGTAGATCAAAATAATGGTGATTTTAGTTCTTTGACTTCAATATCTTAATTTAGCATGGCTGAAAAATTTAATTTTTGCTTTCCTGCTAAAAACTTTTGCTTTTTGAATTTTCAATGAATATCAAACGAATAGTAAAATGAGCTATTATGGCAAAATATGATGTTGGCTTGTTCTCATGAATTATTTAAATAAAGTTTTCATATATCAAAATAATAATATAATTTACTGTGATGGCGATGTTTGTTATTCTTTAGATATTTAATGTTTTTTAGTACTTTTGCACAAATAACAAATACTACTATGATAGTATATTTTGTTATTGATTAGTTATTACATGACTTTCAAGTATAACATACCAATGACAAATTTTGCTATGATTGTATGTTTTGCTATTGATGAGATATTTATGTCATATATTAATAACATAATAATGGTAAAACTAGATATGATTGCAAAATTTGTTCTTATTCTACCATTATTTTGTTATACACCTCTACCAATTCTTTCTCAAAACGGCTTTAGCGTTGTACAATAACATTTTGATAAATCTTGATCTCTTTTTGGAAATAATGCAAAGAAAATGCATCTTGCCGTATTCTCAATCCGTCGTATCATTTTCATTTCTGTCGCAATAAGTTTCCAGATTCGTTTTACAACCTACGGCTAACTGTGATATATTGAGTGGTCAAAATACAACATATCAACGGTTATAAAATGTTTTACTAAAATATATAGATCTACGGGCATCTACCTCCATTCCTTCAGCATGATGAAATATATTAATTTCCTTTAAAATTAATTCTTCGCCACTAAAATTCAACTCAAACATATAAACACAATTCCTTTTGACCAAACAATTATGACATTTGCTCACAGTCCAGCGATAACAACACAATCAAAGGAACAGTATACACTCAAAATAATCCAAACGTCATTGTTACGTGTAAAATCACGTAGGCCAGTTCAAATTCATTTTGTCCTGACTTTACCTGACTAAGGTAATGATCACCAGGGCATATATAATCATCAAAAAGGTACCCGGTCATTTTCACTACGGTAGCCCATTACACTTACGTGAAATTCACGTAGACACTTAATTCATTCTGAGTTTTGACATTTGCACATTGCGTTCATTCTGTGTTCAGCTCAAATATAAAGATGGTGGCCACTAGTTTTTTCAAGAGCATTTTTGATATTCCGCTTGATCGTTTTCGAGGTAAATATGGTTTAAATACTGGATAATACAATATTAATTAGGAGTTTATCTAATTGATTAGAAACACAGCAAGGCCGACACGCAACGTTTGGAACGTACCAGCTCCTGAATGGTTTGGCACCGGCCGGAGTCAAACAGAGGACGTGCATTTACTGTAGTTTTTTACCCATTCTACAGACATGTTCGAATGCTGCTGGACTATACCGAGAATACAATTATACAGTGTCTCAAATCACCTACAAAATGCGTTGCTAATTTGTGCTGGGTATCGACTGAATCTAATAAATATTTTAATTTCTCTAGTTTATTGCTTTTTTCTAGAAATTGAAAAAAAACCTCCGGAAGCTAACTCGAACCAGGTGGTTTCATTAAAATATAATAATAACTTCTAGTGAAAAATTATGTGGGATTTATTGGGAACCTTCGTACCAACTACGTGAAAATCCACGTAGCTGTTACGTGAAACTTCAATCGAACGGATGACGTTCATTAGTTCATGCGTTCGTTCGGTGCTACGTTACATCCGCGTAAGTGCTACGTGAAAAGTGCGATGGAAAAAAACCACGTATGTTTTCACGTAACACTGACGTGTGGATTATTTTGAGTGTATTTTTTCTCAGTACGACGGATTGAACTTTCATAAAATTTCGTGAATTGTAGAACTTTTTCGGCGTGTGATTGGAATGGAATCCTTCAGTGAAGAAGTACGAAGGTTTTTCATACTGAAAATATTTAATTGCCCGGCGAAGTAAGTCTCACAGGGGGGCGGGAAGAAACTTGTATCGTAAAGTGGTGTGACTGGTGTCGATCGTTAAGCATTTGTTTCAAATCATGTTCGTCCATGCGATTTCGGTAAAAAAGTGCAAAGGGGATAATTGAACTGAAGTTATTTATCAAAATATAGTAGTTTTATTGCATTGTTGGTGTACAAGTGAACGAACCATGACAGCTTTCACAAAATTACACTTGGAAAATGAGTCTATGTTGCAGGGAGGTTGGAATATCCGCCGTAGTGGAACATTTTAAGTTGATACGACGAATAATAGCGCTTACGACGAAGTAGAACAAAACTCTATGGGTCGCAGTCCTACCATAACTGAAATCAAGTTTAACGAAGGCATATGTAATGAGCTCAGTCAGACACTTAAAAGCTCCGTTCGCCGGATATCCTGTAGCATGGAAAGCGTCATTCGCTATGGAGAGTTTACTGTTTCATCCATTAGAACAACTTCACCGGTGGTCCAAATCACAGGGTTAGTTCAAATTTTTGGACCATGTTAAAAATTGGATCTTGCACCGGTGTTGCAAATTATGTTCCACCTTTATTTTATACCAGTTTTCTGATCTATTTTTTGGAACAAGCTAACTGCCTTGCCTGTTCCATATTTGGTTGGATTTGAACCATGATTTGAGCTGTTCCAAATCTGGTTTGACACATATTTGTTTACCACTTCGGATTTTCCTCCCTGAAACAGGTGAAGATGCAAAAATTCAGAGTGATTTATGAAGGAAGGCGAGAAAACAAAGGATGCCAGAAGAAAACTAACGATTTCGGAAACATTCTAGAAACGAAGGCAAGCAATTTAGAGTTTCGAAGGAAAGAGAAGATTTTGTTTAAATATGCTACGGGGCTTTGCTCCAGGAATTCCTCCGAAAATTTCTCCACAAATTCCACCGGGGATTCCAAGAATTTATCCGGCGATATCACAAAATTCCCCCGAGGAATTCTTCGTGGAATATATGTGTTCTCCAATAGCAATTCTTCTGGGCGTTTTGTCGAGACATACCTCTGGGGATTTCCTCAAGAAGCACCTCCAAGGATTTTCTCCCGGAACTCCTTCTGCGATTTCCTCCAGGAATCCTCCGGATTTTTTCCAGAAATTTCTCCGGAGATTTTTTTCCAACCACCAAAAACTCCTCCGGGGTTTGCTTCAGGAATTTCTCAGGATATTTGTAATAGCATTTCCTCCAGGGATTCCGTCCAAACAATCTTCCGAGCTATCCTCCAGAAGCACCTCCAGAGATTTCCTCCAGAAATACTTCCGGGAAACTCCGCTGGCAATTTGCTCCAGGTATTCCTCCGGAGATTTTCTCCAGAGACTTTTTCCAGGAATTCTTCCGGGGAATTTCCCCCAGAACACCTCCGGGATTTTCTTCAGGTATATCTCAGGAGATTTCTTCCAGGATTTTCGCTGGGGATTTCGTCCATAAATGCATTAAGAAATTCCTTCGGAGATTTTTCAGAGAATTTATCCGGATAGGGTTACCATCCGTCCTGATTTAGCAGGGCATGTCCTGATTTTGAGTTTCTTTTGAGGCGTCCTGATTTATTTTTCATATTTCAAGATTTGTCCTGCTTTTTCAGCACAGATTGTAGCAACCACGGAATTTTCTATCTTCGTTTCTATATTTTGGAATTTCCTCTATCTAACATCTCGTGCTGCACACCATATCTAATCAAAGTTTCTGGAGAGATCCTTTACGAATGTTTCAGAGAATCGTGTAGAAAAAAACTGTCGGTTTCCAAAGGAAATCTTTGACAGATTTCTCCCAAAACGCAACCATTTTGAAAACTTAACGGAAGCTTTTATATGAAATTCTTAAAAAGATTTTCAGCATATTCTTTGTATAACCACGATTCGAGGAATACTACTGTAATTTCCTGGCATTATTATCTCTTATAAATCTCCCAAAAAGTTCTAGGTGGATTTCATTGAAGTTTTTATTAGATTCTTTGAAATATACTTGACTGTTTTTGACATTCTTGGTTATTACCTAGCAAAATCTTGATCAGATACAAAACATTTTTTTTAATTTACCGTCGATGGGGGTGACAATGGGTCTAGGGGGTGAGATTGGGTCAAAACGGAAAAATATGATTTATGAAATATTTCAGCTAATAACGCTGATATTACTAAAATTAATAATTCATATGTAAGGGAACATATTATTACACATAATTCATCACAATATACATTTTTAGAAATTGTAGTTTTTGTTTACTACATCAATAAACTTGCATGTTGAAACTAGATAAAATTTACAACATTAAATTTCTCCTGTACAAAGTATCACGCATGTACTCTAGCCTCTATCGTTGTATTAGTAGAATGTTGAAAGTCTTTTTATTACACATCACAGGTATTTTCCGGAATCTGTTTGATTTTTCCACAAAAATATCATTTTTTTTCGTTAAGATGTCTAAAACATTGAAAATGGGGATGAGATTAGGTCGGTCAAGCAAGAACAATAGTAAATGAAATTCCAAGTCCACTTTTTTGACATTTTACGGTGCCGGGTGTTCTCTTTTTTCATTAAGATGTGTTTATTCTTTCTATATACAGCATCTCTGAAACATTAAACAAGTCTATTTGAGTATTCCGTGCATTGAATAACAATATAACGCATTTTGACAACTTCTCAAACCAGCAACTGTGTTTCGTGCGCAGCAACATCGTAAATTTTTATCAAAAGGGTGTTTTTTTTTCTAAATTTATCAGTGTTTTCATATAATAGAAACATCTCACGGAAGTACAAATGAGTTGGATCGCTGAAATACTGGGATTATGACGTCAACTTCTGCCTGAAGTTTATTGATCGTGGAATGTCGCACCGAAATTTAACTATTTGCGAAGGTTTAAAATAATCACTGTTTCAGTACACCTTTGGGGAAACTGAATGGGCTTTATAGCAATGGGGATGAGACTTTGAAGACAATTTGAGAGAAAAATCAAGAAAATTTATGTAAACTTGACGATAAATGTTGGGTTTACATATTTTTTCTCATAGCTCTTCAATTTTCTGTATAATCTTTCTTTTAAGTGGGTTTATCATACTTGTGAAACATCTTAGATATCTTTTTGTCTTGTTTGCATCGTTTTTTAACAATATTTTTCAGTTGTGAATGGTTTTGAAAACATATTCTCAAAAACAAGTTATTTTAATTACAGTGACCCAATGTCACCCCCTCTATGGGGTGAGATTGGGTCATTTTTCATTCACTTGTGGTGCCGCTGTGAATAAATATTTATCTTTAATTTTTTGAACAGTTGTTAATGTACCATCAAAGTACATACACTCCAAATTTGAAGTTTATTGGAGTTAAATTGCGATAGTTATTCAAGAAATAAATCGCACATATCCCTTTTTGACCCATTGTCACCCCCAACGATGGTACTGTAAATTGTTGCAATAATCTGCAGGATTTCGTGAGATATCTAAATTAATATTCAGAGACCCTCGGCAGATTCCTAAAGGATTCTTATTGTCTTAGCAAAAGACTACCTAGTTATATTTAAGATTTTTTTACGTGCACTAGTACCTGCTAATCAGAAATGTTTCGTGATTTTACATTACAAGTCCTCGACATTAAAAAATGAGAAAAAATCTTTGAAAATGCTATTGGGAATTGGGAATATGAGTCATATTTGGAATTTGAGCTAAAATATAAATTGCACAGGTGGAGTCGGATCTTATTCTTAGCACTTTTGATTCACTTTGGCAGTGGGTTTTTTTGTAAGCTACTGACCTCATATTTGGCCACAACATGCATTTCAGACAAATCGACCGAGAAAAAAACCCAATGCCAAAGCACCCTAAGTTGTGAAAATTTTTAAATGTCCTGATTCTGAGTCTTCAGGAGATGGTCACCAGGAGATGGGAACTCCTCCATGAACTCCTCCGAGAATATCCTCCAGGAATTAATCCGGAGATGCCCTACAAGGATTTCTCCATCAATTTATGCGTGGTTGTCTTACTGCAATTCCTTTGCGGGAATCCCTCCAGAAATTGCTCCTGAGATTTACTCCAGGAATTCATCCGGGGATTTCTTGTAAAAACTGCTCTTAAGATTTTCGCAAGGATTTCTTCCGGGGCCGAGGATTACCTTCAGGGATTTCCCCAGGAGATTTTGACCTGGGAATTCTTCTAGAGCTCCACCAAGAATTACTTCGGATTTTCTCCATAATTCCTATCGGTTTTTTTTTCAGGAATTTTCCAGAGTTCCCCAAGCATTCTTCTTCTTCTTCTTCTTGGCATTAACGTCCCCACTGGGACAGAGCCTGCTTCTCAGCTTAGTGTTCTTATGAGCACTTCCACAGTTATTAACTGAGAGCTTTCTTTGCCTAAGTTGCCATTTTCGCATTCGTATATCGTGTGGCAGGTACGATTATACTCTATGCCCAGGGAAGTCAAGGAAATTTCCATTACGAAAAGATCCTGGACCGACCGGGAATTGAACCCAGACACCTTCAGCATGGCTTCCCCAAGTTCCCCAAGCAATTCCTGACGGATTTCACGCCAACTCGACACGCGATTGGCAGCACCCCTTCAGAATTCAATGAAACTTTCTGGATGTCAAAAGTAAGTGGAACTAAGATACTTTGCATACTTTGTTTTTTCAAAATCGATCTAGACTAACATTTGGAAAGGGTCAAAGTTTTTTTTACTTTTTTTATAAACCCGTATAACTCAAAAACGGTAAGACCTACAAAAAAGTGTTGTATGGGGGACTGTCGTGAAATTTCCTGACGTTTTAGAGAAAAATATTAAAAAAATAAAAACACATTTTCTACACTGAAAAAAAATTAGTCAAAACTTTAAAGTCGATTTTAAAAAAACGGCCACTTCAGATTTTGATCATCCTTAAGCAAAAAGTTTCGTAATTAAATTTACTAAAAGTCGCCCATACATTGCAAATTGGGCATATTTTAGGGAAAAAAGTTTTTCTAACTTCGAATTTTTTAAGTCCAAAACTGAAATTTTTTTGTTTTAAACCGTCAAATATGATCGTGTTTTCAAGTGATAAATGAGTTTGAATCAGAAAATAGATTGTATTTTTTATTAAGAATAGTTAAAAAACGGAATTATACAGTGATTATGTTTTTTAAATGAAGGCAATCAATGGACTTCGCCTCTGCCTATGAGGAAATCAACTCCGTCTAACAATCCGACGGATTTTTATGGTTCTAAAGGTATCACAACAGTATTGCAAACATTGAAAAGTTACAACCTTATCCATATCCCATTAAATTCTCTTCTAGAAAAAGTTTTGTGAAAAATAACTTACTAAACGTACCTGCGTTAAACGCCAGATGAATAAGAAATAATGAATATGTTTGTATTGTTATCTACCTAAAAAAAAGTTGATAAGCTCATAACTCATGATTTTATTTGCAAATAACAGTATTCTTTTTCACGAAACAAAAAATACTCCTTAAAACAAGGTTAAATACTGGTAATTAGTGACTTTTCTGAAAATTATAACGCTGCTCAAGGATATCACTGGAATAATTCCCAATTCTAAATTTATCATAAAAAAGATAATACACTCTGGTGCAAAAGTTTGGGTTCACCCCCTCAAAAACATGCAAAAGTGTTCTGTCCATATCTCTGTGATTACACTTCCAAAGCCGTATTCGAAAGGCAAAGAGTTATTCTTACTTCGTATGTATTTTTCCAAAAACATTTTTTTAATTTTGTATACTAAATTTTTAATTAAAGTTGTGACATTTTTCAAAAAACACACTGAAAAATCATATCTAATTTCCTCAGCATTGGGTCGACCAAAATTTTAAATCAAAATGTCATTAGAATCGTAATCTTATATTCTTTTAAGAGACCCCACGCAATTTTGGCGGAAAAATCTGGAAAGTATTCAAAATCAATGAAACAGTCAGTCAAGTCATCGTGCAAAAGTTTGGGTTCACCCCTCAGTATGATGCAAATCGTGCAAAAGTTTGGGTTCACCTGAGCCACACGAACATCATTTTTGTCAATATCTCTGCCATTTTTCAACCGATTTCAATAGTTTAAAGCTTTTTTTAGCGCAAAAAATGGCGCGTACATGATTGGTTTGAGATTTCACAGATTTAAGTAAGTTCAGGTGAACCCAAACTTTTGCACGATGACTTGACTGACTGTTTTATTTATTTTGAATACTTTTCAGAGTTTTCCGCAAAAATTTCATGAGTGCTCTTCGAAGAATATAATTTGGTGCGTGTACTCGCATAAGACTGATCTTGGGTTGAATGACAATGATGTTTTACGTGTAATGAAAAGACAATCCCTGGGTTGACATACAGCTACTCTCAAAACTTTCAGACAATTTCAAATAGATAATGAATGGATTACAAATCCACTATATACCAAAATTTGCAAAAGGAGTTTTGTCATCAATCCGAAAAACTAAACCACGTCTCGTAATCTTCATATAAATAACGCTAATCAAGTCTTTTAATGCAATCAGAGAATACAATGATAATCACGGCCCGTTCTGGTTTAGGTAGAGCATCATGTCGATTTCCTCCTCCCGCAGCACGGCTCGCTTCTTGAGGAAATCGCGCTGCCCGCCGGTGAAGCGCAGCTTCATATCATCACAGGCCGCCGGAATGTTCAGAACCCGCTGGCAGAGTTTCTTCAGCAGGGGGAATGCATTTTCGTTGCGCCAGTAGGACAGCACATCGATCGGTGCCTCCAGTTTGACGTCCACGTACTGTCGGATTTCGTCGTCCACCACGTCGGCCGATTCCACCTCCAACGAGACGTCCATAAATTCGTAGAATTTGGTCTCCTTCCCGATTTCGACGTTGTTCTTCTTTCCGCTGGAGTAGAGCTTCTTCAGCTGCTCTATTCCATCCTGATCGCGTCGCAGTTGCGCTTTAACGATCGCCAGGGTTTCACTGCGTTCCTCTTCCGAGAGGAATCGCAGACCCTTGAACTTGGGATCCAGGAAGACCGCTATTTTGTGGTAGTCGTGCAGCTTCAAGCTTTGCTTGATCTGCATCTGGAATGCTTCTTTAATGGTCTTCATGTTCTCGTCGTCAGTTTCCTCCACCCGGAAGTGTCGCTCCAGCTTCTTCTTCCATAGCACCACCTCGGTGATTGTCACGTTGCCTTCCGACACGAGACTACGGATCGGTTCCTTGAATGGGGCTAAAATTTTCTTCATCGCATCTTCCTCGTCGTCGTCATCCGAGAGGAAAATTTTATCCACGTACTGCTCGCTGTCAAACTTGAACATGTCCATAATCTTCTTCATGACTCCCCAAAGGGCAGTCACCACGCAAGGTATTAGTTCAAAATCGTCGTTTCGGACGTCCAGCTTGGTACCGTAGACCAGCTTCAGAGGTTCGTTGTGTTCTTTTTCTATCATATCGATGATGATCGAGGGAAGTCCTTCGACGAAGGACTCCAAGTCTTCCACAGGCACAGTCTTTACGTTGATTTTGCGGAAGTAATAGTCTTCCGCGACGGTGTAGGAATTGATCGTGGCGAAGGTTTTACCTTCGGCTTCGTTCCGGAATAGGTTGAAGCTGTAGCTGAGATCACAGTCCACGAGAGCTTGGTTCAGCTGGATTCGTGCCTGCTGGTAGATTGTGGGTAGGACCTGGTCCATTAGTCTCGTGCGATCGGCCAGGAAGGCTATGTCCTGCTGGCCGTAGTAAACGCCAATATTGACCAGCATTTGAGCAAACGTTCGAAAGCTGTGGCTGTCGAAGAGATCCACGCTGCTGAGATCTTTGTACAGGAAACAGGCCTGCTGTCGTACCAAATCGTCCACCACGTTCTGGGGCATGACGGTCGTCTGGAACTTGACGGCATGCGATGAGGTAGATCCAACGGCGGCGGTTGCCTTCGACGGGAGATTCCTAGTGGACGGTGTCTGTTGTTCGATCTTGACCTCGACGCCGGATGGGAGTTTGATTTTGCACTTGTGCCTGAGCAGCGATCCGGTTCCGGTGCTGGCTTTGTGCAGAACTAACCAGCCGCACTCCAGGCACCGGACGTAGTTCTGTTTAACTCCTTTGTAGTACATGGGCATGTATCGCGCCCAGGTGCTGTTGTTGTTGTGATGCTTCCTGTAGACCAGATCCGGATCCTTTTCGGTGATTTTCTGCTCCAGCATATCCTTGGTGAGGATATTCAGGGGCGCTGGTTTGAACAGCTGATCGGACAGTTGGTAGGCCAGATTGCCCATCTGTTGCAGCTGAAGAGCTTTCTGTGATGCACTGAAGTGATGCTTCCGGAAGGTTGGCTCCTCCAGGGCTCGCGGGTGGGTTTTGATTTCGATTTCCGGTTCGTGTGGCGCTTCGTCGTTGGAAAAGTCCTCCAGGACCTGGGCAAGGGTGCTGTTGGCGTCGAGGGAAACTTCCGAGTCGGGCTGTGGAAAAGGGAGGAGATTATGAATTGATTGATGGGTCACTTCTGTGGTGGAAGGTGGAATGTGACGGAACGGAGCGGATTAAGTGGTACTACGAAGGCGGTACGATTATTGGCCCAGGAAATTCGTGAAACTTATAAACTATGAAAGCTCCTCCCAAAAGGTTGAGATGCTTTTGATATTATAGAATGCTTTGATATCTTTTGTCTGAAAGCTTGAAAACTCACCAAGCTTCTACCTGAAAGATTCTCTTTGGAAACTTGTGAAGTTTTACTCTGGAAATTTGGCAGGCTTCTCTCTGTAAGTTTTTAGAGCTTCTCTTTGAGAACATGCAAAACTGATCTCTGAAAGCACGAAATATTCTCTCTGGAATTTTGGAAAGCTTTGAAAGTGTTTATCTGGATGTTTGGAAAGCTTCTCTCTGGATCCTAGAAAAGCTCTCGGAATGCTTGGGAAGCTTAGCTCTAGGAACTTGGAAAACTTCACTCTGGAAGCTGGGAAAGGTTTTCTTTGAAAGCTTGGAAGCTTGTCTATAGAAACTTGGAAAGCTTCTCTCAGGAGGTTTGGAAAGCTTTTCTTTGTAAGCTTGGAATGCTTCTCTCTGGAGGTTTGAAAATGTTCTCTCTGGGAGCTTGGCCAGTGTCTATCTGAAAGCTTGGAAAGCTTCTCTATAAGAGGTTTGAAAGATCATTCCTGTACCTAGGATTTTTTTTAAAGAAGCTTCGAAAGCATTTCCCTTGAGTTTGTTAAGTTTGACCCGGACGCTTAGAAAACAACTCCCGGAAGCTTGCAAAGCTTCTCCTGACAGCTTGGAAAGTTTCTCCCTGGAAGCTTGAAAAGCTTGCCAATGAAAGCCTTAGAAGCTTCTCCCTGGATACATGGAAAGCTTCTCCCTGGAAGCTTTGAAAGCTTCTCTTTGGAAGCTTGGAAAGCTTGTCTCTGGAAGCTTGAAAAGCATTACTCTGAGAACTTGAATTGCTTCTTGGAAAGCTTCGCTGTAGAAGCTTGGAAAGCTTTACTCTGAAAGCTTGGAAAGCTTCGCTCTGGAAGCTTGGAAAGCTTCGCTCTGGAAGCTTGGAAAGCTTCGCTCTGGAAGCTTGGAAAGCTTCGCTCTGGAAGCTTGGAAAGCTTCGCTCTGGAAGCTTGGAAAGCTTCGCTCTGGAAGCTTGGAAAGCTTCGCTCTGGAAGCTTGGAAAGCTTCGCTCTGGAAGCTTGGAAAGCTTCGCTCTGGAAGCTTGGAAAGCTTCGCTCTGGAAGCTTGGAAAGCTTCGCTCTGGAAGCTTGGAAAGCTTCGCTCTGGAAGCTTGGAAAGCTTCGCTCTGGAAGCTTGGAAAGCTTCGCTCTGGAAGCTTGGAAAGCTTCGCTCTGGAAGCTAGAAAAGCTTCTCTCTGAAAGCTTGGAAAGCTTCTCTCAGGAATATTGGAAAGCTCTTTTTTAAAGCTTGGAAAACTTCTCTCTAGAAGCGTGAAAAACACCTCTGGAAAATTGGAAAGCTTCTTTCTGGAATCTTGGAAAGCTTCTTTCTTAAAGCTTGGAAAGATTATCTCTAGAAGCGTGAAAAGCATATCTCTTAAAGTTCGGAAAGCTTTGCTCTGGAAGTTTGAAAATCTTGTCTCTGAAAGCTTGAAAAGCTTCTCTTTGGCAGCTTGGAAGGCTTTTCTCTGGAAGCTTGGAAAGTTTCTTTCTAGAAGCTTCTCTCTGAATGTTTGGAAAGTTTCTCTCTGGAAGCTTGGATAGTCTCTCTGAAAGATTGAAATGCATCTCTCTAAATGCTTGGAAAGCATATCCCTGGAAGCTTGAAAAACTTCTCTCTGGAAGTTTGGAGAGCTTTTCCATGGAAGCGTGGAAAGCTTCTCTGGAAGATTGAAAAGCTTTCCTCTGGAAGCTTGAAAAGCTCTCCTCTGGAAGCTCGAAATGCTGTTCTCTGGAAGCTTGAAAAGCTATCCCCTGGAAGCTTGAAAAGCTTCTCTCTGAAAGTTTGAAAAGCTTCACTCTGAAAGTTTGAAAAACTTCACTCTAGGAGCTTGAAAAGCTTTTCTTCTGGAAGCATGAAAAGTTTTCCTCTGGAAGCTTTAAAAGCTTTCCTCTGGAAGCTTGAAAAGCTTTCCTCTGGAAGCATGAAAAGCTTTCCTCTGGAAGCATGAAAAGCTTTCCTATGGAAGCTTGAAAATCTTTCCTCTGGAAGCTTGAAAAGCTTTCCTCTGGAAGCTTGAAAAGCTTTCCTCTGGAAGCTTGAAAAGCTTTCCTCTGGAAGCTTGAAAAGCTTTCCTCTGGAAGCTTGAAAAGCTTTCCTCTGGAAGCTTGAAAAGCTTTCCTCTGGAAGCTTGAAAAGCTTTCCTCTGGAAGCTTGAAAAGCTTTCCTCTGGAAGCTTGAAAAGCTTTCCTCTGGAAGCTTGAAAAGCTTTCCTCTGGAAGCTTGAAAAGCTTTCCTCTGGAAGCTTGAAAAGCTTTCCTCTGGAAGCTTGAAAATCTTTCCTCTGGAAGCTTGAAAAGCTTTCCTCTGGAAGCTTGAAAAGCTTTCCTCTGGAAGCTTGAAAAGCTTTCCTCTGGAAGCTTGAAAAGCTTTCCTCTGGAAGCTTGAAAAGCTTTCCTCTGGAAGCTTGAAAAGCTTTCCTCTGGAAGCTTGAAAAGCTTTCCTCTGGAAGCTTGAAAAGCTTTCCTCTGGAAGCTTGAAAAGCTTTCCTCTGGAAGCTTGAAAAGCTTTCCTCTGGAAGCTTGAAAAGCTTTCCTCTGGAAGCTTGAAAAGCTTTCCTCTGGAAGCTTGAAAAGCTTTCCTCTGGAAGCTTGAAAAGCTTTCCTCTGGAAGCTTGAAAAGCTTTCCTCTGGAAGCTTGAAAAGCTTTCCTCTGGAAGCTTGAAAAGCTTTCCTCTGGAAGCTTGAAAAGCTTTCCTCTGGAAGCTTGAAAAGCTTTCCTCTGGAAGCTTGAAAAGCTTTCCTCTGGAAGCTTGAAAAGCTTTCCTCTGGAAGCTTGAAAAGCTTTCCTCTGGAAGCTTGAAAAGCTTTCCTCTGGAAGCTTGAAAAGCTTTCCTCTGGAAGCTTGAAAAGCTTTCCTCTGGAAGCTTGAAAAGCTTTCCTCTGGAAGCTTGAAAAGCTTTCCTCTGGAAGCTTGAAAAGCTTTCCTCTGGAAGCTTGAAAAGCTTTCCTCTGGAAGCTTGAAAAGCTTTCCTCTGGAAGCTTGAAAAGCTTTCCTCTGGAAGCTTGAAAAGCTTTCCTCTGGAAGCTTGAAAAGCTTTACTCTGGAAGCTTGAAAAGCTTTCCTCTGGAAGCTTGAAAAGCTTTCCTCTGGAAGCTTGAAAAGCTTTCCTCTGGAAGTTTGGAGAGCTTTTCCATGGAAGCGTGGAAAGCTTCTCTGGAAGATTGAAAAGCTTTCCTCTGGAAGCTTGAAAAGCTCTCCTCTGGAAGCTTGAAATGCTGTTCTCTGGAAGCTTGAAAAGCTATCCCCTGGAAGCTTGAAAAGCTATCCCCTGGAAGCTTGAAAAGCTTCTCTCTGAAAGTTTGAAAAGCTTCACTCTGAAAGTTTGAAAAACTTCACTCTAGGAGCTTGAAAAGCTTTCCTCTGGAAGCTTGAAAAGCTTTCCTCTGGAAGCTTTATAAGCTTTTCTTCTGGAAGCATGAAAAGTTTTCCTCTGGAAGCTTGAAAAGCTTTTCTTCTGGAAGCATGAAAAGTTTTCCTCTGGAAGCTTAAAAAGCTTTCCTCTGGAAGCTTGAAAAGCTTTCCTCTGGAAGCATGAAAAGCTTTCCTCTGGAAGCATGAAAAGCTTTCCTATGGAAGCTTGAAAATCTTTCCTCTGGAAGCTTGAAAAGCTTTCCTCTGGAAGCTTGAAAAGCTTTCCTCTGGAAGCTTGAAAAGCTTTCCTCTGGAAGCTTGAAAAGCTTTCCTCTGGAAGCTTGAAAAGCTTTCCTCTGGAAGCTTGAAAAGCTTTCCTCTGGAAGCTTGAAAAGCTTTCCTCTGGAAGCTTGAAAAGCTTTCCTCTGGAAGCTTGAAAAGCTTTCCTCTGGAAGCTTGAAAAGCTTTCCTCTGGAAGCTTGAAAAGCTTTCCTCTGGAAGCTTGAAAAGCTTTCCTCTGGAAGCTTGAAAAGCTTTCCTCTGGAAGCTTGAAAAGCTTTCCTCTGGAAGCTTGAAAAGCTTTCCTCTGGAAGCTTGAAAAGCTTTCCTCTGGAAGCTTGAAAAGCTTTCCTCTGGAAGCTTGAAAAGCTTTCCTCTGGAAGCTTGAAAAGCTTTCCTCTGGAAGCTTGAAAAGCTTTCCTCTGGAAGCTTGAAAAGCTTTCCTCTGGAAGCTTGAAAAGCTTTCCTCTGGAAGCTTGAAAAGCTTTCCTCTGGAAGCTTGAAAAGCTTTCCTCTGGAAGCTTGAAAAGCTTTCCTCTGGAAGCTTGAAAAGCTTTCCTCTGGAAGCTTGAAAAGCTTTCCTCTGGAAGCTTGAAAAGCTTTCCTCTGGAAGCTTGAAAAGCTTTCCTCTGGAAGCTTGAAAAGCTTTCCTCTGGAATGGAAGCTTGAAAAGCTTTCCTCTGGAAGCTTGAAAAGCTTTCCTCTGGAAGCTTGAAAAGCTTTCCTCTGGAAGCTTGAAAAGCTTTCCTCTGGAAGCTTGAAAAGCTTTCCTCTGGAAGCTTGAAAAGCTTTCCTCTGGAAGCTTGAAAAGCTTTCCTCTGGAAGCTTGAAAAGCTTTCCTCTGGAAGCTTGAAAAGCTTTCCTCTGGAAGCTTGAAAAGCTTTCCTCTGGAAGCTTGAAAAGCTTTCCTCTGGAAGCTTGAAAAGCTTTCCTCTGGAAGCTTGGAAAGTTCTCTTCTGGAAGCTTCAGGAAGAAGCTCTTCAAGTTTCAGGCGAAAGCTCTTCAAGCTTCAGGCAGAAGCTCCTCAAGCTTCAGACAAAAGCTCTTCAAGCTTCATGCAGAAGCTCTTCAAGCTTCAAGCTTCAGACAAAAGCTCTTCAAGCTTCAGGCAGAAGCTCTTCAAGCATCAGGAAGAAGCTCTTCAAGTTTCAGGCGGAGGCTCTTCAAGTTTCAGGCAGAAGCTCTTCAAGCATCAGGCAGAAGCTCTTCAAGTTTCAGGCGGAAGCTCTTCAAGCTCCAGGCAGAAGCTCTTCAAGCTTCAGACAAAAGCTCTTCAAGCTTCATGCAGAAGCTCTTCAAGCTTCAAGCTTCAAGCTTCAGACAAAAGCTCTTCAAGCTTCATGCAGAAGCTCTTCAAGCTACAAGCTTCAGACAAAAGCTCTTCAAGCTTCATGCAGAATCTCTTCAAGCATCAGGAAGAAGCTCTTCAAGCATCAGGCAGAAGCTCTTCAAGCTTCAGGCAGAAGTTCTTCAAACTTCACACAGAAGCTCTTCAAGCATCAGGCAGAAGCTCTTCAAGCTTCACGCAGAAGCTCTTCAAGCATCAGGCAGAAGCTCTTCAAGTTTCAGGTGGAAGCTCTTCAAGCTCCAGGCAGAAGCTCTTCAAGCTTCAGACAAAAGCTCTTCAAGCTTCATGCAGAAGCTCTTCAAGCTTCAGACAAAAGCTCTTCAAGCTTCACGCAGAAGCTCTTCAAACTTCAGGAAGAAGCTCTTCAAGCATCAGGCAGAAGCTCTTCAAGCTTCAGGCAGAAGCTCTTCAAACTTCACACAGAAGCTCTTCAAGCATCAGGCAGAAGCTCTTCAAGCTTCACGCAGAAGCTCTTCAAGCTTCAGAGCTCTTCAAGTTTCAGGCGGAAGCTCTTCAAGTTTCAGGCGGAAGCTCTTCAAGTTTCAGTCGGAAGCTCTTCAAGCATCAGGCAGAAGCTCTTCAAGCTTCATGGAGAAGTTATACAAGCTTCAGGTAGAAGCTTTTCAAGCTTCAGGCAGAAGCTCTTCAAGCTTCAGATAGGAGCTCTTCAAGCTTCAGGCAGAAGCTCTTCAAGCTTCAGGCAGAAGCTCTTCAAGCTTCAGGCAGAAGCTCTTCAAGCTTCAGGCAGAAGCTCTTCAAGCTTCAGGCAGAAGCTCTTCAAGCTTCAGACAGAAGCTCTTCAAACATCAGGCAGAAGCTCTTCAAGCTTCAAGTAGAAGCTCTTCAAGCTCCAGGCAGAAGCTCTTCAAGTCTCAGAAAAAAAGCTCTTCAAGCTTCAGGCAAAAGCTCTTCAAGCTTGAGGCAAAAGCTCTTCAAGCTTTATGGAGGAGTTATTCAAGCTTCAAGCTTCAGACAATAGCTTAAAGAGAAGTTATTCAAGCTTCAGGCAGAAGCTCTTCAAGCTTCATGGAAAAGTTGTTCAAGCTTCAGACAGAAGCTCTTTAAGCATCAGACTGAAGCTTTTCAAGCTTCGTACAGAAGGTCTTCAAGCTACAGGCAGAAGCTCTTGGAGCTTTAGGCAGAAGCTCTTCAAGCTTGAGACAGAAGCTCTTCAAGCTTCAGGCAGAAGCTATTCAAGTTTCAAGCGGAAGCCCTTTAAGCTTCATGCAGAAGCTCTTCAAGACAGAAGGTCTTGAAGCTTCAGACAGAAGCTGCAGACAGATGCTAATCAAGCTTCAGACATAAGCTCTTCAAGCTCCAGGCAGAAGCTCTTCAAGCTCTAGGCAGATGCTCTTAAGGCTGCATGGAGAAGCTCTTCAAGCTTCAGACACAAGCTTTTCAGGCTTCAGGCAGAAGCTTTGAAACTTCATGGAGAAGTTATTGAAGCTTCAGATAGAAGTTCATCAAGCTTCAGGCAGAAGCTCTTCAAGATTCAGGTAGAAGCTTTTCAAGCTTCATGGAGAAGTTATTCGAAGGTTTTTCCTGCAGATTGAGAAATAAACTTTCTAATGCATGCTTGGAAAGCTCCTCCCTGAAGCTTGCAAAGCGTCTCCAAAATGCTTGGGTAGCCTTTTTTCCGAATCTTCTCACAAAAGCTTGTAAAGCTTCGAACAAAATGTTTTTTAAAGTAAAATTTAAATAAAATAAAATTTTTCCAAAGAATTTGCATAGTTTTGTAGAGACTGTTGGGTGAAATAGAAGCTCTAATGTTTTTTTAATTTGAAAGCTCTCACCAAATTTTTGGAAATTTTACTCCTAAAGCAAAGCTTATGAAGCTTCCCGCAAAACCTTACTCCACGGAACTACTCCCAAAAGCTTGTAAAGCTCCTCTCCAAAGCTGTTTTAAAGCTTCTTCCAGAAGCTTTTGATGCTTCTGCCAGAAAAAAAGTGTGGATTCTCCCAGAAGCTTATGAAGAAACTCCCAAAAGTTTGTGTAGCTTATCCGACAAGTTTACACAGCTTCTGTTTGAATCTCGTGAAGTTTCTTCCAGCAGTTTGCGAAGCTTCTCCAAAAAGTTGAGAATCCTTTGAATGCTTCTAGATGCTTAGGAAGCTTCTTCCAGAATCTTGATGTTATTCCTATAGTAATTTGTAAAACAAAGCTTCAACTTGAAGCTTGTGAAAAGCTTTACAAAAAGCTTGTAAAAATCTTGTACTCAGATAGTTGAGAAATAAGTCTTTCACCTGGAAAACCTTTTCGCAGTAGCTTAAGAAGGTTTTACATGAAGCTTCTCCCTGCAGCTTGGGAAAAGTTTTTCCCTGATGCTTGCGAAAACTTCTCTCTGAAGCTTGTTCCTTAGGCTTAGAAAGCTTCTCCTTGGAAAACACTCATTTTCAGAATCTTTCCAAGATCTGGGAAGTGTGGTACTTACGGAAGTTTTTTTTTTCTGAGCAGTTTGGTGTGCTTCTCCCTGATCCTGGTGAAAAAAAGCTTTCCACAGAAATTTGAAAAAAGATAAATTCTAAAACTTTGAATGCTCCCAGAAGCTTGTAAACTGTCTCTCAGAAGTTTGAGATGCTTGTTTAAATACTTTAGAAAGCCCTTCCTTAAAACTAAGTTTTGCACAAAAGAATAGTTCCGCCGTGCGGACATTGGGCCTCATCTCATGATTAGTAGGAACGTCAAAAAACTAATCTATGGCCATCTATTGGCTATTTATAAAGTATTCTTTAAGTTTGACACATTGTTTTCAATGTTCTTTCATTAGCTTGCTGTAAAAATATTGGCCCAAAGTTACCCTTATGGACCAATGTCACCCCGCCTTACGGTTCTTAAAGCTTCTCATTCACAGCTCGGAAAGCTTTTATTATTGATTCTTCTGGAAATCCATCCATTATTATCTCCATTTTTTTTCCTCGAATACTGTTAAGAATATGTTAAGCATCGTTTTCTAAGTTCTTTTATTCCTTTTAAAATTAGAGGTTACTTCGTAAATTTTGATTGAAACTTTTACTTTCTTTTACTTTTACTTTCTTCTTCTAGGAACCTTCCTGTGGATTTCCTAAGAAATTCATCTAAAGGTTCATCAAGTTATTTATTATACATTAATATCAAATTTCAGCACCACAAATCTGGAGAACCATACAACCGATTAAGCTGAAAGTTTGAACGATCGGTCACTACCAGTCAAACTGTCAGATTGAATGATTGTCTAGTTCTCCAAATTTGTGCTCTTGAAAATTTGAGCTGTGGCTTTGATACATCTTCACCTCAACCCAGAAATTCCCAAACCCGAATATTGCAATCTCAGCAAAGAACTTATTACAGTTCGCAATCCATACAAAAACGAATAATTCGTTTTTGTATGGATTGCGATAAATTATTTATCCACATCATTTCTAAACAGTTTTCGAGCTCTTACGCATTTGCATCCACAACATCCAAGCTTAGTTTGTTTCTAGAGCGTCCACGTCTGTTTGCGTTTCTGCTTTGTTGATCACGACATCACGTCACGAATGTGACCCGCCGAATCAAAACATTTTCCGCTCACTTTGGATTGTGAGTGTGTATGTGAGCATTTGCTCCCAGCAGGCGAGAGAAGTTTTGAGTGAGGCATTGATGGCACTCACTCTCCCGCTCTGCACCACTCACTACAAAACAATAATTAAAAAATTAGAAAAATTATTTTTCTGTTTCAATTTTTAGAATGAATAAAAGTCAAAATCTTTCAGAGTGCTTGAAAGTGAATTCTTGAGAAGCATCGAAAATAGAGCAACCGTTACAAATTGGTCTTAAAAACTCGACTAGGCGTGATTCACACTGCGTGAATCGTTTTAAACTTTGAGTGAATTCATCTTAACGTGCATCCCAAAACAAACCACCTGCTCTCTCTCGTTCTCACTAAAACAAAATCTCTCCCCAGTGGCTTCAGTTCGGAACCAAACGCAAACAACCACCGACTGAACGTTCTTTCACGAAGCCCCGTTTTCGCGGGTAGTGGTAGCTCTCCGTCGACCACTTGTTAGCGTTTCATCTCTCCTCCCTACATCTCCCCACATTCTTCATCACTACACTGCACCACATCTTCCGCAACTTGTCCAGAGTAGCCATGCGAAACAAGCCGGATAATGCTGGCACAGCTACTTGTTCGTTCGTTCGACTCCTAGCTCACTTTCACAGTTTGTGCACGAAGTCAGCCATTTTGGAACGGCGAATCGACCACGTCACGAATCACGCTCCCCTTTCCCATTACATCCCACCATTGTCTTGGCACTATGCTTACGTGAATATCCGGATCGTTGGCTTCCTCCTTGATTTGATTGACTCCGACCGGCATGTAGACCATGTTGGACGGAGATTGCAGCGCACTGTTACGGTTGCTCCTGTCCTTACTGTCACGTCGTGCCGTTCCCCCGTCTATGCTTTTGCTACGAAAATCACGTATCGCCGTCCCCGTTGTTCCATCGTCCGCCAAGGTAGTGGACGATGCCGAAGACTGCGTTGGCTGATCACGTCGAATCATCTTCCTCGTTCGTTCTCGTCGTTCTCCCTTCGAGCAGCTTGAGCAAGTCACGAACCGTTCGCGGCAGCAAGTTCAACAGCAGCACACCGCGGAAACAACCACAAGTTCTTCAGTCTTTGCGATTCTTTGCCGTTCTTCATCCGCAGCATCGACGGCTGGTCGTCTTGCATGTCCAGTTCTCCAGTTTCCCTTCCCCCTTCTTCACATTCACACACACTGTCCTTCCTTGGTTTGTCACGCACGCACACTGACTTCGGAGCAGCAGCAAAGCAGGAAACACTTCTCACACTTCCATACAGAACGTACCGAACTTGGGTAGAACGAATCTTTTCTGCAACGACCACACGACCATTCCAGCACGCTTCCGCCGATCGACTGACTGACCGTGAGAGAGCTAACGCGGATAGAACTCCCGTTCCGTCACGCTGCTGATGCTACGAAACCGATGCACAGTGGGCAAAAATCAACCAAAAATTGCACTTAATTTTTGAGTGATCCTTTCGCCCAGGCTATCGACATGATGGAGACACCATCTTCTATGATGACAGAGGGCTCGATTGGCTTGTCAGATATATCGGGCCCGGGACATCCTGTCTACTGCAAATCGCTGCAGTTGATATAGGGCATGTCCATTGCCTGCTTTTGCCAGATAAGTTTTTTATTGTTAAATGGACTTAAAATAATACGTGAAATACTTATGGTACGATCAGTTAGTACGAACAATACGCAATTTATATGTATAATCCACAACCATATGAAATAGCTTAATTTGCATCTTCATTAGTGTGGGACAAAATTTAGATTCATGCTCCAGTCCGTTTTTTGTATTGCATTTAGGTCACATAAAAACTGTGCAAAATTTCAGCTCGATCTGTGAAACTATATTTACGCGCCAGCCGTTCAAATGCTATATGGGATTTACTATGGGAAAAATTATTTTTGCAAAGAAAAATCGCCCATCGTACAATTATCATTCTCTACCATTTTGCAAACAGCATCTAAAGAGGGATTTGAAAATGCTCAAATTTTCCATTACATTCATTTACAATCGGAAAGCTTATTCAAATAGAGGATGCTATCACAACAAGGACTTCTAACATTAAGTTCGTGATAGTGAAAAAAATAATTCCATTTGATCTGTTAAGTTGATTTTTTTTGTCATAACAGCAGAGATTAGTTGGGGCAGCTATAAGCCATTTTACGAAGCCTGGTCAAATGACAGGAGACCTGGGATTTTTCAATCATCGTCGTCAGTTTTCGCGATGATGATGGTTGATGACTGTGCGCATCTCTAGCGTAGCTTTTCATCCAGGCAAAAACTTAAATGGAGAAAAATTATTAAAATATTTCTGATCACAAAAGTGCTTTTTTATGTGCAATTTGGGTAACAAAGAGGTAGCTGATACAACAACTAGATGTAATGTTGCAGTAACGAACATTTTTGGATCTCTTTTTTGTCATTTTCTCCATGTCCCCATTTGGTAAGATGAGGCGTTGTTAAAAATCACGCTGGATTTAATCCCAGGTCTCCTGTCAATTGACGCCGTTTCGGTGATCAGCTGTTCCGAAACGTCTCGTAAAATGGCTTATTTGAGATAATGCGCAAGATTCAGATATATAGACAATCTTGTAACACACCTATTCATAAACATATACACCCGATTATGTTTTTGATCGGGGGATGCGTACCGTGCTAAAAAAGTTTTCAGTTCAAAATCTCAAAAACCGTTCAAAAAAAGTAACACCATTTCTCGACGTTTCATGCAAAAATGAGGTTTTGGCAAAAACAAATGCATGGAAATTTTTTTGCACGGCCGTGCTATTTGAAATATTGGGTGAAAAATAAAAATAAAAATAGGTTGGTTTGAACAATGAGTGATTTTAATTGTGATGAAAAAAAAGGAACGAATGTTAAATATCTTTATTTCTATGAGAGGTCACACTATTCTGCTATTGTCGGTACGAATATCTGATATGTTTGAGACAATCCACACAATATACAAATTCTATTCTTTTCATCATCAATTGAAATGCATTGCGTAATATTTTTGGCCACCGTTCTACAAAATGCTGACAACTATCGCTCCAGAGTCTCGGTACGAAAGAAACATTTGGCAATATATCAACCAATTAATTCGCCAAAGCTGGCTGGCCGTTCAACATGGCTGGCTCATCATGCTATAGTGCCTTGTTGGTCATATCTTTTATTCGACTATACAACCGACATGATCCCATGTTTTACGGCTTCTTGGTAACTTAGGGAGTCTTAATAATTGTTAAGGGATCTCTGAATGGTGTAACTCTTCCAAACTTGATCATTAACGGTATTCGAAGAACATGTGAAAATGCTCATTAGTGAACGAAGTTATTCTGAGATACTATTGTTGCCAATGATGAGCCTCGGGTTTTATGAAATTTACTGCAGATAATTTGGCAGAAGGGCACTAGACTATTGATGCATGGGGAAATATCAATACTTATGTTCTGTTCTTCTCATAAAATGAATTGATTGATAAGAGGTGCGCATTCGTTGAGTTCATTCTCTTTAAAGGTCTGAATAGTGGGACCTTTGGAAATTCAATAGATTCTTTCAGATAGTTTTGAGTAAATGAAACAATAACTGTAACGAAATCGATACTCTTTTGCCCCTGATTGGAAATTGAGTAATACGACATGCACTTCATTAACCCTTAAATGGCGTGGACGATGTTTTGCACTCTTTTGTTCACAACTTTTTATTCAATTGATCAAAATATTACCAGCATTGTTTAGGGGATTAGTTGCACCTAGAGTGTCCATCCCGGGACATCCCGGGACAAAAAATCCCGGGATTTGACAAATTTCGGGATTTCCCGTTTCCCGGGATTTTATTTCTGATATCCCGGGAATCCCGGGATTCCCGAAATGTATGTAGAACTTGATGAAAACCACTAAATTTCAATGAAAAACAATGACATTTTTCCGCACTATCAATCTTATTTGATGAAGTAGGAAAGCATAATGAAAAAGAGAATAAACGAGTAATTATTAAAAATTAAAGTAATTAAAAAGTAATTAAAAAGATCCATTTACCAAGTTAGAAGTACATATTCTTATTTGTCTAGTTGCAAAGTTTTAAAGCTTTTCTTTTAAACATTAGCCTTTTTTATAAACCTATGCTGAGTACACCTAAACTGCCGCAAATCGCAAGTCGGTACCATCTGTAAAAAGTAGGCTTTGAGAAAATTGACTGAGCTGTTTTCAATCTCGTTTTCCATACTAATATTCAAAAAATTCCAGGAGAATGGAACATGTTTCAATTCTGATGAAATATTCATAATTTGCTTTCCATTCCGTAACCTTTCTAGGAAAAATATAAAGATGACCAAATAACGATTCATTTTTGAATGAATTAATAAATGTAATGAACACGATGCGAAAATCTGCAGTGCGTTTTTTTGTTCATTATGGGACAATTCGACTTGGTGTTCTGTCCTAATTTTACTGAACAAAAAGTGATTTCTCGTTAGGGCAGCTGAAAGATCATTAGAAGATATAATGAAAACTGATCTCAACTCAATTTTGACCACAATGTAGATGGCACTGACTTGCGATTCACGGCATCAAACTTCAGTTAATAATTTTGAGTAATTAACTTTTAGCATGATCTACAATACCTTCAATGATCTGTGATCGTTTCTTTTGTTCTAAAGTTTTTATGGCTTTTCAAATTCAAACAAATCGCTTTAATATTATGACTTAAGTTTCTATCAAACTTCCATTCATAAGTGTTATAGAGAATTTGAAAAAATCCGTAGCAAACCCGTGATTAGTTAAGCTAAGTTTTGATTTTTGTTAGGTTTCTTCATCAGAATATCTGAAATGTGATTTGCTATAATTAACATATTATTTTGAAAAGTTACATTATCTGTTTATTTCATTGAAAAAACATTGTATTGTTAAATTTGAACTTCCATTTCAACCGAAATGCTAGCTTTATTGAAAAATTGATAAATCCCGGGATCCCGGGATTTCCCGGGACAAGCATAGATTTTTGTCCCGAATCCCGGGACGAGCCAAATGGCCGGGAAATGGACACTCTAGTTGCACCTCCAAATGCATGCACAATGATTTGGATACCGGTGGTCAATCCGAATACAGGACCGGAGATATAGTGTACACCTCCTATTTCATCACTGATTCTTGTTAAAATTGAAATATATTTCGAATGTATGCAAGTGAAAGTTCATGAATATATAGTATGCATCAAGTCTTGCGAGCTCATGTGGAACATTTGAACCATAATAATCACTTGGTCACTTGAGTCAGAGGCGTCGCGTGGTCTAATTATCAACCTGTGCACTTCTAATTTAGGGTCATTTTATTTTTGTCATTATTAGGTACCTTGGATTCAAACCATTTATGTAATAAACCAATGGTTACTGACCGTCGTTTTCAAATATCATTTTCTTCTGATCTTTCAATTGATTCAAAATATTTAGGATCTCATATGCTCATCGAGTTGTTCAGTTTGATTTATCAATTCAACAAACAATTTTTCAATTTTAACGATTAGTGATCATTATGGGAAAATTGTAAAATTGAGTATGAAAATGATTCTAATAATGCGGTTCATCAGTGACGACTTATAATAAACTGGATTCTAGCAAATATTGCTGTAATCATAGCTTACATATCTTTACATAGTGTTACCGTTTGAGATAACAAAAAAAGAAAAGAGAATTGGAAATGTAAAGTTGACGCATTTGTATGTCTCATATAACTAAAATATACTAAAACTAAAATATAAGAACGTTCTTTGTGAGACTTCGCATGCAGTAGCCGAAGGGTGAGAATATCCAAATAATTTTTCAATTATTTGGGTATTCTCGCCTTAACCATGTAAAGCCACTAACGCTACTCACTGAGCTGCACCCACCGAGCGAATTTCACGCTGGGACCACTGTATCCGGGAATCGAGGCGAAGAGAGAAGGAGATGGAAAATGGGAAAGAGCTGGAGGACTAGAAAAAGAGAATCGGGAGTTAGTTGGGTAGAGTCTATCGTAGTGAGCAGTTCGTTCGTATACCAGACCGACTGTGAGAAACCCCTAGGAAACGCCGAAAATTCAAGTGGTATTCCGATCAGCAAAGTGCTTTGCACACGTGGTTCGAAGGGTCGCCACAAATACTGGTGAGAAGTTTTCCACCCCGCCGTTGTCCACGCCGCAACAACCGATCCGGTTTATATAAGAAGTTCGAAGGGTCAGACAGTAGCCCCGGCTCGTGCGCAGAATACGGCCGGAAGCACTGGTCGGTCATTTCACCAACGGAGTACCAGGCTGGGCCAGCTAATAGCCCCGCAACATCGTCAAGTCGTTGGAACCCACCAGAAACCCCGCCAAGCCACCTGATCGGACCGCCTGAAAGCCCCGCAACCACTTCACGTCGTCGGAACCTACCCAGAACCCCGCCAAGCCATCTGGTCGGGCAAGCTAAAAGCCCCGCAACTTCGGAAAGCCGTCAGAACCTATCCAGAACCCCGCCAAGCCACGTGGTCGAGCCAGCTGAAAGCCCCGCTACTTCTTCAAGTCGCCAGAACCCACCCAGAACATCTTTAAGCCACCGGAGTTAGTCGCTTCCAAGCAGATCCCGCCAGCACCAACCACCTGTTCCAAAATGGGACCCAGGTATGTTTTGTACGTCGCATGTCAACGATGGGCCCCACCATCACCAAACGGCTGCAACGTTTACTAACCCTCATATTAACCCTAACTTCAAAATGGATTTAAAAAAATAAACTGGTAAAATGTATCCTACGTCCTTTTCAATTCTCCATGAACAGAGAGTGTGCATGCAATTGCGTCATCTCTTCTTTGTCCAGTCTACATCTCTTCGTTCCTCTCGTGAGCCTTCAGAGCAAGTTGAGCCGACCCTGAGTTAGATTATTAAAATTCTGAGCTAGTCGATTCTCGCAATAGAATTAAAAGATCGGCAGCATCGTGTACTGAGTGCACGCATCATGAAATATGCTCGCTTTTAAAACACACCACAAGCGTCGAGATGCTGGCTATGACGGAGGGTAAGACCGCTCTTGAGTTAATTTTCAGGTTGTCATCTGATTGACCATCGCAAGCACCACCACAAAGACAAATTAAATACCCCCATGTCCCTTGCAGTTGCTCAAAATTTAATGGCTCATAAGGTAATCTAGAATGACGTTCAGAGTGTACTGCGATCTGTCAAACTTGGGTACCTTTTGCACTACCGAGGGACCAAATGCAGTACTAGAAGTGGTACCCAATCTAAGCCCGAGTGTGACGGACCTGACCACCACGCTAATACTGTATGTTGAAAGCGAGGTTTTTAAACAGTAGTGTACAGAAAACAGCAGCGCGAGTACTGAGTGCCAAGCTTGAAAAAATTTCCTATCGTCAGCCGCCTGAAAAATCGGAAAAATCGCACCTGACTTTGGCCAGGGTAAAAAAAGAGCAAGCGAAATCTCTCCTGTGGATTGATTTCTCTCTTATCTCTCTCATCCGCACGCTCCCACTGATCGAAATGCTTGATATAGCAAGACTGTGCACCGGCCAGAGTTGACGCTTTGGCTGCTTACACACTCGCATTTGAAGCTCAAAATACTTTCTACCACATAGACAGAACTGCGTGTACAATACAAGGCAGCGCGTTTCCCACTGAGAGTGCACGCGTTGGTTTTCATCGTCACATCAGCGAAGTGTAGCGTGGAACTAAGTGTTGCGTAGCATGCATCGCGATGAGCGCGAAGAAAAAAATAGGTCTCAGATCGCGTATCGCACGAATCAGCTTTTTCGTTTGATATGCATAGCAAAAAATTAACAACATATATTTTGCTAGATGAAAATTCCGTTGCAAGCAAGAAGATTATCAAATTTAGTTATCGAAAGTAGTACATATTGTACATATTGGCTAGGATGAACGAGTTCTCACCTGTGCAGTGAACATGTTGCACATGTGGACGCGACGCCTCTGCACTTGACTTGTTCATATACAGGAGACCGGAACTCATAATATGCGATCTTGAAACCAACCCAAATCAAGTGTCGATTTCCATACTCCACGAAATAAAATCATATTTATTCGACAAATATGGCAATTGGACGCCTTTTCGATCGTTTTAACGTATGGGGCCATCTTAAGTGTTGTTAAGAAACTCCGGTATTTAGTTCTGGAGTACAAATATTTTCAAGAAAGAAATATCTTGTGACACAAAAATTGAAATTTTAAGGACACTAAATATAACTGATTCGTAAAGGGGTTTCTAATGAAAGTTCTAGTAGGATTCTGATGAGAATGTTGGAAATATTATGAAGAATTTCTTTGCGAATCCTGAAATTTCAGAAGAAATCTCTGCAATATTTCCGATGGGAATCCTAGAAAGTTTAGATTGCATCGTGGAAGGATTATGATGAAAATCCAGGAAAAATGCTCATAAAAATCAAAAAAAAAGATTTCTGATGAAAATCCATGAAGTATTACAATAAAAACACAGGAAAGGTTTGGATACACTCTGTTGCAAATATTTATCCTGGAAGAATTCCGATGAGAACCATGAATGTGTTCTGAAGAAAATTTTAAAAGGTTTCGGTGAGAATTATTAAAGGATTTATATGAGAATTCTGTTGAGGTTCTGATAAAAATGCTGGAACGATTCTGATGAGTATCAGGTAGGGATTCTGGTGAAAATCCTGGAACAATTCTGATAAAAAATATTTAGAGCAGACTATGATGATTTTTTTAAAGTTTTTTTTTTTTACAGAATTGTTGAAGCTATTCCAGCGTAATATTTTATGGAATTTCAGCGCGATGAAACATTTTTCAAGTTTCTTATGTTTATTATTCATTTCTAAGAAAAAAAAAATACACGATTACACAGAATTTTAACTATTTATCTATTTGTTATCTCGAAATATATATAAGGATATAAGAACAACCTCAATGGTTGTAATGGCAAGCAGTTTAATCTATTTTCTGTTCAATTCGATTAATATAATGGGTTTAAAAAGGATATAAACATAAAGGATCATTAAATTTTTAATATGAATGATAACAAAACTTGATTCAATGAAGACCGGGCTGGTAGTAGTTTTATTTTAGAGACTTGGTCTGCATTTCAATGCAATTCTTTAAAAGGTCTCTATATTTGATGGAAGGTCGCTTAAGTCTCTATTTAACCAAAACTCTATAGTCTATTTTTCCTTATTCTGCTTGCATTGAATATTGATGCAAAATTGTACGGAATGCAAAAATAACTTCAGAGACTATAACGGCTTCAACAGGCTCTTCACAAATTTCGTTTCAGATTCCTCGAAGGAAAGTTTTAGGAATTATCCTAGTGATTTTGGTCACAATACTTTCAGGGTCTTCTACAGGGATACCTACAATAATTCTTTTAGAGGTTTATCAACCAATTCTCCCAAAAATTCTTCCAGCGATTTTTGAAAGGATGCTTAGAAGAATTTACTCCAGAAAATCCTAGAGAACTCTAAAGCTTTTATCTCCAATAATGTGCTCAGGTATTACTTTGTTGTTTTTTCTCAAAACATCGTAGAATTTCTATCAGATATTTTCACTAATTCTTCAACCGAATTCTTAGGTTGTTACTCTAGGAGATCTTCCAAATATTTCTACAGAATTTTTCTAAGGAAAGGTTTAGTCCAGAGTGTTTGAAACAAAAATAGCTTCTTTCGCCTGTTCATGTGGATTCCTTCAAAAATTCATACACATTTCCTCTCAGAAATGTACAATTCCTTGAGGGGTTCTTCGGCCAAATCTTTTTTTTTATTTTCTAGGAGTTTTTCCAGCATTTCATACAAGTATTACTCCTGCAGTTTTACCTAACAATTCTCTCCTTTACAAATTTTCGGAGTAATATCTGAATATTTGGACAAAAACCTGAATAAATTTCTGATGAAATTCCTAACGAAATAATGAAAACACACATACAGTAATACTTGTCCCAATGTCACGAGTAATTAAAATAAAAAGTCTTAGATTTCAGAGAAGTGTCTGCTCTGATGCAATGAAGAATCCAACTCTTATCTCCTGACTTCTATTAGGTTTCGTGTTTTTGGTTCCTCCTGGTCTCTTTTCAGCCTCTTTTTAATTCCTTTTAGGTATGTTTTAGGTCTATTTTTTTCTGACAAGAGGACTCTAATATCTTATTTTTAAGGCACTCAGTCGCTATCAGCCATGTGCTTTCTAAGTGTTGTGGTAACGGCTGGCATAAAAATGGAGGGGTTAGATGCTAAGGGGTGTCAGTGACAAAAGTTTAGTTTTGAAAAAAATCAACTTTGAATTTTTTTCTGCAACTTTTTATTTTATACGAATTGTATGGGAGTAAAAACATGTTTGGAAACAGTAGGCAATACTCAAAACCAATCAAAATGTCACTTAATCCCCTTTGCGTTTGATCCCCTCAAATATAGTAACTTCCACTTTCCAGTCCAGATTTTTTTTTTAGTTTCACTGTACACAAAATATTTTCCAACGTTTGTCCTACCCATAGTTTCGAACGTTGACGCGCCACTGGTACCTAATAACATTATTGAAAAAATAGCGTAAAATAAACTTTTCCAATCACCAAGGCTAGTTGAAATGTGATGAATTCCACAGACGATTTTACTTCAGAAAAAAAGAACTAGAAGGTACCACAATCACTTGTGAATACCAAAATATCTAATATTTAGGGCGCGCTTTTCTACCCGATTCCGATGGATGGAACTGTCACCATTCAATATTGGCGTTTTTTTATGGCTCCAACGAGCCATCAACAAGCAATCAGCAGCATGAATTAGGTGCTGTTTTGCGTTCATTTTTTCCACTGTGCAACATACAAACGAACATTGTGTGAAGTGAGAGTCACGTTTTGCCACCGCGCGCGCTCCCCTCGCTCACTCCTCATCAAGAACCCACACCATACCACCACACAATCACGTTTGCTCGCTGGCTGACGCGCTTTGGTACCTATGCTTACACGCGTAGCACGCTGTTACACGGACGGAGGAACGCGTCCTCACTGCCAGAAGCAGAAGACCGGTAAAACATAGCCATTGGAAAGATGCGAAATGCTTTTCGTTCACCATCGGACACGCACTTGGAGGGATTCGTTCAGGTGAGCGAGCGGATGATGATGCTCTATAGAAATGAAGCGATAGGAGGGCGGCGGTATGAGGAAGTGAGTCTAGACGTGCCGTGCGAGAGGTGAATGGTTGTGGGATTCAGCGTGGTAGCAACTCTATTTACAGGAAAAAAGGGAAGATATGGAGTTTTTCTTCGGTTGCTCGGAGTGATAATGCTGCAGGGTTTAGTAATGGATGGAAACTTGAGGAGGTACAGCGCAGCGCAGAAGAAGCACGAACGCGAGTGTGATTTTTTTTTCTTGGGCTTGATAGGGGGAAGGGTTGCCAGTATTGATAATTATAAAAAGCTTTTTCTTAGTTTTACTCTCTTTAACAAAGTCACACAAAATAAGGCTTTTAATAAACTTAACCTAAATATATAACGCACTAATCCTGACAACTGAAGATTTCAACGGTTTTCGTTCAGAATTATTAATAATTTTATTCGAAATTGGTTTCAATGTTTCAGCATTGGATATTCTATGTAGCTCATTAGTACTATACCAAGGAGGGAGCTTCAGAATCATTTTCGTTTTTATTTTAAATCCTCTGCAGAGCTTTCTTCCTGGTATTACAACTGCTAGTCAATATTAGTACAGCATGCAGCACTGCTGGCCTGAAAATTAGTTCGAAGATCAGAAGCTTGTTCTTAAGACAATGGTTCGATTTTCTAGTAACAAGTGGATACAGACATTTTAAACGCAAATGCAAAAATCGTTGGGAAAGTAAGGTCTTAGTAAAGGAAGTTGACCTAGAACACTCAACTGAGAAACATGGCATGGGATATGAGCTAAATACTGGCAACCCGTTCCGCGAACGAAATCGTGCGCAAATTTCCAACCACCACAATTGTGCAGGCTGTTGCTTTGCTGCTCATACGATTCGTGCCACCAACTGTACAAGTCACTTCTTTGTGTTTTTTGCTTTCGCAGGTATTCCTTCTTTGATATTCACTACTTGAGCCAAAACAACGCCAACATCAACAACATAGAGCACATACTGCTCGGCTTTGATTTGCTTCCCCAAGTTGCTGGTTGAACTTGTTAGGGGTATGCGATACCTACATCAACTGAATGAAAAATGTATTCTTTTCCCTTTAAATTAGTACAAAGTGGGAAATGATATGTTAGATTACAATGTGTTGCATTGTTTCACATTAAACATATGAAAAAAAAATACTTCTAGACCAACATTCGAAAACACTGTATGGAACAAAAGTCGGAAACAGAGAAAACCTGTGTATAAAATTCTCATTTCCATAGCACTCAACCAAAGAGCATTCAAATAATTTATATTTTTTTACAAAAAACAATCCTAAACGCAAAAAAAAACAAAATAACGCTCATCTAAAGTCTATTTCACTTATTATTTGGCCGCTTTTTTTCCTGTGGCGCTTCTAGTTATCATAGCGTGAAACTTCTTCGTCTTCTTCTTCTTCTTCTTCTTCTTCTTCTTCTTCTTGGCATTACGTCCTCACTGGAACAGACAGGACTGCTTCTAAGCTTAGTGTTAATTGAGCACTTCCACAGTTATCAACTGAGAGCTTTCTTTGCCAAAGCTGCTATTTTCGCATTCGTATATCGTGTGGCAGGTACGATGATACTCTATGCCCAAAGAAGTCAAGGAAATTTATATTAGGACAAGATCCTGGAGCCGGGATTCGAACCCAGACACCTTCAGCATGGCTTTGCTTTATAGCCGCGGAATCTAACCTTAGGAAGGCCCAGCGAGAAACTTATCACTACCTTTTGATCCGGAACAATTGGTTGTTCAGTTGCAAAAGTTATCGAAGTTGTAATGGGAAGGATATAAGGTTCTGCCCAACTACGTTGAAAACCCAGCATAATCGAGAGGGATAATTATGATAATTCTTAAATTTTCCAATTCCATATAAATAGTTTTACCGCGTAGAACGTAGGGTAGATGAACCAGATAAGTTCAAATAGTTTTTGCAGATAAATTCACTTGCAAGTTGATGATTTTGTAAACTATCTGCGGTTATGTAGTAAATACATCACTGGTTTTTATCATTGGAACAAAAAAATGGACAAATTTACGAAAAAAAGTGTCTTTAGAACAGAATTTTCCCATTCATTCAGTCGAACAAAGGCCCAAAGGCTCCAGGAAGTTCTTTCCCAAATATTCCAGCTGTCATTACAGACCTGACGTAATAGAATGATATAGTATGGTTTGTCTATGGTGTTGAAGGATGGTACATAAATTATGTCATGCTAAATTTCAACAAAAACCCTCCCCCCTACAATTCAACAAAAAGTTCGAAAACTGAACTGAAAAGCTGAGAAACATTTTTCTCATGTTTTTCCTTTGAAGCCTAATAAAAAAGGTACAAAATGATGCGCTGAGATTTGTTGTACGTTTTTTTCCTCATGGATTAATCACTCAGTTTCCGCGGCCAACTTATAAATAGAACAGACTTTACGAATTGGATTTTTTTTATGAAGGTGCAATATCACAAGATTGTATCAAGTACGAATATTATGTACGGTGTGTTAAACTGGTAGTATATGTACGAAATCTTGCTTTAAGAAATTAATCATAAAAAAAATTTAAAAGCTGTTTTTAGTGTACACCAAGTCTATGCTCAATTTAAATTAGTTTGTTTCGCCAAATACTTCGAAATATTTTTTCATTAATCCTAACGCAA
The DNA here is from genome assembly GCF_002204515.2 of Aedes aegypti. Classification (NCBI taxonomy): domain Eukaryota; kingdom Metazoa; phylum Arthropoda; class Insecta; order Diptera; family Culicidae; genus Aedes; species Aedes aegypti. The sequence continues at coordinate 215,735,597 of NC_035107.1, read as the reverse complement.
ATAAGGGGAAAATTATAATCATCATTTAATGAATTTCTAAAACTAGTTTTTCATGCTCAAACTTGAAACAAATTTCAAGAAAATCTATTATTGCATTACATTGTTATCTATAAATCGGAGATAGATTTCCACGAGGGTTTCTTCAAATGAACGAAAAAGTTGGTTCTGAATTTATGATGGTTGCTTTGAAACCCATTTTTCAAAAAAATGTTCAATAATGTATTGTGCACGCTGAACTCATACTGGTGTCTAGAAGATTTGAAATCAAATACCATTTTGATGCATATTGCGGACACTTATGGCCTCAGTGAAGTATAACTCATCCAAAAGCATAGAAAACAAATCATTTTGTTTCCTTTACATTCCTTTACGTTATCAAGCCTTCAAAATACTTAACTTTCGAATGGTGGGTGAAGATTTTGATTCCGCAACATGAATAATTTAAAATAAACTGAAATGTGTGAGCTCATTATGTTTATTATTCCGGACTTTTGCCTCATATCCCGGACACTTTGATTCTTATTCCGGACAGCTCATGAAAATCATAATTGGAGTAGTGAAATCATTGATTGAAATCGTCAAACTACTAAAGAGACGTCTAAGGCTGCTGTACATTATAAATGTTCATGTATATCTATGGAAAATGATTAATAAAACGAGCTTCGAAAGTTAGAACTTTTGAACAGCAAAAATTGAATCATTTCGTGTGATATGTTTCCCATACAAAGCACAGTGTTCGGAATTTGAAGCTGTCCGTAATATGATTCAAAACGGTAGCATAGTTTTGATAAGAGTTGTTTGCTCGTTTAACGACGCAACCCAAAGGTGAACAAGCACTTCTGTAAAGCTCATATTGCCTCTCGTTTCCTGAGCATCAAGAGAGCTTTTAAAACCTATCGCATTGAAGAAAATACTACTAAATGTTTGCAACAATCTACGAGTAGCATTCTGAGCTGTATAGATTTTTTTGAATGACGAGATTTGAACTCTGAAAATCCGAGTCTAAAGCAATGCGGCCATCTTTGGACTGAAGCAACCTTGTCCATAAGTGTTGATGGTAAAACATATTTTAAGTTATTGTCTATCATATATAACGTTTTGAAAAAAAAAACAACTTTAAAATAGTGTTTTCTTCTACTCAAAGCAAATTTCACAAAAATGTTTGTTTGGTCAAATTTGTTTGCTCACACCACGCTGTTGTATTTTGCAAAAACGCTGATAGAAAAATTTCGTTTGTTATACCATCAGCATATTAATTCTGGTGATTGCAAATCATATGACAGCCGAAAAGTTATTATTACCAATGATTATTAAAAATATTCCAGAACTTTTAAAACATTTTTTTAAGTTGATCAGACATCCACTCTGTAGTGTCTACCATGTTCTTATTAAATTATTATAACCGTGTTATCGATCAACATGCAAGTATAGAAGAGTGCATGGTGACGTTACGAAAAATTCTCCTTCTCTGTCTCTCTTTCATCACGCTCAATTGACTGTACTGCTCTTTGACATTCACTGCTGGAATTGTTAAGATTTTTTTTACATGGAGTTGACATTCACTGCTGGAATTGTTGACATTTTTTTTATATGGAGTCTCGAGGTTATGACAGGCGTGCAGCGATCTTTGGGAAAATTCACTCACTCCGAACGAAACCAAGAAAACAAGCAAAAAATCTGCTGCTACCGAACATTTAGTGATAGCTGAACCATAGGGGGACTGGGGGTAGTTTGCCCACGTTAAGGAGAACAGCGATTTTAGATGTGAAAAACATTATTTTATGCTCTTTTTTAATTATGGTCGGATAGACAAACATGTTTTCTACCAAATAGTAGAAACTGCTATCCATTTTAACTTTTCTGGGGTTTATAAATTAATTAAAAAAAAAATGCTTGCTTAACTGCATATGTATTGTTTTGCGGGGTAAAACGCCCCGCTTGAGTTCGGCGTTAGCCATGCTGTAAACGAACGCACACAATCATGCTTGTATATGTGTTGCATACATTCGGGCGTTTGTTCAGATGTTATTGTTCAATAATAGTATACATGCTGATGTGAAAAATGTGCATTTATAAGGTTCCAATTTTTGCGTAACTTCAACGTGGCATTAGGCGGCATCCATTTATTACGTAACGCTAAAAGTGAAAATTCTTGACCCCCTCCCCCCCTCCGTAACGCTTTTTGTATGAAAAATTTCAAATTTTTGTATGAGCCGTAACGCTGTAGCCTACTCCCCCCCTCCCCCTAGAGCGTTACGTAATTTGTGGATGCCGCCTTACGTTTGGTAGAATTTGAATTCAAACGGCTGTTTTGGTGTTATGAAATAGGGGTGGGCGTTTTGCCTCCAGAGTTGATTAAAGTTTAGGTCCTCCAATAAGCTTTTTGAGGGCAAATTTATCATATGTTTTGCACGTAATACAAACTATGACAGTGCACAAGTTTGCTCTCGGCAATAGTTTCAGAAATTTGGTTATTTATCGACCTAAAATATGACATTGAAAATCGCACAAAATTGCAACGAAAACAGCGAAAAACGTTTTTATACGATTTGATCGATTTGGTTGAGAAAAACACATGAAAACATATTAGGAAAAGCATTTTTATCTATTTTTTATGATCTAGGGTGAAAACAAGCATTAGAAAACACATCGTTCGTCCAAATCGATGGTGGCGCGTGTTGCCCCATGTGGGCATAATACCCCCAGTTCCCCTACTGGGTAGAGTGTAGCATGAAAGCGTCGAAACCGATTGTGTTAAAGCGAGAATCGGATAAGGAATACGAAGAGAAGTGAATACCAATACACTTGTATCTTCGAGGCACGAGTACATTGAACTGACTGAGCCGAATGCATCGAACTGACTGAGCGGATTCCCACTCACTGAGAATCATTCCGCGGTGTGGATCGCCAGTCAGTGAACGCTAATCAGCACTCAAACCCGAATGCCAAACGAACGGAATCAGAATGTAAGCAATCATTCGGTTGCTTTCGGCTTTCAGAATCGGTAGCGACTCAATCAGTTGTTGTTTTCTTAAACGCTTAGTGCTCGCCGAAGAAGCAGAATGGGCACTGGAAATTGAAACGTTCGGCTTGGTTTAAAAACGACTTTCTCGCTCCCGACTGTGCGTGGAAGCGAGTGAGGGAAACGCAAAAACTGAGTGAGTGTTTCCCATGCTTGTCAACATGAAAAGATTACTGAGATGAGAGTATACAATAAAGAGCTAGCTCAGTCTAGTCTAGAACTAGCCGTTACATGTGATGGAGGCAAATCTAATTTTTACTAACTAGTTTTTATTTTTAAGTTGAAAAGTTCCCTTTTTTAAATAAATCGTGTCATATTCAACACACTCTATAGTATTTTTCACTCTACCTATACTACCGATGTACAGCGGCTGGTAAATGGCTGGTCAATTGGCGATTGCGTACCTACATGTATAAAATAAACCCCATTTATGGTCCTTACTTCTGAAGGTTCTATATATTAGATGCGGCTAATAATCGTCCTAGTACCAACATGGGACTCTAAACAGTGCTGTGCATGATGGCCCTCCAGCGATACAGGGGTTGGTACAGGCCTTAAAAGACAGCTGTAAAAATCATCAGTACAGGAAGCATACAATGTAAATTTGCATCGGAACTAGAGATGGGCAAAACGGCTCATTTTAGTGAACGGATCCGATTCGAATCACTCATTTTTGTGAACCGGATCTTTTGAACGGTTCAGTGGCTCAGCGACTCGCAAAAGAAAAGCAAACTGAACTGAGCAAACGGGAAGAAGAGCGGTTCGCTCTCTATTGGGCGACATGCGTCGTAGATTTGGTACTATCTTTCGCTCTCTCATTCTTCCTCAGAAGCTCACAATACTCGGCCGTTTTCCCCTACCCGAAATGTTTCGGATAGAGTAAAGAAAATCGCTACACTTCTCGATAGCAGCAACAGCAGCTGTAATTGTATTAAGAATTAAGTTCAGGTTCGATTTTACAAATTTTGCTACTTACATTTTCGTGTACTTCTTGTCTCTTGTCTTCCGAAACTCTTCACCGATTCTCATGAATCGGATATAATGTAAGTACAACCTAACAATAAACTATCATTTATCCACTACTTTCTACAATTCAATATGTTTGCATGACTTACGTTCTAGTTCAAGGTTACAATCACTTCACGTAATTCTCTTGAAACGTTGCCGTACTATTAGGATTAGGATACTATTAAGATTCAAATATTAGATAAATAAGCTTGTAGTAATTAAGTAGGATAATAAATTTACCCGGTAAGCAAATAAGTAGTATTCAATCAATTATTAATTCACAATTTTTTGGTGATCAAAACGAGTTTGCCTTTCACTCACTCAAGCTTCAGCATTACTTTGCAATTTTGCCTTATCTTTTCCCCATCTAACGTCAACATTTCTTCGTCTACGCCTTCCACCGTCAACCGTCAATCGGACAGCTGCGGGTGATACGGAACTCACCAACGTTACTGTACGCTGCTGCCCTGTGGTTCTTTAACACGAAGGAAGAATCAAAATGTGCTTTGCCATTCAAGTGGGCTCTGTTTGCAACTGGGCGGGGCAAATTAGTTGTTTGGTTGCGTATGCTCTGAGAGAGCGGAACTGCATGTGTGCCTTGGCGTGCAAAGCAAGGCACGTGTCAAGCGTTATAATAAAGGTGAGAAACGAACGAAGGAGAATAGGGGAACCGATTGTTGGTTTGTACTTTTTCCGGGTCACTTTTTGACTGATCCGTGGTGATTAAATGAATCGACTCTCGCCAAAAAACAGCCACGGATCACTCGTTCTTCTGAGTGATTCGGATCTTTTGAACGGCTTTTTGCCCATCTCTAATCGGAACATTCGGCATAGCCCCAGGCATTGAAAACGAACTAACGTCAACGTACATACGTGTAAAAATGGATATACCATCTACCAGAGCTGCGGCATTATACACGAGCTGGGCACAGCTTTTATCGTGATGGGCGAAATGCAGAGATGCGTGATTGGGTGGTGACCAATGGACAACAAAATGTGCAAGTTGAGGATCAAAGGTCGTTTCTTCAATATCAGCATAATCAACGTGCACAGCCCTCACCTAGCAAGTGATGATGACGATAAGGACACAATATATGCGCAGCTGGAACGTAAACACGTCCAAATCGTTAACGATCTCAACGCTCAGGTTAGCTAGAAGAAGAAATGTATACCGATTTAAGGGAAGTTCCGCTACAATCAGTATACGAACGATAAGAGCCGTAGATGATTGATTTTTCCGCCACCATGAACATGGCCATTCGTAGTACCTACCTTCAGCACAGTCTCTCTTATTGGTACACCTGGAGACCACCCCAATAAGTTGAATCGCAAATCGACAAAGTATTGATTGATAAAAGACACTTCTCGGACATTATCGACGTCAGAACCTACCGTGGCGCAAACATCGATTCGGACCAGTCAGTACCTTGTAATGGTTGAAGTGCACCAAAGACTTCCCGTTGTGAACAACATTCGGTACCGACGCCCGCAACGGTAAAATCAAGTCGTTCCAAGCTACCCGAATTCGCAACTGAATACGCGCAAGGCCATAAAGCAGCGTTGCAAGATGAGAGAGAGCTTACCGAAGCCCCTCTTGAGGACTGCTGGAGTAGTGTCAAAACAGCTATCAACAACGCAACGGAAGGTGCCATTGGGTTCGTGGAAGGAAACTGACAAACAAAATACGATATAAATAGAATCGTAGACAGCAATCCATCTTTTCCGGGATAAAAAGCGCCACCTGGAAGAGTTGGAGTGCATCCCGCAAAGGCTTTGTGTCGCGAGCCGAAATGCGCCGAGATAAGGATGGAGGTATCTTGACAAACGGACGTGAGGTGATTGAAAGGTAGAAACAGCTGAATGGGGCAGAGGCGGAAGACCAAGGTAGCAGGAGGAATGGCTGCATCAGCACGGCAGATGAGGGAGACGTGCTTTGAAGGACGTAGTAAAAGTAAAAGGAAAGTAATCGGTACTGACCGTTACAATACCGTTGAATCGCTACTCAGCAAGTGGTCGGTACTGGAAATGGTACTTGGATTACATTGTGTGAATCAAAGTACATAACTTCTGGAAAAATCAGAGGGGGTTGTGTACAAGACACGACCGCATGACGTACTACGCCAAGTGATTTTTTGCATTTAAATTTTAGTCGATTTTCATAGTTGCAGCCTTCTTTTTGTTCAAACTCTAACATAATATCGTGACGGTCCCAATATTTTAGATTTTAATTGACACCCAGTATATTGCCGTAAGATGCAGTTAACATCAAAAGAAGAATGAGCGAAAAAGCTTAAAATGGTCTGCTTTTATAGTGCACTAGCCACAGACAATATGAACGAGTTTGGTTGCGTAAGAAAGGGGTCGACATTTTCCCAATTTTCGACAGTCTATCGTCAAAAATCAAAAGTTTTCTCCATTTGAGTTAAATGTTGTATAAATTTCCGACCGATTGGTGGGAAAATATTGAAAATCTACCGATAAATGGCTGAGTAATTACCATTCAAAATCTTACATAATTTCGTGACGGGCGCAACATTTTAGATTTTCAATTGACACCCAGTTTATTGCCGTCAGACGTAGTTAACGTCAAAAAAAAAACACGCACAAACGTATTTTGAACAGAAACAAGCACGACAACCATAATTTTAAGTCTGTAAGATAATTGTATTCAAATTATATTCTTGAATGGATATAAATAGGAGATAGATAGGTTCTTATGTCTCGACATTGATATCAAAATAAATCAATCAGTTTTGGAAAATTAGTAAGAGTATATTTCTTTAAAGACAACTTACACAGAATAGAATCAAACAGAATCGAAAGAATTTAGGTACTCTGGAGCAAGTGACTATCAAGCGGGACCATCAGCCATAGCCCATTTGTAGTAACATTTTCAAGGGAGTAATCTTCTTGAAAGTTGAAGTCATGATGACAAAGAATGTATTAGTCGCAAAAAATATTGTTGTTTTACTAGCATGTGTAATGCGTACGAGTTGCAATTTCAGCGCCATTTTCAACTTGCCTTGAAATGACAAAATTTGTAAGTAGCAGCGAAAAGCAATTTCACCAAATAAGGGGTATCAATGCCAATCGCGATAGCCATTACAGGGCATTTATATAATTTCTTCATTATCGCAACTTATAGAAATAAAATTTTGACCATCTCATAGTCCTCTTAAAGATTTTCATACTGAATTTACAGCTAATTTTAAGTCCTGAAAGCGTTACGTATTTTATGGTTGATACCTCCATTAGATCAAACATGTGTCCTACAGAATATACTGTGGATGATTATTCGTTTAACCTATTAACCAGTAGCTTCATTTTTCACCACAAAGTAATATTATAACATGGATAACTTTTTTTTGTTTTTCGTTATTTCTGCACAATTTTTTCACATCTCATCAAAAATTTCTTATATTTCTAGAATCTGTGTCAATCATATGGTTTTGAAAATATTTAGATTTTCCTTGAGAGACCAACATTCTCCAAAAAAATCTTTGGCTGCCATTTTGTTTTTGGTCAATTTATCAAAAAACTATGATGTTGGCTATACAATGTATATAAATAATTCAAGTTGTCTTCAAGAAATCTAAGAATTATAAAATGATGTTTTTTGAAGTTTTCACGACCTTCATACGGCCAGATTGGCACCAGAAACACTCATTACTCCAAAACAGTTGCACCAATTTGCTTATTTTTTTTTTCAAAACAAAAAGTTTTTTTTTGTGGTAAAACAATAAGCTACCCGTAGAGGGGTTAATAGCAACGCTCAATATTTTGGACTTGGATTATTAACAGAAATCGGGCTAATCGCGACTTTTAGCCCCTTTTACAGACATTATATTTAAATTTTAGATATTTCATAACAATCACTTCTCATTCGTTCAAACATCACCGAATATGATGCCACAAATTGACTGAGCTTTTGAATTTGGAAATTATTTCAACATTTTTTTCAAACTGCCATATTTTTAGGTCCCACTTGCTTAGGTACCCCTTACTTCAGCAGTTTTCAGATCGTGCTCCGTGAGGAGTTTTGTAAATTTGTACAAATGCCTTGAAATGTCTCACTCTTTTGCTATAAAATATGCTTTTAATTATACTAAACTGAGCCATACTTAAAATTTTCAAAACTACAAATTTAGTGAACATAACAAACTAGTCACTTTAAAAAAAATCGATTGGTAATTCATTGATTGCAACCAATCGATCGAATTTTAAGTTAAGACCATTGTTTTGTTTTGGTCCTATGCATACGGTGCCGAAATCGAGCGAGTAAAGGCGCTTAAGCCAAGGCTTTAGAGCCCGGATATAAGGATACCTGTATCCCATCCTAAGAGACAAGGCACGGGCCCATTGGAGTGTGCCTTAACCTTCTTAGCTTCGCCACTCCCAACAACTTCCTACACAAAATTACCATTTCCCAACAATGAAACGGTTGGTACGGTTGTCCCCGTTTCTTCTGCCACCAAATTCAAAAAATTTCGTCATTCATGTTATTCATGAGTGAATAATCTGATTGCCGTTAATTTTTGAATTATCTTCAACTCCATTAGTCTGCACAGTGGGCCACGGTGAATGGTAACTTGACGGTGCTTTCAATACGTCAAACGTATGTTATTAATCCATATTTAGTAGGAAAAATAAGATAACTCGCCAGAAACCTCGTTTTTGTATTGAAATTGGTGTGGCGAACACTGGATCACTTGCATCAGTATTCGCCACGCTTTTAATTTAAATTCTTGAATTCATCACTCACGCCAATTTTTTATGGAGGGAGGCGAAATCAGAAACACTTTGGCGAAATCTGATGCAAGGGAGCTAACATTTTAAGGAAAATGATTTTTTTCAATTACTTTTTTACAGCAAATTTTGAGGTTTTACAATTTCGCCACATCTTTCGAAATGATGTGTCCATTTTAACACTAAACAATAAATACCTTTTTGTGTCGTAAAGCGGTATATAATCCGGGATGGTAAATACTGGTACAATGGTATCCGACAGAACGTGATTTCTCGGGATACTTATCCTCATCGAAAAAATCTCAGGTTCATGCAGCTCCGATAAAAATTGAAATTTTAGGAAAATTAGGAATATCTTATGAGATTTTTGTTTTCTGTTTTTCTCAAAATTATGAATGTTTTCGTGCTAGAGGAAAAACATATTTCACTGCAGAAACTCGTTAAGTTGCTCGAAGTTAAAACGAAAGTCGGAAAATTTCATAACCAAAGCTTTTTTGCCGTTTTCAAGCCACGAATTTAGAAACATTGGACGAAAAACCACATGTGGATTTATTTAGATACCGTCGATGGGGGTGACAATGGGTCTGGGGGGTGAGATTGGGTCAAAACGGAAAAATATGATTTATGAAATATTTCAGCTAATAACGGTGATATTACTAATATTAATAATTCATATGTTAGGGAACATATTATTACACATAATTCATCACAATATACATTTTTAGATATAGTAGTTTTTGTTTACTATATCAATAAACTTGTATGTAGAAATTAGATAAAATTTACAACATTAAATTTCTCATGTGCAAAGTATCACGCATGTACTTTAACCTCTACCGTTATATTAGTAGAAGGTTTAAAGTCTTTTCATTACACTTCACATGTATTTTCCGGAATGTATTTGATTTTTCAACAAAAAATTTATTTTTTTCGGTACGGTGTCTAAAACATCAAAAATGGGGGTGAGATTGGGTCAAGCAAGAACGACAGTAAATGAAATTGCAAGTCCACTTTTTTGACATTTTACGGTATCGGTAGTTCTCTTTTTCATTAAGATGTGTTTATTCTTTCTAAATACAGCATCTCTGAAACATCAAACTAGTCTACTTGAGGATTCCGTACATAGAATAACAATGCAACGCATTTTGACAACTTCTCAAACCAGCAACTGTGTTTCGTGCGCAGCAACATCGTAAAATTTTATCAAATGGATTGTTTTTTTTTTAATTTAATTATTTATCAGTGTTTTCATATCATAGAAACATCTCCTGGAAGTACAAATGAGTTGGAACACTGAAATATCGTGATTATGACATCAACATCTGCCTGAAATGTATTGATCGTGGAATGTCGCTCCGAAATTTATTTATTTGCGAAGAATTAAAATAATCACTGTTTCAGTACACTTTTGGGGAAACTGAATACCCAGACAACCAGAAATCGCATCAAAGTTTACGTTATAACTCGTTTATTCATTCAAATTACATCAAACCCGCAAAATACGGTGGATGAAATCGTCAGATTGATGAGTTTCCTCGCATAAAACGCTTTTCTTCTGAGTTCATTTGTACATTTTGTTTCGTCCCGTACACTCGTACAAAGTAAGTCGAATCAATTCGTAGCAGCTGTCAAATCAACATTTGTTATCATAAGATAAATCGCATAATATCACAGGTTAGTTCGGTAGGATATTTAAACACTCGCATTGTATGCTATTATTCATCACATAATATATGCGCGCATATCGCCTCCACTTTTGTACGTAGAAGGCCATTTCGCGACATCTTATGAGTGAAATTTTGCACATACAAAGCCTCCAGGTGATTTCGCTATACGTACATTTTGGTTGTCTGGGTAGGCTTCATGACACTGGGGATGAAGACAATTCGAGGGAAAAAAATAGAAAATGTATGTAAACTTGACGATGAATGTTGTGTTTACATATTTTTTCTCATAGTTCTTCAATTTTTTGGTATAATCGTTCTTTTAAGTGGGTTCATCATACTTGTGAAACATCTTAGATATCTTTTCATCTTGTTTGCATCGTATTTCATCAATATTCTTTAGCTGTGAATGGTTTTGCAACCATATTATCAAAAACAAGTTATTTCAATTATAGTGACCCAATGTCACCCCCTCTATGGGGTGAGATTGGGTCATTTTTCATTCACTTGTGGTGCCGCTGTGAATAAATATTTTTCTTTAATGTTTTGAAAAGTTGTTAATGTACCATCATAGTACATACACACCAAATTTGAAGTTTATTGGAGTTAAATTGCGATAGTTATTCAATAAATAATTCGTACACATCCCTTTTTGACCCATTGTCACCCCCAACGACGGTACATAATTGTCATAGTTTGAGCCTGAAATAATTGAGATTGCTTAATTAAATAAAACGAATCAAAATTTATTCTCCAACATAACTCATATTTTTTTCGATTTTCGCAGAAATTATAGGGCTATTTTGGCGTGTTGAAAAACTCCGGATTTCAAACGGAGTTGTGATGAAGAACAGGTGCGCCGCGCAACAATTTTATTCCAAAAATGTGCTCCGTGAGCCTAAAAGGCTGTAAACTCCTGCATTACGTTAAGTAAATAAAGCGTTGCATACTTCTAAGCGTTTAGCATCATGCCTAAATTTCTGACTTTGATTAAAAAAATGGTCCGATTTGTTGACATGATTTTCGCTAAGAGATTTGAGACCGAATTCAAGTTTTAGTAAAACTAGGTGTTCAAGGATAAGCTACCTTATCTCACATGTTTCAGCAAATCTCAAAAAAGGATTAAAACAGCCTTATCTCCGAATAGTTAACGAACTTTCATTATCGATCCAACGTATTCCGCAGACAAAATTCTACACATTTCACTTTGAACCTACTCGATTTTTACTTTTAAACCATTCAATTTCAGGATTTTCAACGATTGAAACCTAACCATTACTTTCGCCGCTCTGTTATGTGGAGGCAACGTAGCTTAACCACGAATCCAGTGAACCAAATTGTCCCAACTTTTGCGGATAAGGATATCATGACAATCACATGGCGCAACATTATCGCAACTTTTTCAACTTGCGTTTAATTAGTTATTTTAAACACAAAACCAAATTTGTTTTATGTATACTGTTAGATAATGTGTCAATGTTTACCAACACGGAAAAAGTTTTCGAAAATTGCAGTGCGAAACCCAGAAAATCGTTGTGCAGGTGACGATCGATCATTGTCATTTTCTGTTCAAGAAGTGATAAACTGATGTTGCGGAATGAAATTGTTGCAACAAGAACAGGAGATGACAATGTCTTTGTTGCTGCGTGTTGGGTGACAATTGATTCACTGCACGAATCAAAACAAATCACTACTTGAGTCAATTTTACACTGGTTTAAAAACGCCGTAAGTAGTTAAATGAAAAGGTGTATCAATTTGTCATCAAATTCTCGTGGGAAAATAAAAGAAAATCCATCAAATTTGAACGTGTGATGATTGCATGCAAATTAAAGAGATTACACGTGTAACAAATGGAATTAATTTTAAAACAGTTTTAGAACAAAGATTTTGATTCTTCTCATTTTTTTTCTTCACAACCGTTTTGAAAGTAACTTATTTCGATTTGAAAAAGAACAAACGCCTATCGCAAACATGTGGGTTGGCACATGTGCCAAATGAAAACTTTCTCGTGAGTGATGAATTCCTACACTGAACAAAATCTCCCGCCATGAACTGAATGATTCGTAATTCACACGGCTGCATATCTCAAAATTCCTTATTTTGAATGATTTTTAATGAATATGATGCATCCCCTATTTGTTGAACAGAAATCATCTGATTCTGTGATGGCATTCGGCATGAATCCGTATGAAAATAAGTTGATATTTGAATTATGGCAACACGAATGAATAATGTGCTTATTATAAAGGATAATTATTTCCACCATGTCCTAAATCAAAAATCATTCAATTATCTTCTGAATGTCATATTTAAGACTAATGATGCTAGACATAAAATCATCCTTGTCAATTGTAGTAAAATAATGCCGGTTGCAACAGTTCCCGCGTGCAGAGTTCGGAGTTTTTCGAGTTAATTTAACAGGTAATTGGACTTTTCAAAGGACTTATTGTTATCTGTAGCAACTGATTACTATATTTAGGAGCACCAAACATCATTTGTAGCTGAAGATGAAGGATTGTTTGCAGGATCAAGGACTCGTTATTCAAATGGGCACCTCACGCCAAGTCACGATGGTCGTCGATTTAAGATTGATAATTATTATACTATTAATGCAGCTAAACAGTTCGTGGAAATAAATATTTATGTGCGTTAAAGAATTAAGAAGCTTTGCTTTGCAATCATTTAAATATCTTATTGGTATTTCATTCAATATGTTTACATTTAGATGTATGGTAATCATTCAATTATTGACCGCTTTTGGAAACAGACAATTCATTCCATGATTGAATGATTTTCATTCAGTGTGATTTGTAAACAGATGATTTTCATGCAGATGAAAATCATCTTGAATGTGTCTGAAAATAGGAATGGGGCTCGGATGAGGCAAAAATCATTCAATGTATGGCGGAAGATTTCGTTCAGTGTACGGTATTTCGTTTTGAACGATGTTCGGCGGAACTATTTGAAATATCGCATACCCTTAGTTTTCGGGAGGCTATCGCACTGTGGTGGATGAGCTTGCCTATGGTGTGCCTATCGGAGCGGAGCGTGACAAAATGTGTACCAACGAAGCCAAACATTTCGGTGGTTGAACATTCAAGATAGCAAAACGTGCAGCACAAACTTTTTTTTTTGCCTTCCTGCGTGCCTTTGATGTGCTTTTCTTCGCCATGATGGCTCCTTTCCCCTCAGGCCTCAGGTGTTGTTATAAAGGTGCGTCTCTGTACCCTGTCCTGTTTGGGAAAGGCAGCACAGTGTAACAACAACTTTTATAGGTACTACCATCAACGCTCCTCGTGCACGAAACAAAACCAGTCCCAGTCGTTCGAAAGGCAAGGCAAGCTCGCTCAAGTCACGCACATTGCGACGTGCTTTTGGTTGAGTTCTTGCGCTCCAAGCCGTAAGAACTGCGGGAAAAAGTTGTTCTACCGAACAAAGCAGGCTGTGCCCAAGCGATTTAGTCATGGATTTATTCATGCAGACGTGGCATGCTTTGTTGGTTCGGAGTCGTGAGTGAGACGATTTATGATCGCTCACGATTTGTGACGCAATCGTGACTCGTTTATTCGACAGAGAAACTCGAATTTCGTAAAGAATTCTCGCTGAACTTGCTTGACCCTGAAGCAAAACATTCACAAGAAAATGATGTTCCTCCAAACCAGCACAGAGAAGAAACACCTTTTCCTTTTTTGTATCTACCTGATACAGGTGATACAAGAGACGGAAAAGAAGAAATCCTCTTCCGTGAAGCGAATCCAAAGCACGCGAGAGGAGATCGCTCACGAAGTGTGAGTGACCTTCTTGATCTGCAAGGTTCGATCCGTAGACAACCTTCTGAGCGGAATTCTGTGTTCAAGCTGTCTTTCGCATTGCAAGCGACGGGAGTTCACTATCGAAACGCAAAAGAAGTGGAAATAGTGCGGCTTCGCCTTAACACGATACATGTCATCATTATGACTCAGTGAAATTATGTGAAGTTTGATGTTTCTCAGAAGGAACTCAGAGAGATTGTCAAACGCTCATAAATTTTCACACATAGCATGTTATAAATTCCGATTCAATGGTAATAAAAACCTTAAAAAGGTTAAAAAGTTTGAAAACAAACTACAGTGTACCCCCGTTAAGTTGAACAATACCTCATGCAAACCATCGGGGTTCATTTTTAATTTGAACATCTAGTCACCCTAGAACCGTGTGTCTGGTTACCTTTTTCACTATTTTGTTTTGATTCTGCGCTCCGTTTCACAGCGTTCCATTTCACTTCACTACGTTCCATGAACTAAATGACGTTTGAACCATTTTAATCTGAACGATGTGCAAATTAGCGGGGTACAAATTAAAAAGTGTTCAGATTAAATGTGGTCAAACTCACGGGGGTACCCAGTATAATTTTTTGAGATTATAGTATTAAGGTACAGCGGGAGTAAGTGGATACAGAAAAATCAATAGATGACTTCATCTTGCTATGGACCAATGCACGAGTTCACTAGTTGACGTTTGGGCGGTGCCGTGTTATTTATGTGACCATGGAAACAAGTGAATTCGACACCGCTCAAACGTCAAATTAGTGAACTCGTGCATTGGTCCATTCAGCTAAATTGTCAGCGTTCAGACCGGTCCGGTAAACGATTTATTAATCTTGTAAAAATTAGTCAAGAACTTTATCAATTAGATCGCTTCGCTGCTAATTTGATAAAGGTGTTCAAATTAAAAAGTACCAATATAACAGCAAAAAATGCATATGTTTATTATTTCGAGTGCTTGTATTATGTTTTCCCGAAATTAGTAGAAAAAAAATGGTCCGGTCTGACTCAACGCCGACTAAATGAGGGACTAATGCACTTCAAATTGTAGTTTGTTGTGATTTTTCTGATTATTTTACATCGAGTTCGTGAGTCACAAAACCAACGACAGTGTATTCAAACTCAATCTGCTCGTGAATACTTTCAAGCGTGTTATTTATGACGAGAGAGCACAGCTTTTTTTTAGAAGGGAGAGAAGAGTTCGCCTTCGTGTGCGCATTCAATGTGAGTGGCCATCGTTGTGTGAGTATCAAAACGTATCTTCGTTTGGGTCCAAGAACAGTGTAATAAATTGGGTAAGAAAAGTGTTTCCCCTGGAGGATGTAAATAATTGAATCGAGCAACGCTGTAGATATGATGTGGAGAAGAAAAGCAAGAAGACACAGTCAAGATCACGATAGCGTGACGCCTTCGGTTCGTCACGATCTTCTTGAGGGCAATGTGATGCTAGAGCCACGCAGAACTGAAGTTGTTCTGAAAGATCATTAGGAAGCGAATGGGCAATGTAAAAGAATGCCGAAGAATAATTCTCTCATTTGTACATAGGTCCTTTAGTAATGTTCCGCGAGATTTGATGTAATTTAATCTCATCTGAATAAATCAATCAGGAAGTATATACAATGTATAAATGGAATTCTCTGTCTAGATATTTCAACAAACGTTTTTTGAGACATTTCACTGTGATTCCCGTAAAATTCAAGAACAAACATTTGGAATACAACTTTTTAAAGGGTTTCTACCTGTACGAATAGGTCTAAACATTCCTTTAATAGTTCCCGAACTCTTTATTACCCTTGATATTTTTTTTGAGCTAAATATCATTTTCACTATCTCAATCCTATCTGAACATATTCTGTGTAATAATTTATTTTAATTTGAAAAATTGTAAATTTTGGTTCTTGATTTTTCTAATTTCTATTTGAGCATCCCAAAATCTTATTTTTAAACCTATTTTAGTTACCTATTTTTGACAACAATAAAAATTGGACGTTTTACAATATTTTGGAATACATGAATTATATTTTTTGCTGCAACATATTTTATTTTCCGTATAGTTAACGGAAATTTGGTTTTAAAGTAAATTTAGTTCCTACTTTTGTAGTAGGTTGGTTGTGTAAAGAAAATAGAAAATGCATAAATTTTTAAATGACAAATTATATTGGAATCAAACATTTGTAGATAATACTGTCAATATCAACGTTTAAAATTTTCTGATTTGTGCAGGCCTACTGCAATACAATTCGGATCATGCCATATCACATCAACATCATGCTGTCTACTCCATGACCAGTGCATTGATGACGATAGATTATGGATATCACTGATGGGTTAAGTTTAGCTTTAAATAAAAAAAAAAAAGTGATATTGATAGTTCGCACCTGATATTGTTATTTTTTGTACATCAGCCATCAGCTGATAGCACTGATATTGTGAAACTCTGGTTTTGAAACATTTTTCAAAAATACAAAAATGTTTCAAATGTTACGAAAAACTTTTATGATGTGCGTGTTGTAGTTCTTCTTCTTGGCATGAACGTCCTCATTGTGACAAAGCCTGCTTCTCAGCTTAGTGGCCAATGAATATTTGCACAGTTATTAAGTGAGAGCTTTTTTGCCAAAGTTGCCATTTTCGAATTCATATATAGTGTGGCAGGAATGATACTTTATGCCCAGAAAAATCAAGAAAATCCATTTCGAAAAGATCCTGGACCGACCGGGAATCGAACCCAGACACCTTCAGCATGGCTTTGCTTTGTAACCGCGGACTTTGTAACCGCGAACTTGGCCAGGCGACTATTTTTAACGAATATTTTGGATTCAGTATAAACTACTTATCGTTCTTTATCATGCTGCATCGTAAAATGTTATGATAATCGATTGGATTTTGTGTACTAATCCAAAGAGAAAATCGACGAAAAGAAATCGATCACTGCAGATACGCCTATATGATACTAAACGCGAGATATACAATATTCGAAAGGGTACCTAAAAGACGGGGTTGAGTATTAGAGGGTTGCGGTAATTCATATAAATGTCTTAGAAAATATGAACTTAAAGATATTTCTTCTTATCCAGGCATTGCAAACAGTATTCCTGAAATAATCTATCAACAAACCAAAGAAAAATGAAAGCTATTTTAACAATATCTTCAGTAATTACTAAAGAACTTGTTTTAACAAAACGCTCCTTCTTAGATTCTGTCTTAAAGATTCCTTGAATGATGAAATATAACCAGTGATATCTGTGAGAAATCTTTGAAAAAAAAATCATTAGCGATTCGTTTATAAATTCCATTTATTTTGCTTCCATATTTCCTTCAGAGTTTACTGAGCAATTACACTAGAAAATTTTGAAAGGATTCTTGACAAATTTATTTTTAAGAACCTAGGGCGAAAAGCAACAACGAACAGGTTATGAAAATCTTCAAGAAGCTTCTCAATACATAACTGTAGAATCTGTCAAAGAATTTTGCGAGAAAATTCGATGGACATTCAAAATTTCATCCGGAATTCTCCGCATCCTTTTGAAGTATGTCTTCTTTAAATTAAAAGCATATATTTTCATAATGCAAAAATAAGCTTTAAAAATTGCAGTCATTCTTCCAGGAATTCACCTAGAATATTTTTAAGGAATAGCTCAATTTTTATTTTTTTTTTCCTATCTTCTCTCTAGGATAATGATAGAAATTTCTTACGGGACTTGGTAGAAATTTCTTCCAAGTACCAAGGACCTTTTTAGATTTTTCTTGGAATTGCTTGATTAAGGTGAAACGGCTTAGAATCCAGTTTCAATATTGCACCGAAATTTTAAAGACACATATCTCTCGAAAGAAGCAGTAGGGTGATTTTCATGCAATTTTCAAGTGCTAAAGCCTGAATTAGCACTATCAAAAAATTGACTCACTATTTGTTGAGATTGATGCCTTTGAAAACGCAACCAGGACGACAAGTTGGCCATTGTGTCTGCCATATTTGAATTCTGAGATATTTCGCCTTAATTACATAAACGAAGACAATTCTACTACAACATGTTTTTCAAACAATTTCAGAATCTGAGGAGTTCTTGAAAAACAATGTTTAAATATAAGAAATCCTCAAGGAAATCAAAATATGAACTTTTAAGGAAATGACTGTTATAAAACAAAGTGTGCAACGATAGCTGCATTGTTTCAGCTTGTATTTCTAAAACATATTCTCAAAAATATGGCGAAATCAGTTTTATTGTTATTTGTTAAACAATAACAAAAATAGAAGAAATTGCTGTTTTCAACATACTTCTTTTTCAACCACTCCATAGATCCACGTTAATGCCAACAACGACTGTGAAACAGGAATAAATATATTTTTATAACTGGAAATGGAAACATACATTTTAAGCATTGAAAAAAAACAATGTTGTTTACAGCAGGGCCTCAAAAATGGAACAAATTAGTTTGAATTATGCAGATCAGCACGTTTACGCTTCTGTTGGAATTTTGATATCCTTTCTTAGTGATTTATAGTAAACAAAATTTTTAGGATAGCTGATATTTTTCCACTTTTTTGCGTATAAATTTTGTTTAAAGTTTCACAAACAATTGTGTAAAAAAGTTTCAAAAATCGTTTTTGGTTAAAATTCAAAATGAAGAGTATGGGCAAATTTATAAAATATTTATGGTTTGGTAAGAATTTCGGTACAAATAGTTGCATTAAGCTTGATGAACCAGCATCTTGTATGTTGCTAATGTCTTTTTGAAATTTCTCACCGTAATAGGCTCTTTTCCATCACGCCAATCTGGCATGGAACGGCCTACTTTCCTGCACTGAAGTATGCAGTGCGGGAATAGTCATTACGTAACTTAAACCAGTGCTGTAATGATTCAGCAGATGGTCAGGATCAATCGTGTTGCGCGTCGCTCGCGTAGCACGGTTGAATAGTGTCGCGGATCGCGGATCGCAGATCATTTTAGTAGTGTTTGATCTATTTTAAAAGGGTTGGGTGACAAAACGTCGAAGGGACAAAACGTTGAAAGGATTAAACCTAGAAAAGAAAAACGTTGACGATGACAACTTTTCTTGACAGAATAATGCTTTCCCGAAAGAATAAACAATTGATTACGTAAATTGACGCTTATATTGGAGCTGTTCCAATCCGCATGGTTATTAAATTAATTAACTCATTACGCGTGGTAAAGATGGACAAATTATGGGTAAAATTATGAAAAAAAATCCACGTGCTCGACTGGGATTTGAATCCACGACTTTTGTATGCAAGACGAGCGCTTTACCAACTAAGCTACCGAGCCACTTGGTGACCCAATAACTGAGTTGGTTACAAGTTTTTAGAATTCAAATCCCTACAGACCACGTGGACCCCTTTCATAACCCATATCCATCCATCTCATTTTCCTACACACGCGGAGAGAGCGAGTGCGATTTATTTAGTGTTGAAACTGTTTGCCTATCGTACCTTCATCGCTTTAATTGATTATGTGCCAAACGTTATTCATAGCATATTTAATTGTCCCTTTCGGCGTTTTACGTTTCGATGTTTTGTCTTTCAACATTTCGTTCCTAAACCGCATGCTTCAATGGCACAGCCGAAAAACACTCCTGACGAATAGTTTCATTTTTCAAATTGACACTTATATTGAGTAGTTTCATTGTTTAAACTTATTGCCTTTATATGTTTTTTCCTAATTATTTTGGACACTTAATCGAGTTTTTAACAAAACGATGAAATGTTTAAAAATTATCAATAATATTCAAACAACAAAACTTAAACAAGTTAGTAATAACTGAACGAAAACTAATAAAGTATGAAAAGCTTCTTGCGGTATCACTTAGAATGTAAGGAAAATGATTGTTTCAACAAGAAAAATAAAAATACAAACATATTAATTAAAACAAATCGAGTTTTTATGTAACATTTATTTGGTCCTGGAAAGTCTTAATAGAACAGCAGTGATTTTACATATTTTTCCGAAGCAATTTTTCTGACCACTACGAAATTCATATAACTTAATTTGGATTGCTTTGAACAATATCATTTGACAAACTTTTGACACTTTATCATCCTGCTTAAACACAAACGGTCAACAACCTTGATGGATGGCAAAGTCTTTGAAACTCTTTTAAGAACAAATGGCTTCTGATTATCTTTCCATTCCTCAGCAATCACATCACAAGGACGAGGTCAAAGCAGCTCCTGGCTGCTAAAGAATGCATGAATCAAGTCTTCGAGTTAAAATTTTGTTCCACATTTTTGGTATTGGCTAACGGACAGGAATAAGAGCTGCACAAAATCATGAAAAGCGTAATACTTATGATGCAAACATGAAAATGTCACACGGATAAAAACCTGATTCCCTAATAATGATTTACAAGTCATGAAATTCATAATTTGGTTAAGTCATAATACCAGGACCACAAATCATGGTTCCTCATAAGCGTAACATCCAGAGTGGCAACACTAAACGTGGTGCATTGCATGATTTCATTCATTTCGATCTCCTGCATTTCAACATGTTAAAGTGGTAGTGTGGTATGGTAGGAGTCTCAAAATCAGAAGGTTCTTAATTCAAATCTCGCTATAGCTTTTATTTTTTTATTTTTTTTTCTAACGGAAGCGCGACTCATGATTTTAGACATGTGATTCATGATTCCGAGCAATCCGCAACAAAAACATAACGCGTGTGTTGCGTTACGGCAATCTGATTCATGATATCATGAGTCCAAATCATGGTGTGTTTTCATAAGCTGAAAACACTCTGAAATCATGATATCATGAGTCATACTCTTGTTTTTGGATTCTGACTTCTACCCGTGCAGTAATTCGCAGTATTCTTATATATTTCCGTGCAAATGTTTTGGGATTACCCCCTAAACATACAAATACGTTTTGTGCATATCTCTGAGAATACACGTTTAGCTCTCTATGGCTCAAACATAAGACAAAGAGTTATTCTTACCTCGAAGGTATTTTGACAAAAGCCTATTTTGAATAGGGTCAACTAAATTTGAAGGTGTACCATTTTCCAAAAATTACACTGAAAAAAGTGGCTAATTATGGCCTGTTAAATGTAGAAAAAATATTTAAACCAGTATGGCATTAAAACCGTGAGCTTAAACTTATTTAAAAGTATTTTCAAACTTTTGTCAGAAAAATTGTTTTGAATAATCATTAAACACCAATTGCTATTTTTAATAATCATCAACACGGTCATTTAAGTCATCGTGTGTGACGTGTATTCACAGATATATGGCTAACCTTTTGAGTGGTAATATCCATAAATCTGGAGTTGTGTAGATTCCGGAAAATACCTAATGTTTTTGTCTTGGGATATCTTGGGTCGAGGAAGAGGTGGTAAAATGAACACTTTAAGGTGAAGATGAATCGAAGCCAAACTTCAAATTTTTAAGAGCACGAATCTGGAGAACCAATCATCCGTTAGAGCTGAAAACTTAATCGATTGATCACTAGCTGGTGGTGACCAATCGATTAAGTTTTCAGCTCAAACGGGTGTTCGGGTCTCCAGATTTGTGCTCTTGAAAATTTGAGGTTTGGCTTCGATTCATCTTCACCTTAAGGATATAATCTTGTTTCTGATAGAAAAACGAAGAATTTGTACAGTTCTATCGCACAACATAAAAAATAGGGAGCAGCGACACGAATTTAGACTGAAATAGCTAAACTTTTACACATTTTTATCGCTAGCAAAATACGATGCATATATTCATTTAACCTTAATTCATTTTACAGTTATTGGGAGTAAAAAGAACATCATGCAAAAAACGTGAGAAAACAAATATTTTTGAAAATTTTCTTTGTATTCGGAAAAAAATATCCATTAATGATTGTAACCCATTCAAAGAGAAATATAAAGGTAACAGACGTTTGACATCATATCAAAGCGATACTCACCTCACTGAAAAACCTCAAGACTCCCGAGCTTAAAGTTACGTCAGTTCTAATTTTCAAACGTAGTATTCTATAATCTTAATTTTCATTGATATTTTCACTTCAATTGACCTCCGCATTAACCCAAACACTCCGATTTAAACTCTAAATTGTCCGTGCGTGATTAAAATTCAATCAGATTTGTTTTTTCTCAGCAAAAAGCACGTTGTTCACTTTGCAACCACTTCCCCTATAATTGTCTAAAATCCTGTGATCATCAAAGATCAATTATCATTACACAGTGAAACACATTTTGATGATGATGATGATATAGGCTGCCATCTATTGTAGCAAGGTATCCACCGGTAGCAATGGCCTATTCTAACAAAACAATTTGTTCAAGATTGTATGACTATTCGTATTCAATCATACTCCTGTCTGAAGGGCCAAAAACGAATGGCGGACCCGTAAGCAGAGACACTTACGCGAAACCCGCAAGGAAAAAGAATCTCCTTCCAAAAGTAAGTTCACACGAACAGTCGTACAATCAAGCCCTTGCTTGTCAGAAAGACCCAATAGATGGGAAGAAGAGCCCGCCCTTTTTCCACGAAATGTTAGCGATAGGAAGTTGACAGTTTCACTCTTCCTATCCATCTCGCTTCAATCGGGTGCCCTGATGGTCCCACCCAACCCAAAATGCATATAACATTGGAAATATAATCAAATAACACAAGTCATCATGGAAAGATCTCACCGGTTTTTTTTTTATCCTTGTTGTATTTTGAAACTGGTCGTCGCAACGATGTCGTGGAACTATTTCACCGTTAGCTATAAAGTATCATTTATGCGAAACTGTTCAAAAACCGAGAAAAAAAACAAACTTCCACTCTTCCGATAAAGCGATACGAAAATCAAATCCACTTGTTGGGCTTCTCAAACTGCACTGCCCGAAAACCGAAAAAAAAAACTTCCATTCCGACGAACCGAAAGCCAAAAAAACACTTCTGCTATGCGAAAACTGTACCCGCTTGCTGGGCTTCTCCAGATGAAGATCAAACGGTAGAGTTGCCAAAAATCGAACGGGCACTGTATTAAATTTGCAACACTCCAATTGAACACCACTGTACATGCTTAGTTTTCTAATCGTACCGTCATCTTGCTCATACCCGCTTCTCTTTCCCGCTTCCGAAAGATCACTTTAATCAGTTGGTGTGGGTAAGACTCGCAAGCGAAAATTCTCCACACGTTCACCTCTCTCACCACACCACATCCACCCGTCCTACCTTTCACTACCACTACTACTGAGACCGCGTTCACTCATATACTAATCGCTTCCCCGCGCATGCTGCCGCCAATCATTTTTTTTTCACAGCAATTCCACTTTTTTAAATTCTACATTATTAACTTTTAATCCATTTTCCAACTAAAATTTAACTAGCACTCGCGACTTTGGTCTTTTCTGCGTTCGGATATGTATTTTTCGTCGATTTTACTTTGATATTTCCACATTTTTTCACAATTTGAGTATCACGTTAAAAATGCACAACCTTCCCTCAGCCTTGTAGTTGCTACTCCTTACACAGTGAAACACATTTTTATCTCAAACTCCTAAATGCCGCTATTTAGTTAAGTATAGGTTACTGAATTCATTGCCATTTCCAAAAATATGTTAGCACGTCTAGTTTTGGAGATATTGGCTGTTGTTGGTCTATTTCAGTCAACTTGCATGAAAGTTTGGCAGCATGTATGGCAAGGCAATTCATTTGCTTAGTTTGCTACAGAATTCAATCTTCATGTGTAAAACAATACTTAGGTGGCATCCACAAATTACGTAACGCTCTAGGGGGAGGGGGGGAGTAGGCTCGAGCGTTACGACTCATACAAAAATTTGAAAATTTTCATACAAAAAGCGTTACGGAGGGGAGGGGGAGGAGGTTTTCGAAAATTTCCAATTTTAGCGTTACGTAATAAATGGACGCCGCCTTATCAATAAAGCTCATAATACTTTCGATTATCAAAAGTTATTCTTTGATTATTTAAAAAATATTGCATTTGCCATATGAGACAAACAAAGAATTTTGTATGGAGACTGCTAGCATGTTGAAAAAATCGATTTAATCTAAATTCAATCATGCAATTTCAACCAAATTATTTCTAAAATGAAAGTTGAAGTCCTATTTTGCATGCTTGGTGAATTATCTAAGTTTGATAAATCGTAATTTAAATTTCATGTGAATATCAATACAACTAGTGTTTTATTTAACTTGAGCGACCTGTAGCTAAAAATTTTGACGTGCTGGAACATATCTGAAAACGGTACCAGATTCAGCGATCCCATATCAACCGTTTTGACTCGAAATCCGGACACTTAAGCACCGGGTTAACTTCAAGCACCACTTTCATAATTCATAATATATATTTCCTTTATTTTTTTGTGGTTTATCATGAAGTTAAATGTTTATTATATTGCATGGTGTAATAAAAATAGTGATTTATTACGCACAAAAAGTTTAAATATGCCAAAAAATGAGATGTGTCTTGATTCGAAATCCGGACACTATTAATAGAATGCTTCGAATTCCGGACACTTCTTTTTGACAAAATATTTGCATATTTTGTATAAAATTGAACACACTAACGCTGAAACTTTCAGAAAGGTACACAAAGTTTTGGTAAAAAAATCTTTACTCACCTTATGCTAGCCCCACCTATAGTTTGATTCATGGTGACACTCTTGATTTAATGCACCAGACACAAAAGTAACACAATTTCTTCTTTGTAATGTTCAAGAATTAATGTTCGTTGGTTAACTAGACACGACAGCTCCCAATGAACTGGATTAATCTTAGTTTTCTCCAAATATTCGTGTGCGTTCGGCTTTCGAAGCAGTCAAATAATATGCTTCTTTAACGGGGCACTGAAAATTTTTCACATAAAACCATCAATCCGAGCATTTTTGGTAATTTCCACTTCACAGCAACAGCACACAATAGTTGACTCTTCATTTAAAACGTAATTTTGCACAATAATTTAAATCGAATCTTCCTTCAGCAGCAACTGTAAGATTCAATCTAACAAGGACTGAAATGTGAGGAGTATTAATACGCATTTTGTTTTTTATTTTTATTTTTAACTAGTGGTCCCGGCAAACTTCGTCTTGCCATCAAGTAGGCTGTTGAAAAACGCTATGGATCGTCTTATACAAAATGACAGTTTCGTTCACGCTTGTTTTTCCGACTTGCCCGGTGAATATCCTGGGACTTTTATACACACAAACACGTCGGAACACTTCACAAACAAAACGGAAAAATAATCATTCAAATCGGTTAACCCGTTCGGAAGCCATTTCGTAACATACAAACACCACTCCATTTTTTTTAGATATATTGTAGCCTACTGCGATAAATTAACAACTGTAATATACAATTAAAGTGAAAGAACAGTTTTGTACACACGTAACATATAAAAATTTGAATTTATATTATTAAAAATGTAAAAATAGTCATAGTGTTCGGCTTTCGAAGCGTCCGGCAATTCGAAGCAAAACGTTACTAGAGACACAAAATTTTATATATGAAACACGCAAAAATGTCATTTTTGTTACGCTGTGTTATTGTATTGTTTTTTAAATTAATTTTGCTCTAACATTCGAAGATGTGAAAGATTTCAAATGTATTAACCTGGTAATAATTGATATTCCTACTTCAATATTTCATGGTACTGTGGTTGATACTCGAATTCCCATACAATCCTAAATGACTACTAACCTGCGATCGACAGTTGATAAGCACAGATAGTACATCAGCGGGTTCTCCAACTGGGGACAAGGAAAACCAATTCCATGGAAATACTCCAACATTGCTCGGGTTCCACCAGAATAGACTGCACCTCCCAGACAAAGGAACAGTGCCCTAAAATGAACATTTAAATTTTATAAGGAGTTCAATGCTTTAAAACAATTTCCTTACCTATCCAAAAACGGAAACACATCCGATCGAGGTTTCTCCATGGACAGCAGTATTCCACATCCGGTCTTCTTGGCCGAGTTGGACAGAATGCTTATCAACAGATAGGCACTCAGCGGATCCAGTCCCTGCGTAGGCTCATCCAGAAGCAACATTACCGGATCTCTCACAAGCTGCACTCCGATGGCCAGACGCCTCTTCTCACTGATGTTCAAGTTCTCCAGCTTCTTGTGGGACACCTGCGACAAGGCCAGATCCGCCAACACCTGTCGCACCTTGGAGCTCTTCAAGTACCCTCCCAGAATGGTGGGAGTGTAGTTCAACGTTTGCGACACTGTCAGCCCCGGAATGAAGTCACACGAGTGGGTCACATAGCCACAGCGTTGCTGAAACAATGACTTGGTTAGCGGGGACCCATTCAGCAGCACTTGACCCCGAGAAGAGCCCTCCGAGCGACGGGCAATCACATCCAGCAGGGCTCGCTTTCCGCTGCCCTTAGAGCCGAGAATGGCCATCACTTCGCCACTGTGTACCGTCAGATGGACGCCCTTGAGCACCAGCGCCGATTGGGCACCGCCATTGAAGCATCCTCCGGTGTCGACCTAGAAAGGGAAAATACGTTGATAAGAGTTTTCCGAATCGTGCGTAAGACGGGTGACTTCAATGCGTCATGAGGTAGCAAACCCTCTTTGTTGAAATTTTTGAGCATGTCTCTTATTTGGCAAACAATTTTAGATGCATTGAAATATTAGCAGTCCATTAGTCCATTTAAAATCAGGTTTACAATTCCCAGATTTTCCTAGGTGCCTCAACATATGAAATCATAACACGTCATTATCATGATCCGGTGACTTGATATTTTCTAGAACTTTGTTACAAAGTTTTGATAGTTAACTTGAATTTTAAAATATTAGTTTTCGAACTATCTGTTTAGAAGCAGTACCTTTAAATGGTACATAAGTTTTTATTTTACCACTTTTTTTTGCGTTGGAACACTATTTCATTTTTATTCATTGAACCCTCTAATACCCAATTTTTCATTTTCGATCTAAATATTTAAAAAAATTATAATTTTTTATGGATTGCTTATTTCTAAAATATGAGTAGCTTTCCTCATATGCTATGGTTCTGCTCCTATTTTTTATTACATAGTACAATCCCGCAACAAAAGGTAAAAAAATATGTTTTTTCGGTACAATTACTTTACTAAACTTATGGGTAAATTTTATTTTTATATGAAGAAAATTGAAAACTGGTTTGATACATGCTTATATTTTTATGTCTATAAACAATCTTCTTTGAGGTATCAAATTTTTCATGGGTGCATTATTTAGGCTGCCTTTTTATGTTTGCTCCACAACGCATCGTAAACAATCCAAATTGAAGTCACTTCGCCAGAGTAAAGCCAGAAACCCAAACACACCAACCTCGGTCGTATGGTAAATATTGTGCGCTTCGAGCACGTAGTCGCTGCCAATCATTTTCGGGTTCCGCTGCTTGGCGATCGCGATCACGATTCGCTCTCCTCGGTCACAAACTGCACAGGCGCAACGCTAGCGGATGGGATGGAAAACACTGCAATCTTTCTCTCAGCTGATGTGTGTGAGAGTGATTTGTGAGAGAACAACACTGTTTAGCAGAACAAACGAACGCGGGACCCTCCGAATCAAAAGAAACACCACTGCCACACTACGCGGTCTGGTCGCGACTAAAAAAGCACGAACGCCAATCGTGGCGATCAGGTTCACGATCCAGCACAGGTGATCAACGGGGGCTCTCTCTCGCGGCTCGCGGTGGGAGCTTCGTGCTTTCGAAGATGGGTTCGAAAAAGTGTGGGCTTCTTCAACACATGGAAACGGGTGGGAGCGTGGGCCATCGCGGTTGCACTAGCACAGGTGTACGCTTCAGGTGAGTGCAGTGGAATAGGAGCGATCCACCTGAAAGTTTTGAATATCGGTGGACTCCGTGGACCGGGTGGAGGATCTGATGAATACAAATCTATGCTGGCTTATCTGAAGTCACATTAAATTATTTACCAAATGGAAAACAATTTGAAAATATATGGTACATTGAACATTTTTCCGAAAACGCTATTTTTCACAATCGGGCAGAATTGAAAATAGATTTAGAAAAGTGATCATCAAACTATATGGCCCTTGAGAACGTT
Organism: Aedes aegypti; assembly: GCF_002204515.2. NCBI lineage: Eukaryota > Metazoa > Arthropoda > Insecta > Diptera > Culicidae > Aedes > Aedes aegypti. The sequence goes on along the minus strand of NC_035107.1, from coordinate 215,707,344 downwards.
TTGTGCGGCTCGAGCACTGGTTTAGAATGTAAGTGTAATGTGGCCCACGTCACATTATTTTATGAAGTCGAAGATGTTTTTTATCTCTATTTGGAGCAGAGAAAAGTAGGGTTCCTAGTACCGACCCCTTTTGACGAGTACCGGTTCTACGGTACTGTCACTCTCAGTACCGGTAGTACCGGTAAAATACCGGTACTGGAAGATTTTTTTGCAATAAACTTTATGTTGCATGCATACATGTTGTATGCATACAGTATTTGACAAAAAATAGCAACTTTTTCGAATTCGTCAATAAACACAAGTTTGCTGATGCTTAGTCTTCATTTTTATGAATTATCACACTTAAAAAATATGGTCCTAAAATAATAATTAGTTAACCGTTCTAAATTTATAAAATATGTATTGAAATAAGAGTTTTTTTTTCTGACTGGATGGATCTTGTTTATTCAAATATGTCCTTTAACCATCCACAGTTGACCATTTTCTAGGAAATTCGAAAAAGTTGCTGATGTATTGTGTAATGTTGTATGTGGTGCGAAAAATCGTTCAAAATTAATAATTTATTGACATAACGTGTAATCACTTTTACATTCATGAAAATACTACTAAAATGTAAAGCGTGTTGAAGATCAATGTTCAACTGCCATTCGTATGCGTATTTTTAGGACAAAACTTTCAGATACGGACAAAGCTCTTTTAGTGTTATCCGAATGTTGCTCGAATTTTTGCCCATGCATCGTGAAATGTCAACAAATATTTCGCTTAGAACAGACTTATAATACACGAATTAATTCGAATAATTTCTATCAATATTTGTACCATATTACATAATACTTCTAAATTCTACAATATCCTGAAACCTTTATATTTGTGCCTAGTTTTCTAGAAAGCTTGATATTCACCATCAGCAGCTTTATTTGTATCATTTCCGTTCAATAACTTCACCTTCAGTCTTTTTAAATGTTCCAAAACATATTTCAAACAAGATGCAAACTATGAGCGTACTTTCAACGTTTTAATGTATGGAGATAAACCATACTTCGTGATGAAAAGATGATAATCAGAATAAGCCATTATGTAATACGTTCCTTGGTTGACCAGCGAAATTCGCTATTAACGAACTTAACCAAACTCACGTAACATTCATTGTAAAGGAATTTATTGAACCAATTAATTATTATATTTTAAATCAGTATCGAAAATACCGGTACTCAATGTTTTCCAGTACCGGTATTTCGGTATCAAAGAATTGTCGGTAGTACCGGTACTTTCGGTACCGGTACTCCCGGTACCAAAACCCTAGAGAAAAGCCCCTGGAAGTGGAATTTTTTTGAGAGATCCTTCTCCCAGATTTATACCTCTTCTTTTCAATCATAATATACAATGAACATTGAACAGTGAAAATGGAATTTTATTTTTGAAGAAAGTGCATATTTATATCATTTTACAGAGTGCTTCGTGAAGCCCAAGCAGGACAGTTCGATTTTGCGTCGTCCGTTAGATTTTGCCCAGGTTTCGCGCGTGTTTTCGTCGCCGAAGAATTTTGTTTTGTTTTGAAGCGTCTTGCCGGGTAGGTATTTGGGAAGGCACAAGCAAGACGGTTTGTTTTCGGGACGTTTTGCTGTCAGTGTCAGTTTTGAGTTCAGTCGAGGATGGATTACCAACTGGTGAGTTCGTTTCATGCTTGTGATCAGTCTTCAAAATTGCCTTTGCTTTGCGTTGCTTTGATACATAAAACAAGGAGAAGGAGAATGCGCGATCCTAATTTTTCAATCCAACAAGGCTTTGATTTGATCCTTTCATTTTGGTGAAAATACTGCATCATTTATTTGAATCATTTGTGGCTCATTCAACAAAGTGGACTATGCGGTAGATGGGTCACGAACATTTTTGGTAGGCCTAGCAACCAATGGATCAATGCACGAGTTCATTAATTTGACGTTTGAGCGGTGCCGAATTCACTGGTTTCCATGATCACATAAATAACACGGCACCGCTAAAACGTCAGATAGTGACCCCGTGCAAAGGTCCATACTGTTTTCTTTTCATCGCGATTTCACTAAGTGTGCGTCAATGGACAAGTGAAAATATTTCTCAACATGGTAAACGATCTTGAGTGAACAGAGTGATTCTTCCGAAACATCTAAATATTCAGAATTCAACTCATGTACACAGTTCGAACGAAACGTGTAAATTTCTGAGATATATAATGCACATAATTGGAGCGTGGACTGTCATGGATATTTACATGATATATCATGTAAACTTCAATTACATGTCATGTAATCCAGCAGAATCCTGAGTGATTACATGACATATAACACATTTATACATGATTTGAGACTTAAGTTTACATGACGTCATGTTTACATCGCATAAATGAAGTTTACTGCCCATACTCGCATAACAGTCCCATTTATATATGAAATCCCATATAATATGGGACTGTTATGCGAGTATGGGCAGTTTACATGACATGTAATCTTCATTATTTTTAACAGTGTAGGGTTGTTGATCTACGCTGTTGTTGAGTACCAGTTGAATTCGCTCGTGTTAAATAGACGTTAAGGCTAAGTAGCCCGTCATTCGTTTTGGCAACAATGATGACTTTTCAGCTTGCATTTCAAAGTGATAAATCTCAATCTTTATAGTTTATATTGACTTGAAAAAGTATCACTGTACGCGCTAACATGCATCAAGTATTCTGATACTTTTTCAGCTGTACCAGTGCCAAACCAACTGATTTTCTTTGATTCGAAATCGTTAGATGGATTAGCATCAATCATCAACGACGCGTACAAATTCCAATGATGGCCTACTTCGCCTTAATATAATCTTTTTATTACAGCCACAAACAGTTTCAGTTGTCTTTTCTGAAGATATGTTGGCACAAGACAAATGGCATGATGTTTAATTGAATACTAGTGAGCCCGGCAAACTTCGTCTTGCCATCAAGTAGGCTGTTGAAAAATTGGCATGCAATCTCCCATACAAAATGACACATTAGTTTTCTCTAGTGTTTAAGACTACCGTTTTGACTCATATTCCGAACACTTAAGGCCAACAGTGACTTTAAATGCATCTGATTGGCATAAATTAGCTGATATTTGTTTACATTTTAATTTCTTCGCAAAGTCTAACTGTTAGCTGTTGGGTGTACCAATAATAATGTTAATGTGATTAGTTTTAGTATTGTTTTTACGTAAAAGTATGGAACAACATGTTGATTCAAATGCCGAACACTCTGCTCATTCTGTCTCATATTCCGAACACCTTGATTCAAATTCCGAACAGCACGAATAAATCGTATTCAGATGAATAATTTCGCAAATAAATTTATCTGAGCTTATTCTACTGGTCTCAAACTAGAGATTCATCATTACTCCCGCGGTATAAATTATATTGGAGACGTTAACATTTAATTGCAATTGACTGCCAATTTCTTGTTATTTGGTGACATATTTCAGTGAAACATTTCAACCAAATCGCCATACAAAATCGAGTGTTCGGAATATGAGTCTGTTCGGAATTTGAGACAAAACGGTATTCCGAAAGCTTGAATCCAATGCAAAGCATTGATTTTTTCAAAGTATCTGTGCAACAATGATGATCTTTGAAGTTGTGATAACACATTTTTTTCTTGAAAGCGTAACTTTTAAGTAATATTAAAACAAACTTTGTTTGCTTCGTCACTATAAGTGTTGGCATTATGCTTTTTTCTTATACAATTTCAATATACATATATTTTTCTCTTTTTGACATTATTAAAAATTTCTTTTGAAAAATGTGAAATGTGACTTCGTTGGATGATTTCGATCGGCTTTCGATGGCTTGCTTACTTCAGTCAGAGGAAGTGGCCTTGGCTTGTGTCAGTCCTAATAACCGGATATTATCGATGCAGTTAAAACCTGGAGTTTTCGACACGTGAAAATGGAGTTTCTCCTAGTTTAAGCGTCGGAGCTACGTTTGGTAAAATAAACTGCCCAGTTCACGGAAGAAAACGAAACACTGCAAAATTGGCGCTCAGAAACTGAAAAATTTGATTTAACTGGCCACCGTTCATTGCTTCAAGTGCAACATACAACCACTGGAGGTAACACAGCGGGATTCACGATCCAGAATCCATACGCAACAAACGTTGGAATACAACCGAAAGGAGATTGGGCAAATCTGGGCTCGGATTGTACACAGATGACTCATATGTCATTTGAAAGATCTGAATGAGACAAGAAAAAGTTGGTATGGGGTCAAAAATATCCGTCGTGGGAAAAAAAAGTTATTCCGCATGGTTTGAGATGGATTTTCTATGTATTTTATTATATTTTTGCTATATTTTTTATCGATTAAAAATGAAAACATATATTTTTCTGCACCTATATGATGATTAGATGTTCTATGTTTTAAAGAAGAGAATTAGGACTTCGATTCAAAGATGAAAACATTACATGTTAGACCGTAATATCATTAAAAATCATTGTAAAATACATATGTTCATTCAGTAAAGTATTCTGCCAGACCCTGCTATCCACATTATACTAATCACAATTCCAAACGGTTTTTTAACCGACCTATACGATATTTTTTGTTCGTAATAAGGTAATATTACGACTTGTATTTTAAAAAAAAGTCAGCATCATACGATGAAAAGTAATTGGGAAACAGTGGTGAAAGAAAAGTGTGTGGTGTCTTATAAAAGAACTTACTGTTTTGTTTTTGCTGAAGTAAATATTTCTCCAGGACGAATTTTACGAAGAGATCAATAAAACCATCAGCTCAACCCACTCAACCTCAATGAACAACATCATCAGCATCAAAAAACGTGAAATGTGAGTTGACATGCTTATTGCTAAATGCTACGCAGTAGCATATGCGTAGTTTTAGGATTTCATGTGTTTTAATCAATGGCAATCTAGCTCACTAGTATAAACCATCTCGCGCTGTATACCGCATACGTGGATGTTTAGTATTACCTGAGCTACTACATTATTCAACCAGTCTTAAGTTAAAATGTCAATCATTATCGTTTTACGAATTGGTATACGAATGCCGTGGAGTCCAATGAACTTATTTTTTTTTTCTAATGAGTGCATATCTTATATTAGGGGTATTCACTTAAAGCTGCGTAAAGTTAGATTCTGCGTAATTGTTGCAAAGAAATATTTCAAATGAAATATTACTCAATCAGATGTCAAAAGGAAGCTCAATAATCTAGTTACCCGCCATAAACGCATGGCATTTCAAGGGTTGTTGTTTTTGGAACTCTCAAACTTTTTTTTTTCGCATTTAAAAATTCAAACGATTTCTTCTATTGTTTAAGGAAATTATTCATCAGATTGTCTTTAAACGGATTGAAGCAAGGTTAATTGTATCTGTTGCAGGTTTGGCCGCTTTCTCAATAAATAATGGCAAGCAATAATGTGATAAAGTGCAACTGAGTTGAAAGAGATTTTTTAAGGTTATAATATCAATTTCAGTACTGTAGGTAGGATGCACAACACTCAAGTAACTAAATGAAAATATTAATTGGAAGCTACAGAGACAAATGCCCCTCCTATGTAAAGTCTTTTGGGATCTTGGGATCAAATTCTATAATAAATGATAATCGAGCGATGATGTATGTATAAATTTGTGTCAGACATTTATTAAGCTAAATGTGGTATTTTATTCCTTGTATACAGAATAACATAAACACACACAACATATTATTGAATATTCAATTTCTATCTTCAGTTGAATAATGAGGCACTTGAGGGCACTTGCAGAGAGGGACAAATATTACGGAAAGCCCTACCGATTTTTCACACTACTCGCACTACTCTTGAAGATCAATTATTGCGGTCAGTTGCATCACTATCTGCTCATCTCGAGCCCCATCATACGAAAGTCCTGCAAATTTAAGGCTAAATTTATTCCATGATCGTTCACCAGTAATTTCAGATCTTGTCAAACCACTAAATCAGTATCTTACTCGTGAATATTTGCTCATTTTTTCATCGAATTCTTTTCTCAAATTGGAAAAATGTTCGTTTGTTGATCTTATGACGACAGTTATTACAATAATCATCGCCTTCCTAGATTGATAAAGTGTCGAATTTCAACTATTTGAAATGTTTCCTTCGCAATTTATGCAATTTCATGAAAGATTTAAAATAGTCAGTTTATCACGATATACGCGATAATTTACGCTGTTTAGTGAATACCCCTATTATCTCCTATCTCTCTCCGTCTGTTACCCTCCAGTAACTTGTGTACAAGCCCTTGACATTTTTTATGCAAGTTTTACAGATAGAAGAAAAGACAGATAGATAAGCACTAACGTTTTCTGTAGGCAGAGTATTTAACCCCTTGGCTCTACTCTTCTTGCAGATGTTATAACTGCCAGGTTCTTAAGAATAGTAATTACTATCAGCCGATGCATACAAGCAATCAACTTTTTCGGGATCATCTTGATGAGTTCCACTCATATATCATCCTCAACAATTGCTGTGTTATTCTTGAGCTGTTGAACGTCATCCTTAACTTCACTCAAAGTGGAATCTGGATGGCTGCTTTGGTCCAACATTCGAACGTTGAAATGCTCTCCTTTGCCTTGAACCTCCGGTCCTGTGTCATCAACACAAGTCTGCTGCTTCCGCTTCTGTGTATGGTGCTTCACGTTTTTTTCCTCTAGAATAATTCTAAACTCTTCAGCAAACCAATCGTACCATAGATTACGTTCAACGCACAATGACTCCACCTGTGAGTTGATGGCTATTTTTACTGTAGTACAATAGCCAACAAGGATTTCAGCAAGCAAAACCTATTCCGGTTACGCTTGCTAGAGATGCTGTGGCGACATCCGTGTAATTCAGACGCTGAAGGTCATGCTAAGCCGGCGTTGGTACCGTTCATTGTTAACGACAGGAAGTTTGAAGCGCATTTTTATAATTATCAGGTATTGGGTAGAGTGAATGTTAGCACCACGATAGATTTTAACGTTGATTATGTCGGAGATGTGCAATCTATCAAGCAATACCTGACCGATTCGAGATTTCATTCGCTGTGGATAACTAGCGATCACCATTGGTACGGAAGGTTATCTTGGAAGTAGGTGCTACACCTTAATGACCATATTCTTAGAGGCGGCAAAACAGTCAAGCATTGGACATTCATGTTTGCCAGTCCGACAGCACTGATCTTCCCAATCGTCCATCTCAATTCCTTATCTTGACGTTCTTATCTCCTACAATGATCTTAACGTGGAAACATGGGTGGCGGTCCTACTTGCGTTCCAGCCTCCGTTGATCGACCGTTGATCCTCAACATGCACACTCTCTTGTAGATTGACCACCATCCGATCTCATGTTTTAGCATGTCGTTCATCACGATGAAAGCTGTACCCAGCACAAGTGTGTCGCGTAGCTCTGAAAGATGGTATGATTACTTCTAAACATTCACATTATTGACATCCTCATGAGTATTAAGCATTCTTAGCGAAGCATTTGTGGAGCCACATGTGCTCAGGCGTCGCCAATGGAGCTGACATCGATAGCAAACCGAAATGGTTCTGCTCGAATTATTGGCAGTTTGTTCACAGCAAACAGTCAAACACTACAGTTACTACTAGTTCAAATGATCTCCTTCTCTGAGAAACAATAGCATGCTAGTATAATGTTATTGATATGAAAGATATTAATTAGGTAACTGACGCGCGGATTTCCAGCACGCTGAAGCTGTGTACGACAAGCGAGGTATTTCTTCCAGTGTAGTACAGAATACAACAACACAACCACTGTAATGATAAAACGGATATAGTCTCTTCCTGAGTAAACCGCCGTTTTATACAAACATATTGCTAGAACACTGAAATAGGATAATACGATTAGATATTTGTGTCCAACTGTTACCTAAAGTGACGTGTTTGTGAAACGCTCATACCTATACCTTCATATTTTTTTATCACCGTATGTTTTAAGTATTCACATTTCAGCAACTCAAAACGTTCTGAAATCTGTGTCAAATCACAAATTTTTTAAAATATTTACAATTAAGATTAAAACATACCTAAGCACATACATAGGCACGAATTCAAAACATTTGCGCAAGTAAATATTATTCAATAGGAACTGTCCAAAACATACCTCTTCTTACACCATTCCAGCACACATAACTTTTTTCTCCCACGACGAATATTTTTGGCCCCATATCAACTTTTTTTTGTCTCATTTAGATCTTTCAAATGATATATAAGTCATCCGTGTACATTCCGGGACCAAACTCCATACATTTTTGCCCAATCTCCTTTGGTGAGATTGTTTCAAATCATATTTATTCACTTGCACATATGTTCCATATTTGGTAAGTTAAATCATTATTTACGTTATTCTTCATTTATTTATTGTAATTATTTATTTAGAAAAAAAAACATTATAAAATTAACAGCAAACTGTTTCGATTTTTGTATAACGGGGAAGGGGCGAAATAAGTTTTCATCTCGTTTCAGAGAGCGAGTAAAGGCGCTTAAGCAAAGGCTCTAGAGCCAGAACATGAGGAGGAAATACCTGTGTCCCATCCCTGGCGAAGCTATAACAATGGAGTGCGCATTAACTTTCTTAGCAACGCCACTCCCAACGATCTTACCTATAACCCTGAATCGAAACGGTTGGTACGGTTGTCCCCTTTTCTTCCTTCTTTAAATTGAAAATTTATCGCCAATCATGTTATTGATTCGTGAAAAACCTGATCGTCGTTATTTTTTCAGTTGTCTTCAATCCCAAAGTCTGCACAGTGGGCTTGGCCAATTTAATATTTGTATGGTGTCACTGATATTCTACAAATATTAATGCTGACAAGAAAATACCTTAGTAAATCTAGGTATTTCCAGGATGCTTTTCAATATTGGCTGTGCAAGCGCTTAGATTAGATTTGATTAGATTAGATTATTAAAAATTAAATTATAAATTATTATTATTATTATTTTTTAAAACTTCTACCATATCGAGAAAAAAGGCACAGTAAATTGATCCATGACGTTGCTATCTGAGTATGACATTATTGCCCATATGGGTTCCCATGGAAGATTCTTGGGTTCCCTGGGGCGTCTTGGGAAAGTGGCCAATGCATCCATTTGATGGTTAAGATTTTCAGAATTTCATACAGAATTCATTAGAGATGCCTTCAGTTATCTAGGACAACGTTGGCCACCTATTGGTTCCGTAACAGGTTTCGCGATTCCCGGATAAGTAGTCCATTCTTTAACTTGATGGAACCATATCATGAGACTCACCAAACTTTTCAGAAATTCTTACGGAACCCATCAGAGATGTATTCAGTAACTTAAGGTAATAGTGGCCACTCAGTGATTCCGTAGCAGGTTCCGTATTTCCTGAATAAGTGGCCAATTCATTAATTTGATAGAACTGAGCCGTGTGGCACATGAAAAATTACAGGATTCCATAGAGAATTCATCAGAGATATGATTCTGAAGCCTCCAGTAGAACTCTGCCACTATCGTAGGAAAGAAAGTTCTCAAAATATCCGTTATATAATAGTCCTTACGGCTTGGCTTATGAGGGAATATTTCAGATGATTTCACTTATTTATTATCTGCTATGATTTATAGTTATGATGACTTTGTTCTATCAAAAGTACCTATATGCACCGATTTTTTATTCACGTTTGTTTCACGTGTTTTCAAATCAATAACAACTTTTGAATATGGTGTAACTGCTTTGGAAACAACACCTTTTATCAAAACTGGCGATAGCATTTGATGGGAGCAGTCAAGTATTGCAAGTTTTCCGGATTTCTGCAAACAGTTCATGGAGCATCAGGTGACCAATATTCCTTCAGAAAAGTTAGCTGATGAATTTTCTAATCAGTCATGTACATTTTGATATTGACCTTAGCACATACACCAAATGTTGTATGAGACAACGGCAGATATTTATGATAGCACCTCAAAATAAATCCATCGACTATTTGTATTGACCTTTTTGGTCAATGATACCCAAGATAACTGTAGATACTTCTGATAAATTCTAAATTAAATTTTAACACTTTTGATAATCCGCACGGTGATCCTTGATAATCCTTCAAAAGTTTGAGTCGGCCACTTATTCGAGAAATCCGGAATCTTTTATGGAAACACTGGGTGACCAATATTACCTAAGCATACTGAATAAAACACTGATAAATTCACATGTTTCATATGTCACATGTTATGGTTGCATCAAATGAATGAATTGACCACTTCTCCGGGAATCCCGTAACCTGGTACGGAACCAGTAGGTAGTAGAGATGGTCCGGTTTCACTTTTTAAAAACCCGAACCCGACCCATACCCGACTTATTTTAATTCTTAAAACCCGGACCAGACCCGACCCCGCGATTAACCCGAATCCCGTTTTTTATGCAATGAAAACTCGAATAAATTCCAACGTTGTCTAAGATAACTGAAGGCCTCTCTAATGAATTCTGTATGAAATTCTGAAAATTTTGATAGGTTGCATGATATGGTTCTATCAAATGGATCAAATGGAATTGGCCACTTTCCCAGGACCTCCCAGGGAATCCAAGAATCTTCCATGGGAACCCATATGGGCAATAATGCCATACTCAGATAGCAACTTCTTGGATCAATTTGTTATAAAATTCTGCAAATTTTGATGTGCTGCACGGCTTGGTTCCACCGAAAACATAAATCGGCCACTACTCCAGATGCCCTGGGAACCATTCAATGGCCTCCGGAATTGGCCGCTTGGCCACTTCGTAACCAACTAACCACTTGGTGCCCAGCCCTTCAGAATTTTCCAACAAACATTTTTCAAACGTGAAACTCTTATTTTCCATAAAAGATTAAAAGTCACCAAATTTCATAACAATTGGAACTACGAACAAAAGTTTTGGCACCTTGAATGTGCGATTCGGGTCAAATTGACCCGAACACCGTAGGATGGTTAAGAAGTACAGATCTTGGATTACTAACATAGGCAATCGCCCAACCTTCATGGTATCTGCTAGAGAAGAAGTGTTAGACATAACACTTTGCTCGAATAGAATCAGTCACGAGTTGACGATTTGGCATGTATCAGATAAGGAATTATTGTCTGATCATCGCTACATCTTCTTTAAACATTCAAATGTAACTGCACAAACTTTGCGTTTTAGGAATCCCCGGTCAACAAACTGGGAACTCTACACTGAATTTAATTGCGACCAAATTTCATGGATATTTTCCGTCCATTGAAAATCCAAGTGATTTGGATGATGCCGTTGTGTAGTATCAACGGCATCATCCAAATCACTTCCATACATTATGGTAGCATTTGAAGAAGCATGTCCTCTGCGATCTGTGAAGACTGCAAGAGGGACCCCTTGGTGAAATTCCGATCTGACTAGACTCAGGAAAATGACTGGGCATGGCGTACCATTGGTGCCTCGCGTACCAACAGGAACAAAATAGACCCCATTGTGTGGTCCTTAGCCTCTTGCCCAGCAACTCCTATCCCTACCTCCTCGCGGTACTGGCCAGGATACGAGTAACCTTAGGGAAGATCGGGTAACCATCCCCGTTGGGAAATTTGGTCGTATGCTGACAGAGAAGGGGGGGGGGGTTTGCTTTTGCAAACCTGGAGCGTCTGTACTCCATGTTAGGAACGGCTCACAACAGCGTCTGTTCCCCATGTCAGGGGCGGCTGATCATCGTCCGAGTGCCAGAGAAGGACTCTAAGCTAAACTGCGCACTATGGCCCTCCGAACATTTAGGGGGAATGATTCTCTGGAAACCTAGGGGGCTGGTGTCAGGCCCTGCAAGCCAACCGTAAAAATACACCAGCACAGGAACGTCGACGAGAGAATACGGACCAAAACAATCGGCAAAGACCACAGCGAAGAAAATGGACTAGCGATTGGAAATTCGGTACATGGAACTGCAAATCTCTCAACTTTATCGGAAGCACACGCACGGCGTGTATATGGGAAAGGTTTATCACAAAAAAAATAGGCATTGCTAAATTTTTCACCATTCGAAAATATAGGTTTTTAGCTCTTATTTGACGTGTTCCCCAAAAAAATCCCCCGAGGGATCCCGAACATTTTTTTTTATTTAAAATTTTTGTTCTTAAGAGTACATTATTTTTAAATGTAATCATTGTAAAAGACAGCTTCGTTGGTTTTAAGCTCGATAAAAGTTTTATTTCAATATAAAAGTTCATAAAACAAATATACATACATATCTATTGAGTTTCATTTTGTAAAAAACAAAACTATCCTATATGATTTTGAGGATTTATTGAGCTATAGGACACTTATTCGATTAGATATGTTGGAAGTTCGACTGTTTACTTATTTATTCATACTGTTCAAGTATCTCTAACCAAGCACTGTTTCTTTTCATAGTTAGAATACATAAAATTTGTTCTTCTTCTGTCTGGCATTACACCTCTGCTGGGACATAGCCTGCTTCCCAGCTTAGAGTTCGTTGAGTACTTAGTTATTAATTGAGAATTTTCTTCGACAATCAACCGTTAAAGGTTAAAAGTAGAATGGATCAACGTTACAACAGCCTACGAAAGTAAATGGAATATGCTTTAAAGCCCTGTTACCCAAGCCTTAGCAAAAAGCTTAAAAAATCCTCATTAAGTATATTATTGAGGCACCCGGAGTAAGTGACACTCCACATACTTTTTTAATAGTATTGAAATTATTTTGATGTTTTTAGCTTCGAATTTCAAAATTTAATAAGAATGTAGTTGAAGATATTTCCTGTTAAATCAAATCATTAAAATAATTCCACCGTGAAAGTGGTTTTCTGACAAGCAGAACAACAATAATACAATTTTCACAATTACTGCAGTAATTAAAACACGTAAGCAGCACAAACAAGAAAGTTTTACCATTTTATACTCCTTTTAGATATCATATTTATATAATATATGTTTTCAACATGAAATATGGTTAATTATGTGATCATTGGCAACGGTAAGTATTATGAGGTAGATTAACAAGTTAAATTTTATGTGCCCACTTGCCCCGTAGAGTTGAGTAACTGCAATTTACAGTAGTTTATGACTTTATTCTAAGGTTTTCAATGTCTCGAAAAGATACCTTCCCATTTGTGCGGATATCAGCGAATACAGGGTGCGCCATCTTTTATGCCGGTCAATTTCTATATAGGAGGTATTTTATTTGGAGCTTTTTGGGGTTTTTTGCGATGATAGCGACTCAAGAGTCTGCCTTGAGCTCTGCCTCTGTTTTTACAGTACCTCCATAAACTTAAGTCAGGAGGAGTCAAATAAGGATATCCAAAATCAAATCATGTGTCCCTTTTTTATGTCAGATGTCCATGGAATTTCCGTTGCAGAGACATAATGAACATACTTCCAGAGATATCGAATTTTATCGACTGTTTCGTACTGTTTGAAAAAAAAAAAAATAACTCTATGATTCTTTTGGTCTGGTCCAAACTGTCAGTACCTACTAGGTCATGGAATGGCGTTTCTTGAATCTTGAATAAATTTTTTGTTCCTCAAATGTGGCATTTTTGCCAGATTATGCCTGTTGACCACGATATTTTCAAGGATATAACAAATGAGTTAACACAACTGCAAGGCTATTTTCAATTCAAAGAGTCACTATCTTGGCATGCTGTTTTTTATATCATACTAGTGGTCCCGGCAAACTTCGTCTTGCCATCAAGTAGGCTGTTGAAAAGTGTCATACAATCTCCCAAACAAAATGGCACATTAGTTTCCTCCCGTTTCTAAGACTATTCCGAAGACTTACCTAATTTTTTTCTACGCACGAACACGTCGGAACCCTTGGCTAATGCAACAGTGAAAGAGTTGTGACAATCCATTGGACTGTTCTCTACCCATTTCGTGACATACAAACACCATTCCATTTTTATTTATATAGATTAATTGTGGAAAATATGACAATATTAACCCAGCAGCAAGTGATATTAATTTGTAAAAATGGTTCAAAAGAGCTCTATTTCGTATCAATCGTTTGGCAGCGTCCATTTATTACGTAACGCTAAAATCGGAAATTTTTGACCACCTCACCCCATCCCCCTCCGTAAGGTTTTTTTTTTGTATGGCAAAAATAAATGCTCGAGCCTAGTCTCCCCTTCCTTTAGAGCGTGACGTAGTTTGTGAAATTTTCAGGATGGTTGATTAGATCTCATCGATCGAGTATATTTTTTTACATACAATATAAAAAAACATTAATGATAGGCGAATCAAATTCTCAGTTAATGAGCAACCGAAAAACTCTTATCTGAGAACCTGGCTTTGTCTCAATAGGGGTGTAATTGCAGACAGAAGGAAAAGGAAATTCATTGTTCTAAATATGAAAAGAAACAGTTATACACTAGAATCAAATACACACTTAAATCCGAATGCCGATCTCAGCTGTGCAATTCTCGGTAAAAGGTCGTTTGTTGACATCTTAGTAAAAGTGACGTTTGGTGACGACACCTAAAGGTGCTGTTTTGAGTAAACTTGATGTTAGGCTGACATATCAGTTTGAATTAATTTGCTGACCGCTCAGCTGTGCGGATCTCGGTAAAAAAAAATGAAAATTTGTTGAACTCAACTGAGTGTGTCCTCCACGAGTAAGTGTCCTATCCACAAGTTCACATAGGACAGTTATGTCTATTACAATATGTAATCTTACATATCTCTGTTATATCAACTTTCATTTGAAATTTGGGCTACCATCGAGCTTGAGAGAAAAAAAAACTGTCTTTTACCACGATAATATTTGTAAATATTGTACTTCAAGGAACAAAAATTTAAAATAAAAAAAAAATGTTCGGGATCCCTCGGAGGATTTTTTTGGGGATCCCGTCAAATGAAAGCTAAAAACCTATATTTTCGAATGGTGAAAGATTTAGCGATGCCTATTTTTTTGTGATAATATTGTTCTACCAGACACGCCGTTCACGCATACTCTCCGATGTACTGAAGGTCAACGGTTTCGGCATCGCAGCGCTGCAGGAGGTGTGCTGGACAGGTTCGATGGTGCAAACATTCAGAGGTAATCATATCATCTACCAGAGCTGAGGCAACACACACGAGCTGGGAACAGCTTTTATAGTGATGGGTGATATGCAGAGGTGCTGATCGAGTGGTGGCCGATCAACGAAAGAATGTGCAAATTGAGGCCCAAAGGTCGGTTTTTCAACTTCAGCATAATTAAACGAGCACAGCCCTCACTTCATGGGGCCCAGATAGTCGTAGCGGCAAACGCGCAAACGGTAAACGCTACCGGAGGAGCGTAAACGCTACCGGAGGAGTGGAAGGAAGGAGTAATATGTCCCATCGACAAGAAAGGCGACAAGTTAGATTGTGAGAACTTTCGAGCGATCGCCATTCTAAATGCGGCCTACAAAGTATTATCCCAGACCATCTTCCATCGTCTATCATTTAAGCGAGTTCGTGGGAAGTTATCAAGCCGGCTTCGTTGACGGCCGATCGACAACAAACCAGATCTTTACTGTACGGCAAATCCTCCAAAAATGTCGTGAATACCAGGTCATACGACAGTATCGACCGGGTAGATCTATGGAAAATCATGGACGAGAACAGCTTTCCCGGGAAGCTCACAAGACTGATAAGAGCGACGATGGAAGGTGTACAAAATTGTGTGAAGGTTTCAGGCGAACACTCCAGTTCGTTTCGATTCCACCGGGGACTACGACAAGGTGATGGACTTTCGTGTCTGTTGTCATCAGTGGAAGTCGGGCCTACTATGGCCTACCCGCATCAAATGTACCATGCACAAAACGCTCATAAGGCCTTGTGGGCTTCGTAGCCGTGCGGTTAGTGTCACCAGGCATTTAGCCGCATCGTGCTAGGGAGTGTGGGTTCGATTCCCGCCTCAGACCGGTAAACTTTTCGTGAGGAATGTTTTCCGACTGTGCCATTGGGCGTTGCATGCTAGTCCGTTGTCTAGTGTGGGACTTCCTTCAAAGGGCATAAATTCCCACTGGAAGCATTAACGTGTCAGTGTCTTTTTTTTTAAGGCCGGTAGTCCTCTACGGGCATGAAACGTGGACGATGCTCGAGGAGGACTTGCAAGCACTTGGAGTCTTCGAACGTCGGGTGCTTAGAACGATCTTTGGTGGTGTGCAGGAAAACGGTGTGTGGCGGCGAAGGTTGAACCACGAGCTCGCCCAACTCTACGGCGAACCCAGTATCCAGAAGGTGGACAAAGCTGGAAGGCTACGATGGGCAGGGCTTGTTGCAAGAATGCCGGACAGCAACCCTGCAAAGATGGTGTTCGCTTCGGATCCGGTTGGTACAAAAAGGCGAGGAGCGCAGCGAGCTAGGTGGGCGGATCAAGTGCGTATCGATTTGGCGAGCATGGGGCAGAACCGAGGATGGAGAGATGCGGCCACGAACCGAGTATTGTGGCGTGAAATTGTTGATTCAGTGTTATCTGTTTAGATGTTAACTAAATAAATGAATGAACACCAATCTTTCTGATAATGACGATGGTTACGATGATGGAGCGTTGAACGTTAAGGGAAATTCACATATTTCATCATGCTGTGGAATGGAGAGGGAGGCCTAAATAGTCTAGTAAAACATTTTATTATAATGTTGAAGTGGTGTATTTTGACTACTCACAGTGAACCGTTAGTTGTGAGATGAATCAATACTCATTACGACCGATATGGAAATGAATACGACGAATGTTGGCAACGGTAAATAATAATTTCATTGCATTTTTTCCAATTAACGATCTCGATTTATCAAAATCTTATTGCACAATGGGAAAGAATAGTTTGGCATCGGATTGTATCAGCATCATTCACTGCAATACGGGGAAAATTGCAGGTTCTTACTGGTCAAAGCTTAGTAGGATTGATATTAGCACATCACCCTACTGCGCATTTATTTCACCACTGGACTTTCGCAGATGTTGAAGTTTTTTCAGGTACGGAAACGCTAATTAAATTGCATTAAGTAGAATTTGTGTCTTCAGTGGACTAAAAATAAATCAATTACAATACCTTTCAGGTGATTATAAAACGAAGCCAAACTTTGAATTTTCAAGTGCACAAGACGAGAGTATCTGACAACAGATCGCATAGAAAACCAATCAACTTGCTTGCTTCCTGGTTGTGACCAATGGGATAGACTTTTAACGCGGAGTGCTGTTTGGTTCTCAAGTCTTGTGCTCTTGAAAATTTGAGGTGTGGCTTCGTTCTATAATCACCTTCATGTACTCTAATATTTTCAACAATAAATTTAGGTAAATTATGCCAGTATAACTTAAATGAAACATTGTCATGCAATTCAATTATAAATACCATAATTTGGTTGCGTATTAAGTAAACTATTTTTTTTATTATTATTATTTCAATCAAATTTTCTGCGATGAAAACCCATTTAAGCAACATTGTTTTTCTACAAACCCTCCAGCTGAGCCATCTTTTTCGAACATCAATCGCGCAGCTTACACTCACCAACAAACTCGCGCAAACGAATTCTCTCGCGAAAAAGAAAACCCGATCGCGCATACTGGCCATCATGGAATCACGAACCCCACAGTGGACTCCCGCTTCGGTTTACTCGCGGACTCCGATTCAGTCTGTAGAGATTCCGCTTCGCTGTCAGACGCAGACCCTTTGTTTGCTGCGCGGATCGCCGTCCGCGTCTGTGAGAAAGTGACCTCCCATTTCATCCATCCAACTGCCTCTCTATCTTTCTTGAAGGTGAATCAGAAGGCCCCATTTTCGTCGCTATAAGAATCGATCGCGGCCGAAGAGATCGCAAGAATTGTGCGATTACGGATCTTTTTCACAGCTACCTTTGATGCAGTGCTGCACAGAACCAGAACGAAATCGCGAGAGAATTTCGCTTGTTTGGTGAGAGAGTATGCGATTTTTATTCGCTTCAGAATTGAGGAAAACTCTGACAACGAATGAATATAGTGCTGACGCTTGCCGTATGAATGAGTTCTGAATTTGAAGGTTAAATCCATTGTTTTTGTGATCGTGGGTGACATCAAAACAAAAACAGAAAACGAGAATAATGTGAATAATTTGGAATGCAGTTCTAAGTGCTAATCAACGCCGCATCCGTTCGGGTGGCCATAAAAAAATCAGTGTTCAGTAGTGACGGAATCGAGTGAATGACAGCTTTGTGGGATTCGGGAGCGAAAAAAAACATCAAGAATTGCGGAATTGCGGTCATTTATTCGGACGACTATCGACAGCAACAAAAAGTCGATTTGTACGGATCGTAGCAGGCGAGAAACGAACGATCAAGCGCAAAAGCCACAAATTGATTTGGTACGTTCCCGAAGGAAGCTTGTGAAGAAATTCCTCTTGACCAATCTCGTTTTTCTCCATTTCATCCAGCTTTTCTTTGCGCAAGAGGGAGAGAGTGTCACAACTGTTGTCGTTGTGTGTATGTGTTGGTGAACCAAAGAGCAGAAGAAGTTACAAGACGACAACGTCGACCAGGTTCGTCGCCTTGAAGACAAATTCTTCTTTCGACACAACACAGAGAAAAAAAAGTAGGCGACGTCTCGGTCTCGGTTGAGTGACCTGGCAACTGGCAAAGCTCCGAAATTGATTGACCCCGAAAGGGCCTACTTTGTTGGGTGGTGATTTTTTTTTCGGTTTTCTCTTGTTGTCTAAGTGACGCGGTGATTTCGCAAACAAGTGACGAAGTGCGATTGTTTTCGATAGAAAAAAAAATCGACAATACATTGTCCGATAAATTTACTGAGGAGAAAAGAAGCGCTCGTAAATCGCGTCGTGACAAGCTTACGGGGAAAACTGAAGGCAGAAGAGTTGTGGTGCTGACGAATAGTCTTATGAATTTTCCTATCGGAAAGTTCATGAAGGTTTGACAAGTGAGTTTCGGAAGAAACTGAAACACTAATTGAAGGAGCAAGCGGAGGAAAACAGGAAAGGAGGAAGCGCAACCATCATCTTAAAGGTTAGTAATGTTTGATTTCAGGATTTGTAAATCATAGTAGGTTGAGAATACATCGCGCTCTCACATATTTTC
This sequence comes from Aedes aegypti, assembly GCF_002204515.2. NCBI lineage: Eukaryota > Metazoa > Arthropoda > Insecta > Diptera > Culicidae > Aedes > Aedes aegypti. The sequence continues at coordinate 215,688,332 of NC_035107.1, read as the reverse complement.
TTCGAGGGTGCTCATACAACAATTTTCAATCTTTATTTTTGAATGGAATTAAAGTTTTGGAAAATTTAGATACAATATCAAATAGAAACTAAGTATGATGATATGTTTTAACTGGTTTTATCTAAGCTGAAGAAAAAACTAAGAAATTGAAAATTTTGTAATTTGTAATTGAATTATTTACTGCTTTGCTGTAACTGCAAACAATAATTGAAATTTGTTCTTGAAATAACATGTAGTCCATGAGTCGATGTTCCATTACACAATATCAATTAATGGAACCACAGTAAAAAAAAACTGATTGTTATGATGGTCGCTTCAATCAGCCTTCCAAGGAAGGTCCTTCCTTCGATGCTCCCTTCAGATATCGACTCATGGAGGTTTGACGGTGATATCAAATTTAATTATTTCACTATTAACTACGAGTTTTGATTTGTTCTTCAAAACATAATATGATAATTGACGCGGTTGTTTACTCCTACTCGAGTAAGCAACAGAAAGAGACAGTAGATCTTTGATGCACTGGATACCATTTTTTTACTTTGACTATTGTTTAACTTAAAAACAATTGAGCGTATCCTTTAGACCTAAGGCTGGTAGCAGTGTTTTTAGAGACTAGGTTTCTAATTCAATGCAACTTTTTTTAAAAATCTCTATTTTAACGGTATAAAGATGAAGTTCGGCAAATAATTTGTTCGAAGAAAAGAAACTTTCTTCCATTAATCACCAGCAAGGAAATTTTCTTTTCTTCGAAGAAAATACGCGCTGGAATTAACCTAATGGTCTCCAAAGTCTCTGTATATACCATAATAGTCTCTAGTATTTTTTATTTAACATGCAGTGAATTCTGCTGCCAAATTTTAGAGGTTTCAGAAAAACCTTCAAAGACTATTCCTTAGTTTCTTCATGAAGTTCCTCTCAGACTCCTAGTAGAAAAGCTTCAGCAATCCTGCTAGTGTTTTTAAGAGAGTTCTTACGTCACTTTTTCAGAGACTCCTTCAGAAATCTCTACAGTTTTTTTTTTCAAATAAATCATCCACAGATTCTCACATAAATTCTTCCAGCGGTGGTTCAAGGTGTGCTTAGAAAAAATCTTCAGAATTTTCTTCATGAAATCCTTGAAAGATTTCAACGGTTTTACCGACAGTAGTTTTCCCGAGACTATCTAAGAGTTTTCTCCATAATGTGTTTTGATAATATTCTTCCACCGATTTTCCTAGTTGTTATTATATAGAGATTTTCCAGGAAAATCTTCAAAAATTCTACGCCAATTATTTCTATTAATCCTTCTAGGTGTTTTCATATGAACTCTTAAAAGTATTTATCCACATTTACTCAAAGGAATCGTTCTAAAAATCCCTCCAGGTAACATACGGGGAAATATGTTAAATACTCTTTCAGGAACTCCTCAATATATTTAACAGATTCCTTTTGAAGTTCCTCTAGAAATTTTTCCAGTATTTCATTAAAGGATTAAATGAAATTTTAGTTTAAAAAGTTAATTCTAGTTTAGAGTAATCATTCCAGTAATATTTCCGATCATTTCTACGCAAATTTTTTCAGAGATTTCGTCCAATAATTTTCAAAAAAAAAAAAAAATAAAAAAAAAATCACGCGCGATACTTTACAGAGAATGGCACGATTATTTTGTCAATTACCTTAGCGATTTGTCTAGGAAAGTTTCCTCAAGAGTTCTGGTTTTCTTTCAGAGCACATTGTGGGGCATACTTTGGGGATTTATGAAGTTTCATAAGATGTTATTTCAGGATTTCCTTCTGAAAACCTTCTAAAAAAAATAACCTCCAATAATATCTGGAATAAACTGCTAGGCATTTTGCAGGAGACATCCCTTTGGTAAATCTCCTGACTCTTGGATGCTAGTAAAATCGCAAAATGAACTCTTGAAGAATCTTCGGAGTAATTTCTGAAGAAACTCAATGAAAACGTACATAAAGATAAAGGAACAGTATAAATTGTACTAATGTCATTGGGAATTTCTTTTTTTTTAATATATTTAAATATATTCTTTGGGGAATCTTATCTCCTATTTCCAGTAAGTTTTTGTTTTGTTTTATTGGTTTCTATTTGATCGGTCTTTTTTTTTTTTGTTTCTGTTTAGTCTCTTTTTTCAGGCAAGAAGTCTCTAGACTTCCTAGTTTCAAGACCCTTGTTGCTACCATCTCTGCGTAAACCAGATGAGTACAAGTTTCCTGGAAGTGTTTAGGAAATGTATTATCTGTCAAAAATGCATAGTTCGAACTTCCATCAACTGCCATTCTTGTTGAGTGATCCATGTAATTCGGGTTCAAGCGACTTGTTAAATTCTATCTCAGTTCATGTATTAGATCCTTGTAGTATATATTGCCATCTATTTGAATGATTATTCAAGAAATCCTAAGTGGTTTCTGGATTTAAATGTTTTGCAATTTACTGATATGAATTGTATCCGGGTTCTAACAAGATACTTTCCACATCAATGACGGCAATGCTGGTAGCGAGTCACTTTTTAGTGACTTGGTCACTATTTTCACAAAATTGGTCACTATTTCCGTGATGTAAAGATAAAGCAACTATCGTTATTCGATAGACAAACATTATTTTTATTCTTTACATCTAAAATTCAAGAAAGATAGGAATTTATGGCGATTTTTCTGCAAAACTCCAGGCAAAAAAAAATCTGGCTAAATTTGTTTGTTTGACGAAATTTGTGGTGAAAGCTCGCATTAAATTTGAGGAACAATGTTTGACAGTATTTTATGGGTGAGGTAATCGAATACACCCGCTTCTGTTTTTGCACGGGGGATGCGTACCGTGCAAAAAAAGTTTTCAGTTCAAAATTTCAAAAACCGTGCAAAAAAAAATAACACTAGTTCTCGACGTTTCATGCAAAAATAAGATTTTTGCGGAAAAAAATGTATGGAAACTTTTTTTTGCACGGCCGTGTAAAAAAAAATCCGTGCAAAAACAGAATCGGGTGTAGTTTGATTAAAACCCGACATATTTCCGTCAGATTTGTTAAATTGCAATCAAAATTTCTAGAGTAATTCTTGGCGGATAACCAGAAGAGCCTTCTGACCTACCTTCTAAAGAAGTCTCAGCAAAACTTTTTTTTTTAAATAAATTTTAAAGATCACTGCAGTTTTAAACATGTATTATTCAAGTAACTTTTCTGAAACTCGATAGAAAATTTGTTCAGTTATTTTGATATGAATTGGTTCTAGGGTTTCTTCATCAGATTTAAATGCTGTCCTACTCACTAAAAACTTGGGAAATCAATCCTCAAATTATCCTCATCAAAAAATATTCTATAATTTTACTGCAAACATTCAAATTTCCTCCGGATCTCTTCAAATTTTGGGAGAATGATTTTCATCATGATTGACACCATTTAAGCATAGGCCAGAGCAGCAGAGCCAAAACTTCAACATTTGCATAAATCTAACCAACATCTAATATTCAGCAATCAAGTCGTGTCCTTAACGGATAACTGTTAAGACATGTTTCAGATTACAATACAGTATACCACATATAAAGTTTCGCATAATATGATTGGTTACTATTCATGGCTAATGTTTTCAGTTTTGAAATCACTTTTTAGTTACTAATTGATTATTTCACTTGTTTTTTTTTTTAATTATTTTGCTGTTGCGCTGCTTTAATTGATTATTGAAAGAGTTTTATGGAGTTTTTTTCAACTATCTATTTAGATTGGTGGAGAATGACGTCTTAGCCTATCTTAGTAGATTTCTTACATTTTTCTTTCTATTTTTATCTGATGAGATTTTAGGAAGATTACTTGCGATTCTTGAAAACAAGCCTCTTCGAACGCAATTAACAACCTAACATACTTAGTATTTTTTTATTCGTACCCAGGAATTTTTACAAAGGTTTATTCAAGGAAGACCATACAAAACTAATCCAAAGATTTATCCAAGAAAACATCTAAACCTTTTGCAGTAATTTCTCCAACAAAGCCCATAAAGGATTCCTGCAAGGACTAGAAGTTCCATGCATTTTAAAAAGGATTTTTTTAAACATAGCACCAAGAACTTCTCTGGATTTTATTGATTTTTTTTCGTAAAGAAACCTGTAATTTCGAGAGTAATTCCTCAAATAATGAGTCCATTGGTAAGTCTCACTGCTATATTATATTATTTGCAATTTTTCCAAAGATTATTGTAACATTCTTTCTCATTGGAAATACTACTAGCATTTAACCTTCTATTCATTTGGGTATACTTAGAGCCCTTTCACAGTCATTAACTCAGAATTTTCTTTGCCATAGATGCCATTTTACATTCTTATATCGTGTTGCAAGTACGATGATTCACTATGCTTTAGAAAATCTATGCTAAGAAATGCTTTAAATCCTATAAGATTTTTTAATTACAACCTTCTTATCCCAAAGTGAAAAGCAATTCTTGAAATCATAATAAAGAAAGTCATCACCGAAAATGCTGAAAACATCACAGAACACCATTTTTATGGTAACGATGGTAAGAAACATACTGTTTCTGTTCGGGATAAACCACTGTGACCAGTTTTCTTTGATCTTTTGTGGTATACCCGTGTCCTTTGTTTAGTGCATGTCGTTCTACTTCATTACTATTGAGAAATAATGAAGTAGTCGTTTTTTTGTACAATTATCATTCTTTAGCATTTTGCATAGAGCCTCTTTAGAAAAAGATACCGCTATTTATACCTTTTGGAGAAAACAGTTTGCACCATTAAGCTCTCAAAAGCACGCCCTTCATTCAGGCTCGGCCACAAAGCTGGTTGAATGGTACTGATTTTGACCATGCATCGGTACTCCAACGTATCAAATTATTGGTTCTACTAATAAGGTTCAAAGTCGTTTTTTGAACGGTGAACAGGTTTCATCACATTAGACATTTAGATTCCTTGAAACAAGAAGCTTGTTTTATAATGTAGGAAGTCTGGTACTCCACTGATTCGGAATCGTTTACATCTTATATATTAAAATATAAGCACTTGAACTCGGAAAAAAAACTTGTCTCATGAATTGAAACAGCCTCAGATGATGATTGAGTCATTTTTCCACTTCGACCTCTAGGACAAATAGGTGGGTCTTAGTGACTTGTTACTCTCTTATACTCTTCCGACTATAACTTATCAGTATTAACAAGAACAGATACAACAAGAGTACAATATGGCAGATCTTACATCGTACCGCACCTCGAAAAAGTGCTCTACCCACGTTACGAGATATAGAACATATGGGAGATTGGATTTTAACACATTTTTAAATATTATCCGCCCTATTGGGGATGTTGTCACAAGGATAAGGATCTATAGTATCTCAAGATACTTATTCAGAGACTATTCTAGAGATTCATCCAGAGATAACTCCATCAGTTACATCGAGGGATTTATTTCTGTGATTCGTCATACAGTTCTTCCAGGAACTCAAGAAATTCCTGTACATTTTTTCACAGAAATCCCTTCAGAAATTCCTCATATATTTTTTCACTATTGAAGCCTGAAAACTCTTTTTGAAGAAGCGCTTTAATTCAGAAGATGGGAAAACTTCTCTGCAGATGCTGATAAAGCTATTTCCATAAACTTATATCTACCTTCAGAAACAGAGAACATTTCTTTCTGCATTCTCTTTGAAAATTTATAAAAATTTTCTCTCTGGTAGCATAAAAAGATTTTCACTGGAAACTAGGAAAGTTTCTCGTCAATTGCTAAGAAAGTTTCTTCCCAATGTTGAGAAAGTTAACTTTCAAAAGCCTGGAATGCTGGTGAAGCTTCTCTTCAAAAGCATGAAAAGTTCCATTCATATTCTCAGAAAGCTTCCTTTTACAAGCTAGAAAAGCTTGATGCTGGAAATACTTTTTTTTAAGCTGGGATTGCTTTCTTTCAAAAGTTACTTCCTCTTATAAAAACAAACATCAATGCCTTAATATTAGAATTAAAAGAAAATCCTTCCCTGCGGTTGGTAAAGCTTCTTCTTCTTTTCATGAGACGAGAAAGCTTCCTTCTAGCAGCTGGAAAATTTCAATTCAGAAGCTGTCAAAGCTTGCCTGCAGAAAATGCGTTAGCTTCTTTTCAGAGCCATGGAAAACTTTCTTGCTATGCATTGTAAAGCTTACTATTAAAATCGTGACAAGCTTCCTTTCTCAAGTATTTGAAGCTTGCTTCCAAAAGTATAAAAAGCTAAGTTTTCCTTACAACGACTTGGAATGCTCACTGTCAAATCATGGATAATGAGAAATGAAGATGAGAAATCCTTGTTCCAGAATATTTTCCAGAAGCTAAGTAAGTTTTCTTTAAACAAAAATCAAAATCCTTCTTTCAAAAGATTTAAAATTTTTGTTTTGAGAAGGCTTTCTTCCCATAGGCATGAATGGTTATCAGGCTTGAGGGGGAGGCATGGCTTCTTCTTATAAAATGTTGGAGTCGTATAGATTTTAACATAACTTTTCAATGTTTGTTTCGTTAATACATATTTGAAATCGATTCTAGTGGAGCACTTTCATAAAGATGTAGATAAAATCCTGAGAAGTGTCGCAAATCGATTGATCAACATTATTTGATACCATATGTCACTTTCATGTGAAGAGAGTGAACGTAGTTAAAAATTTAATTTGCCAAGATAACGTTTTTTTACCACATCACATAGGTCTCGAATGAAATATAACTGTTAAAAAGGGGTCTTAAAGCAGCAAACTAGTTAACCCTTTCATTTCGGTTTGAATTAGAATTCTAACAGAATTATAAAACAGAAAATTTTTAAATGTTGGATTGGTTGAATGAAAGTGCAAAATCAATGTGAAAATCTAACGTTTTGTAGCCGAGAACCCGCAAAAATCCAATCTTTGAAAGTCGAAAACTATTGCACGACGTGCAATGCACGTTTGAACATAAGGATTATTGTTGCTCAGCATTCGTAGTAGAGTGTGATTAATTTCTCCAAACCTCTAAAAAGATAAGAAATGTGTACCAGTTATTGTCATAGTGGTTCCCTATTTCGCCATATGTAGCATATCGTAAACTTTAGCATTTTAGCACTAATAAACGCCAAAAAATGAGATCAATCAAATTATCAAGTATTGCGAAAGATAGAACTTCTATGTACATAACTGGTACATCTGCCCTAACTAATAGAATTTTTAAATTTTCCTTAAAATTTGTACATTGGATTGAATAATACCTTTTATGTAAAACTTGAAGACTTTTCGTGCTAACGCTGCATGGCTATCATAAAATTGAAGGGTTGAAACATTTATCAATTAAAACTGTTGACCTCAAATTCTAACGGTAATAGCTGGTCGAAGTAAGCAAGATGGACGGTACTTTGTTCATGGATTTAATAATATACAATTTTGATGGCTTGTTCACTTTTGGACTATCAAAAAATCGAATAAGAAATTCGGTCGGTCTTAAAAAGTACGACTAAGAAATACATATTCATTGATAAATACATGAGCTCATCCTCGAAAAACCATCAATTTTTAACCGGGAGACTGTCCGAGATGTTAGTGAAGGACGACTAACGACTGTTTCATAGAACTTGGTAAAATAAAGAATCTGAGTCAAGAGAAATTGAAATTAATTTTTAAATTAATATTTTGTGATTTTACGTGAATAATTTTCAAATAGTAGAGTGACGTACAGAAAACCCTTTCTAGATATTATTTCAAGATTATTATTTTTTTAAACTTGCATCTGTGTTTTTAACAGCAAAATTTATCTATTTTTCCTACAAGTAACACTACGTCTTCTAATTAAAGACATTTTACATAAATTCAAAACTATCTATAACGAAAGGAACAGTTTGTTTGAAACGAATTTCCTTACAGAATTGTTATAAAGTGAATCTTATATACAAACATTTCACAGTTACAACGTTTCGCACTGTAGTAGTTATGTATACAGCTGAGTAGGCCATGTTATCAAAAATGAGCATTATCATTCAATCTGTCAAGTGCACAAGCACCACATTGGCGACGATCAAGAACCCAAGAACAGTGGATAAACCAGTCGGAAGTTGGATCAGAATAGATCTCAATGCATCTATAAAGGGTAACTATAAACGTATGATTTTCCGAAAGATAGAAACTTATCGGAAAAAGAAAACTCTCGCCTCAATTGAGGGAGATGCCTTAGCGGTGGATGAAAATTCTACCGGAGAAGGCAAGCGAAGGGAGATGCCTAATGGGCGAATGAAAATCCATCAGGAGTAGTCAAAAATGGACTCAAGGAATGTAGAAAAAAGTTTGAAAATTTGACCGCACCATCAAAGAGATAGAAAAGGGTACGGATGTCAAAACCAGATATAAATTCGGGTTTCTATGGTAAATAAATTTCCCATAGAAGGAAAAAGATTCCTAAGCGATAGGTAAATGTCCAACTGGAAAATTCATAAAAAGAGAGACCTACGTGCTCAACATATACGTAGGAACAAATTTGAAAATCGCCGGAAAAAATAATCAATGTCAAACAAGACCATCTCTCATTATGGAAAAGAAGATGTGGTAGTTATTTATATAGCTGAGTAGGCTATGCTATCAAAAATGATCATTAACTGGGAGGGAGGCACCGATACTACACATGAAATATGACACAACACGCTCACCAACGACAATCAAGGCAGGCTAGGGGAAAAACGCTAGTTTTCTTTTATTGTGTACCTTCGATATTTCTGGACAAACTTGGAAAAAGGGCCATAGTTTTATGTGCATTCAATTTTAATGATGATTGGAAAATAGTAAAAAGATGCGTGTTTCATTACTTTATATTCGATCAAATTAAAAGGTACTAACGTGGCATTGCTTTTGGGTGTTGCAGGAATTGATTTTCATCCGACTGTTGTCAACTTCGTTGGAATGCAAAAAATGTTTTGATCAATTACGCGCTTTTATCAAGTTTGTCCATTCTTCAAGATCTGGGCTCACAGTGACAGTTCGTGACAGCAGAATCTCGGCTCACTATGACGTACATAAATTTTGTATCGGTTGCTCCCTCCCAGATCATTAACATTCAAACTGTCAAGTGCACAAGTACCACTCGTACTATAAGTCAATACACGGTGCCCCGAAAGACCGTTATTATGCAAAAAAAATGTCCATCAAATTTGAGTACAGTGCTCGATTCCTGAGGTTATTCTGCACCTCTGGGCCAATTTTTAAAAAAATCCCTAGGAGGAATCTCGAGAAATCTTGATTTGAAGTTTTTGACTGAAAATTTCAATATAAACCATATTAAAATTACTTAAAATTACTGAAAAAAAACCTACAAAAACACTCAAAAAAGTGGCCAAACTGTTTAAAATATACAGTATACAATTGGGTTTTTTTTTTATTTCCGTACGGGTTTGGGCCGAAAGGTCTCAGATTTTCATGAAACTTTTTCCACAGGCAGGGCTCATCAATATATGAATAAAAAAAAATTGAGAAAAATTCAGGGTCGCCTATTTTCCCGGAAAACTCAGTTAGAATTTTTTTGTTTTCCTCTGACACTACTCACTTTGAAAAATCATAACTCAAGAAAGAAGCATCGTAGAAACAAAGTTTTTTTTATGAAAATGAAAGCAAATTTTACCAGGAATAAAAAATAAATTAACTGGAAACAGTTTTCCACAAAATTTTCCACCGTTGAGAAAATTCGTAAAGAAAAGCCGGAAAAACTATGTTCCTTCAAAAATATATTTTTGAGAAGGTAATTTCATAAGCTTTAATCGCTGAAATTTTTTAAATGTACTTTTTTGTACATTTGAGAATTTACTAGCAAAAATGCTTCGTTCGTCTTTTGGTATAAATGAATGATATTTTTTGTTCCAGGAATTGGAACAAGGTTAAAAAATGTCTCCTGAAGAAATTTTTCAGCCTCTGAATAGTCATTTTCAGTTGCATAGATAAATTCCCAATCTTTTTTAAATTGGTCTTTCACCTTTTGCGACACAGCCCAGTCGAAAAATTGTTTGGCGTTATTAATTTCTGCTGACTTTCTAATACTAGCATCTACATATAGCTTATGAAATTACCTTCTCAAAATTATATATTTGAAAGTTTTCCACTAATTGGAACATAGTTTTTCCGGCTTTTCTTTACGAATTTTCTCAACGGTGGAAAATTTTGTGGAAAACTTTTTCCAGTTATTTTTTTTATTCCTGAGAAAATTTGCTTTCATTTTCATAAAAAAAAACTTTGTTTCTTCGATGCTTCGTTCTTGAGTTATGATTTTTCAAAGTGAGTAGTGTCAGAGGAAAACAAAAAAAATCCAACTGAGTTTTCCGGGAAAATGAGTGATCCTGAATTTTTCTCAATTTTTTTTATTCATATATTGATGAGCCCTGCCTGTGGAAAAAGTTTCATGAAAATCTGAGACCCTTCGGCCCACTTTGTACGGAAATAAAAAAAAAATCCCCAATTGTTACCGTTGTTATGATCAGATATATTTACAACTGACTTAACTTACCGGAGTGGCTTAAGTATGTTTTTACATGGCTTGGACCAGTAAGCTTATTTTAAGAGAATTAGATTTCATGATATTGATGTTATGTTTCAAAAACGTGAATTATTCAATGCAATTATGAATTATGCAGTATGAATGATTTGAACAGAAAAGCTTCTAGATCATAACATATAGAAGCTTATGTTTGTAATCCTTCAAAGCTAAAGGGAATTTGATTTTATAAATAACAATACGACTACAAATGGATGAAACCAACTCTTTCTATTGTAAAACGTGCTTCGTTGAACTTCAACTTCGAGAACATAAAGGACAAATAGGAGACAGTATAGCAATATGAGACGTTTTAAAACTGCGTATTGGTATTGCCTGTCAACCAATGATCATCCAGATGTTTAAAAAGCCCGTACTTTGCCAGTATTTCTGTCAGAACCAAATGTTCAACCTTGTTTCAGATGCTGAGTAAGCTTTCTTTTTCTTTAATAAAATTGGATACATTTTTACTTTCAGAAGCTTAGAAAGATTTTTTTAGAATATGCAATGGGAAATCTTCAGAGCACTATCTTAAGGATGGTTAGTAGAATCCCTGAAAAAATCTATGGATCAATGTTTTTTATATAAATTTCTGAAATGAAAACGAAATCTTTCTTTTGAAAAACGAAACCAAATGCAATGGTAAATTTAAAACTATAATGTACTAAAAAGCCTTAAACACCTCGATTGTTCAGGAAATTTAATTCGTAGATCTCAACGATACCTATCTGGTGATTCGGTTTTCTCCATGTCCGAGCTTTCGTCACTTTCCACTAATCATTTATCATGTCACAAAACTCGAACCGCCGCTTAATCTCATCAGCATTCAAATCCCGTGTCCCTTAGATGACATAACCGAGACGTCCGTCACTTGCATCGAAAAAATTCAACTTCGGCATAGCAGAGGGTGAAAGTCGTCATAACATCTCGTTCAGCCAATCTGAATATTCAACGAAATCCGTCCTCATCTCCCGGAAATGATCGAATTCGCTTCCGACGACGGAATGCGTGAGCTGAACCAACAAATAGAAAGGAAAAACTATAAAAACCAAAACAATAATGTCCCCTGCTTTGGGGGCCGACAGAGGATCATAAACTTTCGCCGACTAACCCAGGAGCTATGATCCTCGACGATTCGATCGTTAGCAGTTAGCATACGAAATGACTGAATGTCTCAGCATGTGCATTACTAATACGATGACTTGGGATTCGTGCAATGATTTGCCAGCTTTTATCAAATCCACGTGAATCTCAGTCTCAGGAGAAAGCACGATCACCTTGCTAGAAGAAGCCGCCGCTGCAGTGTGCTACGTGACGTTTGGTGTCACTTCGCAATTAGTCACCCTATCGTGAAGCATCTGTCGTTGGGATCTTTACGACCAGGCAGAAGCGCAGTGAGCTGAGTGATAAAAGTGAATGGATGAATTCTTCAACTGATCGCGACGCAGCGGTGGTCTCGTCAGAGGTCTCTGAAAACAATCTTTGAGATAGCCAGCATTGAATGATGGAAAGTTTGTGGCTGTGGACAAGAGTTCGTAGGTTGCTTACTGAAACTTATTTAAAACCTGGATCTAAACTCAAAAGGGATCCAAACTTTTATGTTTATCGTTATGATCGACTGGATGGAGCATGTAAGGGAGTTACTTTCATCATTCAGAGTTGTATAGAACATCAACTTTTTTCGTCATTTAAAACCAATGTTTTTGAAACTTTGGGTACTTATATAAATATACTTTCATTGCTGCCTATTTGTCTTTTCAATACACTGGGCAGCAAGCAAATTTGCTCCAAACTGACTTTCAGAAATTGACACGTAATAAATCAAAAAAATTTTGTCTTTGGTGTCTTCAATGCCAAACATCACTTGTGGATTAATTTCCAACGGCAGAATTTTATTCGATGAGTTAGTTCTCTTGAGGATATTTCTCAATTCAATACCCTGATAGTCCTTTTTGTTTTTCCTCTTCTAGAAACCCGTCTACGATTGATTTGAACTTAACCAATTTTAGTCAGCTTCGTAGCCAACTGGTTACTCATGCTGATTTTGAGTCTGATCATGTCCCTGTTACATTTCAAATATTCCAATCCAGCTACACTTTCAAAAATAAGCCGACTGGAATGCATATGAAACATGTTTCTTTTAAGACAAACTTGATATTGACAATGCTCTTGAAACTTTAACAAATTCATTTGTTGAATGAATGAATTTTCTTTATTTGAGAGACTTTCAGCCCAGTTCATTTGTTGAAGCAAAGGGCATTGCAATGCCTAAATGTGAAGTAAAATTCGAAACCGTTGTGATCTTCAACTCTTGCCGTCTTGAAAACGTGAGAAGAAGGCGATTCCAACGCACTCGCGATCCTGCTATGAAAGTTATAGGGCAGGATCTGCAAAAAAAAACATTTTACTCAATTAAGAAAGAAAAATTTTGATTTTTCTTCTTGCAGGTGATGTTTGCCAGTCACATCACTCAAAACAAAATATCATTTCGCTTTTGAGACCCAGGCCGCCTTCCATCCACAAACCAGCCTCTCTTCCCACGCACGCAAAATGTGCCGTTAATGTATGCATACAGCCGCCGCCCGATCGTGCCTAGAACTTGAAATTTAATACGTTTCGGTTTCTGCAGCGCGCTCTGAGTGCGAAGTGCCGCGCGTTCGCCGGTTGATCCAACCAAGTCACGCAAATAACTGAGAAAGCAGCTGGTCTCTGCTTGTTGGAAGTGCAGCAGGAGGAGACGAGCGGAACCGGATTGCCACGCGATCAAAACCGTCTTCGTCTTCGGTCGTCATCCGTGGAAGTTAGGACTTAGGGTCAAATGGTCCAAAATGCCACTTTAAGGATTTGTGTCGTTTTCTCCTAATGAGATCCATATTTTAACGCCATTCGAAGTTCTAACTGTAACTTTACAATATTTCCTAGCTACCATCATGAAAACATTTCCCAAATTTGAGTTTTTTAACGGGTTTGAATCGTGTAGAAAAGTTGATTGAAAAATGGGGGTGGTTCAAAATGACCAAATGGATGGGGTAAAATGCCATTTAGTATGGAGAATCAGTAGTTAGCAACCATGTTTCTCCATGAGTTTGCTCTGTGGAATGGAAACGCTTATTCCTTAATGAAATCATCGGAAAACCTTAATGTTTAGGCAAAAAAGGGAAAAATGTTGAATTTTACCGGAAAATTAAGAAGAAATCTATGAGTTTATGTCCAAGGGTTGGGGCGGCAACTCTTGGGTAAACATATTTTAACATCGTTTGGCAAAGAATACAAGTTGAAACGAGCTAGGAATGATTTAACGAGGTGGGCCATTTTACCCCATCAGTGCGTCTTGGACCATGTTCCCCTACATGCCACGAAGCTCAATTATTCAAGCTGGTTGGGCTTGTTCTTCGAATCAAGCTTAGGAGGGGGTTCGTCCAGGCACTTTAGAGCGATGCTAAGGTGTATGAATTAGGTCGATTGGTTTTCCTCCGCAATTGGCACGACATGTCCAGTTAGAACGTAATGGCGATCTGGTTAGTGCCAAGTGAAGGACCGATTAATTGGTTATATCGCAAAGTGGATGGATGGTAACGGAATCTAAGCGGGTTTGATCGATTACTATCGCCGGAGTGGGTCATCTTTTGCGTTAATATGACATAGTTCCTGATAAGCTGCGAGCAGTTATGAATCGAAGTCTTAAGCTGGGAAACTGAGCTTCCAGAAGCTGACAAATTTTTTTTTCAGAAACTAGGAAGCTTCCTTCCAGAAGCTAGGAAAGAGTTTTTCAGAAGCTGGGAAAGCGTCCTTCCAGAAGTTGAGAAAGTTGCCATCCAGAATCAGGAGAAGCTTCTTTTGAGAAGCTGGCAATCCTTCCTTCCCGAAGGCGGAGAAGTTTTTACCATAAGTTGTAAAAGCTTCCTCCCAGAAGCTTGGAAAGCTTTCATCCAAAAGCTGGGAAAGCTTTTTTCCAAAAGCTGAGAAAGCTTTTTTCCAAAAGCTGAGAAAGCTTTTTTCCAAAAGCTTAGAAAGCTTTTTTTCCAGAAGTTAAGAAAGCTTCCTTATAGGAGCTGTATAAGCTTCCTTCAAGAAGCTTGAAAAGCTTCCTATCAGAAACTAGAAATGCTTTTATTCAGAAACTGGGAAAGTTTTTCCCAGAAGCTGGGAAAGTTTTTTTTTCCCAAAAGCTGGAAAAGCATACTTCCAGAAGCTGGGAATCCTTAGTTCAAAAAGATGGAAAAGGTTAGTTCCAAAAGCTGAAGAAGCTTGCTTAGTCAAGCTTAGCAGGCTTCTCTTAGGAAGCATAAGAAGCATCTCTCTGAAGGCTTGGAATGCTTTTCTTTTGAAGCCGTGAAATCTTGTTTTTGAAAGCTTAGAATGCTTTCCTCAGAAGCTTGTAAAACTTCTCCCAGGAGGCCTTGAAAGATTCTCTCGGCAAGCAGCGAAAGCTTTACGTCTGAAGCAACGAAAGCTGATTTCAGCTTCGAAAGTTTCTGCCTTTTAAGCTCCTTTCTGAAATCTTGAAAAGCTTTTCGCTGGAAACTTGAAAAGCTTCTATGTGGAACCTTGAAAAGCTTCTCTCTAGCAATTTGAATTGATTCTCTCTAGAAGCTTGAAAAGCTTCTCTCTGAATGTTTGAAAAGCTTCCCTCTGAAAGCTCGAAAAGCTTCTCTAAGAAAGCTTGAGAAGCTTCTCTCTAAAATCTTGAAAAGCTTCTCTCTAGAATCATGAAGAGCTTCTCTCTAGAAGCATGGTAAGCTTCTCTCTGGAAGCTTGAAATGCTTCTTTCTAAAAAAAAATAGCTTGAAAAAGCATATAATCTTGAAAAGCTTTTCTCTGGAATCTTGAAAAGCCTTTTTCTGGATTCTTGAGAAGCTTCTCTCTGGAAGCTTGAAAAGCTTCTTGCTGAAAGCTTGAAAAGCTTCTCACTCTGGATCCTTGAGAAACTTTTCTCTGGATCCTTTAAAAGCTTCTCTCTGAAAACTTGAAAAGCTTTTCACTGGAAGCTTAAAAAGCTTCTCTCTGGAAGCTCCAGAAGCTTTTTTCTCTCTGGAATCTTGGAAAGCTTCTTTCTGGAAGCATGAAAAGCTTCTCTCTGGAAGCTTCAAAAGCTTTTTTCTCCCTGGAATCCTGGAAAGCTTCTCTCTGGATGCTTGAAAAGCTTTTCTCTGGAACCTTGAAAAGCTTCTCTCTGGAGCTTGAAAAGCTTCAATCAGGAAGCTTGAAAAGCTTCTCTCTGGAAGCATGACTTAAAAAGCTTCTCTCTGGAAGCATTAAACGCTTTTTCTCTCTGAAATCTTGAAAAGTTTATCTCTGGAAGCTTGAAAAGCTTCTCTCTGAAAGCTTGAAAACTTTTTTTCTCTCTGGAATCTTAGGAAGCTACTCTCTAGAAGCTTAAAAAGCTTCTTTCTGGAAGCTTGAGAAGCTTCTCTTTAAAAGCTTGGAACGCTTCTCTCTAAAAGCTTGAAGAGCTTCCCTCTGGAAGCTTGAACAGCTTTCCTCTGTAACCTAGAGAAGCTTCTCTCTGGAAGCTTGGAAACCTTCAATCAGGAAAATTGAAAAGCTTCTCTCTGGAAGCTTGAAAAGCTTATTTCTCTCTGGAATCTTAGAAAACTACTCTCTAGAAGCTTAAAAAAAGCTTGAGAAGCTTCTCTTTAAAAGCTTGAAAACGTTCTCACTGGAAGCTTGAAGAGCTTTTCTCTGGAACCTAGAGAAGCTGCTCTCTGGAAGCTTGACAGCTTCTCTCTGGAAGCTTGGAAATCTTCAATCAGGAAAATTGAAAAGCTTCTCACTGAAAGCACGAAAAGCTATTCTCTGGAAGCTTGAAAAGCTACTCTCTGGATGCTTGGAAAACGTCTCTCCGAAAGCTTCTCTCTGGAGGCTTCAAAAGCTTTTTTTTCTCTGGAATCTTGGAAAGCTTCTCTCAAGAAACTTGAAAAGCTTTTTTCTGAAAGATTTAGAAGCTTTCCTCAAAACGCTTGAAAAGCTTCTCTCTGGTAGCTTAAAAATCTTCTCTCTGGAAGCTCGAAATGCTTCTCTCTGGGAGCTTGGAAAGCTTCTCTCTGGAAGCTTGAAAAGCTTTTCCCTGAAAGCTAGAAAACTTCTCTCTAAAAACATGAAAAATTTCTCTTTGAAAGCTTGGAAAGCATCCCTCTGGAAGCTTGAATAACTTCTCTCTGGAAGTTTGTATAGCTTCTCTTTGGAAGCTTGAAGAGCTCCTTTCTGAAAGCTTGAAATGCTTCTCTCACAAAGTATCAAAAGCTTGGACAACTTCTCTCTGGAAGCTTGAAAAGCTACTTTCTGGAAGCTTGGAAAACTTCTCTCCGAAATCTTCAAAAGCTTCTCTCTGGAGGCTTCAAAAGCTTTTTTTTCTGGAATCTTGGGAAGCTCCTCTCTGGAAGCTTGAAAAGCTTCTTTCTGTAAGTTTGAAGAGCTGTTTTCTCTCTGAAAGATTGTAATACTTCGCACTGGAAACTTGAAAAGCTTCTTTCTCTCTAAAATCTTGAAAACCTTCTCTCTGGAAGCTTGAAAAGCTTCTCTCTGGTAGCTTGGAAAGCTTTTTCTGGAAGCTTGAAAAGCTTCTTTCTGATAGCTTGAGAAGCTTCTCTCAGAGAGCTCGAAAAGCTTCTTTTTGAAAGCTTGAAAAGCTTCCCTCTGAAAGCTTGAAAAACTTTTCTTTGGAAGCTCAATAAGCTTTTTTCTCTCTAAAACTTGAAAATCTTCTCTCTAAAAGCTTGAAAAGCTTTCCTCTGGAAGCTTGGAAAGCTTCTTTCTGTAAGTTTGAAGAGCTCTTTTCTCTCTGAAAGATTGTAATGCTTCGCACTGGAAACTTGAAAAGCTTCTTTCTCTTCAAAAGCTTGAAAACCTTCTCTCTGGAAGCTTGAAAAGCTTCTCTCTGGTAGCTTGAAAATCTTCTCTCTGGAAGCTTGAAAAGCTTCTTTTTGGGAGCTTGAGAACATTTTCTCTGGAAGTTTGAAAAGCTTCTTTTTGGGTGCTTGAGAAGCTTTTCTCTGGAAGCTTGAAAAGCTTCTCTCTGAAAGCAAAATAACTTCTCTCTTAAAGCTTGAAAAGCTTCTCTTTGAAAGCTTGGAAAGCATCCCTCTAGAAGCTTGGAAAACTTCTCTCTGAAAGCTTGAATTTCTTCTCTTTGGAAGCTTGAAAAGCTTCTTTCTGAAAGCTTGAGAAGCTTCTCTCACAGAGCATCAAAAGCTCGGACAACTTCCCTCTGGAAGTTTGACAAGCTTTTTTTCTGGAAGCTTGAGAAGCTTCCTCTAAAAGCTTGAAAAGCTTCTCTTTAAAACCTTAAAGAACTCCTCTCTAGAGGCTTGAAAAGCATCTCTTTGGAACCTGGAGAAGCTTCTCTCTGGAGGCTTGAAAAACTTCTCTCTGGATGCTTGAAAAGCTTCTCTCTG
This sequence comes from Aedes aegypti, assembly GCF_002204515.2. NCBI lineage: Eukaryota > Metazoa > Arthropoda > Insecta > Diptera > Culicidae > Aedes > Aedes aegypti. The sequence continues at coordinate 215,670,471 of NC_035107.1, read as the reverse complement.
GAAGCATGAAAAGCTTCTCTCTCTTCCAGAGCTCTCTTCAAAAGCTTTCTTCTCTCTGGAATCGTGAATAGCTTTTCTCTGGAAGCTTGAAAAGCTTGTTTCTAAAAGCTTGAAAGGCTTCTCTTTAAAAGCTTGAAAAGCTTCCCTCTGAAGGTTGAAAAGCTTTTCTCTGGAATCTTGAGAAGTTTCTCTCTGGAGCTTCTCTCTAGAAGCATGAAAAGCTACTCTCTGGAAACTTGAAATGCTTCTTTCTGGATGCTTGAAAAGCTACTCTTCTTCTTCTTCTTGGCATTAACGTCCCCACTGGGACAGAGCCGGCTACTCAGCGTAGTGTTCTAAGAGCACTTCCACAGTTATTAACTGAGAGCTTTCTTTGCCAAAGTTGCCATTTTCGCATTTCGTATATCGTGTGGCATGTACGATGATACTCTATGCCCAGGGAAGTCAAGGAAATTTCCATTACGAAAAGATCCTGGACCGACCGGGAATCGAACCCAGACACCTTCAGCATGGCTTTGCTTTGTAGCCGCGGACTCTAACCATTCGGCTAAGGAAGGCCCCAAGCTACTCTCTTGAAGCTTGAAAAGCTTCTCTCTGGAAGCTTGAAAATCTTCTCTATGGAGGCTTGAAAAGCTTCTCTCTGGAGGCTTGAAAAGCTTTTTCTCTCTGAAAGCTAGAAAGCTTCTCTCTGGAGGCTTGAAAAGCTGCAATCTGGAACCTTGCAAAGTTTCTCCCTGGAAGCTTTAAAAGCGCCTCTCTGAAAGCTTGAAAAGCGCCTCTCTGAAAGCTTGAAAAGCGCCTCTCTGAAAGCTTGAATAGGTTCTCTCTGGAGTTTGTAAAGCTTCTCTCTGGAAGCTTGAAAAGCTTCAATCAGGAAACTTGAAAAGCTACTCTATAGAAGCTTGGAAAGCTTCTTTGAAAAGCTCTCTGGAAGCTTGAAAAGCTTTTTTCTGGAAGCTTGAAAAGCTTCTCTCTGGAAGCTTGAATAGCTTCTCTCTGGAAGCTCGAAAAGCTTCTCTCTGGAAGCATGAAAAGCTTCTCTCTTGAAACTTGAAAAGCTGCAATCTGGAAGCTTGAAAAGCTTCTCTCTGGAGGCTTGAAAAGCTTCTCTCTGGAGGCTTGAAAAGCTTTCTCTGGAGGCTTGAAAAGCTTCTCTCTGGAGGCTTGAAAAGCTTTCTCTGGAGGCTTGAAAAGCTTCTCTCTGGAAGCATGAAAAGCTTCTCTCTTGAAACTTGAAAAGCTGCAATCTGGAAGCTTGAAAAGCTTCTCTCTGGAGGCTTGAAAAGCTTCTCTCTGAAGGCTTGAAAAGCTTTCTCTGGAGGCTTGAAAAGCTTCTCTCTGGAGGCTTGAAAAGCTTCTTTCTCTCTGAAAGCTAGAAATTTTCTCTCTGAAACCTTGAAAAGCTTCTTTCTGAAAACTTGAAAAGCTTCTCTCTGAAAACTTGAATAGCTTCTATCGGGAAGCCTTAAAAGCTTTTTTCTCTCTGGAATCTTGGAAAGCTTCTCTCTGAAAGCTTGAGGAGCTTTTCTCTAGAATCTTGAAATCTCTGGAAACTTGAAAAGCCGCAAAACGAGATTTACGAAAACAGAGATACCTTTTAATGAATTTAACTGCCCATGTTTTAAAAGCTTGTGTGATCAAAAGGATGTTTGATTATTAGAAATTCCACTGACAATTAAGCAGTATCATTGGAATGGTTTTTCAATCGCATTGCCAAGCACATGTATATTGATCAACATATCCTCTCGTCGAGATATGTCAAGAGCCATTCAACCATCTGTCAATTACCCATCAACTTTTAAACAGTTACTATCACATCTTGCTGTATTTCGCGTGCAATCGCACATCGTCGAGAAAGTCACCGTCGTCGCGTTTTTTTTTTCGCGTTGCCGTGAAGGTCAATGGCATCTTTATACATGAGCAAAAGACAATATACAATACGGATCCGTCCGTCGTCGTCGCCGCCGTCGACATGGCGCAGCAATTCACACCGTCTTCTTCGGCGTTCCGCCATAATGATATTCGCCGGGGTCTCTTGCATCACGCATCGGTTTTCAATCAACTAGACAGCAGCAACGGAACGGTACAGCGAGTGTGATCGACCGACAACTGCCATGCTTTTTCTTGTAGGTAACAACGAAGACGATGACTGGTGGTGGGCGGCACAAGTCAACCGGGGGAGGTTCACGACCGCATGTAGTCGCGTGCATTTGGCTGGTTTCGATTTGTCGTGTGAAATTTTCCCGCATCAAGCGAGGACTTGGAGATAACAATTTTGTTCGAATGATCGTCAAGTTTCAGTTAGATGGAACATTCCATTCAGGATTTGGTGAGTACAGGGATGGTAGCGACTTTCTTAAAAATAGTAGCTCATGCCTAAGGAAAAAAGAACAAAGCTAGAACAAAAAGGGATAAAAAACAGTAAGTAACCCAAAGAATCACCATATAGGAGTTTTTACAAGGTTTTATTGTAGAATCAGTCCAGGCATTTTACTAAGAATATTGCGTGAAGTATTACTAGGCATACATTCTTCATGAAATACTTCAAGAATTTTATCAGAACCTGTGGAATAGCTGAAACTCTGAAAGTTTCGGTAGAAGAGCATCTTGAATTTCTCTCCAAAATTCTCTGAAAGCTCTGGATGAAAAATCGTGACTTTAGCGACCATGTCAATTATATATAGAATCTTTCATTGAAATATGATCCAAACCTCTATATTGAGACCTTCTACCAGCCCTGCAGTAAAACAAGATTTACTACAGCAGTTTTTATAAGCCCGCTTCTCACTTATTCGAATACCGTTGAGTCCGGTTCGCTTCACAGACCCCCATCGTAAACCAGCACGCGATTCTACCGGCAAAACCCTCGCGAATCAATTCGCGAGAATGCAGTTGTCCCAACAAGACTATCGATCACCCACCGCGAACTGTGCAACATTTGGCATCGTACAACTCCAACGCGCTATTGCACAACTTTTTTATATTGACGGGCGGTTTTCGATTCGTACCTCCTCCGAGACCGGTCCAGTGTGGGAGCTCTGGGCCAGAACGATAAATTCTCCCTTGGAGAGCGAGTTGTTCCTTGTTTCTTGAAGTTACGCGCATTCCTCGCTGAAGTAGGCTCCCCTTCGTTTTTCTCCGATTGAAGTGCATCAGAGGAAAAAAAAAAGTCAAGAGCTCAATTCTCGACCATCATCTAGGGTAGGTGTGCCGGTATCCGTCATTGTATAAATATTCGCCATATAGGATTATATATCGTTTTTTGAAGGTGTAAGATGATGTGGAAACATTCTCAGAAACCTCAAAAATCCTTAAAATGTTTGCTCCGTTGCACCCTATTTTGTAATGATGTTCCTGAATTTGCCACACATTATTAGATATCAATGTAGGATTCAGAAACCAAAATTGAAAACATGGTGAATATTGGTACAAGTAATCCAGTATTCGCCACCACAATTTTGAATACAAAGATAAGGTTTCTGATCAATTCTTATGTTTTTCCATGTTTAGCCGATTTCGTTAACCGTATTAAGATTTAAAAGTCAGTTGATTAAGAAGAAAATAAAAAAAAAAATCCTTAGGGTAGCGAATACAGGCCCATCTACCCTACCACTAGAGGGAAACCTATCGAGAAACCGTGAAGAGACTGGCCCTTGATTCGTTGGTCTGTTGGCAAAGTGGCGGAGAGCAATAACAACATTCCACATTTGCAAACTGGACGATGATGATATAAATGATGAATCTTCCTCAGCAACAGCACAACTAGGAACGTTTCTCAAGGAGGAAATATTTTCGCGGTTGTTTCTGATGATTCAAACACGCAGCAGCAACTGCAAACAGATAACAAGTAGTGTTACATGAAACGGTTGTTTAGCTAACGAGGTGCGATGTTGACTTTAGGGTCTTCGGAATCAACTGCGAGGTTTGGTAAGCAGCAGCAAAGCGGATGCTTGAAGTTTGTTACGATCGATTGGATTTGAACTAATACGTACTCATACATTTCTGGGAGTAGTTTTGGTTCAAGATAGGCTTTCAAGCTTTCAGGGAGAAGCTTCCCGAATTTCCAGAGAAAACTTATCCAAGCATCCAGAGATTAACATTCTAAGCACCAAGTAAGAGAAAAGTTCAGGCTTCTAGAGAGAAGCTATACTAACATGCAGATAAGCTTCTCATGCATCCAGAGTATTTCATATTTTTAGACATCTAGTGAGAATCTTTGAATGTTTTCAGAAAACAAATTTTCAAGCTTCCAGGAAAAAAAAATAAAATTTCTAAGCTATCAAAGTTAAGATTTCCAAGTTTCCAGAGTGTAGTTTTTCCAGGCTTCTAGCTTCCGAAAATAAAATTTATAACTTTCATCAAAAAAGCTTTTTAAGTTTCTAACAAAAGCTTTCCAAGCTTTCTGATAGAAATTTGTCATGATTCATAACCAAATAGTTTCAATTTTCTATGCTTCAGATGACATACTTTCAAAACTTCCACAAAGAAGCTTTCCATGCTTCAAGAGCGAAGCATTCCAAGCATCAAAATAAAAGCTTCAAATGTGATGCTTAAAAAAAGTTTCCAGGATAAATCTTTCCAAGATATCAGACAGAAATTAACTAAGTTTCGAAAAGAAGCTTCCAAAGACAAACTATCCACGATTTCAGCTTCATGCTGGGAACCAAGCTTCAAAAGATAAACTTTCTAAGCCTTCTAAGAGGAAAGATTTTAAAAATGGTGCAGTCTCCAGAGAGAAGCTTACAGAGAAAAGCTCACAGAGAGAAGTTTATAGAGATGCGCTTTTCAAGCTTCCGAGAAAAGCTTTCCAAGGATCCGGTGAAAAGTTTTTCAAGCTTCAAAAGAGAAGCTTTTTCTAAGGCACAGCTTATCAAGCTCACTGAGTGAAGCTTTTAATGCTTCCAGAAATAAGGTTGCAAACATTCAAAAACATTCTTTTAAGCTTTTCAAACATTCTAAAAAAAAGCTTTTCAAGCTTCTAGGGAGAAACTTTTCAAGCTTCCAGAGAGAATTTTTTCAAGCCTGTACAAGCTTATAGAAAAATGCTTCCCAAGCTTTCAGAGAGAACATTCCAGAAAGATTTTTCAAGTCTCTCGAGAGAAGCTATACAATCTTCCAGATAAGCTTTTCAAGCTTCAAAAGAGAGAGCTTTTCAAGCTTCCAAATATAAGCTTTTCAAGCTCCAATAGATAAGTTTTCCAAATATCCAGAGACAAGCTCTACTTAAAAAAAACATCTATAGAAAATCTTTTCACGCTTCTATAGCGAAGATTTTAAAGTTTCAGGGGAATATTTACAGCTTCGGAGAAGAAGCTTTACTAGTTTTCGGATAAATATTTCCCAGCTTCTACCCAGACATGAATCGCATGAAAGTTCACGTTATAACTCGTTTATTCATACTAATTACATCAAACCCGCAAAACACCGTGGATAAACTCGTCAAATTGATGAGTTTCCTCGCATTAAATACTTTTTTCTGAGTTCAATTGTACATTTTGTTTCGTCTCGTACACTCGTACAAAGTAAGTCGGATCAATCCGTAGCAACTGTCAAATCAACATTTGTTATCATAAGTTAAGTCGCATAACATAACAGGTTAGTTCGAGAGAATATTTATACACTCGCATTGTATGTTATTAATCATCACATAATATATGCACGCATATCGCCTCCACTTTTGTACGTAGAAGGCCTTTTCGCAACATCTTATAAGTGAAATTTAGCACGTACAAAGCCTCCAGGTGATTTCGTTATGCGTACATTTTGGTTGTCTGGGTAGAAAGACGCTTTTCCGTCTTACTCAAAAAAACTTCTCAGTTTTTGGAAAAAGCTCTTCTACCATTGGAAGAATTCTTTTTTAACTTTTGGAAGCAACTTTTCAAGAAATTTTGAAGAAATCGTATCTGGAGCTTCCTCAGTATCTGGAAGAAAGCTTTTCCAGGTTCTGAAAAGAAGATTTTTCAGCTTCTGAAAGGAAGTTTTTCCAGCTTTTGGAAAATAGCTTTTCCACCTTCTGGTAGGAAACTTTTCCAACTTCTGGAAGAAATCTTTTCCAGCTGATTTAAGAAAGCTTTTCAAGCTTCTCGAAAGAAGATTTCTCTGCGTCTGCAAGGAAGGTTTATTTGCGCCTGGAAGAAAGTTTTGCCTGTTTCTGGAATGAAGCGTTTCAAGTTCTCGAAAGAAGCTCTTCCAGCTTTAAAAGGAAGCTTTTCCAGCTTCTGGAAGGAAGTTTTCCCATATTCTAGAATGAAATTTCACCTGCCTACTCTAGCCATTTTATCCCGAACGCAATGTGTAACAAATTTAAATTTTGCTCAAGATTCGACTTAATTGATGCAGCAATTTGATATATTGAGTTTATCGATTTCGCTTGAGCAGTGTTGCCTTAACTCTTCGTGAAAACTGGATTAAAGATTATTCCTATGTTGCTAAGCATTCTATTTTTCTATTGCACTCAAATTTTGTGATTTTGATCTTTATTCATTTTTTCTTAAACAGTGTTGCCAGCCTAATGAACATTTGTGCTTCGGCTCACTGTATGGCATGCATTACTTCTTTCAACTTTGGTGAACATTAAGTATCGTTATCTTTAAAATTGATTTGTATCTGCATATAACACCCCCACATAATTGGCTCTTTTGATAACAACCGAGCAGTGTTCACATTTACCATCAGAATATGGAAACGTAAATGGCCGTTTTGGAAAGTTCTCTTCCACATCCACACGTTGCATCTTTTTTAAAAAATAATTAAAACCCTGATATTTTATACAACCGATTATTTTACGACCATAATGGTCGCTAAAAAAGTTTGGATTGTACATTATAGGGTTTTGTTCTACTTCGTTGTAAGCGCTACTATTCGTCGTATCAAACTTTAAATGTTCCACTACGGCAGATATTCAAACTTACCTGCAACATAGATTCATTATCCAAGTGTAATTTTGTGAAAACTGTTATGGTTTGTACACTTGTACACCAAAAATGCAATAAAACTACTGTATTTCGGTAAATAACTTCAGTTCAATTATCCACTTTGCACTTTTTCACCGAAATCGCATGGACGAACACGATTTGAGAGAAATGCTTAGCGATCGACTGAGCCACACCACTTTCCAACACTTGTTTCTTCCCGCCCCCGTGGGTGACTTACTTCGCCGGGCACTTATTTTCACTATGGAAAACCTTCGTACTTCTTCACGGAAGGATTTCATTCCAATCACACGCCGTACAACTTCAATAAATCACCAAATTTTACGAAATTACCGCAACCGCCGCGTATAATTGAGAATGTAAACAAAGTTCAATCCGTCGTACTGAGAAAAAAAAGCTTGTGCGCATCAATGTGTGCGCAACGCTCGACGTAAAAATACGGTTCCTTTGATTGTGTTGTTTTCGCTGTACTGTGAGCAAATGCCATAATTGTACGGTCAAAAGGAATTGTGTTCATATGTTTGGGCTGAATTTTGATGACAAACAATTAATTTTAAAGGAAATTAGTATATTCCATCATGCTGAAGGTATGGAGGGAGATGCCCGTAGATCTATAAATTCTAGTAAAACATTTTATTATAGCGTTGATATGTTGTGTTTTAATCACTCAATACATACAGTGAGAATGAGAATACGGTAAGATACATTTTCTTTGCATTATTTCCAGAAAGAGATCAAGATTTATCAAAATGTTATTGTACAATGCTAAAGCCGTTTTGAGAAAGAATTGTTTGGCATCGGTTTGTATCAGCATCGTTCACTGTCATACTGGGAAAATTGATCAATGCTTAATACGATGGATACTAGCACATCACCCTATCAATCAGCTTTAACGGAGAACAGTTACTGTCTCGAATTTTTCTAGGTTAACCATAAATCATATTGTAAACCTCAAATTGCCACATAGGGTGGCTGATCCAGTGGTAGTGTGTGTACCAATAATCGCTCGGAGTCACCGACAGGGACGGGTTCACCTGGTAAACGGAGAAGGACCAAATGCGACGGGAACGTCTTCTCGGGAGCTGTTCTTGCTTCTGCACAGAGGCTGGCACGGAATTGCTTTGATAGTTTCGCTCACCTGCAAATGTTCGGAAACAATCCGACGGAACACTTCTTCCTTAATCTTCGGGAAATCTCCGCAATGGAGAATGAAATTACAATTGAAACTGCTTTTGATTCGGAGATTTTCGCTTCATTGAACTGATCCTAGTAATGAACATTTTTTCTGTCGTTATTTTCATGGCCTACTGCTCTCCAACAATAATATTAACGCTTCTAAAAAAAATCTTGGAAATTAGTTAGAAAACTACCACTATTATAGGAACAGAAGTTAGCAAATACCACTATTACCTGAACATGTTCATGTTATGAAGGAAGTGATTTTTTGAAAGATTAAATGATTATATTTTACGTAAAATAGAATAGAATGCTAAAGCTTTCAAATGACGTATTCAGATATAAAAAAGAGCTTCCTTTATTTTTTTAATGTTTTTTTTTTATTCATCAAAACATTACTATTGCCTCTATCACTGGTACAGATGCCCCTTGTTCAGGATATCTAGAATACAAATTTTGATAAAATTATTATATACTCAACTGAATAAAAATCAAATTATTTCATACATGCGCGTTGTTAAAAACAGGATTGATTCGAGCACCGTTCTTTCAGCAGGGCAAATAAAAAACTGATTTGCCGCATGCTACAAAGCTATAAAATACTTTATTGAGTATTTTAATATATATAAAACATACAAAACACTTACAATTACGGAGATTTCTCCACATTGGAACACAACCAATTCCATGCGCCCGATCTGTCTCTTGTTTTCACTAATTATCTAATGTGATTTGGTTGACAGAACGGGGCATGACAGAGAAACACAAAGTACGAACAATAGACATCAACACAAATTACTCCGACACTGCACAGGAGTTCACAAGCTATATTCTCACGTAACACGCGTTATTCGACCTCAATGTATGTCAAATGATACAAACTCTAGTGGAATTATTAAACAGCTCGAAGATTCATTATCTACTTGTTCATTACCCTTGAGCAAAATTAAGTAAAAGTTTTTTCCTACTTAATTTATATTTGGCCGCATACCTAAAATATATGGGGAGTAACATCATTACGAAAAGTAGTATAGCTGTAAAAAATCTATGGCAAAAGGTCGTCGAAAGACAATACGTCGAAAAGATAGAAGGTCACAAGGCAAAGAGTCTAAGGGACAAAGGATCGACAAGGAAGAAAATAAGGCACGAAAGGATGATAGTTCTTTTTCAAAAGAAGGAAATATTTTTCACCAAGCTAAACGTTTTGTTTTTTGATCTTTCGCCCTTTTGTCGTTTTGTTTTTCGATCTTTACTCCCTAAACCGGATTAAAAATGCTGAAAAATCGACTATTCCACATTTCTCACAATCACAGGGGCAATGCGGAGCAATTTGTTTTAGCTTGCATATGAAAGAGCAACTCAACAGCTCTAGGGTATGTGGTAAATAGCGCTGAATACTTTTTATTTATTAATAAAAATCTCCATCCATGCACTATTTTCCTCAACTGCATAATATTCTCTACAAAATAAATTTGAAAAAAAAAGTTCTGCAGCTTTTTACTGCGTCGTTTTTAAACCGGATCCGCCCGAAAAATGTGAAAAAGGTCAAATTTCTGCCATTTTGGAAATTTCTGACGGATTACCTTGATTTTAATTCGAACTGAATCGTTTGAATGTCTAGTTCTTCAGCCTATATTGGAATTCTTAGAAAATTCCACCAGTTCAGTGTTATTCCGGTGGGTGCTTGGGTCAAGTCTGGTAAAAATTACCCCAGCTTCCTTATCAATTAACTTTTAGTCAACTAATTGATACAAATCTGACTTCATTTAAATTTGTTTTCATAGTTTCGGCTGCGGACATCATGTAAAACATTAATTAGACAATGGGATCACTTGGGTAGTTTTAGGATCCCCGTGAAACTGGCCCCCAATAGGCAAATTTTTTTTTTCAAAACTGGCAACTTTGGTATTAAGCAACTTTCACAACTGTCACAACTTAGAGCTGTCATCAAGGCGGCCAATATCCTTCAAATGATTCTCCACGACCATATCTGAGATAGCTTGTAGACTCGACTAGTACACGACACTGAAGATATAGTTGTAAGTTATTCCTTTTTGTGTGTAGTCTACAATGGTTTGAGTAAAGCGCGAGTTACACAGATATTAACGACTGTACTAATAATTTCAACTGAGTATTTGCTGTTAGAGGATTTTATGCATCAGTAGTAAGTTTTCTGTTCGAATGTCAGTATTTTTTTAAAAATGCGAATGTTACCGATAGTTTTGAAATCAGCAAAACTTCGCTCAAAATTTAAGCGAGGCAAAATGTAGCAAAATTTTGCGGTTTCAGCGGAAATAAATGGATTGTGGAGGTGAAAAATGTATCAGCGAATTTATTTGCTAGGTGATGATAATGATAATAATGATCTCGCCACATACCCCTACAATGGTTTGAACACGATATATCTTTAACATAAAGTATTCTTATCATTTTAACCATATTTGCAAACAATAAACTGTCTGATTATTTTTACAAATATAAAAAGCTTTATAAGTTTCCATGGTATACAGCAAAAATTAAAAAGGCAAAATATTGCTGGTCTCAACCACAAATTCTCATGAATTTTGCCAGTAATTTTACCAGTTGAACAAAATCGAAAACTTTGCCAGAATTGATAATCCCGAAGCTGATTTCAAAACAATCTGTAAAATGCGCATTCTCAAGAAATTACACTAAAGATTTTTTTAGTTATACGTTTTTTGCATGGTTTCTTTTTACACGGCTTTCGAAATTTACACAGTACTTTTTTGCACGAATTTCAGAATTAACATGGCTTTTTTTTTTGTTTACACGGATTTTCTTTGATTACCTGTATCTCACGAATTTCGAATCACCGCCAGATAGCCCTTGATATACTGAATAGCCTTGCCGAAGACACCAACCTTCTAGCAGATAAGGCTCTAGAGGCAGAGAAGATTGAAAATTTGTTTTTACTAGCGCCACCAAGCGGATGAATTTCCAATCAGTCCAATAGTCCTTGAACTGCTTAATAGCTTTGCCGAAGACACCAATCTGCCAGCTCATTTGGATGTTGCGATATCCGTTTGAAACAAATTTGGCACCCCTCCTGTCCACGCTCTTCCCGTTGCCTAGAGAAGGGGGAGGGGTCATGAGGGATGTCTTGCCCAAGGGTTGTAATTCCAACTAACCGCATTTACTTTAAAATTTATTTCAAATTAATTGATCTACTTGTTTTCGAATTGTAGTCATTTGAAAATTCAAGGTTCGTCTTGGGCTTTTAAGGGTTAATAGGACGTATAGTGTGGCCAACTATGACCTCAGTAGCTTAAAAAACCCACTGCCGAAGTGAATCAAAAGTGCCAAGAATAGGATCCGGCTCCCTACAGTATCAATAAATAGTATGAGTAGGTAAACAAGAAGCTAGAGAAGTGCATTAGGAGCCAGGTAAGTAGTAACACAAACAAAATAATGTGTATCAGAAGCAAGAAGAATAGCAGCGATAGCAACCGTAAGGACAGGTAAAGCAAATAAAACAGTAGCACGGGAACCAACAAAATCCAAGCAAATGAAAGCAAACACGAAGATAGGTGCGAAGAAGAAAAGGAAAGATGATGCAGCAGGTGGAGAATACGTAAGAAAATGAAAGCCAAGGCAGGTGGATAGTAGCCGCAGAAGAAACGGAAAGTGTTAGGACCTTTACATAGAAAGCAAGGTAAATAAAACAGCAGTTAGAAGAATTGAAGAATTAGAAGAAGGTGGAATTAAGGAAAATAGAAGGAGAATGTGTCTCAGAAGCAAGGAAAACGAAAGAAGATGCGGTTGCAAACACTGCAAGAGCAAGAAAAATATAATCAGAAACATAAAAAACACAGTATAACTGAGAAAAATAAAAGAAGTTTGCAGCAGATAGGTAAGAAGGTGCAGCAGATAGGTAAGGTAAGGTAAAGCAGAGAGAAGCAGGAGAATGTGAGAATTCAACGACAAGAAATAAAGGTCCAAGTAAAGCAGCAGGAAATTTAGCAGGGTCCCAACTAGCAATTCAGAGCCACAAACAAGCATGCATGTTTAATTATTGTTCAATAATGGTAATGACAGCTGAATAAAAAATTTGCTCTATAAAGAGCTGAGAAGGTGCTTTTTTAACACAAACTTAGGTCAATGTTCAACGTTATGCATTAGAATGAACAAAAGTTGAATCGCCACTTATTAAAAGTTTCCAAAGATTTTCATTCGACTAGTCAAGATTGTTTTACTAATGAGCTGAACAAGACATGTTTCCCCCAATTAATAAGCCAATATTTCACTAAACCAATGTATATGTATAAAACGATATTCAGAAGACGAACTAACGTTTTACTTGCGTCGCACTTCAGCTATTTCCACATGTTTAACATAAGCATGAATAAGAGCTGAATAAGTATCTTATAAAATCCTAATTCAGCTTCAGTATATTATAGGAACAGTTGATCCGATAGAGGCCAAAATGACGATCAACAAACACATTGTTCTGCAATAAATAAGCCTTGTGAAAGCAATCACTCTATAGCTAAATTTCATAAAATGGACAAAATATCCGAAATTCGTGTTGAGTTCCGAACGCATTTCAATGCTTATAACTTATGCTTTCTCAAAACTTTTTGAATAGCTGTTCAGAAAATAAACATGGTCGGCCTCCAGAAATGTAGGATTATTTTGAAAAACAAAAACAAACATTTGAGCTAATTATTCATAGTAGGAGCGAAGTACTGACAAACAAAGCGTGATATTGACTTGATTGACATAAAATATCTGAAGACAACATCAAAATTTCGTTTGTTCTTTGTTTGTTTGTTTGTTTGAGCACTTGAAAATATTATATTTATTCGCTTGTTTATATCTCGCACATAATTGTTTATTATGGTTTTATCGCTTAACAAAGCGAATCCTGTGACTCAACGATCCTTCTCATTATCAAACATTTCTCCCAGTAACCTTTGTGGTGACGCAGAGGTAAACACGATCCCTAAATAGCAAAGGTTATACACTAACATTCCTTCCTCCCATCCCACTGCATCTGACTGCAAGGACGTGGCTGGCGTCGTTATTGACCCTGTATAAATAGAGACACTGGATTATGTACACTGAAGAAGATTATGGCCAATCTCAGACGAACTTCTAGTTGATTCTTTATGCATCTTAACTGACTTCTGTCAATCTCGGAATAGCAACAACTGATATGTGTCAATTGTCTACATGACATGACCAATTTTCTATTACTTAGCTTCTCTCGCCTGCCTCTTGTATAGTTTTTTTTGTGAGCACAATTGTTTAACAATACGTGTTCTCTTTATTCAACCGTTGGCGATTGATTTTTAATTTTCATACAAAAATCTCTTTCTCACAAAAATCTCTCTATATTAAAGGAGGTTGAAAAAACGACAAAACTGCCTCATTTAGATAAGGGACAATCCCATATCTTACAATACCTGCGAGTTTATTTTTTTATCTTCAATCTTTTAATATTTATATTGTTACATTTATGAGGTTAAGCATGAGCAAACCATGAGAAAAGATCCCACCCTCTAAGTGTTTTGTTCAAGAGATATTCTTCAACAAGCATTAACCCATTTGAGCTCCATAGAACCATATTCTGCTAGGTCATCCCAACTTCAGTTCATGTCTTACACCATTTTCAACTAGCTTAACGTTCCTTGTTCTGCTTCACTTCAAGAGAAGAAAAACTCGTCTTCAGCCACCAGTGCAACCAGAGGGATACAAGCTTCTCGCAGACATTACTGTTCCGACATTCAAATCCATGCCGTTTTTTTTTCTTGCTTGTCTGCCAAAATCTCACCAGCCTCTCGAAAATTTCTCCTTTCTCCCCATCGATGGCAATGGCGATGATGATGATGATGATGATGATTACGAGCAACGTGATCATGTGTATTTTCACCATTCCGATCGCTGCTGCGCACAGGTGGCTCAGCCAAATTTACTTTTAACGGGCAAAAGTACACAACAGGCAATACGAGTGGATTAGGGCATAACTGTAATGCTCCCCACCACCACACATATATGTGGATACGGGAAAGCACTCGGAGAAGCCCATGCGAGATATACTCCAAACAAGGTCGTAAAAGGCTTGGCCCCTTGCATTTGCGTGGTTTTTGCTTACCCCGTGCCAAATTATAGGGTTTTTGTTAACCAACGAATCAGACGGTTTTGTTTCTACAATGATGATGACGCTGATGCAGATGAAAGGGTATCCATTGGATTCGCTTTCGAGAGTGGGATGTACGTTGAAGCAACGACCTTGCCGGAAATGGGCATGTCCGCAACCCACACCGAGGTCAGTAGCACTTGACGACAGTGTGATTGATGGGTTTTCACTGATCAAAAGTTTCCTGCTAATCCGAGAAGAGTAGCGTAACGGTAATCAGATCTTGAAATCGGTCTAATAAGGCCATCGTGTGGTCTTCATTGCGTGTCTTCAGTTTTCCAAGTCACGAGCTGCCACCCAACTCGATGACCTTTCGACCAATTGCGGCAATTTTTGCTTCTTTCATCGGAGAAGACGAGCCCCGGTCAGTGGAGCAGTTCAGGTACTCCTACCACAAAGGTGGCAATCATAAATTTAGTTGTAGGCCATCACCAGCCATCAAACGTGGCGACGCGTGACGTTTGCCTTAATGCAAGCTGAACAAATGATCGGATGGCCGCCTTACGGAGACTGATCATCGCCGCCATGATCCATAATTCATTCGTGACATACGGACCTTGAAATAGTTTTCGGTTGTTTATTTATATGTACGTTTAAAACGTGTGTTTAAAGTTTTGCTGGAAGCTCAAGGAGAAAGACATCTGTGGACAAAAATGAAGTTTAGTTAACAAGCCGGCGTGGAAACGGAATGGCATGTCAAAGATTATTGGAGCTCTGGATCTCTTTGTAGAGAGTGGGCAGGATCTAGCCATCAATCAGAGGACAGAGAGTTGTCTGAACAAAGAAACTTGTATGAAGATTCGTAACAGAAGGAACCTTGCCTCTTGCACCTTAATTGGGTTTGAGGTGATTTGATGCCTCATTAATGCCCCTATGGCTAATATATACAGGGTATCGGTAAATAATCCGAGCAACAAAATATGAAGAAAATTACACGTTAATGCTTCCAATGGACGATTTGCCCTTTGAAGGAAGCACCACACTAGACAACGGACTAGCATGCAACGCCCAGTGGCACAGTCAAAATACGTTCCTGACGAAAAGTATTCCGGACTGAAGCGGGAATCGAACCCACACCCCTTAACTCGATGCGGCTAAATTCTTGGTTACACCACCCGCACGGTCATGAAGCCCACAATTAGTATATATAAAGTGTGATTTGAACCCAACGTTTTTGAACTACTGTAGTCAGAGAGCCACGTGACTTTCTCGAAATTCAAGCCTACTACTATTACCATTCCCAGAACTGGTTAAAACAAGTAGCTATCAAAACTAAGCTCTAACTAGAGCATTTTTAGACATAGATTTTCTCTTTGATACAGTTCACTCTCCCGTACTCGTCATTCTGTATCTCGATATCGAACTAGAAAACCATAGTAAATGTTAGTTTCCATGGATAACTCGGTGGTCCCTTGTATCGCAGTTGCACTAGTTTTGAGTTCTGTAAATCGATACGTCCCTAACTCGATTGACCCTTCAATATCGAGTTATGGAGAGTTGACTGTATATCAATGATGACCAGAAATACACAATTCCATATTTGTCACCACAGTTTTGTTGTTATTAGATAGGGCGAATCATTCAAATTTAAAATTAGTAATCCCGCTGTTGCCAGTGATCCCATTTTGTGATAATAAAAAAGCAGCTGACACAATTTAGATCACACAAATCTAGATTGCTTCAAGTATAATTCATGACGTTGAAGCTTTAAGTAATATTCTTATTTTTTCTACTTTTTTTCAGGTAATCTATCGAGTGCGAGATGTACGATTCAGATGTGTGGCGAGTAATCTACAGTGTATACCAAATAATCACAGACCATCCTGAAAACAAGTACGTATCTGAAATCGAAAGGTTAATCAATGGTTTGAGTAACACATTATCCCAAATTAGGAATTTGTATTTGGTAGCCATTTTATATAAAATATGTTCGTTGCCTTCCTTAGCCGAGTGGTTAGAGTCCGCGGCTACAAAGCAAAGCCATGCTGAAGGTGTATAGGTTCGAATCCCGGTCGGTCCAGGATCTTATCGTAAAGGAAATTTCCTTGACTCCCCTGGGCATAGAGTAAAATCGTACCTGCCACACGTTATACGAATGCGAAAATGGCAACTTTGGCAAAGAAAGCTCTCAGTTAACTGTGGAACTGCTCATAAGAAAAGCTGAGAAGCAGACTCTGTCACAGTGAGGACGTTAATGCCAAGAAGATGTTTGTTGGATTGTAGCATACCTAACTCCAATCAGAATTATTTCGACCGGCAGTGTAGACACTCAAATTAGTACAGTAAGAAGGTATCTAGGCTACAAATAATAAGGAAGATCGAAGTCAGTAGATCTAGGACCATTATGTGTGTAGTACGCGTTTTTTAAATGTTAACTGTCGTTAAAAGTCCTGTAAATACAGTGCTGTTCTGAATAATAGCAGCGCATGTCAATTTTCATACAAAATGCTCAACTTTGACATGCTGTAGTTTTGTTCCCTTTCAAGCAATCGAGTTGAAATTTTCTCCACAGAACTACACATATAATCAATTTTGTAACTACAAAATTTCAGTTTTTTCTGAGTCCCTGCCGAAAAGTGAGACACTAGGTGAAATTTTTCGAAAAAATAGCAGTTTTTCATTATAAAATTTTTCTTCTACAAATATTTAAAACATTTTCGGTTTAGGTGTAGGTTTGATAAGTAGGAGGAGATTGTTCCAATGGTAAGTAATATACAATTTAAAACTATAATGTCAAGCCGAAATTCAAAATTTTAAAACTGCTATTTTTTCGAACAATTTCACCTAGTACAGGGGATAGGCAAAATGATTGAGATAGGTAAAATTTTGCCCAAATTCAAATGCTTATAACTTTATGAAAAATGAATGAAGTTGGATGCATCTGGAAGCAGTCGACGGCAAATTTGGTCCAGTTTTAGGAACTTCCTTGGCCATGCATATTGGCCACTGGACACCGGAGATGTTCCGGATTTTCTGAGGTCATGTCCAAATGTCATTTTTTCTGTCGCTTGTATTTTTGTGCGGTGTAAAGTTAGATAGATGTTTGCAATTTTCCTAGAAACTAGAACTAATAGGAAGTTGAATGCCACCGGACGCATTAAGATTGGTTGGAAATCTTCAGAAATATGACCATTTCCGTAAAACTGGTTCCGGAAAGCATGGTCAGTCATGTTTGTATTTCCAATCATGTAAATATTATCCGGAGCTATCCAAGCGGACACCAACCTTAAAAATGATGTTTTCTGCAGCGTATTCAGAACCATTAGATGCACAGACCACTCTATAGAAGGTTCCAGGTGCCCTGGGGGAAGTGGTCAATTAGGAACATATCCGGAACCATATCAATATGGGCATCAAACTTCATTATTTTCAAAGGTTATGCTTTCCGAAGCATTTCCAGCATCACCGGCTGCCATAACCACTTTATAGTAGGTTCCAGGTGCCCCGGGGAATGTGGCCGGCCGGAGTATGGAATACTCAGCCGGAGTATGGAATACTCAGTTTCTAACTCACCTTGTCCACATTCTCATTTGATTAACACCGCTGGAGGATGGAAGATGGATGTGTGCCTCATCAGAAACGATCATTGGACTGCGTTTCGTCATCGCTTTCGTAATGGAATGATTGATGATTCTGCTTCGACAAACCAGCAGCAAAAGCGTTAATCGATCATCAGCAGAACGATCAAACTTCGGCTATCACTACTATCACTCACACGATCAACTAGTTAGGCAATTCACCACCAATTCGAAGTAATCCGAGATAGTTACTGCCAATACAAATCGACCACTGAGGATCCCTCAGAGCCTTATATGGATTGTTCACGAGAATCTATCACACGGAATATATTTGGGGACCTATATGCACACTATTTGACTGCTGGATGAACACTTGAGACACTCACCTATACTTGGACGCAGATCTACAGTCACATTGGTTGTACGGAACAACCTGTCTGCTCAGGTAATGCTACACGTATATGTCTAGCGAAGCTAGGGTTCACTATGCATATTACACCGTTCTATTTCTCTCGGCTCCTCTACAAATGACTTGCGGCACAACTGGCAAGGGGTTGCATTTAACAATGGCGATAACATCTACGTGATCGATCAACTCCACCGATTGATAGGATGTTGGAACATACAACCCAAGATGGATCATGTACGTCATGGGATGTGCAAGACGGAAAAATCTACACGGTATGCGGTCTAAAGGAAAAACGCGGAATCATCCCAGGTCTAGGTTCCGGAATTTCATCCGATCACTTCGGGTACACAAAATAACAACGCCGAAATAATATCACCCGGTATGGAAGTCCACGACGGATTATTAAAATGTCACGAGAAGGTTCCATAACTAACCCGCAGCAAGGGTCAACAGATATGCACTCTACTTTGAACGAAATTTGTTATCGGTCAAACTTTCAAATACAACACAACTTCGACGTGACGGCACTCGATCGACTGGCTTCGAAACCGATGGATGCAACAAAGTATAGTGACGACAATAGCAACGCATCTGTAAATCTCCACACTCAAGGGAGCTCATTTGGTCATCTGTATGGTGTATGCAAAAAATCACTCTTGGTATTGAACGGGTATCTCGCACACTTCTGCAATGGTCATTAGATTTGGACGGTTGAATTGGATGAACATCAACAAACCTTCGTCTTCCGAAGCTGAAATGTTTTGTATCGGAAAGTCGTGTTGATTGTTATGATCAGTAGCGCATCAATATGGGACCACACACTTTGTGAACAAGGCAACCAAGGACGACAAGGTCATGTGCAAAGGAAGATCCACTCTGAGTCAGCAATTCGACAGGACAGCAAGAGAACGACGAAGAAGGAAACCATTTCCAAGAAGGTCCACTTCAGAATTCTACGGGCACCCAGGTCGACAGGCGATTTAGCCTATTTTGTAAGGTTAGTAGGAACGGTATATGTCGGCCGAAGCCGGACCTATTCCCATACTATAACGTTTGTTTCTCTTGCCGAAAACATCACTTCAACTTTTGCTGTGGAAATAACGATGCCGCTTTGGAGAGGGTCGTAAACCCATCTACATTCCGTAGTTACACTGTCGTGGAATTGCCCAATAGGATGGAGAAACTCAAGGGGTGTCCAACTCCCTCGGAAAGGCGCACAGGGCGTCTATTTAATCCCAATCAACAATACTTTGGACATCAGGGGTGTCCGATTCTTACGGAAAAACGCACAGGGCGTCTTTTTAATTAACTGGACTCCAGACACCAGGGGTGTCCAACTCTCTAAAATGGATGCACTGGGCGTCTACTTAATCCGAACCAACCGGATTTGAGGTCCCACAGGGCGTCCCGTCTACCCTCATGGAGGAATGTACAGAGTGTTCCACACTGACGTTGGACATCAGGGATGTCAAACTGTCAAGGAAGGATGCAAAGGGCGTCCTATATCATCTTTCCCAAATGGATTGTGGCCACCAAGGCTTAGAAGTACAGGGCGTCTATTTCAGCCGATTCTACCGGATTCTGGGTATCAGAATATTCTCACGAAAGGACACAAGTGAACCGAATGGATTCTGGAAACCATGGCGTGTCCACTTGTTCAACGGATAAGCACACAGGGTGTTTGTTCCACTCATCTCAATGGATTTTGAGCACCATACTCACGGAACTACGCATAGGGCGTTTATTCCATTCATCCTCTATGGACTCCGGGCATCAAGGGGTGTCAGTGTTCATTTCTTCTAAACCGACGGAATTTGGCCACCAGGGGTGCTCAACTATGCTAAAGGACGCACAGGGTATCCATTTGATTCAAACCTAAGGCTTCCGGGCACCAGGGGTGTCCACACAACGTGAACGGCGACGCACAGGGCGTCCAGTTTGCCAACTTCAAGGATTACGGGCTCCAGGAAGTGCCCAACCTACGTCTATGCTAGGATGAATAGGGCGTCCGATACCTCCATTTCCAAGGTACCATGGGTGTGCAAACTATCCCCACGGGTGGACGCATAGGGCGTCTGTTCAACCCATTCCAAGGAATTTCGGGCACTAATTTGCCCCCACGGATGGCCATACAGGGTGTTTATTTCAACCATCGCAAATGGAATGCGGGTACCTGGATATGTCCAGCTTATTTACATGGCGAGCACCCATTCACCTGCATCAAGAGGAATTCGAGAATGAGGAAAGACAAGGCCATATCTACGACACCAGAGGTTTCACAGAGCGCCTATGCCGTTCAATCTGAGAATAATTTTGAAGGAATGATATGCAAACGTTACTCGACGATTTCAGTCTTCTTTTGTTTTTCGATGGTGGGTGAGAACACATATCAAATTATTCAGCATAGTTGACAATTAAAATAGATTGTTTAGGATAATGATAAAATATTTCTCGACGACAAAATTCAGAAATTTAGAAATTTCAGGGTGGGTGAGGATGTTGGATTGTAGCATACCTAACTCCAATCAGAATTATTTCGACCGGCAGTGTAGACACTCAAATTAGTACAGTAAGAAGGTATCTAGGCTACAAATAATAAGGAAGATCGAAGTCAGTAGATCTAGGATCATTATGTGTGTAGTACGCGTTTTTTAAATGTTAACTGTCGTTAAAAGTCCTGTAAATATATGTGGAAATTAGGTGTAAAATATATGTTGCTTTTAACTCCAAAAAGTGTTAGTAAATCATTGGTGCAATCGAACATGAGAATAGGACGAACTAGTCCTGGTCAATATTACCATCAAGGAAACTCTATGGCCCTAAGCGATGTTGGGAAATACCTCACCAACCCTCATACAGTCTACTAAACCCTGGATCGGCCATTTCCCAACAATGTTCGTTGCCTAATTACACTTGTGCACCTTTTAGCCTTCCATAACCTAATCATAACGTCTGCGGCTAAAAAGCAAAGCCATGCTAAAGCTATAAAAGCTCCAATAACTGTGGAAGTGCTCTACAGAGCACTAAGTTGAGAAGCAGGCTCTACCGTAGTGGGGTTGTAATGCCATGTAGAAGTAGAAAGAACACCACGCAATTGATTTGCATTTGAATTAAGTTCGGTTACAGCGTTTTCGGATTCTCTCATGGCCTACTGGGCAACGCCCGTTTCTGACAAATTGGAAGTAGTGAGTTCGACTCTCATTCAGCAAACAAGTAACTTTTTCACAAAGTTCACTTCAATTTGTTCATTTTATCCAACAGTTAAGTTTATGTAATAATAAGTTTTCAAGTCGTTTTTAAACTTTTACTCAGCTGTTGTAACGTTTTGCGTTTTTCCGTTAAAAACATGATAAAAAAGTTTGTGAACTTTTGACGTTTTTATCTTTTTAAGCAAAATCATCTGAATTTGAATTTGATTGAGCTCAGTGTTACGTATATTGTCGATAAGGTTTGTGTCTAGACTAAGTGTACTAAATTGACGTCACCCAGTATGGGATATGTGTAGTGATGTGCAAACCTTTGTAGTGTTCATTTTCGTTTTAGCCATGTTCGTTTACCGAAGGCACGAACTCTCGCCATATCAAATTAGTTTGGGCGCAATTTTTGAAAGAATAGGCTCTTTATGTGAGCAGGTTTCTTGTCTGCTCCAAAGAAGTAGACTCGTTCATTTCGCTTCTTAAACGGCTGGAGTTCAGAAGTTCGTAGTTCAATTTTAAAGTTAATTTATTTAAAGTGTGTTAGATTCGTTGTAACTAAAAGGTATTGAAAGTGATTGAAGTGATTTTTCGTTTGTACTTTGTTCTAATTTTGTTCTATTTGTTTGTTCTATAAGGTAGTGAAACGTTTCGGAGTCGGTGTGTCCGACAAACGCGAACTGTTCTGTTAAATTTATAATTGTGACTCAAAAAGGTAATTTCAATGTACTCGATTTTCTAAATTCAGTTTTTAAAATAAATTTCGCGTTGGACTTTCTAGCGCCCTGCGCTTTTTGGGTACAGGCTGGAGTTTTTCGAGTATCGACCGAAGTCGAATACGGTCCCCGTGGCGTTTCGGGCCACCATTTCCGTCCGAGGACGTTGTTTCGAGTCCGTGCAACCACCAAGGCCCGCCCTTCGGGGTAGTCAAACGGAGCGTGGTGTTTCGCCTTTCAAAAAGGAGCGAAAATTCCCCGACGATCGCCAATTAATCGTCGTAGACGGTCCACCAACGTTACAACCCCGGACCAAGCTAAACGAGAGTGCGCATCGTGAACTGCGTCGCCAATTGCGCATCACGTTCCGGATCAGAACCTTAGGGGAGGAGTTCATTTCATCACGTACGGTCAGAGCGCCATACGCGAGGCCGTACGGAGGTACGTTGGCTCTAAACCGATGGAAGAAGATCAACCCCGGGTCGCACGACACTCCGTCGTAGCCAAAGCTCTCTGGAGAAAATCGGAGGCCATCCGTCCAGCCGCCACCCGCTTCGCAACTTTAGTTCGGCCATATTTGCACGGGCTCATCGCGCTGCACGCCATTCCTGCAGCGACGGCGAAACGATCCCCTTCGCCGCCATCGTTACGAAGGTTCTCGCCGCCATCGCCGAGGTTCCTGGCTGTTTCGAGTCGTCGCCGAGATTCAACAAGTCGACGAAGAAAAACCCTGCGCAGGTATGTGGTAGTTGTAGACATGGCCATGCTCTAAAGTGTTTCCCCAATCCAAACCCAACCCAAACCGTCCAACCCGAAACCGAATAAATTGTGGAATTTGTAATTAATAGAAAATCGAGTAGTTTTGGTTTAGTTGAGTTCCGTTTAGTGCAATTGTGAGGAAGGTCACTTCAATTGCGAGTTTTGTTTCAGGTTGCTGCTTCGATTTTCATTAAGAGGTTTTTAAGTTCTTCAGTTCAGTGGGTTGAACGAGTCTAAGGCGGAATTGAGCGTGTTGTGGGAGATATTTCAGCTTTCAGAGATTGCGCCTCTTTGTTTCAAATTTGAGCCAGCGACCGTTCGAGTACCCCTGAGGTAAAAGTCGAAATAGTCGGGCAAATCAAATCGACCGGCGGTCTCTCCTATCGCGAGAGTGGCGCTTAAATCGCCGGTTAACTATCCTCGAATTTGTCGAACGGTTACAGTGGCGCCCAACGTCAAAAGTTTACGAAACTTAAATTCAATTGAATTAATTTTGAATAGTTTCAGTTAATCTTGAGTGCTTTTATTTGGATTAAGTGAAATTGAATTGAATTTTGAAATTGTTTTAACTTTAACTTTCTAGTGTTTAAGGTTTGAATTCGCTTAAGTTAATTTGAATTGAATTTTTGATTTTTAATTTTTAGTTTTATTTTTTTTAATACATTGAATTTTGGATTTGATAGGTTAAGTAATTATAGTATTTTTTTCTTTTTATTTTTGAATTGAATTGAATTTTTAGAAGTTGCCTCCGTGCTTGAATTTGATTTTTCTAGGATAAAAGAATAGTTAACTCTCTATTTTTTAGACTGAATTTTGAATTGAATTATTTTTTTTTAATTGAATTTATAATATTTTGTCACGTCTTTGAGTTCTGAAGAATTCGAGATGAGTGGACAGTATGTTCTGCCGGTGGCAGACCATTTGTTAGAAGAAGAGGTTGATTTTGATCTAAAGTTGCGTGGACAAGTGGTTGACCGCAGGGAGACCTTAGAAGATAAAAGAAGATTTCTGCGTAGATTATTTTTTGAAGAGAAGAAATCTAAATCGGTTTTGATCGGGAAACACAACTTAAGCGATGAGGTTTTGCGGATCGACAAAAGCGTAAAAGTGATCGTGTCGAATTTGAGCAAGAAGTTTGATCTCGCGTTGGTTTCGCGTCTGCGACATTATTTTATTCGGACACAAACCGCGATAGTTGACAACGAATCAGAAAAGCATAAGCAGGCAACTATTTGTGGGGAGATTGAAGAATTTTTGAAAAGCCTAAATCAGAAAGTTTATATGGAAGCTAATGAAGGAGAAACAGAAACGGATAAAGAAAGTAGAACTACTGATGGAGGAGATGGAAGAGATAGAACAGATGATAGTGAGGTGGACAGAATGAGAAAGGAAGAATACGAGAAGCAGAAAGAGATTAGGGGAAGTGAGCAAATGGAAAAAGAGAAGAAAAAGCAAGAGAGAAAGGTATCACATCAGGATGAAGTTGAAAAGCAGAAGGAATTAGAAGAAGAATGGAAGGAGTTTCAGATATGGAAGCAAGCCAAACTTTATGATGAGGCTAGAAATAAACTTTTAGAAAAGAGAGAGAACTTGGAGAAGGGGCCACCGAAGTGCTATAAGAGTCCGAATTCTCGCAGGTATTCGAGGGATGAAGAAAGTCAGAGTGAATCAGATAATCGAGGGCCGCCGAAGAGCTATAAGAGCCTAAAATCGTCCAGGGAACGTAGCAAAGACAGGAATAACAAATCCAAGAGCGACAGATGGCCGCCGGAGAGCTTTAAGAGCCGGAAGTCCCATGGAGATGTCAGAGATGAGAAAGAATACGTGAGGAGAAGCGGTAAACGGCCGCCGGAGAGCGATAAGAGCCGATCATCGCGAAGAAGTAAAAGTTTCGATAAAAAAAATAGAAGAAACGGATATAGTTCGGAAAGCAGTATAAATAGGTCTAAGGACAGGAAATCGAAAGGTAGATCAAGACAAAGAAGTAGCAGTAGTTCAGGGAGTGAATACGATTCTGGGGAAAAATATGAAAATGAAAGAAAACGTTCCGATAGGAGGCAAAGAAGATATTCGTCATCGAGTCCTGATTATGGCAGAAGACATTATGGAAAATCGCGTGTTGAGAGCTGGGATTTGAATTTTTCCGGAGATAGTAGAAGCATTCAAGTAGAAGATTTCTTGAACAGAGTCCAAAAGTTAGCGAGACATGAAGGAGTTTCAAAGAGTGAACTTTTGATGAACATTCACAAAAGGCTAAAGGGAGAAGCTTACGACTGGTGGTTCACCAGGGAAAGCCACTTGACTAGTTGGAGAAGGTTCGAGAATGAAATACGGTTTCGATATGCAAATCCAAATAGAGACAGAGGAATTCGGGCGCAAATCAGAGAACTGAAGCAGAAGAAGGGCGAAACGTTTATCGCATTTGTGACAGAGGTTGAGAAGCTGAACCAATGTCTACAGCGACCTTTTTCATCTAGAACGCTTTTTGAGCTGATTTGGGAAAATATGCGCCCACATTATCGCTCGAGGCTTTCGGTTGTGGACGTTGAAGATCTTGAGGACCTAATTGAGATCAACCATAAGATTGATGCCAACGATCCAAGTTTCTTCAGGACTCAGGAGGGTAGAAGAGAACTTCACCAGTTGGGAGTCGAAGATTCAGCCAATGAGTACTCAGAAGATGAACCAAACGTTCCTTCTGTGAAAGTAAATCGGCCTGAAAGAATAAAGACAGGACCTAGGAGGAATGAACTAGGAACACAACATCAGCGAATTAGCAGTAGCCAGCAACAGAATTCTAGGTTGGCTACAGGATTTTTGTGTTGGAACTGCAGAGGGTCAGGACATATATGGAAGGAATGTAGGGAACCAAAACAACTATTTTGTTATGCCTGTGGGAATCCAGGACGGACGACCAGAAATTGTGAACGGAACCATGTTCCACTTTCCCAGCGAAATTCGCAAAACACGGTCCGTCCAACAAACTAATTGCGGGGTGCTTGCAAGGGAATCCAACCACCTCGCTATTTGAAGGAATTCCCAAGAAGCATAACACGGTTCTGGAAATAAGAGTGAACCCTAGTGCGTGTCCACATGTTAAAGTTAACATTCTTGGGACAGAGGTTGTTGCACTACTCGACTCAGGAGCAGGTGCTAGTGTAATGAGCGCACTAGATATTGTAAAATCCCATGGATTGAAAATTTTGAACTCTAATATTAAAGTTTGCACTGCAGATGACACTCAGCATACGTGCTTAGGCTATGTGAATATTCCGTACACCTTAGGGACTGAGACAAAAGTCGTCCCAACGTTAATTGTTCCAGAAATTAGGAAACCTTTGATTTTAGGGATGGATTTCTGGAGAGCATTCCAAATTCGTCCAATGATTACATCTCAGAATGGAATTAAGGACTTAGAACTCACGTGGACATCAAGCTTGACAGAAAATACAATACATTACTTGAGAATTGAGCCAGGTCAGTCGTCTATTGGTGAGGAAACAATTTCTCTTTCGGTTCAGCTGGTTAGTCCTTTGGAGCCGGAAGAAATATTCACGGCTAAACCAGAGGAGGACTCGTCTTTGGATGTTCCAACCTTGGATTTACCTGACGATCCAGAGAAAGCGATTGAAACTGTGGAAACCGAGCACGCATTAACGGCAGAGGAACGCCGGAAACTACAGAAAGCCTTAAAACATTTCAGTTGTACCAGTTCGGGGAATTTAGGTAGGACTACGCTTATCGAGCATGAGATAGAACTGGTTTCCGAAGGAAAGATGAGAGATCTCCCGATGTATCGTTACTCGCCAAAAATTTGGGAGAAAATTGAGGAGGAATTGGAAAGATGGAAAAGCTTAAAGGTGATAGAAGAATGCAACTCGGAGTTTGCTAGTCCACTTGTGCCAGTGAAGAAGGCAAATGGCAAAATTCGCGTTTGTCTTGATTCACGAAGAATCAATTCAGTCACGAGAAAGGACGCATATCCCATGAGAAATATGGCTGAAATATTTCACAGATTGCAGAAAGCAAAGTATTTCAGCATCGTGGATTTAAAAGATGCATATTTTCAAATTCCGTTGAAGGAATCTTCAAGGAACTTTACCGCGTTTAGAACCCCTAAGGGTCTATTCAGATTCAAGGTGGTTCCTTTTGGTTTGAAAAATGCTCCTTTCACAATGAATCGATTGATGAATCTGGCTATTGGATTTGATTTGGAGCCGTTCGTATTTGTATATCTTGACGATATAATAATAGCTACAGAAACTCTCGACGAGCATTTCCGCCTGCTAAAGGAAGTGGCACTTCGTCTTAAGAAGGCAGGTCTGACGATATCGGTTGAAAAAAGCCGATTCTGTAGAAAGCAAGTTAAGTATCTAGGGTACTTGTTAACAGAAAAGGGTCTATCAATCGATAGTGCTAAATTAGAGCCTATCCTCAATTATCCTCGTCCAAAAACCATCAGAGATGTAAGAAGGTTGATGGGTCTAATGGGCTTCTACCAGAAATTTATACCAAGGTACAGCCATTTGACTGCCCCAATCACAGATTTACTTAAGAAATCTAAGAAATTTAGATGGTCAGAAGATGCGGAGAAGGCGTTAGAAGGGCTTAAATCGGTTTTGACTTCAGCTCCAGTTTTGGCAAATCCCGATTATTCCCGTCCCTTTATTATAGAGACAGATGCTTCACAATTGGCAGTCGGAGCAGCGTTATTGCAAGAGTTTGATGACGGTAAACGTATTATTGGATACTACAGTAAGAAACTGTCAAGCACTCAAAGGAAATATGCAGCTACTGAGAAGGAGTGCTTAGCCGTTCTTATGGCTGTTGAGAATTTCAGGCATTATATAGAGGGAACAACATTTACTGTGATTACCGACTGCAAAAGCATAACTTGGCTGTTTTCAATCACAGCTGCAAGCGCTAATTCGCGATTATTACGTTGGGCTCTCAAATTGCAGTCTTACGATTTTGTGCTAAGATACAGGAAAGGAAAAGATAACATTTTAGCTGACTGTTTGTCACGTATAGAAGCATTAAAAATTATTGACAAAGATTACTCGCAAATAGTTGACGATATTTTAAAAAGTCCTCACGACTACAAGAATTTTAAAGTTGCGGGTAATAAGATTTATAAGTATGTAGAGGAACCTGGAAAGCTGAAAGACAAACGTTTCGACTGGAAATATTTTCCACCAAAGGCAGAGCGCTTATCACTGATCGAGTCAGTCCATAATACGGCACATTTGGGATATGAAAAGACTCTCAGTGCGCTTAAAGAAAAATATTTCTGGCCAAAAATGTCCAAAGAAGTAAAGGAGTACTGTAAGAGCTGTTTAGCCTGTAAAACATCAAAGGGAATAAATGTGAACCCAACCCCAACAATGGGATCTCAGAAAAAATACTGCGATTACCCATGGCAGTTCTTAACCCTAGACTATGTTGGCCCTTTTCCCACTTCAGGGAAGGGAAGATGCACCTGTTTACTTGTAGTAACAGATGTGTTCTCTAAGTTCATCATGGTCCAACCATTTAGGCAGGCCACGGCTTCATCATTAGTACTGTTTTTAGAACAGACCGTATTTTTGCTTTTTGGAGTACCGGAGATTATATTGACAGATAACGGTAGTCAATTTACCTCAAAAGAGTTTGCCTCACTTCTCAGGCAATACGGGGTGAAGCATTGGCTGACACCCTCATACCACCCACAAGTCAATAACACCGAGAGGGTGAATAAAGTAGTCACCACAGCAATAAGGGCTACGCTTCGAGGCAATCACAAACATTGGACCGACAATTTGCAGCAAATAGCTTGTGCAATTAGGAATTCGGTCCACGATTCTACCAAATATTCCCCATATTTCGTAACATTTGGTAGAAATATGATTTCAAATGGAGCTGAGTATGAGAGAATGAGAAATTCGAATGGAATTGCAAATTCAGCTCTCAACGATAATGAACGGAAAGAATTATACAAAACAATTAGGAAAAATTTAGCCGAAGCTTATGAAAAACAAGCAAAATATTATAATTTACGTTCAAATAAACGCGCACCCACTTACCAAGTAGGAGAAAAGGTGCTAAAGAAAAATACAGTTTTATCTAACAAATCAAAAGATTTCTGTGCAAAACTTGATGCAAAATATGTTGTAGCATATGTAAATAGAGTTTTAGGTGATAGTTATGAACTCATAGATGAGAAAGGCAATTCCTTAGGCATATTTCATGCCAGTTTTTTAAAGAAATTCTAGTCAATTCAAGAACGAGCTATGACATTTTCCCGTTAAGGAAAATGTACAAAAATCATCACTAGAATGAAAGAAAAATGCGACGCATAAATGGATTGGTTAGCGAAAATTCTCTTACCTAATGTTAGTTTACAATCTGACCTAGCCTTACAATGTTTGCAAATCTACTTAAATCTATATTAGTTTTAATCCTAGGTTAGTAGAAAGATAATTGGAACTGACTCACCCGTTGATCTGGTCCACTAATGCGGTGGATTCATGGCCATGGGTTCACTCCCTCGCCGTAAGGAATAGGTTTCTTGATGTTCCGGACGCGTCCCTATAGTCGGTCGTCGTTGAGATTTGTAGTCCAATCCGGTACAAGAAGTTCACTCGTCGATAGGCAACACCTCCGTTCAATTTTTGTTGGATAAGTCCGATTATTTGTCAGCTGTAGCTCCTACACATAAACGCAGCAGAAATACCAGAGTCCTTCGATTCCAACGTAGTGCCAGGAAATTGCCGGTGTCAGGAACACTGTAGTCGTCGTTCGGAGACGTTTCAGGATCCGGTTTTTGTTGGATGCAGTTCCTCGCATCAAAAATGTCTGAATCGCGTCCATAAGTCAAACCAACTCCGTTAGCGATAGTTATGTGTTTAGACGACACCGCGTGTAAATCCTTCCACGTAGTTTTTCTTTTTCAAAAAGTTTTCCCGACCGGTGTCGGTATTGGATAATCCCACGACGAGTTTCCTGAAAATAACGAAGAAAAGATTAATCTAATGCATAATTAGTATAATTACCTCATACTCCCCCGGTTTATCGACGATTAAAGATGTTTTTCTCCGGTCCCACGACGTCCTCCAGCAGCTTGTCCGACACTTTCTAACAGGAAACTGAACTTTGTGTTCGTTTTCCTGTTGTTTTCGTTCTTGTTTATCATTGACACTGACAGTGCGATGTTTTTCTTCGCAGATGTCACTCGCAGTGACAGCGCGATGTTTTTCGCAGTTGTCAGTGAGCGCTTGACAGGCAGTGAGTTGCATGCAAGTTCATATGCTGTCAGTTTCGTTTGAACGCAAATAGGGTTGCGCGCTATGCCGTGTATGAATTCTAGACTGGTCAGAAAGAATTTCTGATTCTAGAATTCAGTTTTTAGTTTCGTTTGTACGGATGTCAAATTACTGAGTCAGACGAAGTGTTCTGATGAATTTGATTATCCAGGTTTTAATTTTCGTTTACAGATATCAGTAGTAAGAGTCAGACGAAGCGTTCTGATAGTAACTGATTATCTAGTTTTGAGTTTGTGTTGACTGCGGTTGGGTCAAATACGATTTGATGATGCAGTTAACCAGTTTAGTTAGAGTAACGATTGGCGTAATTGATGGACAAGTTCCATTGTGCTGATCGTAAGATGCAGTTTAGCTGAGTTAGTGGTAGTAAGCGCTCTGTTTGTGATCCTAGAAACTGGTGAGATGATTATTAATGTTCAACTGCAGGAGGTAATTTCTATTAATGTTTTCACGTAGATCATTTTGAAAGTTATGAAAATTTGATCAGTGCGCCTGATCAAATTTTCATAAAACCTGGTGGTGTGATGTAACGTTTTGCGTTTTTCCGTTAAAAACATGATAAAAAAGTTTGTGAACTTTTGACGTTTTTATCTTTTTAAGCAAAATCATCTGAATTTGAATTTGATTGAGCTCAGTGTTACGTATATTGTCGATAAGGTTTGTGTCTAGACTAAGTGTACTAAATTGACGTCACCCAGTATGGGATATGTGTAGTGATGTGCAAACCTTTGTAGTGTTCATTTTCGTTTTAGCCATGTTCGTTTACCGAAGGCACGAACTCTCGCCATATCAAATTAGTTTGGGCGCAATTTTTGAAAGAATAGGCTCTTTATGTGAGCAGGTTTCTTGTCTGCTCCAAAGAAGTAGACTCGTTCATTTCGCTTCTTAAACGGCTGGAGTTCAGAAGTTCGTAGTTCAATTTTAAAGTTAATTTATTTAAAGTGTGTTAGATTCGTTGTAACTAAAAGGTATTGAAAGTGATTGAAGTGATTTTTCGTTTGTACTTTGTTCTAATTTTGTTCTATTTGTTTGTTCTATAAGGTAGTGAAACGTTTCGGAGTCGGTGTGTCCGACAAACGCGAACTGTTCTGTTAAATTTATAATTGTGACTCAAAAAGGTAATTTCAATGTACTCGATTTTCTAAATTCAGTTTTTAAAATAAATTTCGCGTTGGACTTTCTAGCGCCCTGCGCTTTTTGGGTACAGGCTGGAGTTTTTCGAGTATCGACCGAAGTCGAATACGGTCCCCGTGGCGTTTCGGGCCACCATTTCCGTCCGAGGACGTTGTTTCGAGTCCGTGCAACCACCAAGGCCCGCCCTTCGGGGTAGTCAAACGGAGCGTGGTGTTTCGCCTTTCAAAAAGGAGCGAAAATTCCCCGACGATCGCCAATTAATCGTCGTAGACGGTCCACCAACGTTACAACCCCGGACCAAGCTAAACGAGAGTGCGGATCGTGAACTGCGTCGCCAATTGCGCATCACGTTCCGGATCAGAACCTTAGGGGAGGAGTTCATTTCATCACGTACGGTCAGAGCGCCATACGCGAGGCCGTACGGAGGTACGTTGGCTCTAAACCGAAGGAAGAAGATCAACCCCGGGTCGCACGACACTCCGTCGTAGCCAAAGCTCTCTGGAGAAAATCGGAGGCCATCCGTCCAGCCGCCACCCGCTTCGCAACTTTAGTTCGGCCATATTTGCACGGGCTCATCGCGCTGCACGCCATTCCTGCAGCGACGGCGAAACGATCCCCTTCGCCGCCATCGTTACGAAGGTTCTCGCCGCCATCGCCGAGGTTCCTGGCTGTTTCGAGTCGTCGCCGAGATTCAACAAGTCGACGAAGAAAAACCCTGCGCAGGTATGTGGTAGTTGTAGACATGGCCATGCTCTAAAGTGTTTCCCCAATCCAAACCCAACCCAAACCGTCCAACCCGAAACCGAATAAATTGTGGAATTTGTAATTAATAGAAAATCGAGTAGTTTTGGTTTAGTTGAGTTCCGTTTAGTGCAATTGTGAGGAAGGTCACTTCAATTGCGAGTTTTGTTTCAGGTTGCTGCTTCGATTTTCATTAAGAGGTTTTTAAGTTCTTCAGTTCAGTGGGTTGAACGAGTCTAAGGCGGAATTGAGCGTGTTGTGGGAGATATTTCAGCTTTCAGAGATTGCGCCTCTTTGTTTCAAATTTGAGCCAGCGACCGTTCGAGTACCCCTGAGGTAAAAGTCGAAATAGTCGGGCAAATCAAATCGACCGGCGGTCTCTCCTATCGCGAGAGTGGCGCTTAAATCGCCGGTTAACTATCCTCGAATTTGTCGAACGGTTACACTGTTCACAGCCGCAAATTCGATTAACTCAAGAAGTAATTTAATTTGCTTTTCACTCCAAAAGTAGAGTTTTGCTTCGTATGTTATACTCAGTGGTTTGAACCAACCATTGTTAACATACATCATAGTAGAATTAGACATCGCACTAACCCAGTCGTTAGCAACTCCTATGAGCATAATTCGTTACGTGAAATTGGGTGTTCTACTTTTTACAAGATTCAATTAAAACTAGTCCGGTTTTTTTATCGGTTAGTAGGTAAGAGGCCTTTCCCTGTTACACCCGGCGCACATAATAACCCAAACAATAACCTAAACATCGTAAGCTACTCACCCCTCGCCCTCCGCAGACATCAGCGCATCGAGGGCCAAAGCGGCCTCCAACTCTGATTGAGTAATTGAACACGTTTATGAAAAGATTAACACCGTTTTTTTTCACTGGTGATTGGTTTTTACTACTACGGGTAAGCCTATCTTCCAGTCCAATTTTCCAGCGCATATGAATGCAAGCCTCTCAAACCGAGTAGGAATAGTTCCCATAATAAGCCGTCTTGTTGAAGGTCTTTTCTTGGGCGATTTCGCCTTGGAGGAGAGTAATGCGGCCACCAAAACGTCGATTCGTCAATCATATTGGCCCCTATTTGGGAAATCGGTTTGCTGCTTGGGTACATGTGTGGAACTGGGACGTTCAGTAGAGCGCCTAATCATCGTTAATTGCGGCTTGCTGCTGGACTAATCGCCCTGCGACGAACAATGCAAGATGCCCAATGGGCAAACAGCAGCATCAATTAGACCTGTGCGCCGAAGTGTTTTCGATCTGTGACGCTTGGAGAAATTGTTGGAGATATCATAAATTTTTATAAGAATCTCTGTGGGAATTACTAAGCATTCCCAAGTGCTGTTTTTTTTAAATATTAAATTTAACGAGCAAAATTATTTTTCCATGTAAAAATCTACAATAAGCGGCGTGGCGGCACACATGTCTAGCGCCAATGCAATATGGAAAGTGCACGTGCGCTGGAGATGAATGTGGGGTTGCCTGGCAGACATGACGACAGTCATGTTGGGAATGAACATTGTCCAATTATTCGAATACCAGGCCAGACCGAGTGCTCCGAAATTCACGAAAAACCTGATTGAAATCTATCTCAAAACCATCGGTTAAATCCCAGAAACACCTTGGTCAACTTCAAATTTGACGACTTTTTTGTAAGACACAATCGTACCAACAGCTCTTCCAAGTTCAATGCCATTACGTAGGAAAATGACGTAATCGCGTCCAGTTCGGTGCTAAAGTGAAGAGGTGTTGCTCTCCTCGGTCAGAACTGGTTCGTTGGCTATTGCGTTACTTTCGTTCTGTTTTACGATGTGTGTGATTGTGCCGTGTGGGTAAGTGAAGCATTTAATTCTTACGAAACGGTTTATGGTTGGACAAGAAGTGGTTGTAATAAAAAAAGCTGTGGAAGCTTTCAGCGCAAAATGGGTTTACATATTGGAAGCGCAAAGAAACTTGAGTAGAAATTACTCTTTCAGTCATGTGTCATACGATTAGCATAACTCAGGTTCAGACTAAATTCTTCCTATCGAAACATTGTTCGAAGTTTCAAGAGCTTCAATAAGTATGATGATGACAATTCTTTTAGGAAGCTTTAAAACGTTTTTGAGTTATTTGAACAACTTGGGAAGCTTCCTCACCGATGCATGGAAAGCTTTCACGAAGCCTAAAAGCTTCAATTCAAACGCTCATCGAGCCTGCTCTCCGAATAATAGAAAGCATCCTTACTGAAGCTTGGAAAGCCTTTAAGAGCTTGGGAAGTTTCCTTTTGGAAGCTTGGAAATCTTATATTCATCATCTCAGAAAACTGCAATCCAAAAGTATGAGAAGCCTCATTTCAGAAACTTGAAAAGCTCGCTCTTTGAAGCATGGAAAGCTACCCTCCAGAGATTTGGAATGTTTCTTTTCAAAAGGTTTTCTGGAAGCTTGGAACCCTATTTTTTTCTTCATGGCAAGAAAAAGCTCTCGAAAGCTTGGACATTATCTTTTATCATGCTTCCTCTTGCATGCCTAGAAATTTTCCTCTCCGAAGCTTAGAAAGCTTCTTCTCATAAGTATAGAAAACATTATATTAGATGCTTTCAAAGCTTACATTTAAAGCATAAATAATTTTATATTAGCTTCTCAAACGAAGTAAAAATGCAAAAATTGCCAATCGATGAAGTTGATCATTTTCAAACGTCCCCTCTGTATGTCGACCCGTGTTTCTCAGCTGTTGAAGTCATTCTACAACTGCGTTGTTTTGTCTTACGAACAACGGTACCCATCAAACAACCGAAAGCACCGCACAAATCCCATGGAACAATTTACGAGCAGTTGCAGTTGGAAATTCTATCAATCACGGCTTCATTGCTCCTAAATGGATCTAATTCGCTTGGAAGTATCTCTCGTGCTGGGGGGAGGCCACCGAAGAAGATCCCAAATCTAATAAAACCCTAATTTGCTCGATTATCGTCTCTCCTCATGCACCGTCGTTTACCCGACCCCGGGTACCTGATCATGATTCTTCTTCGCTCATAGACGGAATTCTAGACTCGCCCGATGTTGGAAAGCTCAATTTTCTCGCTCAGTGCACAGCAGATACCTAGGGTCGAAAATGTTCGGACCGTTGCACAGTGTGCTGTTTTGGAAGAAAATGCGGGCGTAATTGCAATATTGCAGGCTCCAGCAGAAAACTCAAAATAAGTGTTTGGATTTTGACCCGAATACGCCGATCGATTATGGGGCCTTCCTTATCCGAGTAGTTAGAGTCCGCGGCTACAAAGCAAAGCCATGCTGAAAGTGTCTGGGTTCGATTCCCGGTTGGACCAGAATCTTTTCGTAATGGAAATTTCTTTTTGCAATTTCTCATCGTAATAGGCTGATTTTCATCACGCCAATCTGTCATGAAACGGCCTACTTTCCTGCACTGAAGTATGCTGTGCGGGAATAGTCATTACCTAACTGAAACCAGTGATGTAACGATTCATTACGCAACGCTTTCTGATTACGCAACTGTTTTGAGTTGCGTAATGAATCATTACACAACATTTTTTCAGAAATTGTAAAATGATGGTGAATGCTTTCCATATTATTTCTGATACCCTCCAGTGGTCTTCTACGAAATTGCAAAAAATGTTGTACGTAACTCGTTGCAGAACTTGATTTTTACAGCACTCGTCGTTATTATCCTACTCGGCAAGCCTCGTAGGATAAATTTACAACTTGTGCTGTAAAAATCATCATTCTGCACCTTGTTCCGTAAACTACTATTGACTTCCTTGGGCATAGAGTATCGTTGTACCTGCCCAACGATATACGAATGCGAAAATGGCAACATTGGCAAGGAAAGCTCTCAGTTAATAACTGTGGAAGTGCTTACAAGAACACTAAACTGAGAAACAAGCTCTGTCCCAGTGAGGACGTAATGCCAAGAAGAAAGAGAAGAAAATGCCGATCGAACCATATTCTGAGAGTGTAACAATTCGTGAACCATAAAAGTTCAGGGCACATCGTCATCGGAGAGCCCTATGAATTGTCACGTATTGGTGTTCTAGGGTAGTGGAGGCCTGTGTGGTGGTTAGTAATAACAAAATGTTATATTTTTCGACGCCATCGTTTTAAAACAGTGCTCTAAGTGATTGGTTTAGTGAAATTATGTCACAATTTATACGGTGAAAGTGAAGTGTAGTGCCTCATTCCGTACATATTTAGGAAATATGTATAGTGAAATGTTTTTCCTAATCCATGCAGACATGGCATATTTGTGATGTCAGATTAGCTCTTTGAGATTATAATCTCAATTGCGGTGAGTATTGACTCAGCTACTTTAAGTCTGAGAATGTTGCATTTGGTTACCATCTTCTTCTTCTTCTTGGCATTACGTCCTCACTGGGACAGAGCCTGCTTCTCAGCTTTGTGTTCTTATGAGCACTTCCACAGTTATTAACTGACAGCTTTCTTTGCCATCTTATGATAGGTAAGTAAATCTCGCGCAACGTTTCTAAAGGACCTATCTAACAATGAGAGGCTCTCTTTGTGTACTTTCTCTTTCATTAATAACTGAGCCACATTAACCTCTTCTGTTGCGTTTTTTGTATGAAACGCTAGTCAAGGAAATTGCCTTTCGATCTATAGTGAAAAACTTCCCAAAATCTTTAGTATTCCACTGTTATAATCGAAAGAGAACGAGAGAGGAGAGAATCTCTCATTTGTACATAGGTCCTTTAGTAATGTTCAGCGTATCGTGATTCGTTTGTATACATTTTTTCTGGGTACGTTCTGTAGCCAACAGGGTGATCTGCTTCAAAAACACGTAGCTTAAGCGCCACTCCACTAGGGAGACCACGCGTCCAATTTCTAATTGCCCGGATGAGACTTCCCTGAGGGCGAGTCCATTTAATTTCCTTGACAGGATTTATGGATCGTTCCAGCTGGCTACAAACTAAAACGGCCAAACGGGAAAACCCTATTATCGCAACATAACTGTATACGCACGACGACACTCAGAGAATCGGTGAGAGACCACCCGTACCCCTAACATCTCACTAGAGAGAAGTTCTCATCATCGGCAAACTTTCTCAACTCACCTATGGTCATCTCACCGAACTGGAAGAGAATTAGAACCCACCAAAACAAACTCGATCATGTGGGGGACGGGACATCGCGCTGTGACGTTAAATACAATTAAACTACCAAATGGCTAGGAAAGAATCTCATTACTTGAATATATTTACGGATACAACATGGGAACAGATATATTTTCTAAAATACCTAGGATAACATACATGTTTTATTGTTATAGATTTAGTTCGAACTCATTATCTGTATGTGTTTCGTTCTCTTTCTCCTCCCTAGCTTGTGTGTGCTTTCTAACTCCTCCCTATCTAACCTACTGTGCTCAGTGCTCTCTACGTTCTACGTGACGTCACGTGTTGGAAGCTCAGCTACATAACCGTCTGCGCTCCTGGTGATAAACTTGCTTTGCGGCGGTCACGAAAACGACTCACGCATGCATTTTCACGGGTCCAAAGGCGGATCCCAAGACGCTATCGAAAAAGGGTTTCGATCTCAAATTCGCTTGCGGGTTCTTGGCGCTAATGGCACATTAGTTCTTCAGTCTTTGACTGGCACAAAAAAATCCTCCGCGGCGCCCTCACCGGACGCCGCACTTCGTTCCGAAAAAAGATTGATTGGACTAACCGGATTGCTGCTGCTGAACGCAATCGGTAGTCGATGACCTGTTCGACAGGTCGATGCTCTCACTGGCTTGGTTGATGGCTATCGTAGAGATTTCACACGTCACGGCGTGATCACAAATTGTAATGGCGGTTGACTTACCCAAGCGATGGCGGTCTTTTGGTGGTCGATACTGCCTTACCGGTCGATTGACGAACCAGCTGGTGGACTCCGTCCACGTGAAGGTCGCCTGGGCCTCCTCGGACTGATGTGGTGACGAATCCGTCCGCTTCTGGCTGGTTGACGATGGCCAGGAATTCCTCGTCCGTTGGGGAACGAAATGTCACGCTTGGGTGCGAAGAACTGTGGGCGGGAAATACAAGCCAATCTGGCAGGACACGGAACATAAGCACTGGCACAAAGAGCACATCTAGAGCACAAATTCTCACCTTGATTATTAGGTTCTAGCTTCTACCTTCGCACACACAATTCTTCACGCACACTTCACACCTACTACTAGAACGAAACATTAATTTAACTATTTAACTATACTTAACATCACTTTTCTAACACCTACTTTGGCACACGAAAACACTAACTTAGCAAACGCGGACACTTCCAACTCTTTGGATGATCACGGACGAAATGATCGAGTCTGTGAAGCCTCAGATAAGGGAAAGTGTATCTCGAACGCACCCGGAAGTACGTCATTTCCCGAAAGTCTTCGTGTACTGTCGTGACTACCCAGTTACATTGGACAACTTGTATGCTAGTCGGGCTGCCTTCCCTTTCCCACCTTATCGAGAAAACAAATGGCTTCGACCCAGGGAAGCGTTTGCAAGTTGTTTAATGCTCGTTTGCCTACGCTAAGGGAATACTTTTCAAAATTCAAATTCATTCTTAAAGACTGCATGTATTCTATTCACATTATTTACACAAACTAAATACAAAATTATTTACAAAATTCATGAATGCTACAGTTCATCCACATGCCTGCTGCGGCACCAATACGTAGCAGTAAAATATATTAGGAGTATTCACTTTAAAGCGTAAATCTTATTTAGCACAGTTCATGCCACATTATGGACCGATGCACGAGTTCACTTATTTGACGTTTGAGCGGTGCCGAATTCACTGGTTTCCATGGTCACATAAATAACACGGCACTGCTAAAACGTCAAATAATGAACTCGTGCATTGGTCCATATGCTCAAACAAAACACACATTTTTCGGGATCTGTCAATCGTTTGTTTCGAGTTACTAGATTTAATTTTCATATGTCATCGTATCGGAAGAGCAATATTTAACTTGAAATAATTCATTACTTATTTTGTGCAGACTTTCAGTTACGCAACTTTAAATGAATACCCCTATTATTGTTACCACTTGCAGTTCTCATGATTGCTATGAGAATACGGCAACTGATGGCACTGAACATGATGCACTAGAATGACCAAAAATTCATTAGTGCTCTCGTTTCATTTTGAAGAGACTCTTCTCTTCTACTATACACTATTCGTCAAATGAGAGATATTTTTTACGTGTTTTAGTGAGTATGTGAAATATATTCTCATCGTTTGAGCTGTGTAAAGGTAGTTAGATTCTTTGACCACAAATGCGTGTATTTTTATGTATGCGGTGAGTGACTCAGCGAGTAAAAATATCAATGTTTCTCGAATTCAAGTTTGCATCACCCTGGCTGGTCGCTGGCTCTCTATCAGGGTTGGGAAAAATCTGAAATTCACTCTACAGTAGTCAAACAAAGCCAATCACAGTCAGCGAAGCCAGTGAAACTCACGCCCTGGGAGGGAGGCACCGATACTACACACGAAATATGACACAACACTTTTCCAAATTGCAAGATAACTCCCGCTCTCCAACGACAATCAAGGCAGGCTTGGGGAAATTCGCTAGTTTTCTTTTGTTGTGTACCTTCGATCTTTCTGGACAAACTTGGAAAAAGGGCCATAGTGTTATGTGCATTCAATTTTAATGATGATTGGAAAACAGTAAAAAAATGCGTGTTTCTTTACTTTATATTCGATCAAATTAAAAGGAACTATCGTGGCATTGCTTTTGGGTGTTGCAGGAATTGATTTTCAACCGACTGTTGTCAACTTTGTTGGAATGCAAAAATTTGTTTTGATCAATTACGCGCTTTTATCAAGTTTGTCCACTCTTCAAGATCTGGGCTCACCGTGACAGTTCGTGACAGCAGAATCTCGGCTCACTATGACGTACATAAATTTTGTATCGGTTTCTCCCTCCCAGCTCACGCCCATCGCTGCTGTAGGCAAAAAGCCTTGAAAATTGCAAAACACCCGTTGCTAAGGACAACCCGAAATTACTGTAGAAAAATGTTCTATTTCCCGCTGCATTTCCCGCATTTAGAGCCTTCAATGACACTAACGATTTAGGAAACTCATGCGCCCAACATAGGCTACTTGATGAGATTCACGATTTTGAACTACTGTACTGGGAAACCCACGTGACTTTCGCGAAATTCAAGCCTACTACTATTACCATTCCCAGCACTGCTCTCTATGTATATGCATGGTAGAGTGATCTAGAGATAAGTTTGTGATCCGTGTAAATCAAATTTGTGAAACACCGCATAGTATGATCGGTAGACGAACCACCTGCAGTTTATATCGACTGTATAGACTATTTTTATGCCTATAAGCAAGAATATTCTAGCGTAAAACACATTTTGTGGGCACAATGGTTGTCGTATCCCTCAGACACACACAACTTGTGTTTGGGATGCCGTGTGTACTTAATATTGTTGTACATGATTTGTGGTTGCAGTTATTGAGTCAATTCGGACTGAAATTTCTCTTCACAAATCATTTGTATTTGTGAGTTTGCAACCTGATCTGGGACTTTGAAGGCATTTCGATTCGAGATGACCGTTCTTTTCATTTTCGACATCACTGCTAGTTGATCGTACTGCTTTCAACCCCATCGTCATCATGGTTGATCAATACGACGGCACTAGTTTCTTCAATCGCATCAACTGGATATGCAGTTGGCGAAACTCAGAAAGCTGGAAATGACTTACCAAACGTACAATCGTCTGCATCTGCTAAAAATGACAATTCCGAGTCTGTCGGTAATAGGGTTTTGGTACCGGGAGTACCGGTACTGGATAGCTTTGAGTACCGGTGTTTTTGGTACTGATGAAAAATATCATAATCGATTGATTCAATAAATTTCTTCACAATAAATGTTACGTAAGTTTGGTTAAGTTCATTAATGACAAATTTCTTTGGTCGACCAAGGAACGTATTACACAATGACGTATTCTAATAATCATCTCTTCATCACTAAGTATGGTTTACCTTTATACATAGAAACGCAAAAAGTACGCTCATAGTTTGCATCTTGTTTGAAACATGTTTTGGAGTATTAAAAAACTGAGGGTGAAGTTATTTAACGGAAATGATTAAGAAGATCCGTTTTTCGAATACAAATAAAGAAATGTTTCAATATATTGTAGAATTTAAAAGTGTTAAGAGACATGGCACAAAGTTTGATAGAAATTGTTTGAATTAATTCGTGTATTATAAGTCTGTTCAAAGCGAAATATTTTTTGACATTTCACGATGCATGGGCAACAATTCGAGCAACATGCCGAAGGCACTGGAAGAGTTTTGTCCGTATCTGAAAGTTTTGTCATAAAAATTCGCAATCGAATGGCAGATGAACATTAATCTTTAACACGCTTTGCATTTTTAGTAATATTTTCACCTTGTCATGAGCACAGGAACAAAGTCAATAAATTATAAATTTTGAACGATTTTTCGCACCACATACAACATTACACAATGCAGCAACTTTCAAGACTTTTCTAGAAAATGGTCAACTGTGGATGGTTGAAAAATATATTTGAATAAATGTGAATAAGTCAGAAACAAACATGAATTTCTACACATATTGTATAAAATTAGAACGGTAAACTCATTATTATTATAAGACCATATTTTTAGTGTGATAATTCATAGAGATCGCAATCGGCACAATCGC
The DNA here is from genome assembly GCF_002204515.2 of Aedes aegypti. NCBI lineage: Eukaryota > Metazoa > Arthropoda > Insecta > Diptera > Culicidae > Aedes > Aedes aegypti. The sequence goes on along the minus strand of NC_035107.1, from coordinate 215,628,751 downwards.
AATGATAGCAAAATGGCCAGCATGAACTACAACATGCTTGTCTACTTGGTGTTGGTTCACTTCCATTCGTTGACAGGTCAGTCGAGATGGTGTGATTCATGCAGGAGAACTGGTTCCGCTTTCCGTTGCCGTTCCACTATCATTGCGTTGGGGCCTTAAGCATCATCAAACTTGTGTTTATTGACGAATTCGAAAAAATTGCATTTTTTTGCCCCACCGGTGGGGCAAAAGTTCGAATCTAGTGTGGGGCAAAAGTTCGTTGGCTAAAACACAAAATATCAATACTTTTATGCCAGGCATACTTTATACCAGCCGTAAACTTATGTTTGCCGAAAAATACACACTAAATTTTCATTAAAAAATGCCCAAAACAGGGTTAGTTGTAATACACCCAAAAAATAGCAGTTTTTCGCAAAACTAAGTGAAAATGTAAAATTTTTGTGGAATTTTTCGCACGATCAGGCAAATTTTGCTAAATTTGAAGATAATATGTAGATTTCAGGAAATTTGAAAAATTTTCCGTGGTTTTATACATGGGTCGAACTTTTGCCCCGCAGATTCGAACTTTTGCCCCGCTATGGGCCAAAAACTGATTCCAACTATTTATGGAAAAACTAATACACGTCAAAGCATCCTTATGATAAGCCTAGAAACGCCCTTACAAAAATATTGAAAAATATTTTATCGTTATTTGGTTCCATGCATTGAAAGTTTGACCAAATATTACAATATTTACGTCGAAAAACAAAAAATAGCCATAACTTTTCCAAATCTCAATCGATTTTTAAGATATTTGGAGTGAAAGTCTCTTACTTGAATAGCATTCGAACCACCATGAAATTTCTAAGTTTTGATTTGAATTGAGCTAGAAATCTTAAAAAGAAACTTTTGCCCCACTCGAACTTTTGCCCCACTTTACTCTATGCTTTATATTTATTGCGAAAAATCCTCCAGTACCGGTATTTTACCGGTACTACCGGTACTGAGAGTGACAGTACCGTAGAACCGGTACTCGTCACAAGGGGTCGGTACTAGGAACCCTAGTCGGTAAAGGTAAAAATTACCTTAAAAACCAGCTAAAGAACCATACCCGCAAGGTGGCTTCATCTGGTAATAAATTATCCTCTGATGAAGAGGCTCACAATATTCGACCTTCATTACGTTTGCTGGTAAGAATCACGCAAGGTTTTTTCGACAACGTATGGACCTGTGCACGAGTTCGCTATTTGACGTTTGAGCGGTGCCGTGTTATTTACGTGACCATGGCAACGAGTGAATTTGCCACCGCTCAAACGTCAGATTAGTGAACCCGTGCATCGATCCATTAAAGGACGAACTCTGGACCAAAGCACGAGTTCACTGATTTGACGTTTGAGCGATGCTGAATTCACTCGTTGCCATGGTCACGTAAATAACACGGCACCACTCAAATGTCAAATAGTGAACTCGTGCATCGGTCCATTAAGGGACAGTGTACCCCCGCTAATTTGAACGGTTCCTCATGCAAACCATCGGGGTTTATTTTTAATTTGAACTTCTGGTCACCCTACGAGCAACAAAAAATCGTACCCCTTTGGCTGTTTTGTTTTGATTCGGCATTCCGTTTCGCAAAGTTCCTTTCCCCTTAACTCCGTTCCATGAGCAGAATGACGTTTGGACCATTTTTAATTTGAATGATGTGCAAATTAGCGGGGTACAATTTCAAAAGTGTTCAGATTAAATATTGCCACACCAACGGGGGTACCCGGTACTGATATCTAAGAAAGCTGGTAATCTGTTTATCTTAGAGATATAAATCCAGTTTGAGCTTGCAAACATTGAATGATTGTTATTTTTCAAGAAATTGTTCAGTCAGAGTGAACCAAATTACCGAACGGTGTTCTTTAGCTCAGTCAAAGTGTACCAAGTGCACTTAGTCCACCAAAAAAATGTTCTATTTGAGGGTTGTATTATGTTTTTCTCTGATAATCACTTCGCATTATATTGTTTGAAAGTAACACAAATATGTGTGGAAATATTGAACCAAATTCATTACGAGTTCAAAAATCGCAAAGTGTTAGACTTTATCAGGACTGGATTTACAAAAGTTACCTTGTGGGGGCCCTTTTCTAAGAGAAACATTTTATTCGTTTAGAATAGATTATTTTTGTAAGCTTTTCACTATCAGAAGACATGTTTGATTTTACCCCATTACTCCGAATACTTACCGAATTATCTCGAATGCCGCTAACCCGAATGCCATTACCCCGAATTCCAATATCATAGAGCTTAGTGACATTTGAACACACCTAACAAAAACGTATGCTAGTCGCTCGTCATACACAGTTTGTTTTTGTTTTCCTCAAAGAAACTTGCACACGCTTTCCAGACTCATCAAAATGAATACGGAAATATTACCCAATTTTAAAAATTTACACCCGGTTTCTGGGTGTTTTTCGAGACTGAGTTCATATTGTTTTCCTCTAAGGTTCACAACTACATCTACACTAGGGCACCCATACCATTGGGCGTGATAACCACTATGGGGAAATGTCATCAATGTCATCATGCCAATGTTATTACAAATTCGAGGAAATAGCATTCGGGGTGATGGAATTCGGGGTAATGGTACATTCGAGGTAATGGCATTCGGGGTGATGTCATTCAGGGAAATGTCATTCGGGGTAATGGAGTAGAATCGACATGTTTATATGTTTACAGGTTAAATTAGGGCTTATTCGTCAATATTAAAATCTTTTCTGATGGTTACTTTAATCCAAATTAGGGAGACTTACGGCTTCGGCACCATTCGACTATTATCGGCAACCAAATTTCAAACGCCAAATATACAGTATTTTTCTATCAAAACACATCAGTGGAAACATTGAGATGATTCTTTGTTCTGCCCGCTTCCCGCTGGCGAGATTTCCGAGACTAAACAGACGATTCGCCGGAGATGTCATCAATTCAAATGAGCACGCCTCAAAATGTGACTGATTTGGAGCTGCCGAAGAGATTCACAAGCAGTTGTTATGGGAAAATTGCCGAAGAGATTGAGGCTGCCGACAATAGTCACACTGACAAGAAATGTTCGCAGCGTTGTAAAAACGTTCCCAAACGCATTTTTGACAAGTCTGTCGGTGTGAATCGATAGAGGATTGAGCAACGCATAAATGTAAATAGACAAAAACGAAAATTTCAAAAGAAGCACGGCATCAGCTTAAGCTGCCGAGAATACGTAAGTTCCCCTATATTGATTCTATTCCTGTTTGAATAATCAAGTTGTTGAACATACAGATTTATTTAACAGTTTTTCGTTGAAGAAACTGATGTAGGGCTGGTAGCAGGTCGTTTTCAAGAAAATTTGGTTTCTGTTTTAATGCAAGTCTCTGAAAAGTCTCTATTTTCAATGGATGGTCTCAGAATGCCCCCCCCCCCCCTCATGTTTTTTGATCCATAAAATATTGTATGGACTATGGTCTTTGGCCAGACCCCTCTTCCTCCCATAAATGATCACGTAATTAATGGACGACCTCTAAGGTCTCTATTTTAATCAAAGTGGTATCTAAAATTTATTTTTTACTTATTCTGATCAAAGTGAATCCTTATGCAAAATTCTACAAGCTCCAGAAAAAAAAATTAAAAAAAAAAACACTTCAACGCGGCTATTCAGCAGGTTCTTCAAAAAATTTGTATCACTCGAGGAAAAATGAACTAAGATCAATACTTTAAATAACATTTAGCGGTAACTTTATGGAAAAACCAAGGATTTTAGAATATCAAACAACAGGACACGATAAGTAGCAATTGATGAGTGTGGATATCAACATTTTTTTGTCTGTCCGTTTGTGTCATTGTTCTGAACCTAGGATGCAAACGAAGATTTGCACAGATTTGCACCAAAATTTAAACCGAGGTTGCAATCGAGGTACTAATGGACCGGTTTTCGAATCGGCGTTTGCACCTATGTTCACTTAACACATGTTTGGGTTTAGGTTCAGTTTCGAGCGTTTCGGTTTGCACACGATAACAGAGTACAAGGAGAGTACGGAACCGCCTGAACAAACGTGTTCGGTGTTCGTTTGGGAAGACTGATGTGGTGGTATAATTCATTATGCAACTCAAAATAGTTGTGTAATGAAAAAAACGTTTACTATTATTGCAACTAAAATCAGTTGCGTAATGATTCTTACGATACGACAGAAATCAGGGTATAAACGTAGACAATTTCAGGGAGATTGGCTTGATGTTAAACAGCCTAATGGGCTGAGAAATTTCAAAATCTCTTTCATGCAAAATGATAAAGTTTAGGTGTACCAGTCATGGACATAAGGACTGTTCATTTTATAAAGTGGACACCTTGTGCATGTTGTATCTTTTTAATTTATCAATGAAATTTAAATTGATTTTCTGCACATCGTTCGACTAGTATTGTACAATGTTGTGATAATAAAAAAATCTCCAAAATAATTAAATTTCATACGAATATGCAACAACGATTAGAACGATCGATTTTTGGAGGTTATCAAAATCAATGATTGTTAGAAATTGGCTGGAAAATTTTACAATATATATTTTTTATTTTCAAAAAAGGCTTGTTCTTCGAAAGCATCATCAATAAGAAGCCTGATGCAAAAAATCAAGTTGTTTTTGGAGTAACAATTTTACAGATATAATAAAATCATTTTTCCCCTACATTTTTTAGAGAAAAATATTTTAAATTTAAAGGGAATTGATATGAGTAGAATTTTTTGGTTAAAGTATGTCCTGATGGAAGTGCTTATATAGTATTAATATGAAAATCAACTTACGCCTTCATAGAAGTACTTATTTAGTCCCCTCGTCACATTTAAAGCACAATAGAAACACAATTGCTTTATTCCTAGAAGCCCTTACAAAGTATATTAACAATCATCAAAATTGGCAACACTGCTGTAATAAAATCGATTTTATTTTCCACTTATTATTTTCATAATGTGTCATTCCTAGATTATCAGTTGAAATATTCGGATAAAACCGTTTACAATTTGCAGTAGATCAATAAATATGCGTACATGATTTTAAAAGTATGAGACTTTTTAGTAAAACTACCATAAACAGTAAAATTTATACTTAAGACTGTAGTTTAAACTAACGATTTAGCTCTCGTTTATACAAATATAGTTTCTTTAGTAATTCAAACTAGTTTTGAACACGCTTTTTACTTTTCTCTTTTGCTGAGCGTGAAAGGATGGTGTATCAGCGAATTTGGCCATAAACGGGTAAATCACTAAAGTCACCTAATGTCAGTAAATGGTGGAATAAAATTGATTTTTTAAAGCTTTACCATGAGTAGAATAGTAAAAGATTCAAACATACAATTTGTTCATAAAAATTAGGACTTTTGTTTTGCGAAAAATATTGTTAAACTTTGACGAACAGCATTTCTTATGAGTTTTTGGAAAAACTATTTAGCTCTTCAACCAAAAACATTTTCTAAGATCTTACATTTTCATAGCATTGTAGAATAATAGTTAAACGATGCACAGAAAACCGATTACGATTTTATCAATAAATAAAAAAGATATAGCATGAACAAAGTGTCCACTTTATAAAATGAACAGTCCTTAATGATTCCCTATATTGCCATACGTGATAATTTGATTATCTTTGTGTTCAAAAACATTCAACATGTGGAAGTTTTTGAGAGAACACATATGGCCAAATTGGGAACCACTATAGCTAAAACTGGTACACTGTCCCTAGTCATTTAATTTTCACTTATAGATCCCCATAGAGAAGACAATATAAGACATTTCTAGTCTAGTTCTTTGTAGGCTTCATGTTAAGACCATTCCTTGCATGTCAGAAAAACATACCCAATGCCTTATTTCTTATTTTTGTGTAGGTATACTCTCTTATATTCAGATATTATTGATCATTGTTCTCCGAAAAAAGTACACTGTACACTGCTCTGCATTACGCCGTTTAAAACCCCTTCGCCAGCTGAGTCTCCGGAGATCGAAGAAGAACCACGAAACGAAAAAAAACAACAACAAATCGATTCCCGTTATGTGCCGACCGCGAAAAAAACTTCCAAGACACGACGTCAACCACTCAGCTCTTCGATCCGATCCGATGGGCTGGTATGGAACTGGTTTCGAACATCGAAATAATCGATCCACAAATTAGGTTAGGGACTTTTCCCTTTACGGGCTGGAAGAAGTTTGACCCGAACCGTGTCCGTGCGTTTAGAAATTAGGATTTCTGACTTAGAATTTCACGGGAGGAATGCTGCGACGATCTGGAGCTTCATTAACATGTCGTAACTAATATTGATACGATGAGCACTTGATATGCAAATGAATCAGTTTGATGTAAAAGCTTCCAGAGGATGGAATCGTCGCGAATATGGAAATGCGGCCTATCTAACGGTTCAGAGCTTTAAAGTTCCTTACACACATAAAGGTTTATATGCTCGACATTTGTTTTGCTCTTTCGAAGTGAATGTTTTTTCTGCCTCTCAAAAGGTCATGTAGAACTGCACGGGTTGGCACAGAGATAGCAACACGTATGATTAAACGTTAATGATAGCACTGACGGATGATAACTACTTATTGCCTGCCTCTGTTGCGGTTGGAATTTGAAAGCAACATTGTGAATAAATGTTACTGCTGCACAAGGAGAATGTAAGTGCATTTCGCATACTATGAGGTCAAATGGTTTATATTTGTTTGGAACTAAATGTGGAAGATCAACTGTGTCTTAAAACCTTTTAATTTATTTTTTCAATTTCAATGCAATGTGTGAAAACAACAAGTTTACAAAATGTCTTGAGTTTTTACTTGTTAAGTGTGGATGAGAGTGGAATATAGTTTTTAAGGTTTTAACAGAAATTTTGAAATGCGATAATAAAAAAGGAGAACTTTTTAGATAGCTTTGTAAGCTTCACTGAAAAAAATCCACACGTTTGATCCGTGTGTTCAAAATTATGGATCGATTCATGAAGGTCTATATCGATTTGTTGTGATTTTCTTACAAATTTCAATTCTTTTGTTTTGCGTCATGGACTTTATCAACCGACAACATGAATTCCATAGTTTTCCACATCAGTTCCTGAAGCTTTCCATTTCAAATTCATATGCGTTAACCTATGGGTGCATAGATCATCACCCAACACGGATTCAGTGTGTTTAACTTATGATTATCTTGTGTCATGATCATCATGTTCAACTTGGTCGATTTGAATTCGATGAGCTTGCTGTCGATTTCCGTGTTTCAAATTTCTAAATTGTTTGTGATCAACCCATAGCAAACTAAATTGCGACGAGCAGAGGAGCCTCGAATCCATATTTTGGGGAGCAAGAGTACTCTATAAAATTCCTTCTTTCAGTCTCATGATATCCATGTTCTATCACACAGAACTATCTTGAGCTACCGTTTTGCTTCGAATTGCCGGACGCTTCGAAAGCCGGACACTATGAAAGTTTTTACGGGGCCCAGATAGCCGTAGCGGTAAACGCGCAGCTATTCAGTATGACCATGCTGAGGGTCGTGGGTTCGAATCCCGCTGGTCGAGGATCTTTTCGTAAAGGAAATTTTCTCGATTCCCAGGGCATAGAGTATCTTCGTACCTGCCACACGATATACACATGCAAAAATGGTCAATCGGTAAAGAAAGCTGTCAGTTAATAACTGTGGAAGTGCTCATAAGAACACTAATCTGAGAAGCAGGCTTTGTCCCAGTTGGGACGTAATACCAGAAAGAAGAAGAAGATGAAAGTTTTTACATTTTTTCATGACATAAAATTAATTTTTCTTGTAATACTTATGCACTAAACTATTCTTTAACTCCAATCGTATGTTATAGATGTTAATGTATCGTTGTAGGCATTAAGATATTAATAACAAAAATGAAAGAACGAAATGCGTATCGATACTCACACATTTCAGTGCGTGTTGGACTGCGTCTTATAGTTGCCATGAAGTGGAGAGTAGCAATTTTGCCATAACTGTTTTTACCTTTCTGGTAGCTTCAGAATTATTTACGACTCGAAACTTTTGTGATTACGTATAGTGAACTGTTCAAAATCCTGATATATATAGTTGGTAAGTTGATTTTTTTTTTACAAAATATGCAACAATTCGGTCAAAAAAAAGTGTCCGGAATTCGAAGCAAAAGTGTCCGGATTTCGAAGCAAGACACATCTCTTGTTTTCCAATATTTCAACGTTTTTTGAATAAATAATCGCTATTTTTATTACACTATGCCAGAAAATAAACATTTAACAACGTAAAAATACACAGTACATTATGGAAATAATTATCATTAATTGTAAAAATTATGTTTGAAGTTAATGCGGTGCTTAAGTGTCCGGATTTCGAGTCATAACGGTACTACATTTCGAATTCAAAAAGATAATTAGTTGGTTTTTATGATTTAATGTTTGGAACCTCATGTTTGTTTCACATGACAACCTAATGTTTATACACATGTTATTATACCGTGAGATCAATGACGAAATCCATATAGCTACCACACTCAAATCATGTGATTTTCCTCATTGCGCAAATCTATAAGTAAAACACACTACCTTGACGTGTAGATTTTTCTCAGTGTTCTATGACAAAGCACAGTGGTTTAGAAAGCAGTTTTACGAGGAAAGGTGCATTTGAGCTTCAGAATGAAACATTAGACGAAAACGGTCTTCTACAAAATTGTTTGTTTTAGTTAGGCCCTTTGTTTGGTGTCGTTAAAAATTAGGGTGGTCCACATTTTCATAGAAATTGTATAACTAACTTTCTTATTTGAAGAAATTATAGTACATATGCTTCAGCAAAGTTGTAGACCATCCAATTTCAAGCAATGTGAGCTTTTATTCAGTGGTTTTTCAAAATTAGGGTGGTCCACAGTATCACAGCCGTGGACTCTAACCACTCGGCTAAGGAAGGCCCCTTCCAGAATCTGGAAAAACTTTCTTCCAGAAGCTGTAAAAGCTTCCTTCCAGAAGCTGGAAAAGTTTCCTTCCAGTAGCTTGAAAAGCTTCCATCCAAAAGCTGGATTAGCTTTCTTGCAGAAAATTAGAAAGCTTCGTTCCAGAAGCTGGAAAAGCTAACTTCCAGAAGTTGAAAAAGTTTCCTTCAACAAGCATGAAAAACTTCTTTCCAGAAACTGTAAAAGCGTCCTTCCAAAAGCTGTAACGGTTTCCTTGCAGAATTTCATCCAGAAGCTGGAAAAGCTTCCTTTCAGAGGCTGTAACAGCTTTTTCCAGAAGCTGAAATGTTTCCTTTCAGAAGCTAGAAAATATTCCTTCTAGAAGTTGGAAAAGCTTTCTTCCAGAAACTTGACTAACTTATTTCCAGAAGCTGAAAAAGCGTCCTTCCAAAGGCTAAAAAAGCTTTCTTGCAGAAGCTGGAAAAGCTTCCTTTTAGAAGCTGGAAAAACTACCTTCCAGAAAGAGGAAAGTTTCCTTCTCGAAGCTTGGAAAATTTCCTTCCAGAGGCTGGAAAAGCTTCCTTTCAAAAGCTGAATTAGCTTTCTTTCAGAAAAGTTGAAATGCTTCCTTCCAAAAGCTGAAAAAGCTTCCTTCCAGAAGTAGGTGAAGCTTCCTTCAAGAAGCTGTAAAGTCTCCTTCCAGATGCTGGAAAAGTTTCCTTTCAGAAGCTGGAAAAGCTTCCTTCCGGATGCTGTAAAAGCTTCCTTCCAGAAGCTGGAAAAGCTTGCTTTCGAAGCTAGGAGGCTTCCTTCCAGAATGTGAAACGCATCCTTCCATAAGCTGGAAAGCTTCCTTCCAGAAGCTGGAACATGTTTCTTCCATAATCTGGAAAAGCATCCTTCAAGATGATTAAAAAGGTTCCTTCCAAAAGCTGGAAATATTTCCTTCCAGAAGCTTGGAAACTTCCTTTAAGAAGCTGGAAAAGCTTTCATCGAGTGGCTGTAAAATCTTCCTTCCAGAAACTGGAAAATTTTCTTTCAAAAAGTTGGAAAAGGTTTCTTCCAGAAGATCGGAAAAAAAATTCCAGATGCTGTAAAAGTTTCCTTCCAAAAGCAGGGAAAGCTTACTTCCAGAAGCTGGAAAGATACCTTTCAGAAACTGTAAAAGCTTCCTTCCAGAAGCTTAAAAAGCTTCCTTCCAGAATTTGGAACGCATCCTTCCAGAAGCTGGAAAGGCTTATTTCCAGAAGCTGGAAAAGCTTCCTTCCAGAAGATGAAAAATCTTCCATCCAGAAGCTGGAAAAGCTTCCCTCCAGAAGCTGGAATAGCTTCCTTCCAGAAGCTTGGCAAACTTTCTTCCAGAAGCTGGAAGAGCTTCCTTCAAGAAGTTGGAAAAGATTTCTTCCAGATGCTTAAAAAGATTTATTCCAGAAGCTAGAAAAGTTTCCTTCCAAAAGCAGAGAAAGCTTCCTTCCAGAAGCTGGAAAAGCTACCTTTCAGATGCTGGAAAAGCTACTTTCCAGAAGCTGGAAAAGCTTCCTTCTAGAAGCTTAAAAAGCTCCCTTCCAGAGGCTGGAAAAGCTTTTTTCCAGAAGTTTGGGAAATTTCCTTCCAGAGGCTGAAAAAGTTTCCTTTCAGAAGCTGAAAAGCTTTCTTCCAGAAGCTAGAAAAGCTTCCTTCCAGCAGCTAAAAGAGTTTCCTTGCAGAAGCTGGAAATGATTTCTTCCAGAAGCTGCAAAAGATTCCTTCCAGAAGATGAAAAGCTTCCTTCCAGAAGCTAAAAAAGCTTTCTTACAGAAGCTGGAAAAGATTTCTTCCAGAAGCTGGAAAAGTTTCCTTCCAGAAGCTGGAAAAGATTTCTTTCAGAAGATGAAAAACTTTTTTCAAGAAGCTAAAAAAGCTTTCTTGCAGAAGCTGGAAAAGATTTCTTCCAGAAGCTGAAAAAGTTTCCTTCAAGGAGCTGGAAAAATTTCCTTCCAGAATCCGGAAAAGTTTTCTTCTAGAAGCTGGAAAAGCAGCGTGCCAGAATCCAGTAGAGCTTCCTTCTAGAAACTGGAATAGTTTCCTTACAAGTTTTATGTCGACGTTCATAATTTGTTTCAAACAAATTCGTTTTTCAAATTGCTATTTGGCGTAAATGACTTCATTCAAATGGAATTATTCACATTCTTAGTGGTCTACTCAATTTTGTTGGCACTTTTCGCCAACCAAATTCAACAATACTCATACCATAACCAGACATGACGTTATTCCTTTCCTCAGAAGGCGAGGCACCCACTTGAATCTTTCAGCACCGCTAATCACAGCTTCTCACATTCGTTACAACGTCTAATCAAACTGGGAACCCGCGTGTTTGTAACCTTGATACCAGCACAGAGGCCACGCCACGTAACGCCCTTTTTGAATGCGAAATTTAGCCGGGAACTTGTATTTGAAACGAGGTACTCCTTTTCGGATGTTTATGGAAGTAGGCTGTGCGAATGCCACAATGTCTAGATTGCGACGTCGACCAAAATGAAGTCAACTTTTTGACGTGATTCGAGGTATTTAACAGTAGATTTTAGTCGGCGATGCTTTCAGGAAATGTTCGCTGGCTCTTGCGGTTTGTAGAGAGTGTGTCACCTTTTGGCATGGCACCTTGTATGTGCGCTAAGCAACTACCCACTTGAATTGATGGGGTTTTAATAACCCACCACGTTCACAGCTCAACAACTGCTTTATTGTAGGCTTGCTGATGGCCGGATTTGTGCGAGGCAGAAGACGCAGAACGTGCAGAAACTTAGCTTTACGTTATAATGACATCCACAAAATGCCGCATTTTGAGTGACACATTCGGCCCTCTTTGATGATGATGGTTTGGCATTTTTGCCGACGAGGTATAACTTGAATCAGTGGTCTTTGAATTAAAGAGATGAATTTCTTCGGAGAGGTCTTGCATAAAATTCGAAACCATAAATTCTTCAAATGCGCCAGCATTCAATTTAGCAAAAGACGGTCCCCCTTTCCGTTTGAAATCGCCTTCTGAAGACATTAACATCCTCCCCGGATCACCATTTGGCGCGGAAAAAGACATTACACTACACTTACCATCATCATCTTGAGCGGTCACGGCGGCGGCGTTCAAGAGAAAGAGAGTTCAGCGACTTTTGCGCATTCTGCTTTGACGTCGGTGCACGATGCAGAAAATTTCGCTAGCAAGATTCGGAAGAGCTTGAATTACTTGCTGCTTTGAGCTCAGGGGCAGCAACGCGCGTTGACTCATCGCGGGCTGGAAATGAAGGAAGACCGTTTCAAATGCGCGCGCGGCTTACAGACGGAAAACGCCCTAAAAGCCATAAAGACCCAGTTGATGCGCAGAGGAGCTGTTGGTGGGACAAACTGGTAAAAACTATTTACATTTTAACCCCTTTTGACGATCACATTTCTACGATCTGAATTCAGATTTCACAAAATGATTAATAGCTTCCTAAGTTATCAAATTACAGTCATGATATTATGCAAATCTGTAGGGAAACTTGAAACCCTTCTGAAGTTGCCTTAAATGATCCACTAGGGCGGGTCAAAATTTAAAAAAAAATGAAAATCCAATCACCCATATGTTTCTTACAAACCTTATCATAAAAATAGTATTCTGTGAAGCTTTCTAACTGGTGATTTATAGGTGGCCCAAAAACAATATAGGTTTATATGTAATTTACCATGTAATTTTTTTTTTTTTTGAAAATGTTCCAAACACGTTAGTACTGCAATGTAAGTACAAAATTATCATCCCAAATCCGTTCTTCAAGTCATAATAAAAAAAAATTGCTGAAAAGAACAATTCAATCCGACGGACAGGAGAAGAGATATTCATGAGTTATTATTGCTTAGCTTTATATGGAATTATAGCCCCGCAAACATCTTCAAAAATGCCAAACAAAATTAGCTCGAAAGGGATTTATGTCTTCAAAAGCATCCTTTTTTTATCTTTATTAACGAGATTTTTAGCCCTGGGCTAGTTCATCTCGGGACCAACGGCTTTACTTCCCTTCCGAAGGAAGTCGTCACTGAAATTTTTAGTGACTATCTCGGGGATGGGATTCGATCCCAGGTCCTCGGCGTGAGAGGCGTGTGTTCTTACCACTACACCAGGTCCGTCCCCAAAAGCATCCTTCATGAAGGTTTGAAGAATGAGTTTTCACTATGGGATGATAAGTTTGTACTTACATTACAGTACTGACGTGTTTGGAACTCTTTTCAAAATTTCTCCATAGTTATATCCATATAAACCTACATCTTCTTTGGGTCACCTTTAAATCACAACCTATAAAGCTGAAAATTTCACAGAACACTACTTTAATGATAAGGATTGTAAGAAAGATATGAGAGATTGGATTTTCAAACATTTTTAAATTTTGAATCACACATTTCTGTCGTTAGTTGCAAACACTAGATTCAACTGAATGGTTATAAATTGGAACCACAAAAAATAGTTAACTTAAATGTTTAATGACGAAAGGGTGAGTAATAGCTTCTAAGAGGTCATCCATCAATTACGTCGTGCTATTAGGAGCAATTTTTTGAAAGTTCCACATAAAAGGTGTGACGTATGGGGACCCCATTGGAGAGGGGGGAAATGCTTAATTGACGATTCCTAATCAAAGTCCTACGAAGTATAAAAAACGATGGCTTGCAACACTGTTTGCCAAAGTGTAAAAGGCCCAAGTAAAAATGGAGCAAATGTCAAAACTGAAAAAGCAGTTTTCTTCTTTTAAATAAATTCCTGGCTAATAAAAGAGGTGTATTTTTATTTTCCTCGATTTGTTGGTTTTAAAAAAGAAAACTGCTTTTTCAGCTTTGACATTTGCTCCATTTTTATTAGAGCCTTAACCCGTACAGGCCTGAGTGGAAGCAAAAATACTAAAATCCTCACCGTTCAGCGGATACTTATCGGATTCCAATATATTTTTGTCAGTATACTGGTCCACATATTTTGTTTCTAGAAGTGACCAGAGGAACTCGGGAATATTTCCAGGCTCAGAGTTATTCCAGTGGGTCGCTGGGTCAAGTCTGGTAAAAAATGGCGATTTTTTGGAACATGGAACATGATGGCTTTGAGGGATATTGAGAAAAAGAATGCAGTTTTTTGGACCCACAAAAACTTCCTTGTACACTCCTCCTGAACTTCATAAACTGGTGTAATAACTGAGTATTTTCTAGGGGCAGCAAGACACTAAGCATTGCTTGATATTATATCAGTGCTGCCAGCCAACATCATAGTAATGTACGCAACTTGAAAAAACTAACATCCGCTCCATCTATGCAAAGTAATCAAAGCTATCTTCTTAAAGCTTTGAAATGTTTATCTTGTTTTCATTTAAAAAGTGTTGTTAGCTATGTACGGAATTTTGTTTCGTTATATTTAACGTAGGATGACATTTAATGCTTAAATGGAGCCCACTTTTGTTTCATGGAAATTTTCTTAGGCTATCTTGCCTTGAATTAGACATATAAAATTTCCAAGTTAGGTGAAAATCAATAACAGTTTTAAAGAAAGTACGGTATTAAATTGCACCACTTTTGAATGGTTATAAATTTTTACTCGTTGGGTATTTTCTATTGAAATTTTGGGTGTAATTTGTTCAATGTGTATTCGTTTACGCTGTGTAAGTTTCAATAGCAGATGGGCAATCGTTGTGAAGATGGAGTTGGAAGCAGCGGCGCAAAGAAATTTGGCGCACGTACATCGGAAATCTGGATCTATCTCATCGATCTGCCATCAGCAGAAAGCAGGGAATGGTACATTCGACGGTGTCTCGTGTAATAAATCGGTACAACGAACATTTGACCTTAGATCGGAGAGAAAAAAAAAATGGCAAAAATGGATCTCCGTAAAGTGTTAAGGATCACAAACGGGTAGTTCAAGTTTTCAAGAGGAATCTCAACAGTTCAGTACAAGATGTGGTAAAGAAACAGAAACTATCCTAAACTTTCGTACAGAAATACGGTAGGTAAAACCCGTGCACGGAAGCTCTACACCCCGATGTTGATGATGAGACTATGTAGAAGCAAACTTCCGGCAGCTTCCGGAGCTCCAGTGTGTCACTGCTCATCATAAATTCGATGTCCCTGAGGACTTTAGAAAGTAGACGATGACAAATTTGCCAAAAACATATATGATTTGGGAAACAATTTGCTCGTGTGGAAAACGGAGCACCCCATTCGTGACAACTGGAACGGTCAATGGGCAGGTGTACCTAATGGAATGCCTCCAAAAGCGTCTAATTCCTCTTCTGTGGTCAGGCGATTTTCTGGCCGGATTCGGCTTGTGCCATTACTCGAAGCAAATCAACCCCCCGAACGCACCGAAACTGCGGCCAATTGAAAAGTACTGGGCCATCATGAAGTAGGCACTTTGAAAGCATCCTAAGGAAGTGACATCGGAGGAAGATATGAAGAAAAAATGGACTCCCATGCAAATACATTACCGCAATGTCCCAGGTCATCGCTGGCACTGGTAATCTGATGGATCTTCCCCAACTCATCATCCATGGCATCCATTCGCTCCCGAATATTGGTCTCTTCTTCGAAACTAATGTCCTCGTATTCCAACTGTCTTTCCTCTTCATCGTCGTCGTTTCGATTTCCCCCTCTTCATGTTCATCGTCAATGGCATCACTGTTGGTGACCCCAGGGTATTCAGCGACGTCGTTTGGACCGATGCCGTATCTTCCGTTCCGGGAGGTGGTGGTTCCTCATCCTGTGTACTACTGCCAACACTTGCCACGGACTTAGACAATATTTGAAGAGGAATCTGAACATCGTTTTCCGTTCCCGGGGGAGGGGGTTCTGTGTTTTTGGATGCACCACCCGCTACCGTTCTGCTTGAGAGTTGTGTTTAATCCTTCGACCTTGACGCTTGGTCCTGCGGGGCCGGCGATGAGGGCAAGATCAAACATGTCGCGCATCGGTTGAGTAAAGTGAAAAAGTGCCACGTTCGATTAGTTCGTTTTGATCTTTCGACGTTGACGCTTGCTATTGGGCAGTGCGTCAAGAAAGCCCGAGCAGTTGTTTTACCTCTCGGGTCGCGCGCCTATTTTCTCTGAGTGCTTTTGTATAGCCGAGCAAACGAGTGAAGCTGAAAGTGGATTGTTGCTGCTCAAGGATGATGGATCAATTGGTGAGCTCGTTTCATGCTAATATTTCTAATCTATAAAATATGTATGACTGCATCTTTAACGGTGAGACGTAAATATGATTTTTCAACAAACTATGAAAGGTTCGTCACTATGAGTGTCGACATAAACTCTGCTTCATAAATTATTTATGTTTTTTTTTTCAAAACACCTTTTTCCTTTAACCTATATTTTTGTAATTAAAAAAAAACTTTGAATGGTTCGACACTAAGAGTGTAGACTTGCGAAAGGTTCACTTTATTCAACAAACTTTGAAAGGTTCGTCACGTCAAGTGTCGGCATAATTTTTCTCTACGTGGATATTGTTAATATTAAATGAAAATATTATATTTACACATAAGCATGTTTATATCTCACCAATAATGATTTATCATTGTCTAATCGCTTATCAAAGTGAATCCTGTGACCCAACGATTTTCTCCATTAACAAACATCCCTCCCAGTAACCTTTGTGGAGATGCAGAGGCAAACACGGTCTCCAAATAGCAAAGGTTACACACTAACATTCCTTCCCTCAATCCCACCTAACTGCAAGGACATGGCCGGCGCCGTTATTGACCATGTATGAATAGAGGCACTGAATTATGCACACTGAAGAAGATTATGGCCAATCCCAGCCGATCATCTAGTTGATTCTTTTTGCATTTTCACTGACTTCGGTCAATCACGGAATAGCAACCATTGATATGTGTAGTCAGTCTAAGCTAAGCTAAGCACCACCCGCTACCGTTCTGCTTGATCGAGGTGACTCTTTGGATTCTCCATTTTCCGTCGAAAACACCACTTCGCCTGAAAAAGGAAACGAGAATCATGCTCGGGGCACTACGAGTAAACGACTATGACAACATATGAGTTTTGACACTCGCGCAAACTGACAGCTGAAACAATCCATCCAGATTCATGAATAGGTTACCGATTTATATGATTTTTATTCATGGCCTACAAAAAAAGGCATGGAATCATAAACGATTTGCACCCGTATTCATGAATAATAATTTCGTTTTCCGGAATTCAGTTCATGATTCCAAGTTCGATTATTCATGATTTTAGGAATCATAGTCATGATTTGCTGTCAACGGAAAAAATCGTAACGCACGGTGCGTGTTACGAAGGTATAATTCATCATTTCGTGAATATTATTCATGGTGTATTTTCATAACATAAAAACACACTTTATTCCCAAAATCATGACTCAGATTCCAAATTTTGAGAATGGATTTGTTCCCGTGATGGAGTTCTTATCTTACTGAATGTTTTATGTTTTTATCTTGTTGTAAATTAGGAATTTTGATGTTTCAATTGTTTCTAAACACTGTTGTTAGCTTCATAAACATTTGTGCGTCCGTTCACTGTATGGCATGCTACGCCTACCTTGACTATGGTGAGCATTTGATACCCCATATAATTGATTCTTTTGATATCAGTGTTGCCATCTAAAGTTAGATTTTGAAAAAATCTACTTTTGATACTTTTGATCAACTTACTGAAACCTGTGAGATTGTTCTAGAAAATTAAAAAAAAAAAATACCAAGTTATTTTGTCACATTGGCAATTGTAACCGCATAACAGTCACATTGAAATTATACATGAGCCTCATAATGCAGTAGCAACGAAATTTCTATCAGAATTTTTTTCTGACTATTTACCCAATATGCGATATGAGTTGTACAAAATGTCACCCTCAAATATGCACTTTTGAATTCTCAGTGATTTTTTGAAATTTTAGTTCCCTCCCATACTACAATAAAATGCAAACTTGATATCTCATTTACTCAATGCCTACTTTTGTCGATTGTTACAAATATGTAGTTATGGGCAGTTTAGTAAGATCGTAAAAGAGGTCGTATTGTAAAATATTTACCTTCGAAACTCTTGAAACGATCGATTTTTGAACGTCTTCTTCTTCTTCTTCTTTTTTTCTTCTTCTTTTTCTTCTTCCTCTTTTTCTTCTTCTTGACATTTACGTTTTCACTGGGACAAAGTCTGCTTCTCAGCTTAGTCTGCTTATGAACACTTCCACAGTTATTAACTGAGAGCTTTCTTTGTCAAAGTTGCCATTTTTGCATTCGTTTATCGTGTGGCAGGTACGATTTTACTATATGCCCAGGGAAGTCAAGGAAATTTCCTTTACGAAAAGATCCTGAACCGAGAGGGATTCGAACCCAGACACCTTCAGCATGGCTTTGCTTTGTAGCCACGGACTTTAACCACTCGGCTAAGGAAGGATTTTTGAACTTCTGTAGCTAATTATTCCTCATTACTACAATCTTAAATGCTTCTACCCTTTTCTGATGCATTCAGACCACTGTGTAATGATTCGGATCGTTTACAGGTTGCTATGACGAATACAAATGAGTATGCGCTTCTCCTCTTCTCGAATGGACTGGGCAACAGTTTCTTCGATAGCTACAAGCGATCTAGTCACCCGTGGAAGGGAAATGTTGATTGTTCCCTCCTTTTCTTTGGACTGCTTTGGTGGATCGTATCCTCCCGACCCGATTCAAACCAGACGGATGGACACTAGAGAGTGACTTCTCATCCGCACCCACTTCTCTTGGTTTGGTACCTTATGCACTTATGATCGGTAGGGTAGGTGTACCAGTATTCACCAGCCTAAGGAAAAACATTTTTGGCTCCGGAAAGCGCCACGGAATATAATCCGTGATGGCGAATAAAGATCCTATAGTGAATACCGGTGCATCTACCCTCGTTTCACGCTGTTGCGCGGCGAATATAAGGCCGTCTGAAAAAAAACCTAAGGAAAGCCTTCTTATCCAGCGTTTTGCAGACCAAACAGCGAGTGTCTTCCCCATCATAAATGGAATGTTATGTGTATGTTTTTTTTCTTCAGCCATGACGGCGCACGTGTGCTGGAAAGAGACATTACCGTCACCTTAACAGTCTGATCTTCGTCGTCGTCGTCATCGTCTTTGAAAACGTTCTCCGTTGCGTTCCTTCCGTAGTCCGTTTTTTCTTTCGTTCTTTCGTCCGGTTTTGAAAACTGACTTTGACTTTGAGCTTGAACCCACGATCAGCAGAAGCCATAACGCTTTGTGTGCTATATGACGGGCACTTTCCTGCGGTTTATGGCAATATTCTGCGTTGCGCTTTGCGGTTGACTAGTTAACGGTCATAAAACAACAACTCGGTTGCAGCAACAATATAGGGTTTATAGCAGAAATCATTACTTTTGGGAACAGCTTCTCAACAGATCATCCTGAGAATAGAAATATCTACATATTTTAAAAGCGAATTTAAAACAGTTCCAATGAGAAGCTCCCAAGCTTCCAGTGAGATGCTTTCAGCCTTCAACGAGAAGCTACCAAACTTCCAGCGAGAAGCTTTCAAGCTTCCAGTGCGAAGCTTCCAACGAGAAGCTTCCAAGCTTCCAACAAGAAGCTTCCAAGCTTCCAACAAGAAGCTTCCAAGCTTCCAACGAGATGTTTTCAAGCTTCGAGTGAGAAGCCTCCAAGCTTCCAGCTAGAAGCTTCCAAGCTCCCAGTGAGAGCCTTCCAAGCTTCCAACAAGAAGCTTGCAACTTTACAGCGAGAACCTTCGAAGCTTCCAGCGAGAAACAGCGAAAATCTTCCAAGCTAACAAGAAGCTTCCAAGCTTCCAGCGAGAAGCTTCCAAGCTTCCAGCGAGAAGCTTCCAAGCCTCCAGCGAGCAGCTTCCAAGCTTCCATTGAGAAGCATCAAAGCTTCTAGTGAGAAGCTTCCAAGCTTCCAGTGATTAGTTTCCAAGTCTCCAGCGAGCAGCTTCCAGTGAGAAGCTTCCAGTAAGAAGCTTCCAAGCCTCCAGCGAGAAGCTTCCAAGCTTCCAGCGAGAAGCTTCCAAGCTTCCAGTGAGAAGTTTCCAAGTCTCCAGCGAGCAGCTTTCAGCGAGTAACTTCCAGTGAGAAGCTTCCAAGCCACCAGCGAGAAGCTTCCAAGCTTCCAGTGAGAAGCTCCCAAGCTTCCAGTGAAAAGCTTTCAAGCTTCCAGTGAGAAGCTCCCAAGCTTCCAGTGAGAAGCTCCCAAGCTTCCAGTGAGAAGCTCCCAAGCTTCC
Organism: Aedes aegypti; assembly: GCF_002204515.2. Taxonomy (NCBI): domain Eukaryota; kingdom Metazoa; phylum Arthropoda; class Insecta; order Diptera; family Culicidae; genus Aedes; species Aedes aegypti. The sequence continues at coordinate 215,608,636 of NC_035107.1, read as the reverse complement.
AGTGAGAAGCTCCCAAGCTTCCAGTGAGAAGCTCCCAAGCTTCCAGTGAGAAGCTCCCAAGCTTCCAGTGAGAAGCTCCCAAGCTTCCAGTGAAAAGCTCCCAAGCTTCCCGTGAGAAGCTCCCAAGTTTCCAGTGAGAAGCTCCCAAGCTTCCAGTGAGAAGCTCCCAAGCTTCCAGTGAGAAGCTCCCAAGCTTCCAGTGAGAAGCTCTCAAGCTTCCAGTGAGAAGCTCCCAAGCTTCTTGTGAGAAGCTCCCAAGCTTCCAGTGAGATGCTTTCAGCCTTCAACGAGAAGCTACCAAACTTCCAGTGAGAAGCTTCCAAGCTTCCAGCTAGAAGCTTCCATGTTTCCAGTGAGCAGCTTTCAGCGAGAAACTTCCAGTGAGAAGCTTCCAAGCCACCAGCGAGAAGCTTCCAAGCTTCCAGTGAGAAGCTCCCAAGCTTCCAGTGAAAAGCTTTCAAGCTTCCAGTGAAAAGCTCCCAAGCTTCCCGTGATAAGCTCCCAAGTTTCCAGTGAGAAGCTCCCAAGCTTCCAGTGAGAAGCTCCCAAGCTTCCAGTGAGAAGCTCCCAAGCTTCCAGTGAGAAGCTCCCAAGCTTCCAGTGAGAAGCTCCCAAGCTTCCAGTGAGAAGCTCCCAAGCTTCCAGTGAGAAGCTCCCAAGCTTCCAGTGAGAAGCTCCCAAGCTTCCAGTGAGAAGCTCCCAAGCTTCCAGTGAGAAGCTCCCAAGCTTCTAGTGAGAAGCTCCCAAGCTTCTAGTGAGAAGCTACCAAGCTTCCAGTGAGAAGCTCCCATGCTTCCAGTGAGAAGCTCCAAAGCTTCTTGTGAGAAGCTCCCAAGCTTCCAGTGAGAAGCTCCAAAGCTTCTTGTGAGAAGCTCCCAAGCTTCCAGTGAGATGCTTTCAGCCTTCAACGAGAAGCTACCAAACTTCCAGCGAGAAGCTTCCAAGCTTCCAGCTAGAAGCTTCCATGTTTCCAGTGAGAAGCTTCCAGGGTCCCAGCGAGAACCTTTCAAGCTTTTAACGAGAAGCTTCCAAGCTTCCAGCGAGAAGCTTTCGAGCTACCAGCGAGTAGCTTCCAAGCCTCCAGCGAGTAGCTTCCAAGCTTCTTACGAATGGCTTCCAAGCTTCTATCTTCAAGCTACTATCTTCCAGCGAGAAGCTTCCAAGCTTCCAGCGAGAAGCTGCCAATCTTCCAGCGAGAAGCTGCTAAGCTTCCAGCGAGAAGCTGCTAAGCTTCCAGCGAGAAGCTTTCAAGCTACCAGCGAGAAGCTTCCAAGCTTCTAGCGAATGGCTTCCAAGCTTCTATCTTCAAGCTTCTGTATTCCAGCGAGAAGCTTCCAAGCTTCCAGTGAGAAGCTTCCAAGCGTCCAGTGAGAAGCTTCCAAGCTAATAGCGAGAAGCTTCCAATCTTCCAGGGAAAAGCTTCTAGCGAGAAGGTTTCAAGCGTCCAGCGAGAAGCTCCCAAGCTTCCAGCAAGAAGCTTCCAATCTTCCAGGGAGAAGCTTCCAAGCTTCCAGCGAGAAGGATCCAAGCGACCAGCGAGAAGCTTCCAATCTTCCAGTGAGAAGCTTCCAAGCTTCCAGTGAGAAGCTTCCAAACTTCCAGTGAGAAGCTTCCAAACTTCCAGTGAGAAGCTTCCAAGCTTCCAGCGAGAAGCTTCCAGCGAGAAGCTTCCAGCGAGAAGCTTCCAAGCTTCCAGTGAGATGCTTCCAAGCTTCCAGCGAGACAGCAGAGGATGTAGAGTGATTTTTAGGATGCCTTTTCGAAAATATTTATTGTATAAGTCGCAAAAAAAATAGAAAAATACAAGCCATTAAAACACACTAAAGGAATTTAATGTTTTTACTTGCAGGTATGAACCATCGTCGAAGAAATCGAAGATCATTTATATAAATATTTGAAAACGTAAGTATTAGAAAGAAAATGTTATCAATCAAAACGGCCCTTTTTTCATTATTACGTATAGATGGAGGCTTCTATAAAGTAAGGTTCAGTGCATGTCTTATATCGTGCCTAAATTTGAAAAGAAATAGAGAACCTTGTAAAAGACAGGAAACTGCATTCATCCCACCAAATCCACTAATCGATTTTCAACTTCCTTCCAAAGTCATCCAATTGCAATAACATTGAAAACTACTTCCGAAAACTAAAACTTCAACCCCAAAAGGTCAAATTGAGGAACTGAAAATCTAAACAGTTCCGCTTCTCAAACAAACATCGGCGCTAATTTTACGATCCATTGTTTAGAGAGAAAAAAAATAAGAACGAACTCCCATCCCGCCATCGCACGAAGTCGAGGCGTGCGTCCGAAGTCTGTCATTGTGCTGCCGGCACTCCACGCCACCCACGCTGATGCCATTCAATGTCAGCGTGCCACCGCTCGCAGCAAGCGGATTTGGGCTTCCGCTTCTTTCGGGTGCGTTTTTGTCAAGGCCATCTGAGATCTAAACCAGCAATTAGTGCACGACAGCTTTCGGAAGTTAGATTCGCACCCCGATCGATCGGGAAATTGCACTTTCTCTTGCTTGTTTTTTTTCACTGCCACTTCAAAATCGATAGTGATAATTTTTCAATCGGAAAACGGACGGATGGTGAGATTGAAAAAAGCTTTGGATTTCTTCAATTTCAGTCGATAATGGCTAGGTGTGTGGATCGATTTGCAACCCGCATCCGTGATCGGTTCAGCAATTTACATACCTTGGTGCTATGGTGGATGGAACAGCTTATCTTAGTCGAGCGTGGAACGCCTTTTCGCTTTTTAAAGATTTTCGCGGCAGAAATTAAAATCCCATTAAAAGCCGACTGAAAATGAGTGACTGTTTTATAGCTTTATCTTTTTTTTTGCGAAGACAGTTATCTGCAGATGATGATGGCTGTAGTTTGATAGTGCTTAAGACAAATTTTCCGAACACCAAATCGAAGTAGCCTCTAGCCCAGGCTCTTTGATTCAAGTGAGGAAGCAAAGAGTGCCGCCTATCGTGGTCAGTTGTTCCGAATTTGGGGGATTTAGGCAGGAGATATTGAACTCCATTAGGGGAATCAAGGTTTCCTTCCAAATCGCAAAGAAAGGAGACTTTTGCGTTTTGCCAGAAACTCTTGAAGATCGCGAACTTCTTCTCAAACATCTTGAAGAGAAGAAGCACCATTTTTTTACTTATGACGACAAAACTAAACGTTTGTTCAAAGTCGTCTTGAAAGGTCTCTCAAGTGACTATAAGTTGACGGAAGAGATCAAAAATGGAATAAATGATTTACTTGAATTTTTCCAGTCCAAGTTATCATAATTAAAAGGGGAACCTAATCTGACATTGTTCGGAAAGGGCTTTCTCAAGAATATTATCTAGTTCACTTAAACAAAAGTGATATTAAATACATAAGAGCTTTAAAAAAACCAGTATTAGGTTTGATGTCCAGGAAACATTTCCAGAACCCCACTCAGTGCCTTCAGTGCTAAAAGTGGGGTCATGGTTCAAAAAATTGCCGCGTGGGTGCTAAATGCTTGATTTGCGGAGGTTCTTCTCACGCCGAGGACGTCTGTCTTGTGCAGGAAGAAACCAAACAGTTTGTATGCGCAAATTGCGGGAAAACCATAAGTCTATTTTTTGGGATTGCCCTTCGTGTAAACGAATTTCTTCAGCTGGGTGACCGTTTGAATTTGAAGGGATATATTCGAGATAATTCCTACGCCAATGTTGTCGCAGGTAATTTCAGTTCCTCTCCTTCAAAATTTCTTCCTACGTGTAACTGTTCTAATGTAAATACCCCTGCTTATGCCGCCGCAGGTAACTTTTATTCCATCTATTCATTGATGGAAACTCCCAACGGAAAATGATCAGAAAATGTACCTACTTCTTGTAACATGTCTCCCTCTGATTTTGATTTTTTAATTGAACACTTGAATCAAATGATTAAAAGCTGCCTATTTGTTTTTTCAATGCACTGGGCAGCATGCAAATATCAAACTGACTTGCGAAAATTAAATCACAACAAATCAAAATTTTTGTCATTGGTGACTTTAATGCAAAACATCGCTCATAAAAATTTGCAGAGAAAGTTACAAAAAATTGCGTATGCAAATTTAACGTAATATACATTTTTTCCAAGCCACCTACTGGGCAAAACAATGTTTGCAGGACCAACCTATTCCATTATAAAAAGAGAAATGACTAAAGAATAAAAATTGATTGAAGTATAACAAACTTATGTAAACACACTTTACTATCAGTGAAATAAGCACCAAAGAACGTGAAAATTCACCTTCAAATCGCCATGCGCCAAGTCAAAATCATAATATTTCTGTGAAAAACTTGATTCAGGTGATATGAATTCAGAATAACATACGAACTTTGGGTTTTGACAACTTTTGAAACTTAAGCCGCTTTCAAAATGCTACCCATTTTAATTTCCCAAAGCAATATGCCCGAAATCAACCTAAGGAAATTTCCTGGAGAAATTCTTTGAGCGTAACAACTCTAGAATTTCTGCAGTCATCTTGCAAAGTGGTCAGGATTCTTTGAATTCCTTTAGGAATTACACCTCACATTCCTTATTATTTCAGTGACATCGCCTATGTTTTATTAATTATTTTTTAAATTTATTCATGATCTTTCAAAGAATATTTTTCAAGACTTACTCAACGTGTTTTTTTTAAATGTTTTTGTTCAATTTTCGTTATATCACTCCATTCAGGCTTCTGCTGTAAATCACATCATGAATTCCAGGATTTATCAATATGTTAGTCCACACATATTGTTAGTCCACATATATCTCTGAGAACACGTTAAGAGTTCCTCTTCAAGAACTTTCTTTCACAATAAATTTTCTCATTAATTCATAAACTTCTATACGAATTTTCTCAAGAACCCTGAGAAAATTTTCATGTGATTTTACTTGAATTACCTAACCAGTAATTTCGGAAGTTAGTTTTTATGGAGGCCATGAAGGAATGTTTTGAGTAATTTTCTCTTCTATATCCAATTCAAATGTATCGTAAGAAAAATCATTGAATCATAATAATGTATTTTTCTAGTGATTATTATCAACTTTTTTCAAGCGATTGCTTAAAACATATTGATAAAATCCTTAAGATAATTATTTCTTTTGAAACTACTGGAAGACTTCGAGTAGGAATAAATTCTTGAAGAGCGCTTAAGTGTAATGTTCTTCTCGTATTTTTGAAAAAAAAAAACACTAAATTTCGTAAGGAAACTTATTAAACAGGTTCTGTAAAGTACTTATAAAAATCATATATTTCCTTGAAAATAAAAACAAAAGAAAAAAGTGGAAAAACCTGGAAAAAAGGAATCCTTTGGAAGCTTCTCGAAGAGGAATAAATAACGCGCAATAATCTATCCATACCATCATATATTGGTATCGTGCCATAATTAGGTATAGTTCAGTTTCAATACCACATTTTGGTAACATAATGGTGTTGAAAAAACATGTTTTGATCAATTAAAAATAATTCATTTTGGTATTCGATAGCTATTGAGGACTGCTGTAGGCATTGAACTTTTATTGAAAAATTTTACTTTCATATGAAAATCCATCATGTATTATTAAGGTATTACAATACCTGATCTAATTATCAGTTTGGTATTCGTGGAATATGCTTGAGATATTGTTTGAGGTATTTTACCTCTTATCCGGTATGGCATACCTTAGTGTGGTATTCAGTAGCACTTTTCTTCTGCTCGGGTTTTTTGACCCATCGATCATCCACCTAACATGGATGGATTTTAGTGTAGTAGTGCCGCACAGTTTTTTTTTCTTGCTGATTTCGTGTTTTCATCACTTTATTTCATATGAGGCATGTTGCATTTGGTATTCAGTAATATTCATATGTAATTTTCGAACAAACTATGTATAGTTCGTCACTACAAGTGTCGGCGTTATTCCTGTTTCATATAATTTAAAATATATACATGTTATTTTCAGTTTACGTCATCAATAAAAACATCATTTGAATTGTTCGACATTATAGATGTTGACGTATTTTTTAAAGCTTCTACCAAAAACTTCTCGAGATAAAAATACAAAAATAGCTTTAAATATAAGTCGTATATTTCCCCCTTGTCCATGGATCGCATCATCGACCAGAGGTGACTCCCAGATCTTTCCCTCCCTCACTAATAAACACCCTACCCGTGGTAATTGTGGAGATGCAGAGGTGTTCTCGGTCTCTAGAAGCAACAATCATTACACTCTAACATTCCTTCCCCATCTCAACTGACTGTAAGGACTTGGCCGGCGCCGTTATTGATAAATATATCTATAAAATATATTGATAAATTAGATCTGCTAAAATTGCACTTCGAGAGTAAGCGGAAACTCCCATCCCTTATTCATTTGGATCGTAGTGCAATTCTTACCAGTTCCGATCAATCACGGAGTAGCAACCATTGACATGTACAGTCAGTCTTTGCTATGCTATGAGGCATGTTGCATTTGATATGTTATGGGCATTTTTATCATTTTTGATACACTCCCTTACCTACAAAATGCATTTGGTATGGGAATATTTTTATTTTTTTATTTTTGTTTGATTCATAACGTTTGACCCAAGTTTTGACTTACCATAGAGCGTTACGTATTTGTGAACGGTTCCATTTGTTTGTCACGCAACTATTATGTGTTACTCTACCACGTTATACCTTGTTCTTTTTAAAATTCAAAATCTCGCGATACGCAACAAAGCTAACAAAAAATCTTCATTGATTTCTTCTCCATGTGCCCTCCTAATTTGAGCGAACCAGGCCGATATGCCGGTGAATAAATTAAACAAACAAATAAAAATTAAATATCATGTGGTAATAAAGAATGGTACAACAAACTTTCAATCAAATTTATAACTGTATAACTCGACATTTTCCAACAGTTCTCAATGAACTCAAAGAGTTTGTAACAGTTATAACAGAATTCAATAATATGCACTGAAGTTAAGGTTCTGATTCTGTCCAATCGGCGCTCACAGTTTTATGTCAAATCAGCAATTAGTTTGTCTGCATTAGTATTAGTGGAACGTACATGCGCTATAGAAGTGTCAGCAGAAGAATTTGTATAACACGAAAAAAAAATGTATAACACGATTTTTATTAGCTATGTTGCGTTCGCGAAGTTTTGAAAGGAACAAAGACGTTACGTGGTAGCGTCCCACATAATAGTGGCGTGACAAACAAATGGTACTGTTTACAAATTACGTAACGCTTTATGGGGAGTCAAATTCGAGTTGAACGTTATGGCTCAAGCAATAATTAAAAAGAAAACTGCTCCATTCAATAAGCATTCTGTAGGTGAGGGAGTATATCAAAAATGATAAAAGTGACCGTAACATATCAAATGCAACATGTTTCATATGAAACTACGTGATAAAAACAAGTAAAAAGGTCGTAGAACAGAAAAAAGGCATTTTAATGGTTGAACTAGTGTTGCGGCCAGCCTTAGGCACGGATTTTCGGACGATGTATGTAGCAAACTCGGATTTGTTGGAGTATTGCTTTAAGCTGTAATTATTTTAAAAAAATATCATTAACAGTCTTAGTTAGTCCATTTTTTCTTACAATTTTAAGTCATTTTTGTCATTTAATTGTCCGTGTATAACTGGTCTTGCAACTGTCGTCTGTCCTGTATTAACGTTATATGTCTATTATTTATTTTATCTGCATGTAGTTCATTATCGTGTACTTACAAGTCATTTAATTGTTTAAATAAAATTTAATTTGGTTTTGATTTATTGTTAAATAACGCGTGGTACAGATTCAATGTTTATCGTGTTTAAAAATTGTCTTGACTGTACATTACATGTGTGTCTAAGTATTCGTTATGTGTGTAGTTGTCTGTCATTGTGTCGAGTTCGAACTGTCAACTGATGTCAGTGTTGCCGGGTGATTAGTTTCTCCAACAACTAGTTTAAATATAACAATTAATTGAACGCATCTGGCCAAAAGTTTTAAGTGTCGTATAAGCCCCTTCAGAATCGCAAACCGTTATGTGCGTTAATCTGCGTCCAAAGTAATGCTATTAGTCGAAAATGCCCCATAAAAAAATAATTATTTGAAAATAACTACCATGCGGAACACGATTTTGTCTCAAGCATTAAAATACCGCTATTTACTTAAATAAGGGATGCTGAATCCACTGCCGTTTTCAAAAATATCATAGCACGTCTAGTTTTTGAGAAATTGGCTGTTGGAAATGCAAAAATTGACTTTTTTAGCCAACTTGAATGCAAGTTTGCCAGCTTGTATGGCAATATATTTGCTCAATTTGCCACAGAACTCAAACTTTATGCTTTTAACAATACTTATCAACAAAGTTCATTGTATTGTTGATGCTCAAAAGTTATTTTTTGATAGTATAGAAAAATGTTTTATTTTGCCATATACGAGAAACGAAGAACTTTGTATGGCGATTGCAAGCATGTTAAAAAAACGTTTTAATCTAAATTTTATCGTACAATTCAACCAAATTACATCTGAAATGAAAGTTGAAGTCCTTTTCTGCATGCTTGGTGGATTGGATCACAAAAAAGTTTAATAAAAATCCATTTTGAAATTCCCGCTTTTCTCCAGGTTTTCCCGTTTTAATTTTCAAAATTTTTCCGGTTTTCAATTAAGTGGCCCAAAAACAAAGGAGTGACATTTTGGTCGATTTTTTAGTTGAATGTACTAAAAAACTACTGTTTTCAAGCTTTACAACGGTATTTTGAGGTGAATTTTCCGTTCAATAGGAAAAATAATATAATTCGTACTGTTGTTCTACACCAACTTGTCCCATGTTTGATGTGAACCATATGGACAGTGGTACAAATATGCGTAGAAAGGCAGCGTAGAAGAATGAAAAATTGCCGAAAAAATATTCTAAAACTTGGTTTTTGTCACTTACACCCTTTTGCTCCCAACCTCTTCAATTATGCAACAATTGCGACTTCTATTCTTGACACTTTCGATTCACTTCGACAGCGATTTGTTTTGAAAGCTAGCAGGATTATATTATTCGACAATATGCCTCTTTTGTGTAAACTAATTGAAATAATTTCAATTGCTAATCATTCGCAAATAAGTTTAAGATAAGGACGAATCAAAGCTACATATGTTAAAGTACATATTATACTATCGAATAATCGACATAGAAATAGATAACTGAAGACACATTAGAAACTTTTATAAATAAAGGATTATTTTCGGAATCATTGATTTATTTTTCAGTAAGTAAAGAAAATTTTAAATCCAATTTGTTTCAGAGCTTGATCTTTTTGCTCTGATTCAAAACTTCGATCCAAAAGAGAAAAAATCAAGTCTTGATAGTAAGAGAAAAAAATGACAAAAGCTTCTGAGGAGTATATAGTGTAGAAAAATAGACTATTTCTAAATTAAATTAAACCATTGATCAAAAAAAAAAAAATAATGTGGTGTTTGAAAGTTATTTGTCCAAAATTACATTTGCTTAATGGCGATATCATGAGCCATAACTACTTTCTACAACTTATTTTTGGTAGTTTGTAGATTTAGAGCTTGAAGATGTTTGTTCAACATGACTTTCCCGGTGACCATCTCAAATTCCAGGTTTTTCCCGTCTTTTTCCCGATGGATTCAAATTCCCGTCTTTTTCTCGCTTTTCCCGGTTCGGTGGCCACCCTGATAAATCATACTTCAAATTTCATGTAAACATCAATGAAACCAGTGTTTTATACAACTTTGACGACCTATAGCTAAAAATTGTGACGTGCTGGGACATTTCTGCATACGGCATCAGATTCAGCGACCCCAAATCTACTAGAGACACATAATTTAATCTTTGAGACATGCAACAATGTCGTTTTTGTTACGCTGTGCTATTTTAACATAAGAAAAAGCAAGTAGCAATGTTCAGCAAAAAACATGCATTTTAGGTATTTAAACAACTTTGTGAAAAGCACAAAAAATGTCAAAAACGTTAGAAAAAAGTTATTTTAAAATTTTGAATTTTAGGGGTCATTTTGAGATAAAATTTTGTGTCCTAGACCAAGTGTCTTGAAATAACATGTGATACAACTTTGCTTAGGACACCGTCCGTCTATCTCAAACAGATAAAAAAAATTATCTCACTTTTAGGTGATTTAATCACCTGGCCGCTAGTACCAGAAGACAGTGCCGGATTTGGGCTTCGAGGGGCCCGGGTCAGATCTTATAAAGGGGGCCCTTTTATACAAAATTCAGCACGTTTTGGGATTCCACAAATCAACGTATTGAATTTAAGTTTTTAAAGGGGATGCTCGGTCCAAAGATATGAGGGGCCCAAATGCAAAGTGGTGTAAGTGACATTTTAGGCTGTGAGCTATATACATCGACAAATTCAACTGTTTTCAAGCTGTTCAATAGTGTTTATGGTGTTTTTTTTCCGTTCAGTGGTAAAAATATAACAATTTTTTTTGGCTTTTTTTATTATTTGTATGAAGTTAAAAATTGCTGAAATTTTTTTCAAAGCCATTTTTCCCCAAAGCACATTTTGATTCTTTTTACTACAAGTTTCCTGTTTGTCTCTGGTTAGAAAAAAGGATTTACAGTACTGGCAGGAATGACGTACACAAAGGCTGATTTCCATACAAAATGGTCAAATATGGACACCTACATCTCTGCTTCTAACAAACCGATTGACCTGACCAGACCAGAGTGAACTGCATGTTGAAAATAACTTCAGATTAGATCTGTTTATAAATCATCAAACGCTATGAAAAAGCGTCTAAGTTCTTGAAATTCGCCCATTTTGACAATAATGTTCAAATTTTGATACTAAGATATTTTGAAAACAATCAATTTACGATATTTATTTAGTATAAGTAGTATGAGTTTTACATTTTATTGAAGTGAACAACTTGGCAGACGCATGCCTGCATCTAAATATTCACATTTCAAAAATATTCAAACCTAAAATTGGATTTTTTTATAATAGTATTATTTAATATCTTCCAAACTCTTGATTAGGATTTTGATCAATTTCTCATAAATCAAATATCCAGTTACAAGTTGGACTCGATTATCTGGGATTCGATTATTCGGAATTGTAGACTCGATTCTTCAGAGAGAAAATGTGATTGGAAATTTTTTGTCTACTTTGAAACTTTGATTCAAAATACATCCACGGTCCCCGACAGACCGTTATTATGCAAAAAAAAATGTCCATCACATCTGAGCACTGGGCTTGATTCCTGAGGTCATTCTGCACCTCTGGGCCAATTTTAAAAAAAAATCCCTGGGAGGAGACTCGAGAAATCTTGATTTGAAGTTCTTGACTCAAAAAATCAATATAATCCTTATTAAAAATGTTCAATAGCACTGAAAAAAAACCTACTGAAATGCCCAAAACGTTGGGCAAACTGTTCTCAACTAGTATAAAACTGTAACCGTTGTTATAATTAGAAATCTTTGCAACTGACTTAACATACCAGAGTAGCTTAAGTATGTTTTTACATGGCTTAAACCAGTAAGCTTAGTTCAGTAAAATGAAATCTACGAAATAAATTCTAATAAACAATTGATATTACGTTCGATAAACGTGAAACATTCAATGCTGAATATTATTAATTTACAGCTTATTTTTCGACTTTCACACTAAGTGGCCAGCCCACTAAAGTCTGCCATATTTATTTTGCTTTTTAAAATTTGTTTCTTTGTACATCTAGTACTACTCTTGATTTTTACGTCTAGTTTTACACCGAGCATTGCCCTCACTATTTTGCGTCAAAATATCCTATTCAACATTCCAGACACAACAGGATTTTAACTACAAGGGAAATATGATTGTCATATTTCACAAGTCTTCGAAGATTAACAGAGTCTTAAACAACTTCAAACAAGTCCCCAATAAGTATTACTTAAGTAATAACATAACTAGGACTTACACTTTATATACCTGCAACCATAGAATTCGTTTTATTTTTTTCGAGATTCATAGTCAATCTGATTATTGATTTCTAGATCGCGTTCCACTCAGTAACAAAAATCTAGCTGTTGCAGGTAATATTAAAGACTTAAAAATAAGACATAAAGCTGATTAAGCTGACAAATACAATCAAGTGTAAGAATTGTGATCAAGGAGCCTATTTTTTTTTGGAAAATTACATGGAATGAATCGAGTTGAGTTTCAGAATTAACTGTGAAATATTGCGTTTTGTCGCATATACTCCTTGATTTTGCAGACGATGATTTTATTGAAATCGATCGCAGTACAGTAAAGCAGGGTTTTACTATTTAAAAGATGGACAACTACGATAAGCTTGTAATGCCATGTACTCTACTCTACTCTCTACTCTCTACTCTCTTGATGGAAAACACTTGTGACGTATGATAATAATGATAACACAAGTGTACTGGTTATGAATATCTCCTTTTACGGATCACGTAACCAGCTCAGGGACCCGCAACTTGCAAAGGGAAATGACATTTCTACATTGTTGCTTGATAAAGGCTTATCTGATTTCATAGATCCATTATTTCGTTAACAACTTCGCCGAAACACCTCGCGATCGTTTATCGCACAACACTGAAAGGTGTTTCGAAAACTAAATCAGTTTTTAATAATAATGCAAACAGAGCAACGATGAGTGCAAGCATGTCTAAACAAAACACCATTGTCAATTTGCCCTGTACAAAACGCTTATTCTTGGCTTTCTAGAAACCTTTATTTTAGAACAGGAGCGAAAACTATTGAGCGAATTAAATAGGCAAACTTCAGTGAGCTGATCATTTAGTGAGAATGCCGGAGAAAAACTTGCATCATTCTGGTGGAGGTCAGCGGTACCGTGGACGACACTCGCATATGTTGACGTAAGCGTACCAGAGCTACCAAATCATTCCAGATTTGAAACAAATGGTTGATGGTAGCTATAATCTAATATAAAAGTATTCACATGGCTTATCTTCTAACTATTATTGTGCTTCATTTATTCTCAAGTTCTTTTTCTTAAAAAAAAAAAAAACAATATTGTTGATTCATTTGTTTACTAGTTTAAATTTGATTGATTGTTGTTTTCTATGTTAAACCGATAGATTCAACATAGAAAACAACAATCAACTAAATTTAAACTATTAAACTAGGAAAAAATATACTTGAGCGACTCTGGTAAGTTTATAAGTAAATTTCTAATTATAACAACGGTAACAATTTTATACTAGTTGAGAACAGTTTGGCCAACTTTTTGAGCGTTTTTGTAGATTTTTTCCGCGCTATTGCAAAATTTTAATAAGGATTTTATTTAAATTTTTGGTCAAAAACTTCAAATCAAGATTTCTCGAGATTCCTCCTAGGGATTTTTTTAAAAATTGGTCCAGAGGTGCAGAATGACCTCAGGAATCGAACCCAGTGCTCAGATTTGATGGACATTTTTTTTTTGCATAATAAAGCCTGTCCACGTTAAATTTCGGACACCCAAATAATGCCAGCAAAAAAAAGTTACTCATAATTCAACAAAAACAATTGTTTATTTCAGAATAAAAGAGTTATATCTACAAAATAAACAGTTGACAAGGATGTTAATCCTTCTTGTACGTATGATTTTGACTTCCCAACTTTGCGAGCCACATTTCGCACAGAAAGATTGGGATTTTTCTCAATAATGGCTACCACCTTCTTATCCATTTGTCGGGAGCATACTTTTCGATTTGTTCCACTTCCAACCTTCCGATCCACAGTCAAGCGCTGGTCAAATGATTTGCAAACACTAAATACCGTACTTTTCGGTAGCTTTAGTTTTTTGGCAAGATCGCGTACCGATAAATTCGGATTTTGCTGCCGTTCAAACAAAATGCGTTTGCGCACTTCCACTTGATTGGACGCCATTTCAGTGAATGTTACGATAATGTAAACATGTTGTACCACGAAATAAAGTGGAGAGTTTCAGCTGTCATATAAGTGAAACGTTTCAGCAATCCGTGAAATAATTCAAAACCTACACTGAAAAAAAAAGTGTCCGAAATTTATCGTGGACAGGCTTTAACGGTCTGTCGGGGCACCGTGACATCCACTAGGTGGTGCTAGTAATAAGTTTTTTTTCAGTATCCTGTATCTCAAGATTCCTCTGGAAGGTTGATGTCGTCGGCAAAGTAGATCAAGTGCTGCCTGGAAGTGAAGATTCTGACTGGGAATTCGTTTCTTCAATTTTCTGTTCCTCAAGATCCCGATCTGCTAAGAGGTTGGTGTCTTCGGCAAAGTTGTTCAGCAAATCAAAAGCTCTTTGGCGGTGAAAAAATCTGATTGTGAAATTATTCACTAGCATTCGCTAACCTTCATTACGAATCAGTTTAATTTTGCTGTTGGACGGGTGAGGTTGGTGTCAAGATCTTTTCCCTGCCCCTCTCTAGTTACGCTTACGATCGACGATCGTTTTAGCTATTTACATGCCGATCTCGGAAAACGCTTAGTGCTAGGTGTGATAAAACGGTGTGGCTTAGTCGAGCGTGAAACACTTTTTCGCTTTTTGAAGATTTCCTCTGCAGAAATTTAAATCCAACCGACTGAAATAAGTGACTGTTTTATGGCTTTAAACTTTTGGGAAGCGTTATCTGCGGATGGCGATGACTGTAATTAACGATTGCTGCTTGGCAAAGAAGTTTTCAAATAGCATTCACGCTGCATTCGACGGAAAGACCTCTCCTAAAATGATCCGTCAAGTAGCGAGATGGTGGAAGCCCCCGTCTACCAAATAGTTTCTAGAGATAATTGCCCACAGATTACCTAGTCGTCAGTTTCTCGATTTTTAGCTTTCAGCCTCCGAAAGTCGAAATCAAATCGCGGAAGGTTTACGTTTTGCTTTTCTCGATTGACGGCACAACGCAAACACACTCGAAACGGCGCGAACATATTAGACATACTGCCTGGCTGCCTGCCTGAACGAGGAAAGCGAAACTGATTTCTCGCACTCAGCCAATTGGGTCGTATTTTTGTGTTGCTCAATCATAACAATTGCCCAAGCCAGAGTTGGGTGCGAGTCTCATTATAGAGAATTGGTCTCTGTTTTAATGCAGGAGTCTAAAAAGTCGCCTACAGAGTTCATTCTAGTGTTTTTGAAGAAATTCGTTCAGTCAGTCTTGGGAATATTCTTAAAGACATATTTGTTTCTAATCTGTGAGGAATCAAACTTTTGTCTTTTGAAAAACTAGTTGGTTTTAAATATATATTCACAAATAGTGAAAGTGTAGTCTTAGAGGTCTCTTAAGTTTCTATTTTCAATACACTCAGTCGTAACCAGCCCTGCAAGCTGCTTAATATGGTCCACAGAGAAACAGGTCCAGGCAATGCACAGACGGGGAAGTAGTAAAAATTGGACCAAAAAATAAAACACCACACCTTGCATACGGCACCGGCTAGTAAAACACAGTCTAATCAAATCCCATGAAGTCTCGCGAATTGCGTATTGGGCTCGAATCGTGGCGGGAAGTCCAATGTTCCAGTAATAGCAGGCGGCTGTAAATCGCTCATTTACCGGTTAGATACACACGCACTAAACATTGGGAGACCCAAGATGGCCATGTGCAGTGCACCAAAGCGCGGCCATGCAATTGCATCATGGCGTGCTGCGTTTCTATGTCAGTTAGTCACTCAGTCAGCCGGTACGAACAGTAGTAGGCTCTGACTTGCCCAAGAGAAGACGCTACTGACGATAACGTACAGGGTAGTGCAGTGTAGCAATCGATGTAAAATAAACCGGTCGACTTATTGTCGTTGATGTCGTTACCGGCCGGATTGCGTGAGGACACAGTTAGATGCATCGGCCTTACGAGGAATGCATCCATATGCCGAAGTCATAGACGTGTCCGGGTACAAGGATTTCGACCAAACCTGAGTGCTTTTTAACAGCAGGGATGCATTTATGACTGTTCTTCCGTCAAACTAGACCAAAATTCAAGAAGCTAGGGAAGCTTCCTTGCAGAATCTTGGGAAGCTTCCTACCAGCAGAAGCTTGGAAAGCTTCCTTCCAGAAGCTTGGAAAGCTTCTTTCCAGAAGCTTGGAAAGCTTCTTTCCAGAAGCTTGGAAAGTTTCCTTCCAGTAGCTTGGAAAGCTTCCTTCCAGAAGCTTGGAAAGCTTCCTTCCAGAAGCTTGGAAAGCTTCCTTCCAAAAGCTTGGAAAGCTTCCTTCCAGAAGCTTGGAAAGCTTCCTTCCAGAAGCTTGGAAAGCTTCCTTCCAGAAGCTTGGAAAGCTTCCTTCCAGAAGCTTGGAAAGCTTCCTTCCAGAAGCTTGGAAAGCTTCCTTCCAGAAGCTTGGAAAGCTTCCTTCCAGAAGCTTGGAAAGCTTCCTTCCAGAAGCTTGGAAAGCTTCCTTCCAGAAGCTTGGAAAGCTTCCTTCCAGAAGCTTGGAAAGCTTCCTTCCAGAAGCTTGGAAAGCTTCCTTCCAGAAGCTTGGAAAGCTTCCTTCCAGAAGCTTGGAAAGCTTCCTTCCAGAAGCTTGGAAAGCTTCCTTCCAGAAGCTTGGAAAGCTTCCTTCCAGAAGCTTGGAAAGCTTCCTTCCAGAAGCTTGGAAAGCTTCCTTCCAGAAGCTTGGAAAGCTTCCTTCCAGAAGCTTGGAAAGCTTCCTTCCAGAAGCTTGGAAAGCTTCCTTCCAGAAGCTTGGAAAGCTTCCTTCCTTGGAAAGCTTCCTTCCAGAAGCTGGGAAAGCTTCCTTCCAGAAGCTTGGAAAGCTTCCTTCCAGAAGCTTGGAAAGCTTCCTTCCAGAAGCTTGGAAAGCTTCCTTCCAGAAGCTTGGAAAGCTTTCTTCCAGAAGCTTGGAAATCTTCTTCCAGAAGCTCGGAAAGCTTTCTTCCAGAAGCTTGGAAAGATTCTTTCCAGTAGCTTGGAAAGTTTTCTTCCAGAAGTTTGGAAAGCTTCCTTCCAGAAGCTTGGAAAGCTTCTTCTAGAAGTTCGGAAAGCTTTCTTGCAGAAACTTGGAAAGCTTCCTTCCAACAATAGTCTGGAGATTCTTTCAACAATCCTCCAAAGATTCTTCCAACAATCTTCCGAGGTTTCTTCCAAAAATTCTCCCCGGATTCTTCCAGGAATTCTCCAAGAATTCTTCCAGGAATCGTCCAAAGATTCTTTCAGGATTGCTTCAAAGACTTTTCCAAAAATCCTCCAGGATCTCTTTCAACAATCCTCCGAGGATTCTTCCGGGAATACTCCGAGGACTCTCCCAAGAATCCTCCGATGATTCTTCCAAGAATTCCCTGAGGGTTCTTTCCGAAATCCTCCGAAGATTCTTCCAGGAATCCTCCAAGTATTCTTCCAAAAAACCTCCAAGGATACTTTCAGGAATTCTCCCTGGATTCTTCCATCAATTCTGCAAGGATAATTGCAGGAATCCTTGGAATCCTCCGAGGATTCTTCCAAAAACTCTCCGAGGTCTCTTCCAACAATCTTCCGAGGATTTTTCCAGGAATCTTCCGAAGATTCTTCCAGGAATCCTCCGAGGATTCTTCCAGGAGTCCTCAGATAATTCTTCCAGGAATCCTCAGAGAACTTTTCTAGGAATCCTCAGAAAATTCTTCCAGAAATTACCTCCCATTCTTCCAGGAATCCTCCGAGAATTCTTCCAGTAATCCTTTAAGGATTCTTCCCGCAATCCTCCGAGAATTCTTCCCGCAACCCTCCGAGAATTCTTCCCGGAATCCTCCAAGAATTCTTCCCGGAATCCTCCGAGAATTCTTCCCGAAATCCTCCCAGAATTCTTCCCGGAATCCGCCGAGGATTCTTCCAGGAATCCTTCGAAGATTCTTCCAGGAATCCTCCGAGGATTCTTCCAGGAGTCCTCAGATAATTCTTCCAGGAATCCTCAGAGAACTTTTCTAGGAATCCTCAGAAAATTCTTCCAGAAATTACCTCCCATTCTTCCAGGAATCCTCCGAGAATTCTTCCAGTAATCCTTTAAGGATTCTTCCCGCAATACTCCGAGAATTCTTCCCGCAACCCTCCGAGAATTCTTTCCGGAATCCTCCAAGAATTCTTCCCGGAATCCTCCGAGAATTCTTCCCGAAATCCTCCCAGAATTCTTCCCGGAATCCGCCGAGGATTCTTCCAGGAATCCTTCGAAGATTCTTCCAGGAATCCTCCGAGGATTCTTCCAGGAGTCCTCAGATAATTCTTCCAGGAATCCTCAGAGAACTTTTCTAGGAATCCTCAGAAAATTCTTCCAGAAATTACCTCCCATTCTTCCAGGAATCCTCCGAGAATTCTTCCAGTAATCCTTTAAGGATTCTTCCCGCAATCCTCCGAGAATTCTTCCCGCAACCCTCCGAGAATTCTTCCCGGAATCCTCCAAGAATTCTTCCCGGAATCCTCCGAGAATTCTTCCCGAAATCCTCCCAGAATTCTTCCCGGAATCCGCCGAGGATTCTTCCAGGAATCCTTCGAAGATTCTTCCAGGAATCCTCCGAGGATTCTTCCAGGAATCCTCCCAGGATTCTCCCAGGATTCTTCCAGAAATCCTCCGAGGATTCTTCCAGGAATTCTCCGAGGATTCATCCAGGAATCCTTCAAAGATTCTTCCAGAAATCCACCGAGGATTCTCTCAGGAATCCTCCGAGGATTTTTCCAGGAATCCTCCGAGGATTCTTCCAGGAATCCTCCAAGTATTTTTCCAGGAATCCTCCGAGGACTTTTCAAGCAACCCTCTGGGGATTCTTCCAGAAGTCCTCTGATGATTCTTCCAGGAATCCTCCGAGAATTCTTCCCGGAATCCTTCTAAGAGTCTTCCAGGAATCCTCCTAAGAATCTTCCAGGAATCCTCCGAGGATTCTTCAAGCAACCCTCTGTGGATTCTTCTAGGATTTCTTCGAGACTTCTTCCAGGAATCCCCCGAGGATATTTTCCTGGGATCCTCCGAGGATTCTTTTAAGAATTCTTTCAGGAATTTTCTGAAGATTCTTTCAAGAATCCTCCGTTGGTTCTTCCAGAAATCTTTCTAGGATTGTTTTAGAAATCCTCCGAGGATTCTTCCAGGATTCCTTCGAGGATTCTTTCAGGAATCCTCTAAGGATGCTTTCAGGAATCCTCCAAGGATTCTCCTGGAAATCCTTCGAGAATCCTTCCAGGAATCCTTCATGGAATCTTTCAGGAATCCCTCATTTATATTTTCCAGGAATTCTCTGAGGATTCTTTCAAGAATTGTCAGAGGATTTTTTTTAAGATTCTTCCAGGAATCCTCCGAGAATTCTTTCAAAAACCCTTCAAGGATTGTTCCAGATATCCTACGAAGGTTCTCCCAGGATTCCTTCGAGGATTCTTCCAGGAATCCTCTAACGATTCTTGAAATTCTCCAAGGATTTTTCCAGGAATCCTCCAGAGATTCTTCCAGGAATCCTCCAAAGATTCTTCCAGGAATCCTTCGAGGATACTTTTTAGGAATATCTCGAGAATTCTTTCAAAAATCGTCAGAGGATTCTTTTTAGAACTCTTTCAGGAATTCTCCGATAATCCTTTTAGAATTTCTTAGAGGATTTCGAGGAAGAATCCTCCTAAGATTCTTCCAGGAATCCTCGGAGGATTGTTCCGGGAATTCCCTAAGGATTCTTCCAGGAATCTTCCGAGGATTCTTCCAGGAATCTTCCGAGAATTCTTCTAGAATTTCAGAAAACCTTCGAAATTACATTTCAAATTCTTCTTTTCTGTAGCATAACGTCTAAGATCGCAATTGGATTCAACCTCCTTGACAAGACACTACCATTATTGCTACTGCCCTACATCAGAGCAATAGTGGCACGCATTCGCTTCATCCGTGCCCAATTGACGGTGCGGTTGCGCTTGGCTGAACTTGGACAAGCTGCGCTTGTAGAAGGCGCCAAACTGTACAAACAAGTTGACAACGCATCCATCACCGGATTTATGCAAGCAGTTTTTCCTACATAGCTAACTCGCGATCAATTCAATCAAACACCAGTCGATCGTGAAGTCGTGAACATGGACAAGAAAAGCTTCGGACGAAACAGCCATTCCTTGTCGCTGTTAGGCAGAGCTAATCTAATTTACATGTCCGCAAGTCGGCGGTTGCATCACCTCCTTAGAGGTTTTCTTTGTACGCACAGCCACAGCCGAGAGTGGACAAGCGCAAAGTCGTGAAGTGGAAATTGGAGCAGAAACGGTTTTCTTTTAGCATTGCATAGAGGTCGATCGGTTGGTTGGTTGGTGGGTTGCGTACCGTGCACGAGGTTAATCGAGTTTTTGTTCACGATTTTCTTGTTTCCAAAATTTTAGCATCTAATTCGAGGAGAGAAACATAATCAAAAAGGGGTTGGGGCTAAATTAAAATGCAAAGTTTTGGAGATGATGCCGAAAGTGTGTGGCAATATGCTGTGTATTCTTCAATGATTTGTTTTTTTTTTTCGATAAAGTTATTCCTTATATGGACACAAAAACTTTCACGTTGCATTGCAACCGATTAGCTCATAAATCTAATACAATTTGATCGACTTCAGGTTCATAATAAGAAAATATGGGCACATATAGCTGAAGCAAAAACGCGCAGCTGTAAAGCAAGAACAACTGAAGACTTGTTTGAACACTTCTTCAGCGACTTTCTTGGAGAACTCTGTGACGACCTCAGTAAAGACCTCTATGGAGTCCTCGTGGGAGATTTTTGTGGATAGTTCTGTTGTGGCTTCCATAGGAACTGTTGTGAGGACATTGGTGAAGACTTCCATTGAGACTTATGTTGAAACCTCTGCTGAGATTTCTGAAGGGATTCTTGTGGAGATATCTGTGTAGTTATGTAGAAGGTACATCTAGATACCCCTGTTAAAATTCCTTAGGGGACCTCTGAGACAACCGTTGCACTACCTGTGAAGATTTTGTAGATATTAAGACTACCGGAATCTACCGCTGTGCAGAAATCCTTGGAAACCCGTACTTTGGCAAATCTTTGTGACGCTTCAAACACTATCCTATTTATATGCTCGTATTTGGTACTTAGCTACTTGTTTTCACGCACTTATTTCCAGGTTGTGATGTATGTATATTAGTGTGGGACAAAATTTAGATTCTCGCTCCAGTCCACTTTTTGGAATGCATTTAGGTCCCATAACAACTGTGCAAAATTTCAGCTCGATCGGAGAAACTATATTTTAGCGCCAGCCGTTCAAAGTTCGTATAGGATTTACTATGGGAAAACTTACTTTTGCAAAGAAAAATCACCAGAGGTCGCCCATTGATCTCTATAAAAAATCTGAACACGGACCTCGATAGGTATTTTTACGATGAAGAATATTGCTGAAGACCGCGAAACAATCCGACACCTGTGAAAAAAATTATTCAATGAAAACCTGTTGGCAAGGCGACGTTGATTGACACGTAAAGGAATAACAATAATAACAAAATCTGGCAAAATTTCCGAATAATCTATGCTTAATAACTTTTTTCACAAGGATCGTATTGCTTTGCGGTCTTCGGCAATGTTGTTTATTGTAGAAATACCTATCGAGATCTGTATTCAGAATTTTTATAGACGACAATGGGCGACCTCTGGCGATTTTTCTTTGCAAACGCAGGTTTTCCCATAGTAAATCCCATGCACACATTGAATGGCTGGCGGTAAAATATAGTTTCACCGATCGAGCTTAAATTTTGCACAGCTGTTATGGGAGCTAAATGCAATCCAAAAAGTGGACTGGAGCGAGAATCTAATTTTTTCATATAACCGTGTCCCAGGCTAATGTATATTTCTAAAACAATCCTGAGAATAATTCTAAATCCTACACAGCAATCCAAGAATGATACACACAACAGAACCTGTTTCACAGCTTCTTTTCACGCTCAAATTTTGAATTTTCGCTTCCATTTATTTTACATACGCTTCGTTTTTACCGTAATCTGTGATGGCCTCTGGTAGAACTTAAATATATTTAAATATATAGATATATCAGTGGAAGGTTCTGTACAAACTTTTGTAGAGATCCTAGAAGAATCGTCGGAGGATTCCTAGAAGGATTGTGGGAAAAATCCTTGTAGGATTGTGGGAAGAATTTGTGGAGAATTGTGGAACGAATCTTCGGATGTTTGCGGGAACAACCCTAGGAGGCTTCTTGCAAGATTTCTGTCAGTATCCTCGAAGAATTCCTAGACGAATCCTCAGAGGGTTCCTGGGAGAATCTCCAGAGCTTTCCTGGAACCAATCTCGGAGAATTCCTGGAAAAAACCTCACAGGATTCCTGGGAAAATTCTCAGAGGGTTTCTGTTAGAATCCTGGAGAATTCCTGAGATAATCCCCAGATGATTCCTAGGAGAACCTTCTGAGGATTTCTGAGAGAATCTTCTGAGGATTCCTGGTCGAATCTTCGAAGGGTTATTAGGAGAATCCCCGACGGATTCCTGAGTGAAACTTTGGAGGATTCCTGAGAGAATCTTCGGAGGATTCCTGAGAGATTCCTGGTACAATCATCGAAGGATTCCTGGGAAACTCATCGTAGGGTACCTGGGAGAATCCTCGGAGGATTCCTGAGAGAATCCTTGGAGGATTCCTGGGAG
This sequence comes from Aedes aegypti, assembly GCF_002204515.2. NCBI lineage: Eukaryota > Metazoa > Arthropoda > Insecta > Diptera > Culicidae > Aedes > Aedes aegypti. Next base: position 215,586,181 of record NC_035107.1, on the reverse strand, counting down.
ACTCTTAGGAGGATTCCTGGTAGAATCTTCAAAGGATTACTGAGAGAAACCTCGAAACATTCCTGGGACAATCTTCGGAGAATTCCTTGGAAAATCATCGGAGGATTCCTGGGACAGTCTAAGGAGAATTCCTGGTAGAATCTTCAAAGGATTACTGGGAGAATCCTCGGAGGATTCCTGAGAGAATCCTCGGAGGATTCCTTAGATAATCCTTGGAGGATTCCTGAGAGAAACCTCGAAACATTCCTGGGACAATCTTCGGAGAATTCCTGGGAAAATCATCGGAGGATTCCTGGGACAGTCTAAGGAGAATTCCTGGTAGAATCTTCAAAGGATTACTGGGAGAATCCTCGGAGGATTCCTGAGAGAATCCTCGGAGGATTCCTTAGATAATACTTGGAGGATTCCTGAGAGAAACCTCGAAAGATTCCTGGGACTATCTTCGGAGGATTCCTGGGAAAATCATCGGAGGATTCCTGGGAGAATCCTCGGAGGATTCCTGGGAGAATCCCCGAAGGATTCCTGGAAGAATCCCCGGAGGATTCCTGGGAGAATCCCCGGAGGATTCCTGGTAGAACCTTCAAAGGATTACTGGGATAATTTTCGGAGGATTCCTGAGATAATCCTCGGAGGATTCCTGGGAGAATCTTCGGAGGATTCCAGCGAGAATCGAGAGTCTTCAGAAGGGGAAATCATTGAGGGATTCCAGCGAGAACCCTCGGAGCGTTCTTGGGAAAATCCTCGGAGGATACCTGGTAGTATGATTCCATGAGTCGATATCGACCCAGTCAACATTTTGGTTGGTATAATTTTTGTTATACGTCATTCTATAAGAATCAATTCAATCGCATAGAATGCACGAAAAGGCTATATACCTACCAAAGTGGAGGCTATATACGTACTTGGCACGACTTTTTCAGACTTTTTGCGATCAGATATACGATGCCAACAAACTTGGATGAAAATAAAAATAAAAGTCTTCAGCAAGCCTCGAACGAAGGACCTTTGGATTAGGAATCAGATACCTTACCACTGTACCACCAAGGGTTACATGATAGTCAGGTCATTATTTGCCAATATTAATACATGTTTTATATACAGCGACACATACTGTGTTGTTCTTAGAGGCCCATCGTCAGCAGATACCAAGTTTGGGTGGCAATTTTTGCTAAGTTATTGCGATTTCATACGATGCTTTATGGATTGATATATGATCTGTCAGTTTATACAACTTCACGCGTTTCTATGTTGCACTATTTACGACATGTTTTGTTGTCAACACAGATTGTCGTTTATAAATCGTATTGGGGATTTAAATACAACTTGTGTTGCCATTGATAGCGTTTAATTTGGCATGTTATGCGATTGTGATTTTTTACGGACGAATATGTGATTTTGGATACACATTCTTATATGATACGTGGTTCACTGGGGAGTAATGGAACATCGACTCATGGAGGTTTAACTGTATTTAAAAAGAATCTTCCCTTATTCTGAAGGAAGCTTTTACGGCTTTTATTATCAACTCTTACTAGCCGACACAATAAAGCTTTTCAAGCTTTTGGAAGAACTTGAAAAGCTTTTCAATCTTTTGGAAACTATTTCCTAGCTTTCGGAAGTCAGCCTTTCAAGCTTCCATGCTTATGGGAGAAGCTTTCTAAGATTCAGGAAGAAGCTTCCCAGGCTTCTGGGAAGAAGCCTTCCAAGCTTCTGGGATAAACTTCCTAAGCTTCTGGGAGAAGCTTTCTCAGGTTTTGGGAGAAGCTTCCCAGGCTTCTGGGAGAAGCTTCCGAAGCTTCTGGAAAAAGCTTTCCAGGGTTTTCGGAGAAGCTTTCCAAGCTTCGGAGAGAAGCTCCTAAGCTTCCCAAACTTCTGGGAAAGGTTCTCAAGCTTCTAAAAGAAGCTTTTCAAGCATCTGAGAGAAGCTTCTCAAGCTTACGGGAGAAAATTTTAAAAGCCTCTAGGAAAACCTTACTAAGCTTGTGGTAGAAGCTTACTAAGCTTCTGGGATTGCACAAATTAAAGATAAATTTTCTAAAGACGGTATCACCAGGAACGAAAAACTCCAACTACTTTCAATATTGCCGAGGTCATGGTCGGTTCAGAAAATAATGGATACATTTAATACATCCAGGTATTTGGCAACCCAAGCTAAACAGTCATTAGAACAAGAACAACAAGAACAAGAACAACAAGAAAGTAGTTGATATAATTAAGAAATAAAATTGCAGTATATACATATATATAAAAAAAAATAAAACAAAAAAAATAACAAACTCCTTTACCATGGTTGTACGATCTTGCCGCGATGAGAGGGCTTTACCCATTGGCCGGGCTTAGCCCGTACACCGTTGTGATAGAATCACATTTTTTATGCGTTTAGATTTACCGTGTATATCTCGGAAGTGATGCAACTCAGCTAAATTTTACTTGAGTATTTTTCGATAGAAATTTTTCATATTTCCGTTTTGAGGCATTGTGCAAGAAATTACAAACAATATGCTGCAAAACATATCCAAAAATTAAAAACATCAATTTTGCGGTTTTTAAGAACAATGAACTTCAAATTTTCATTTAAAAATTTCGTTTATATATTTTTACCGTGCATACTTTTTTAAATACTTTAGTATATAGGTTTTGATCAAACAATAAACAATTCAGCTACGATTCACTCAATCAAAAAAAAATATTTCTGAAATGAAGAAACACGAAATATGTTTGAAAAGGGCCTATTTTACTTTTTTATTTGAAAATCTATATAAATAAAAATGGAATGGTGTTTGTATGTCACGAAATGGCTTGAGAACGGGCTATCGGATTTTGAAAATTCTTCCATATTTATGTTCCCAAAGTGTTCCGGCGTGTTTGTGTATATAAAAAGCACAGGATGTTGCACGGGAAAGTCGAGAAAACGGAGGTGAACGGAACTGCCATTTTGCACGGGACGTGTCATGGCTTTTTACAACAGCCTACTTGATGGCAAGACAAAGTTTGCCGAGACCACTAGTTTTATATAAATATGAGTATATCTCGAAATTGATGCAACCTAGTAAAAATTTACTTAAAGACTTTTCGATTGCAATTTTTCTGTACTTTCAAATAATCACATAAAAAATTATTGTTTTCCTCTATTTTGATTTTTTTCAAAATCTGTAATTTAAAAAATATCATAACTTTTTTTGTCCATAATTCTTCCATTTTGAAACATTGTGCAATAAATCACGAAAGTTGTCCCCTAAAACATATCCAAAAAAAATCGAAACTGCGTTTCTGGAGAAAATCGATTTTAAAATTTTGTTTTTGAAATAAAAAATAATCTGTAACTTTTTTTTTACCGTGCATATTTTTCTCCATATAGTCCTTAGCAATACCTACAACTTTGTAGAAGATCTCAAATCGATCGAATAAACTGTTTTCGAGTTACAGTATTTTAAAGATTTGCTATGCATTTTCCGATACGCCCTTCTCAAAAATAAGGTGAGGTTCAAAATGGCGGTCTGAAGGTGCAAAATGGCATTTTTGGTCATAAAGAATCTGTATGCAAATTTTCAGGCGATTCAAAAAATACAAAAATTAAATTTAAAAAAAAATTGTCATGTTCGGTGGAATTGCTCAAGAGTTAGCTTAGGCGGAATCAACTCGAAACCTAAGAAGACTGGCTCTGAAGATTTTTTGGATGATCTCTAGAAAAATGTCCGAAGGACACATGGAAGCAGGTACTCTCTGAGGATTCCTCAACAAATACTGGAATAGCTTTTGAAAGGAAGCATTTCAAGCTTCTGAGAGGAAGTTTTCCAAGTATCTGGAAAAAGGGTAACTATGCTTCTAGTTAAAAGCTTTCCAAGCTTCTGGAAGGAAGCTTTCTATACTTACGAAAGAAAGCTTTCCAAGCTCCTGGAAGGAAGCTTTCAAAGCTCCTGGCAGGATTTTTTCCATGTTCCTGGAGGAGGAAGTTTCCCAAGTTTTGAAAGAGAAAGCTTTCCAAGCTCCTGGAAGAGGAAGCATTCCAAGCTCATAGAGCTTGGTAGCTTCATTCCAGAAGCTTAGAAAGCTTCCTTGCAGGAGCTTGGAAAGCTTCCTTCCATAAGTTTGGAAAGCTTTCTTCCAGATGCTTGACGAACCTTTAATTAGAAGCTCAATTAGTTTTCTTCCAGATGTTTGAAAAGCTTACTTTCGGAAGTTGGGGAAGCTTTATTTCAAAAGCTATTCCAGGATTTGTGGGGGAATTCTCAGAGAGTGCTTCCCCGTGTTCTTCGAGGATTTTGCTAGAGATCAACCGAGGATGCTTCAGAGCATTTGTGAATTTTGACCTCAGTAGAGATTTCTGGAAAGATTCCTTTGGAGATATATGAATATTTCTTTAGAATAGATATTTAAATTTAGGCGGCTCAAAATTTAAATAAAAAATTTCAACATATTTTGCACTAGATTAAAGTTATGATCCGTGGTACCAATTCCACAAAACACATCAACTGAACCACTGAGAAAGCCGGTATTAAAACCTAATTTGTGACTCTTCCATCATCCAATCAACCGTAACTGCGATCAACCTGCTTTCATGTCGAAATTCAACAATACAACCGAATGGGAGTGCTACAATTTCACCCACACATAATTACCGCATATATCACAACTCAAAAGAAATCCACTACCATTTTCCCGTTTTTTTTTTTTTTTCGTTGCACCAATCAAAAAATGGGAGTGCCTGACCGCACTCTGCAACAAAAAAAAAACTCGTGCGCTCGTGCGGCGATCCCACTCAAAGTTTCCCCATTTGATTAATCATCCGTCTTTCTTTGGACCCAGTCGCTATCATTGTTGGCGCTGAGAGTGCGGCACCATCTCTCCGGGAATGGTCACAAATTGACCGCACTCTGATTTGTACATGGATTCATGGACTCGATGAGCGGATTGCAGCAAATTGTATCACAATTTAAACAACATTTGTTGAAAATAAGAAATTCTTTTTCATTTTTGCAAGAAGCACTCTGAGTTGGTTCAGGAAACTATAATAAAATCAAAGCAAAATTAGCTATCATAGCAAAGGCTGTTTTGAAATTGTTTGTAATTAATTCACTGTGGAAAATAAGACAATGATTTACATATTTTATTTAAACTGTAACAAATTTTATTTTAATTTATATGAAATTTTATTTTAACCACCAGAACAAATTTTGTTAGAAAAAAACTGCTAACTGAGTGACAAACTCTGTCACAATTATGTTAAAATCCACTGCTCGGGGAAGCCAGTTGGATTTCATACCAAATCGCGTGCGTGAGATAGAAAGTGATCTAAATGCGAATCCGACCGACGACGGTTCGGAATCAATTCAATCGATTCGGTCTGATCCGGAAATGGACAAAAATACGTGCTTTGTTGAAATCGCAGCAGAGACAGCGACTGACTGTGGGAATAATGATGCTACACTTGATCGGTTGCGGCTGCGGAGGTGGGTATGTAGGTGAGCTTCATGGATGCTGGAGATTGAAGGAAGCGGTCATAAATCTTCCACCTTGGAAATATGTGCGCACGTGAATACGAATGGGTTCAGCTTAAAGACGAATCTCTGGGTGAAACTACCTAAAGCAATAAAACAGTACTTTTCAGGGCTAAAATTGAAAACGGAACTTTTTAGTGCTACTAAAGCAGTACTTTTCAGTACTATTTTTTCTACTATTGATACCTTTACGATCCTTGTTACGGAGACGGCGAAGTCGTTCGGACCTCTCAAAGTCAAACTCGTCCTTTTAGTTCAGAGTAAGCTTTAAGCTGTAAATTTTATTATTTGTTTAGTTTTTAGTTCATAGATTCATATGTTTTTAGGTTACTTACATTAACTAGTCTTCTTCGTTCACAATTCGTCTTCGTATAACAAGCTTTTTGCAGATAAGTGCGACCTTGTAAACTATTTATTTAATTAGTGTTTTTATGTTCAATTTTTAGTTTATTTTAATACTTACTAGGCAAATAACAAATTCAAATAATAAACTTTAGGAAATTCAACTTTTTAAACGTGTTTTGTTTGGTATAGATATAGTGATAAGCAAAATTGACGATGACAGATTGCATGACAAGGCTAGTCTGTCATAGCTGAAACGGTTGAAGTCTACCGATTTGCCAACCGAGAGTTGGCTGTGTTAAACGGTGACGAGGGGTCTTCTACCGCTGCGCACACACTCCGCCCCGTATTGCTGGTAGTCCCTTCAGCTATACCACCTTCATCCTGCACGTCTAAGACCGCCAACTGGGTCACTGGCCGCAGAAATATACCGGCTGTCGTTTTCACATCTGCACGTCTGATTCTCCCATCCTTTCCTGGATATACGTTGACAACGACTCCACGATCCCAACTATTCCTCACATTCTCATTGACGGAAATTACCAGGTCACCGACCTTCAGGGGTTTTTGTTCCCCGAACCACTTGGACTGCCTCGTAATCGCCGGCAGATACTCTTTAATCCACCTCTTCCAGAATCTGTCCAACATGACACTCACATGGTTCCAGTTCGACCGTAGCGCTGATTTTTCATCCTGCGGAATAACGGCAGGCTGACATACGCCGTTGGAACTCAGAAGTAGGAAGTGGTTCGGGTTCAATGCATGATCTTCTGCTGCATCCAATGGCAAATATGTGAGCGGACGTGTGTTGACCATAGACTCTACTTCCGCCAACGCTGTGAGCAGTGTTTCTTCATCAGCACTCCTTGAAATCTCCATAGCTGCCAATCCGCTCTTCACCGATCTGACCAACCTCTCCCATATGCCACCCATGTGTGGAGCGTACGGGGGGTTCAACTTCCACTTTGTTGTGGTATTGGTGAAAGTTGTAGACAATTCGCTATTCATCCGTTGAATTTGATCCTTTAGCTCTTTCCGGGCTCCCTGGAAGTTCGTTCCTTGATCCGAAAATATCTCCGCTGGGGGCCCACGGCGAGCAACGAACCTTCGGATAGCCAGCTTGCAAGATTCCGTGGATAAAGTGAAAGCCAGTTCCAGATGCACGGCCTTTGTAGTAAGGCAGGTGAACAAAGCCACCCACCGCTTGGTTTGACTCCGCCCTATTCTCACAGTAAGTGGACCAAAATAATCAAGTCCGGTATACGTGAATGGCTTGATATACGGAGTTAGACGCACTTCGGGAAGAGGACTCATTCGCGGTGGTCGGGGGACTGTTTTGCGCACCTTGCATCGTTGACAGCCTTGGGCTACCCTTCTCACGACGACTCGGAGCTCGGACACATGGTATCGCTGCCTGTCTTCATTGACAACTGTTTCGTTGTTCGAATGGCCGAATTTGCGATGAATCTGGTCAATGATCAACGCCGTTACATAATGGTTTTTTGGGAGAATAGCTGGAAATTTGTTTCAAGGGTTAGCCATGGCACCGCACCGATGCGTCCGTCTTTGCGTATAACACCATCAGCTCCGATGAAAGGGCACAATTTATAGATCTTACTGATCTTTTTGATCGCTTTGAGATCGCCATTCTTCGATTGTCGATTGTAATTCAGAACGACATGTTCCTCTGGAAATTCTGCACGCTGGATCAAACAGATTATCGTCCTTTCTGCCTCCAGTAACTCTTCGCTGTTGAGAATTCCGGTTCTGGGCATTTGATGCTTGCCAAGTCTCCTTTTAAGATTGCTGCAGAAGCGTAGAATGTATCCTACCGTACGCACCAACCTTTCCCATTTTGAGAAACGTCCGAACTGTATGATTTCATCGTATTCTGCACGACGGTGGGTGGCAACGGTTGCACGCAATTCTTCTACAGTAATTAGTCGTTGCTCTGTTCAGGCCATTCCGATTCATCCTTGTGAAGAAACTCGGGACCTTGCACCCATCTACTGCTGTTGAGAGCTTTCGAGTCGAAACCCCACTTTGTGGCATCATCTGCAACGTTCCACCTTGAAGGCACCTTTTTCCATTCTGAAATGTCGGTTTGTTCCTGGATCTCTCCAATTCTGAACGCCACAAACTGGTGGAATATACGCTGATCTGCACGAAGCCAAGCCAGGACGGTATTGGAATCACTCCAGAAGACCTTTCTACGAATGGGAAGGGTATGGCCACCAATAATAGACTTCATTAACCTCGTACTCAGAACAGCTACTTGTAGCTCCAGTCTAGGTACGGAGAGTTGCTTGAGTGGTGCCACCTTAGTCTTAGATGACACGAGGCTACAGCGGATCGTCCCACGATCGTCTATGCGGAAGTAGGCTACGGCCGCGTAAGCTGCCAAACTCGCATCCACGAACACGTGCAATTCCAGCGTTTCTAATGCCGCAGGAGTATAACCCGGAAAATAGCATCGATCTATACGCAACTGTGCCAGTTCACGAAGCGACACTACCCATCGTTGCCACGACGGAAAGATTTCATCCGGTATTTTTTCATCCCAGCCGGTATTCGTTCGCCATACGTCTTGTATTAATACCTTTCCGTGAATGACGTAGTTAGCCACCAGCCCCAGGGGATCAAATATACTCATTACGAGGCTTAGGAGTTCTCTTTTGGTGGGATAGACGTCTCCGTTCAGTAGCCGACCCAGATCTTTTCGATATTCTATAGCGAACGAAAATACGTCCTCATGCGGTAGCCAAATCATGCCCAAAATCCGCTCTGAACTACAGCCTTTTCCCATAACGAAGTTTTTAGACTCATCGGAACATTCATCGCCAAGCTTCTCCAATACTTCCTTTTGGTTGGACAGCCAGTGTCGAAGATCAAATCCTCCTCGTAGATGGACCAATTTCACTTCCGTTGCCAACTGGATTGCCTGCTCAATTTTGTCCACACTATCCAAGTAGTCGTCAACATAGTGATTCTCGACTATTGCAGTTGCGGCACTTGGATATTCTGCCGCGTGCTCCTTAGCGTTAAGGTTTTTTGCAAACTGCGCAGAACACGGGGAACATGTTGCGCCAAATATGGCGACATCCATTACGAACACCTCCATTCGTTCCGTCGGGTTGTTTCGCCAAAGAAATCTTTGAGCTTGGCGGTCTTCGGGCTGTATGTATACCTGGTGAAACATCTCCCTAATATCAGCGTTGATGGCCACCTCCCTTTGTCTAAACCGGCATAATACTGTTGGAAGAGATTGAAGAAGATCCGGTCCTTTGAGTAGAACCGAATTCAAGGAGACTCCTCTAACCGATGCTGCGGCGTCCCACACAATACGCTCTTTTTCCGGCTTTTTTGGGTTGCTCACCACGCCCAGTGGTAAGTACCAGATTTGACCAGGACTTGCTTGCTCCAGCTCCTGCTTTGTTGCTTTATGGGCATACCCTTTGGTAACATACCCGACCATTTGTTGGCGCACTTTTTCATAGAGCGTTGGATTCTTAGACAGTCGAGTCTCGAGACACTGCAGCCTTCTCTCTGCCATAGGCCTGCTGTCAGGAAACTCTATTTTGTCATATCTCCAATTATGACCTGTCTGGAACTTTCCTGAGTCCAAACGTACCGTAGTAGCCTCCATAATCTCTCGAGCTCGCTTTTCTAGTTTAGATTCAACTAATGTGTTCGAATCGGTTCCCGCTCCTTCTATCGTGAAGAAGCTTTTCACCAATTCGTGAAGATCCGTATCTTTTGATTGGTGGCACACGTGCAGAACTCGGTTGGACGTTGCTACATTAGACGTACCAGCTTTTCCGAATACTGTCCAGCCTAGTCGGGTTTTTGCTGCGACTGGTTCGTCGCCGTTTCCTTCCCGGATTACCAACGTCGTCTTCAGCTTAGTGTTGTCGAGTCCGATGAGTATTCCCGGCACTGCTGCATCGTAGCTTGTGATGGGCAATCCTTTGAGATGCGGTAACTTGGCTTGAAGCATGTTGCCATCAACCGTTTGCCGTGGCAGATCTAAACTCGACACCGTATGGACGCCACTCAACTTGTAGCGTTTTGAACTGTTTCCGGAGATTTCCGACTCGACACGCTCGGATTCTTCTTCAGTTCGCTGTACTCCATTTGTCCACTGCATACAGAGTGGAACCGTTGGCCCAGACAGACCCAACTGTTTAGCAATTGAATGCTCTAGCAGAGTCGAATCCGATCCTCCGTCCAAGAAGGCGAAAGTTTTCGCCGTTTTACCGTTCGCATGAAGTGAAACGGGAATGATCCGGAACAATATCTTTTGGTGTGAGTGCTGATGAACCGTCACAACTCCAGTATTGGACGGTGACGAAGCGACGTTTCCGAAGCCAGATGAGTTTTGTGGATTCCCTGGGTGAAGGAACTTATGGTGATTTTCTTGACAACCCTCAGCTCCGCATGGAGGAGCCTTGCATGGCCACTTTCCATGAGGGTACAAACATCGCTTGCATAAATGTGCTTCTTGGACTGTCTTCCAACGGTCGGCGAGATTTTTCGCTTTGAATGAAGGACAATCTTTTGGTTTATGTCCGTCCGTTTGACACACCGCGCACGGACGAATCCTTGGACTTGTTAATGCTTGCTAATTATTCGTATTCCTACCACCGCTGCTCTTCTTATTGTTATTTTCGCGACTGCTTTCCGCATTGGCCTCGGCTCTAACAGAGTTGACGAACGCCTTTCCTTTCTGACGCTCCGATTTGGAGCACTCTCCGATTCCGCTTGTAACACTACTTGCAGCGTTGATCATGAGACTCATGTAGTCCGAAAAACTCCGAAGATCTGCTTCCACTACTGTTTGTTTATGCAATGCCCACCCAAGCTTGATATTGGCTGGTAGTTTGTCTACCAGTTCTTGGAGGAGAATGGGATTGGTCAAGTGCATTTGCTGTCCAGCGGATACCAGATGCGCACAGAGGTTGCGCACCACAAGTCCAAAATTCACCAGAGTTTCGAGTTTCTCCGGCTTTGGTGCTGGGGTGTTTTGTCTTGGGAAAAAACCTCTCGAAGGTCACGTCTTCTTTCGTTAATTCACTAAACATGGTTGCAACTACAAACAAAAGCAAGGGTGAATCTCTGAATTCACAACTTCCTTTCAAAAAAGTGGGATTTAAAACTGCCACTAAACGTGGCAAGAATGGAAGAAAGGACGTTTCTCCGGAATGCGAACTTTCTTCCAAGGGAAAATAAAATTTGTTACAGTTTCCTTCCAAATCGCAAAGAAAGGAGACTGTCGCGTTTTGCCGAAAACTCTTAAAGATCGTGAACTTCTTCTCAAACATCTTGAAGAGAAGAAGCACAATTTTTTTACTTATGACGACATAACTGAACGTTTGTTCAAAGTCGTCTGGAAAGGCCTCTCAAGTGACTATAAGTCACCTGTAGAGATCAAAAATGGAATAAATGATTTACTTGGATTTGACTCAGTCCACGTTATCATTATGAAAAAGAGAACCCAATCTGGCATTGTTCGGAAAAGGCTTTCTCGAGAATATTATGCATTTCAATTTAACAAAAATGATCTAAATAATATTAAAGCTTTAGAAAAAGCAAAACGTATGTTCGATGTCCGTGTGACATGGGAACATTTCCAGAAACCTGGAGGAAATTACCAGAACCCCAATCAGTGCCGTCGGTGCCAAAAGTGGGGTCATGGTACAAAAAATTGTCGCATGGATGCTAAATGCATGATTTGCGGAGGTTCTTCTCACGCCAAAGACGTCTGTCCAGTGAAGGAAGATACCGATAAGTTCATATGCGCCAATTGCGGGGCAATCATAAGTCAAATTTTTGGGCTTGCTCTTCGCGTAGGCGAGTCGTCGAAGCTCGTACTAGGCAGATGAACAGTAATATCCGTTACGATAACGGTCGTTTTCGGTATTTGCCTGGTAGAGTATCGAACAATGCTCATTTTTCAATTAACGATCGCTTGATAAAAATTCATACCTATCAGGAAGATAATATACATGCTCATTCACAAACTAATTTTAATCCGTCAGGTAGCCGTTCGAATCTTTTAATTTCAAATGTATCTAACCAAGGTAAATACTTTGCCGATATCGTAGCAGGTAATATGAACTCCTCCCCTATTCATACTATGAGTACCCATTCTGATTGTTTCAAATCAAATGAGCATGAGCATGATTGACCGCCCGCAGTTGCTACTCCGTTATTGCAAGAACAGCTGTACTTACACAGGGAACCAACAGACGTTACTCGGGATCAGTAGCATCCTCAATGTGTAAATACTGGTGCTCTTATTATTATAATAAACAATTTGGGAATGGGAGGAAAATGTTGACGTGTTACTTGCTTTACAGAAGCCGAGGAGTCCTCTGCACTTCCACAAGAAAACACTGGGAGTTTGGATATGGGAAAGGATTCGTTTTGGTAAACGATAAATACATAATTCGAAATGAATACGCGAGCATATACACGAATGACCGCACTATCCAAACCAGACAAACCGCACTATCCACCACCAGATACTGATTTCGTTGCTCGCTCGACAGAAGCATAAAACAGACTCTACTGACGCGTTTTTTTTTTTTTGTTTTTCATCGGCGCATTTCGTTTTTTCTTCCGCGCAACGCGAACCGGACACAATGGATCCGGATTCCGTCAGTCGCCCACAAGGAGCATGCAACAGATTCAACGGATCCAACACTACTCTCAAATTGTTTCAAATCAAATGAAAAAAAAACCTCTGCTGCCACAGGATACTTCTACTCCGCCTCTTTGTCTACCGAAAATTCTAACGGAAAATCATCAGATAATGTACCCACTTCAAGTGATATGTCTGCCTCTGATTTTAATTTTCTAACTGAACAATTGAATCTGATGATTGATGCAATGTTTTTGGATTACGTTTATCTGATGGATCCAAATAACAATTAAAATATTTTAAATTGGAATGCTCGTTCTCTGAATGGTAAAGAGGACGAGCTGTTTAATTTTCTTACGGTTAATAACGTGCATATAGCAGTTATTACTGAAACGTATTTGAAACCTGGATCCAAACTCAAAAGAGATCTCAACATTTTTGTTTATCGTAAAAATCAACTTGATGGGGCATGTGGGGGAGTTGCAATTATCATTAACCCCCCAACGCCCAGTGTCACCCCTAGGTGACACCTGTTTTGTTTTGCTTGTCAAAAATCTTATTCTTCTTTGATTTCCGTGAAATCAGTTGTAAATGAAAGCTATACTTATCTAGTTTGATTTTTGCTTAAAGTGGTCCACATCAAACCGGAGTGGCCACCGGAAATGGACTACAAGCAGAAAAAGTCCATTTCCTTTTTTCTATTATAACAGGAAATCAAAACGACATTTTATTCCAAAACAAACGTGGTTTGGATTGTTTTCAACTGTGCTTCAAATATATTTGAGGTATTTAATTTTTGGACACAGCATGTTCTTTTTATTCCGATTTTTTCATCTCTGACAAATTTTCGTCTATGAATTTAACATGGCAATGGATTGCAATAATATTCAGAAAGTAATTGTAAGAAGCGATGAATAATAGTCGTAAGATGTCGAGAAAAATCAGAAATGGCCACCGCGGTCTTTATTGTGGTACCTAAAATCTGTTTTGGGAAGCACCTCAGGGTCTCAAAACACGACTTCCATCCAGAATAAGCCGAAAAAAAATAATAAATAAAATCGTACTTGATAGCCTTCGATTTGGATTTGATTTGGTAGAATAAGTGTTTTCCATTGAAAAATTGATCATTTGACTCAAGAATAACTTTTGAAAATGACCTATGAATTTTTGCAAGTAAATTATTTGAAAAATTCTAACACCGAAACTGTTGATTTTAGAGAAAAATGTCCTATGAAGAAGTTGTAGTGAACCGATGGGACTACAAGAAAAAAATATACACTGAAAAAATAATTCATTCATTTTCATAAAAAAAAATCATAAATAAAATTTAAATTTCAAATTACACAAAACCCCATTTTTAATATTCTTCAAAATTTTCACCATAGAATCTTGATAGTAAACAGATGTTTGGGACAAAGTTTCACGATGAAGAATTTTTTAATATTTTTTTTCTAAGAACAACTTTTGGACGATTTTAAAATTTTGATTTTTTGACAAAAGAAATACGTTCTGATGATACAAAAAGAATCTTGAAATTATTCTGAACCATAATGATTACATGGATAGTTTCTCTAAAAGTAATAATTTTTGAATTATATCGAGTTTAATACAAAAAATATTGTTTAAATATTAAAATAGGCCATTTTCATTAAATACTCGCGATACTCCATCAAGGAAAATAAGTAAATGGAAAGAAATATGGTGTTTACTCTTGAAAACGTATTATTAATGACGAAGAATCACGAATAACTAATGAAAATTACCTATTTTAGTATTTTAATAATTATTTTTTGCATTAAACTCGATATAATTCGAAAATGGTACTTCTAGAGAAATTGTCGCTATAACCATTATGGCTTAGAACCGTTGTCCCAAACATCTGTTTAGTTTCAAGATTCTGTGGGGAAAATTTGAAAAATATTAAAAATGGGGTTTTTGTGTAATATAAAATTTTAATTTTATTTTTGAATTTTTCATGAAAAAACATCTAATATTTCTTCAGGGTGTATTTTTTTTCTTGTAAGCCAAACAGTCCACTACAACTTCTTCATAGAATAATGTACGTTATTAAATTCTTATTATTATCAATAAACAAAAACAAAAACAAAAAGTAAATAATACAATCTTTTTTATTATTACATGTCATATATTTCCCTGTAATGCCGATATTGTTATTTTACTGGTTCAAAAGTGAATTGGTAAAATGAACCGGTTCAAAAAGTTACACATTACAGTTGTACGACTAAACTGCTTTCAAATTATAACAGCAAACTTTAGCTGCCGTCTTCTGAAATAAAAATGATTTTACTGGATCTAAAGGGAATCAGTAAAATGAACCGATCAAAAAGGTAGCATGTTTCAGTTGTAAAACTAAATATCCATCAAATAATGCCAGTTAACTTTACCGCTTATATTTTGAAAAAAAAAACTTCTGAAATAAGAAATGAATGGTTTCACCGGTTCAAAAGCGAAACGGTAATATAAACCAGTTCAAAAAGTTACATATAAGTTACTAACTTCCATCACAATAAAACAGCAAACTTTACTGAGTATCTTAAATACTAAAAATGAAAAATGTACAGGATCAAAAGTGATGAACTAAAACAAAGAGTACAAAATTACAGTTGTATGATTAATTTGCTATCCAATGATAACAGTAAATTTTACGGGTTATCTTCTGAGAAAAAGAAATTATGGGTTCAAAAAGTTACATAATTCAGTTGTACGATAAAACGTATACTAAATTATAGCAGCAAACTACAGCGATTATCGTCTGAACAGCATTGCAAAAATCTCAAATCCTCATACCTCTTACTTGAGATTTTTCACGAATGGATTGTAGCTCACGCAACTCAATAGCCAAAACGTAAAACATCATGGATGAGTTGGCCAATCCGCTTAACCTACCAACTCCGCTTTAAAAGTAAATCGATTCAAAAAGAAAGATTTTTCTCAACATTTCACCTCCTGAAACGGGTAATCTAATAACAATATTTATCATTATACTTCGGTTTTCATCATTATAAACATATTTCATCATCATCGTCTAACTGAAGAATTACTAATTGCACAAGTTTTCTTATATGCCAGCTTAAAAATGAATCGGTACAATGAACCAGTTGAAAAAAGACACATTTCAGTTGTACGAATAATCTGCTATCAATTGATAATAGTTAATTTCACGGGTTATTTTCTGAAATGAAAATAAATTATTTTACCGGTTCACAAGTGCATCTGTGAAATAAATCGGTTCAAAAAGTTACAAATTATAGCAGCAATCTTCTTCTTATACGGTTAAGTCACATTATTGATTTTACCGGTTCGAAAGTGAACCGGTAAACCGAAGCGGTGTATCAAAAAACAAGATTTATCATTTCACAAAACATCGAAATTTAATTTTGATTAAATCAATATGTATAATGAATAGGCTCATCAAATAACAAGATATAACATTACACGTTGATTCTCATTATTTTAAAAATACGTCCAACTGAAAAAGAATCACTAACTGCATAAATTTCCTTATATGCTGGCTCAAAAGTGAATCGGTAAATGAACCGGTTCAAAATATGACACATTTCAGTCGAACGGCTTTTGTTCCATCAAAATAAAACAGCATTTTTTCTAATTATCTTGTATAAAATATTTACCGGTTCAAAAATGAATCGGTAAAATGAACCGCTGCAATATGTTACACATTACATTTGTAGGATTAATCTTCTATCAAATGTTAACAGTTAACTTCACAGAATATATTCTGAAATAAAAATATTTTTTTCAACCGGTTCAAAAGTGAATCGGTAGAATGAAACGGTTCAAAAAGTTACACATTTGGGTTTACGATTAAACTGCTACCAAATTATAGCAGCAAACTTCAGCGGTTATCTCCTGAAATAAAAAAAATGATTTTACCGGTTCGAAAGTGAACCGGTTCATCAAATAACAAGATTAAGCATAAAGTTTCACCTCCCGTTGGAATTAAATTTTTATCTATAACAGTTCACTCTTGGGCGCTGGAGGGTTAATAGGCGTATAAAACATCAACTGTTTTCGTCATTTGAAACTAAAGTTTTTGAATCTTAAGGTGTTTCTGTTGAAACACAGCTTGGTAAATATACTTTCATAGCTGCCTTTTTGCCTTTTCAGTGCTCTGGACAGCCAGTTAATTTGCTCCAAACTGACTTGCGAAAATTGATTCGCAATAAGTCAAAATGTTTTGTCACTGATGGCTTTAATGCAAAACATTCGTCATGGAATAATTCTCAAAGTAATTCCAACGGCAGAATTTTATTTGATGAGTGCTCTTCAGGATATTTCTCAATTCAATACCCTGAAAGCCCTACATGTTTTTCATCTTCTAGAAATCCTTCTACGATTGATTTGGTCTTAACCGACTCTAGTCATCTTTGTAGCCAACTGATTACTCATGCTGATTTTGATTCTAATCATGTCCCTGTTACATTTCAAAAAAGTCATTTTGAACAGAATGATGATCCACAATCAATGATCAGTTCGGATTCCGCCATGAACCTTCGACCACTCATCAACTTTTATGTGTGAAAAATTTGATTCGTCCCAACAAATCTAAAGTCTATTCTACAGGAAAAATGCATTTGACAGTGTTTTACATAAAGGCTTGGTTGTAAAAAAATAAAACATTCTAATATATTTATATTTATTGAAACTGTCGGTTTCTAATTAGACAGAAGTCGTTAAACGATGGTTGTAAAAAAAGATTGTAACGTTTGTTGAACTTCACCATGACTCTCAACCGTTAAGTAATATTACCGCTTAAATTACGCACCCATATGTCAGTAACACAGCTAAACGCCTGATCAGATACGTTATTGTTCCAACTCGCAAATTTCCCTAATTACCTGACAATGAACAATACCATTCTTCACTCCGTCTATGGAGCACCAGTTTAGAGAAAATTGCCATCTTCCCTAAAACCCTCTTTTCTCTCGGCCCTTCTTCAATCTGTTCGAGAAGCATTCACCTACAGGACTAGACAAACATTTTAAAACATCGTGTGTCGTAAATTATAAAAAAGGTGATTTTCTCAGACGGTGATGAATTTTATTGAAGTCCTTATAGTTCGAGGTACTCATCAAAAAGTACCTATCATGCTTGTGATTTTGTTACATAAAGCATTTTCAAATGTTGGTCTAGAAGCGGCCGTAAGGAGAAGGGGAGAGGTCTAACCCATTGTCATCCAATTAATAAGACTACTTACTCCTCACAAAAGTCAGTCATCGCCACTTTTCACCGCTCGTCGTCAGACATCAACGGCATCAACTGGCCGGGCGAAAGGTGAAGAGATCACTTCATTTTGCAGCCGAGGCGCATTGTTTCTCAGCATCCCGAAGAGAGGTCGCGTGAGTGCAAAAAGTGAGGTTAAGTACCCCCGCGCACGGCACCAGCTCCAAGCGTAAGCGCTCTCGGTGGAAGAAAGTTGGCAATATTGTTAATGAACTCGGCGGGTTGTGAGCGAAAGCTCCGACGCGAAAAATGGTTCGAAATTTGTGCGGTAGAAGAGCGCAAAAAAGATGACGAAGATACACAGTGGCCGCACTACACACAAAATTGGACACAAAGGTGAAAACTCAGTCAAGTCGTTCAAAAATCCTAATTCAGTGGTAAAAACGGTGAGAAATAAATAAAAATCACAAAAATGTTGCTCATTAAAAAACGGATAACATAATGACAGTTAACTTTCTACCACAAATTTGAGATCTTTCGGTTAATACTGTACAGTTTTTATACAAATTTTAGTGGACGCCATGGTTTGACTCTAAAGACACTTGGCGAACCCATATTAAGTATTTATTAGAAAAATGCCAACAAAGGATCAATTTTATGTAAACAATTATCATTTTCTCTATTCTAAAGTATGGCTCTTTCTAAACACATTATGCAGAGGTTTTACCACTACTTCGAAGAAATGCTCAAACTGAACATTCAGTCTAAAATCATGAGAGTTTATCTCTACTACATCTCGTCTGACATAAGTCTTCCATGTAATAACCCTCCACGTGTACGCTTCATCAAAGACAGATCCTCTGTTGAATACGATCTGTCCATAAAACAAGCTATTCATGAAATTCCAGATCCACTTCAAAGTATGACTATTCCACGTATTTTTAACGCAAAGCACCAGAATTTCGATTCCTGCAGAAGATATATCAATGACAGGTCCCGTATAAATGAAGCCACTGGCTTCGATGTCTTCGGTGAAAACTCTTTCGCCTTCCGAAAACTCCAGGAACCTAGTACAACTTTGCTTTGGGAATGATCTCCAACATGTCCGCAGACCACTGCTTCATCTTCTCGGATAGTCTCAGTTCTATTGAGGCACTCCGGTCCGGCATCTTAATTTCTTACAAAAATAAGAGGGCAGATATGTACACTGGTCGAAGAATCATACAAGATTTCCTTTGTATGGGACTCCTCACATTGCTCAATTTGTGGCAATGAGAAGGCGGATTCGTACGCAAAGGTGAGCGCTGAAGAATTTCACATGGTGATTTTTTTCATTTAGTCCGTCAAAATTCTCTTCATATTTGGCAAAGCGATTGGCTAAATGGTCACCTGAGAAGGTGGTTACATTCCATTATTCCTAGAGTTTCCTCGTGAGCGAAAAAGGTTTGGACGTTAGTCGAGATTTCATTCGCTTGTCTTGTATGAAAGTTTAATTCTCGTGTGTTTTCTTCTTCAGTTTTTTCTGTGTTTTGTCCTCATTGCTTTGGATTGAGGATTCACACCATCTGACAGAAGAATACCGACGAGAAATTAGTAGCAACACCATGACACAATAATCAAGTTACCACGATAACTTTTTTTAGATTCATTGAACAAATGTTTTTGTGTTTTGGTACCATATATACAACATGCATGAATTACAAACTATATAACGGGCCAGCCTGTCGAGCTTACTTTTTGAAATTGGGTAGCTTATGCGCCACTCCGAAAGGAGACCACCCAACAAAGATTGCGTTGCCCGGCTTGAGACCTTCTTGGGGAAGGGTCACTTTATTAGTGAGTAAGCTGACTGGCTGACTCAAATAGTCCGTCGTACTTCACGTTTCCGAGCGGACACAGTAACTTCAGAAAAGTTTACAAATAAATTCCTCCAATAAACGGCTGAGGACAAGTTATAAAGGCGGGATTTTTCTTCACAGGTCCAGTCCAAAAAGTTCACTTGTCCCAGCCCGCAGAAAACGAAAGAACTGTCTCAAAGTCAGATTCGGGCTGACCACCCAGTAAACGACGCAAATCACTACAAAGACTACAAACGAACGCGAAGCAACATAGAGACCTTAAAAGACACTAACTAAATACATTCAAAACAAATAGAGCTTTTTCCTCCGTGCATGGAGCCGACTAACTTTATTGGGGAAGAATAAATATACATGGATTACTCCATTTGGAAACGTACACGGATTGCTCCGAAATTTAATTTACATGCTTTATTTGCACTCCTGCTCTCTACATTCTCTAGGCCTAGACTACACTCTTTCCCACCGATTCCCTCTAGCTATTCTATCTGTGTGTGCGGATCACTTCTCCTGCGGCGCGCACTCGATGCGCGAGATCTTCTGCTGCTACGCTCTTCTTTCGCTCCAACTCCGACACTCGCTCCGGGGAGCTCACACCATCACTTCTAACTCTCGGGTGAGTTCTATGCTAGAGCCGTCGAATTATGGGCTATGACGGACTAGCAAATAATGAATGTTGTGCCTCTATTGGGTCACATGGCCATGGACGACACTAACAAACATGCATGCAGATAGTACTCACGTTACCTAGGGTTTTGATGTGGGTGGGGAGACGCTTACGTTGACTGGGGCAGTTTAGCGCACTACCTCCAGCCTGGTACTCTCGCCGGGATGGCGATCGAACGGGCGATGCGGTTGGTGGTGTCTCCCTCACCGGTGCGCGGGCTTACGCGTCAGCGTGGTACATGCACTCGATCCTGCAGTGGCGCGCAAACACAGGTTGAGGCGCCGTCGGCAATTTGCTCCGGTGGCGTGCTGGCTTGTTTGGTGCTACGATGCTCGCTGCAGGGGGGTTGGTCTCCTCTCGACTCTTGCTGGTTGAACGATATAGTAGGCTTGCCTGCCAAAGGCGCGAAATTGGCGATCGCGTCCTTCTCCGGCCACGTGTACCCCGGGAAGCTTTGAAGCCGTTGCGTGGGGTCAAAAACGGTCGAAGTGGATATATGTAGTGTGACGGCTTCGCCTTATGCTGCCACGAACCTATTCCAACAACAATTTCAACGCACACGTGTCGATATTACAAATATATCCTTTCATTTAATTACTTTTCTCGCACATTTACCTTGGTCAACACTGATCAACGCACTACACTATCTACAAAACTAATCTGCTTGCGCGTAATTGACTTTGCGCTTAACTAAAGGGAAACAATGTACATTAGCTAACAACTAATTAAGGAAACATGTCACTTTTACCTTCACAATCACACTACGGCACGGTAACAAGACTAGACCGTTCTTGCCTCTTCCACGAAACGGAACAAAGTGAACGATTCGAGGCTGGAGTAATCCTCAGATGCCGCAATTTTTGAACATTGTCCCCAGACTTCGCGAAATTCAACGAAGTTAAATTTCGCGAAACCGAGCATCAAAGGAATTTATCTGCAATATTTCCCGAAGTCGTGCATCTCATTCCAACTGACTATTCAAACCATCTAGTCAGCTTGCTCGCTAAGCTTCGTGACAAGCGTGGAATGCCGAACAAGGAAAAGGTCAACGCATCCTGAATAGCATAGGCATATGGGTCAGTGCCCGCGACCCAAGCGGATTTTGGGTGGCATCATGACGCTCAACAGGCTTGCAAAACCATGCGCTTTCCTGGTAGCTGACCATAGGGAACTCAAGACACTCGTTTTAGGCGTGAGTAACTATGTCGTATATTCTCTATGAGAGCAATTGGCGGTGATTGAATTGGAAATTAATTTGGAAAAACCAATGGGCATGCAAAGTTTAATAAATTTACAAAACTTTAATTGACAAATAACAAAATAACATGTAATATTTACAGTCTTAAATTTAACAAAGAATTTATAATAAATAATAAAGCGTACTTGCTACAACTATACCAAAAAGTTTATCCATGTTCGTTCAGACAACCTGGGGTTCATCTTCGTACCATGGCCTCTTTGCTGTTTGTAGTTAATTTATTTTAGGCTCAATCGCGTTTAACACTTTATAGAGCCGAAATTAGCACGTGATGGTGCCAGGGTACTCGTAGTAACTCGAGATTATTAGTCATATTTTTTGGAAGGAAGCACATGGTAAGGATTTGGTTTAGGGTTTTCTGCAGCTCATCCGGGAGTTAACTTACTTAAATCTGTGAAATCTCAAACCAATCATGTACGCGCCATTATTTGCGCTGAAAAAAGCTTTAAACTATCAGATTGATCTTTGGGGTGTTCAGGCGGCGAAGACGTGCGCGAAAGCGGTTCCTTTTTTGAATGCATTGTTCTCGATAATATGGAAGAAATTTCTAAAAAAAAAGTAGCGGATAGTGCGTGTCGGTGGATATAGGAATGAATTTTCATAGTGTATAGTGAAAAATTGTGAAATTATGGTATTTTCGAGGTGTTTAATCAATTTTGTAATGGCTTGGCCGATGTGAAGTGAAAAAGAATCTGGCATAGTCAATGTATTGGTGTTGTCGTGTGGGTGGAGTGAAGTGAGGGGTTTCTTTATTTGAAGCTTGAATAATGTTGTTGTAATGGGGTTCAATGGTGTTGAATGAATTGCTGTCAGTTGTCATTTACAGCATTTCATAAATATTTCGTGATATGGTCGTTTTATTCAAGAATTTATGTAAAATCATGTGGTTGAAGTGAGCATCGAATTTTCTGGAAGCAATGGGTACTTCGGATCAGTAAGTGTGTGTGCGTGAAACTTAGCGCATCAAGCATTATGTTGTCATGACAACGACGAAATGTGGTGTTAGAAGTGGAGCAACCTAAAGCTGTAGGCCGACGACATAGTAGCGCGGCGCGTCAAGTGGGGCGTGAGGCGTTCATCGTGCGATTTGCATATAAGCATATATGTGACATTGTGACGCCTTGTTGAATCGCGTGGGTCGTTACTACATTACAGGATATCCGGAAGAAAATAAATGCAAAATTAACATTTTGCAGTTTTAGATCTACATTTCCTACCATTAAGGGACTGTCCATTATTTACGTAACACATTTTTGTGACCATTTTCTGTATGAAAATAAAAAAAAATATTGTATGGCACGTAAGAAATCTAAATCTTATTAAATTTTGCGTGAAGTAAACACAATCATTAATGATATGTTTCGCGAGTGCAGTATAGCATATAGTGTAAATTGGAAACCTTAAGAAAAACCAAACCATCATTGATCATCGGAGAGTTCATCCAGTTCATCAAGTGTTACAAATCTGCATGGGGTTCCAACTAACTTGGTGAGATTGTTCTAATTTATATTGTATTTATTTATCTTTTTATATCATATATAACTGGGTTGGGAGGGACCACCAGGGCACCCGAATGAAGCGACTTGGACAGGGAGCTTGGGACTGCCTCCTCCCTGTTGTTAACATTTCGTGGATTGAGGGCGGGCTCTTCTATTGGGAGTATTCTGTCAATCGAGGGCTTGATTGTACAATTATTCGTGAAAGCTTTCTTCTGGAAGGAGATTCTTTCCCCCGCCGCGGGTTTCGTGCAAGTGTCTCTGCTTGCGGGTCCGTACATCCGTTTTTGGCCCTTCATACAGGAGACTGACTGCTTACGAACAACAGCACAATCTTGATCAAATCGCTTTTCAGATTATTCCAGTGCTATAGGCAGATGCCTTGCTACAATAGATGGTAGAACCAAATCATCATCATCATGAAAAAAGCTTTAAACTATCAAAATCGGTTGAAAAATGGTAGAGATATTGACAAAAATGATGTGCGTGCGGCTCAGGTGAACCCAAACTTTTGCACGATTTGCATCATACTGAGGGGTGAACCCAAACTTTTGCACGATGACTTAACTAACTGTTTTATTGATTTTGAATACTTTCCAGATTTTTTCGCCAAAATTTCGTGGGATCTTTTCAAAGAATATAAGCTTACGATTCTAATGACACTTTGATTTAAAATTTTGGTCGACCCAATGCTGAGGAAATTAGATATGGTTTTTCAGTGTGTTTTTTTAAATGTCACAATTTTAAGTAAAAATTTAGTTTACAAAATTCAAAAAATGTTTTTGGAAAAATACATACGAAGTAAGAATAACTCTTTGCCTATCGAATGCAGCTTAAAGTGTTTCAATTGGACGTGTAATCACAAAGATATGGACAGAACACTTTTGTATGTTTTTGAGGGGGTGCACCCAAACTTTTGCACGGGAGTGTATGCTTTGTGCCTTGAGAGAATGTGAAGTCGATAATTGCCCATAAGAACACTGAGAAGTATCGAGTTGAAACATAAGGCCAGAGAGAAGAATAATAATAAGAAACAGAGGAATTACCGTAATAATTGTTGTAGTATTTTGTAAAACAAAAAAAAAAGTAAAATTTCAATGAATAAATGATAAATTTGGAACAACTACGAATAAGAGTGATAAATTGAAAGAGATATTGCTGGAGGATCTTAACAAAGATTCCTTGGTCGAGTTTAGTCAGGAGTTCCTAATAAGTTTCCTGGAAAAATTCCTGAAGAAAAAGTGCATTAATTCTTGGAGGAATCACTCTTTAAATGGTTGAGAGAATATATGAAAAAATCTGGGGGAAAGAAACATTTCAGAGTTATCCATATGGAAATTACTGGAATTATCTCCGGTGCTTTTCTTGAGGAAATACTGAAGAAATTATCGTATTCAAAAATCTGTGAAGGAGTTTTGATTCTTGTTTAAAACTCACTCAAAAATCAGATTGTTCGGTCGTACACGAATGGGTTTTCCAACTCTCAAGGAGCAAACGCAGTTTTTGATGCTGTTAGTTTTAAGCTGAAACAATTTAGTATTTATTTTAAGGATCAAATTTCAAATAGCTTACTCACAATTTTGGTAAACCGATAGTGTAACGATCGTGGTGAGTCGACGAATTTCACGATGTAGGTGTAGGCTAGATATAGGTTAAGATTACATTAATTCACTGTATTAGGCTAGATTTTTAGTAATAAACTTACTTTTGTATAATAGGATATGCACGAATAGTTCTAATTCAATTAATGTTCAATAGTTCAATAATCGTTACTTTTAGGAGCTAATTTTAATTACTTTTAAGGGAATTTCAATCTCGATCACTTGTGGCTTTATCATGACAAGACGTGCTTTAGAGACGGTAAAGAGCCGTTTGCTACTACCGTCCGGGGTGCAGTCCGTTATACAGACCCTGCGTACGCTCTATGGGCGACCCGAACTGTTAATCCACTCACTCATCGAAAAAATACATCACGTTGCGGCACCTAAACACGACCGACTTGACACGTTGATCGATTTTGGCATTTCAGTTCAAAACCTCGTGGACCACCTTGTTGCGGCTGACCAGAGGGATCACCTATCGAATCCGATGCTACTTCGGGAATTGGTAGAAAAACTTCCGGGTTCGATGCGACTTGACTGGGCCGCGTACAAAAGCCGTTTTCAGACAGCCAATCTAGAGACGTTTGGTAACTTCATGACAAATTTGATGACAGCAGCTAGCGAGGTTACATACGACCTACCAGGTTCCAGCAATTCGTACAGAGTGGACAAGCGGAAGCAAAAAGAGTCGGCATCATTTCATACGCACGTCCTCAGTGCGTCCAATCCTCCGTCTCCCGTTTCGGAAGTCAAACCAGGTAAGCCTTGTACATGTTGTGCTCGAGACGGTCATCGCGTAGCAGATTGTCCACAGTTCAATTTAGCCAACGTAGACGAGCGATGGAAGCTTGTTGAACTGAAGGGGCTGTGCAGAACATGCCTTAACAACCATGGCAAATGGCCCTGCAGATCGTGGCGAGGCTGTGGGATTGAAGGATGTCGCCAAAAGCATCACACGCTCCTTCACACATCTGGAAGCTCAGAAAACATGAACATTGTGGCCAACCATGCATCACTTGATGAGTTTCCCGCGCCGCTCTTCCGAATTTTGCCTGTCGTTCTTTTCGGAAATCAAAGTTCACAGGTGGTGTTCGCATTCATCGACGAAGGCTCGTCGTATACCCTTCTAGAGGACTCCATTGCCGACAAAATTGGTGTGTCGGGACCCACGGAAGCGCTCACCCTTCAGTGGACGGGTAACGTAAAGCGAACCGAACACAAGTCCAGAATAGTCCAAGCTGAAATTAGTGCGAAAACCGATTCAAGCTTCTCTCCCCTTTCAAGAGATAGGTTTTTACTTTCCTCCTCTGCTATTTCTCCGATGGCATTCAGGAACTCACGCGAGTTGGACAGAAACTGCCGCAGCGTAAACCCACCTTTACCATGTACCATTCTAACTTCATTGACGGTTTCCACCGCCTCGTCGACGGTTCTGAAGCTGTCTAAGTAGTCGTCCACGTAGTGCCTTTTGACGATAGCTTCGGCAGCACGGGGATACTCAGCTGAGAATTCTTGGGCGTTTAGATTCTTCACATATTGGGCCGTTGCTGGAGAACATGTCGACCCAAACGTGGCCACGTCCATGACGTAGACTTGAGGGTATTCAGTGGGTTTCTCTCGAAACACGAACCGTTGGGATTGGCAGTCAGGGAACCGGATTTTTATCTGGTGAAACATTTCCATCAGGTCTCCACTGACAGCGATGGGGAACTGCCGGAACTGACAGAGAACTTTCGGCAGTGGAATAAGAAGATCTGGTCCCTTCAGTAGTTTCGAGTTGAATGAAGTCTCACCAACCTTGGCCGCCGCATCCCAGATAAGCCTGACTTTGTTCGGTTTCTTTGGGCTGGTTACAACTCCAAGGGGAAGATACCAGACGCGGCTTGCGTCCACTGAAGTTAACTCGATAGGAGTGGCCTTGTGAGCATAGCCTTTACGCTCGTAGGCCTTAATCTGATTTTTTACATTTTCAGCCAACACTGGGTTCATCTGGAGCCTCCGCTCTAGTGCTTCGAGTCGTCGTACCGCCATGGGGTAACTGTCAGGAAAGTTCGGGTTATCCATCTTCCACAGCAGCCCAGTTTCGAACCGGGATCCGTCTTCAGTTCGCCGTGTAGTTTCTGACAGAATTCGATTCGCACGCTTCTCCTCTTCGGACTCGAGAATCACGTTTAGAGAATTGACACCAGCATTCTCCAACGAGAAATAGTCGCGCATTTGCTCGTTCATCTCGTTGTCGTTGTTGGATGCCGCCGCAACGTGGAAATTGACAACTGATTTGATAACTGTCGATTCTGGAACACATCCGTAGATAGTCCACCCTAAGCGGCATTTGGCGCCAATTGGGTCGTTTTGACCCCCTTCCCGAAGCTTGAGTGGAACGGTTAGCCTGAGATTATCCAACCCAATTAGCAGCTTCGGTTGAACAAGCTCGTATTCTTCTACTGGGAGGCCTCGCAGATGGGGGAACATTCGTGCGAGTTCTCGGTACCTCAACGTTTGCGAAGGAAGCAACAAGCTACTAACGGTCCGGGCGTGAACCAGTTTGTACTTGGTGGAATCGGTTTTCGCACTAATTTCAGCTTGG
Source organism: Aedes aegypti (assembly GCF_002204515.2). Lineage (NCBI taxonomy): Eukaryota > Metazoa > Arthropoda > Insecta > Diptera > Culicidae > Aedes > Aedes aegypti. Next base: position 215,559,031 of record NC_035107.1, on the reverse strand, counting down.
ACTATTCTGGACTTGTGTTCGGTTCGCTTTACGTTACCCGTCCACTGAAGGGTGAGCGCTTCCGTGGGTCCCGACACACCAATTTTGTCGGCAATGGAGTCCTCTAGAAGGGTATACGACGAGCCTTCGTCGATGAATGCGAACACCACCTGTGAACTTTGATTTCCGAAAAGAACGACAGGCAAAATTCGGAAGAGCGGCGCGGGAAACTCATCAAGTGATGCATGGTTGGCCACAATGTTCATGTTTTCTGAGCTTCCAGATGTGTGAAGGAGCGTGTGATGCTTTTGGCGACATCCTTCAATCCCACAGCCTCGCCACGATCTGCAGGGCCATTTGCCATGGTTGTTAAGGCATGTTCTGCACAGCCCCTTCAGTTCAACAAGCTTCCATCGCTCGTCTACGTTGGCTAAATTGAACTGTGGACAATCTGCTACGCGATGACCGTCTCGAGCACAACATGTACAAGGCTTACCTGGTTTGACTTCCGAAACGGGAGACGGAGGATTGGACGCACTGAGGACGTGCGTATGAAATGATGCCGACTCTTTTTGCTTCCGCTTGTCCACTCTGTACGAATTGCTGGAACCTGGTAGGTCGTATGTAACCTCGCTAGCTGCTGTCATCAAATTTGTCATGAAGTTACCAAACGTCTCTAGATTGGCTGTCTGAAAACGGCTTTTGTACGCGGCCCAGTCAAGTCGCATCGAACCCGGAAGTTTTTCTACCAATTCCCGAAGTAGCATCGGATTCGATAGGTGATCCCTCTGGTCAGCCGCAACAAGGTGGTCCACGAGGTTTTGAACTGAAATGCCAAAATCGAGCAACGTGTCAAGTCGGTCGTGTTTAGGTGCCGCAACGTGATGTATTTTTTCGATGAGTGAGTGGATTAACAGTTCGGGTCGCCCATAGAGCGTACGCAGGGTCTGTATAACGGACTGCACCCCGGACGGTAGTAGCAAACGGCTCTTTACCGTCTCTAAAGCACGGCCCCGTAGACACCGCTGAAGGCGGATAAGGTTCTCTGTGTCCGTATAACCGCAGGCGATCGTTGACTGCTGGAAACTACTAATGAAGATGGGCCAATCTTCAGGATCTCCGCTAAACACCGGTAATTCTTTGCCCAGTACTTGTCGTGCCGCGATGTGTTGTTGAGTGAGTACCGTAGGTTCCGAAATTGCCCGTTGGACACCACTTGCCATGCGTCTGGCTTGCTGATGAATGGGGTCGATCGAGAAACGGTTCAGCTGATCCTGAATTACACGTAATGGTGGTTCAACAGAGTGAATTGGAGTTGAATGGTGTACGGGCGGAGGTGGTAGAACTTGATGTTGTCTAAGCGGAGTTTCACCATCGAATTGATTCACTTCATCCACATTGAGCGCTGGGTTAGTAGGAACCTTTTTAGTGTGGGGACCGACGATACTGTGGTTGTCATTATCTCCCAACTGATTTCCTCCTAGTCCTCCAGCACCCGTATGCTCGACCAACCAATTCGATACCTTCTGAATGGAATCCGCAACTGATCCACCTCTACTGCTATTCAACGCTGCCTGCCGAATGATTTCGTGTTGCCTTTCCATCGATTCTCTTCGCAATTGCGACTGCAACGCCTTCAACTCCTTTTCATCCCTCAGTTTTCGTTCACGCAAACTTCGTTCTTCTTCTGCGATCCTTTTCTTTTCGTCCAACTGACGCTCTGATTCCTCCAGTTCCTTCTTCTTTATCTCTGCTTGCTCTAGTAACTCTTGCTGCCGGCGCTGTAGTTCATCTTCCGCTATCTTTAATTGAGCCTGCAGCATTGCCACACGTACACTTGACGTCGCACTCGCATGACTCTTCTTCGAGCTCGCCCGTGTGCTTCTAGCAGGTGGATTTGCAGCGGAGAGCGGCAGCTGCTTACTAATCACTCCCAACTTGTTGCGACATACCTTGCAGTGGTATCGTTGATCCGGTTGTTTAACCCTCTCATCGACTCCTGCGCAGCCAAAATGCTCCCATAGCTTGCACATACTGCATTCTACCATGTCTGATTCCGCAGCATCCGGACGGTTACATGATTGGCAACTATGCAGCGTAGCTTCTAGTCGATCCTTCACCATGTCGTCACTCCGGTACATCATTCCAAAATTCTTAAAGAAAATTGTTCGGTCGTACGCGAATGGGTTTTCCAACTCTCAAGGAGCAAACGCAGTTTTTGATGCTGTTAGTTTTAAGCTGAAACAATTTAATATTTATTTTAAGGATCAAATTTCAAATAGCTTACTCACAATTTTGGTAAACCGATAGTGTAACGATCGTGGTGAGTCGACGAATTTCACGATGTAGGTGTAGGCTAGATATAGGTTAAGATTACATTAATTCACTGTATTAGGCTAGATTTTTAGTAATAAACTTACTTTTGTATAATAGGATATGCACGAATAGTTCTAATTCAATTAATGTTCAATAGTTCAATAATCGTTACTTTTAGGAGCTAATTTTAATTACTTTTAAGGGAATTTCAATCTCGATCACTTGTGGCTGATGTTTTTCTCTTAATTGCATGTGTGATAGTCGTTGACAGCTACTACCATCTACGCTCTAAAGCAAAGCGTCACTCACGCATCGCCGCAACGAGGGGTCCGTCGCCACACAGATAATTAATCAATTTTGAGCCTCAAAAGAATTTTAAAAATTATTTGAAAAGTGTGAAATAAGTTCTGAACCTGGACAACATAACATTGAGTTTGCCCTATTAATTGATTCCTCGCGATTCGGATGTGCGAAAAATCGAATAAAAATTGTGCTTTTTATTTCGAAATCGCAAAACGCATCTTCCTCGATTAGGGAGAAATCAAACAAAGTCATACCTCAAAATTTCAAGAGCCTAAATCAAAATAACCAGTGGTTTGACGTACAATGATGTTATTGATTTATATCGCGAATTTGGTTATTTGTGAATATATTATGGATCGCATCACCAACCAAAGGTGACTCCCAGATCCTTACCTTATCCCACTAGCCCAATATCCTTCCTATGTCAACTGTGGAGATGCAGAAGATTCTTCGGTCTCAGGTGTCAATGGTTGTCTAACACTCAATCCTTCCCTTCCCCGATGGCCGTAAAGACATAGCCGGCGCCGTTATTGATTTTTAAAATTTGAGCTCTTGATATGTATGTGCACATTGAAAATGGTAAGCTAATCCCAAGCCCCATTCATTAAATCTCTGTGCACCTTCGATTATTGTGGTCAATCACGGAGTAGAAACTACGAACGGTATGGTCATTTGTGCTCATGCTCATGTTTAACATTGAGGACTCTTGCCTCATTTGTACATTTTAAAAATCAGTATAAATTCGTTGATTTAAAACCCTACCATTATCACTTATACTGAATATGAAAAAAATGCCAATTTCCACTGACTCACATGATGTCGAAAATCGAAATATATGCCAATCAATCTAAAACATTGCGGTATTACTATTCAGTTCTAAAGAAAGCAAAATATTATCAGTGAAATAATCTGCAAACCTCGTTTTTTGACTTATGATTCAGACCACTGTGCGGTGGGCCTGTGAGGCGCTACATATCCCATTCATGCGATGTACAGCCATTTAATTAAGATTTATGCATTGCATCGCGCTGTCGTTTCGGTAATAGTTCATCTTTCAGTCTTTCTTAGACCTCATCATACCTGCTCGGTCTGCATGCCAGTTATGGTACCGAATACAAAGTCGAGAACGGGGAAGATGCAAATTAGTCAATCTCGTGGGGTTGGTTAGCGAGTTCCAGGCCGTATTTTTTTTTTTCGTCGACCCAACCGACTGGCAGACGACGCAACGGGTAGAGATTGTGATCCCGTGATTAGGGCAGCTGAACCACCAGCAATAGCACCAGCAGAAGGTACAGAGAGCTAACGGGTCGTCACAGCTCCGCTAACTGTACGTGCTAAATTGAGCAAATTATCGCGTCTTGATTCTTCACGCTTGCTTCGAGAGTGGGGGGGGCGATCGTTGGAAACCCCAAAATACGCACGGAATAGTTCACGCGGTATGGGATAGTACCTTATTGAAACTATGTACGCTGTAAATTTTTAATTTTGCTTTTGAAGCGTTGAGTGGCCACAATTTTACGTTTATTGCTAGCTTGATCTAAAAGACTAACCGAAGTTTTTGCTATACAAAGTTACCAGATTTATAAAAAGAAGGGGCTTAGATATCTTCTCTGAAAAATCTCCATCCTGCAGCTGGATCGATAAATTGCGCTTCATCTTGAAACAGTGTTGTCAACTACAAGTATAATTTTGTACTATTGATGAAAATCCGGCATTGAAATGGAGCTCATTGTCAAACATTGGATTTTGCAGTCTTGCAAAAGTATTATATCTAATTAAAGTAGGATTATTTCTAGCTAGTGAAGCCAGAACTTTTGATATGTCTGAACTCAACATTCCCCTTATTGAAGAAATTCAATTCAATGTTGATTCCGAGACAGCTCTATCCAAAGCAATCCACCAATTAATTTTCCAACACTGCTGGAAAACGTAACCGCAAGTAAGTTAAGCATTTTGAGAAAATTCCACCCAATAAATTTTCCACATGGCTGGACGAAACCTCGACCTGGTTTCGACGTCGTCATCGATGGCCAGCGAACTTGAAACCACTGACTGGTGAGCGAGGAAAATTTCCCACAATGCTGCAGTCGATGGATCGTCAAGTGCACGGATAAAATGCATAACGATTAGGTAGGTGCCTACTCGTGAACAAGCCGGGCTAATTACCGTACTTGGTCGGCTCGGTTTAGCCTCATTCCGGAATACCGGACAAAACCAACCAGTAAGTGTGCAAAGTAAATCGACAACATTTGCCTCCGATATTAGCTAATCAAATTTGGTGCACGATCGAGTTTGCAAAGGGTTTCGAATGGCCCCTTGGTGTTTGTGGGTAGTTCGGAGCCATGCACTTCAAGCACTTCAGGGGCTTTCATTTTGGCGGCCAAGTACAATGGCAAGGCTGGAGCATGACAGTTTGCTAAGTTGGTTAGTAATGGTTTTGCATATTGGTGTATTTTTCCTAAGGTTATCGAGATTTCCTATTTTCATTAGACAACATTGCTTGGTTAACATAGCGGAGCCCCATATACACCGAATACGTTATTCATTTGCAAACCCACTAGGCTTTATTTTTACTAATCTAGTATTTTTATCTGCTTTCAGGTAATAATCCAGTGAGATATTCAGCTTCGTGATCAATAAAAATTCCGACTGTAAGTATAATTTTCTTGTAGCTCACTGAATGACCATGTGAAAATTGACGTTTACAACTTATCTAACTAACATGTGAAAAGAGTGGAACAACGTTCGCCTACCGTTGATTTTCCTTCCACTTCAGGCACATATCTGCTAATATCAAAGTTTTTTTGAGAACTTCTAGCAATGTAGATGTGCCATTCTACGAGCGTAATTAGGTGTATGCTCAAGCAAGCTCAGGGAATGAGCTTCGTTGCTTTACTTGGGCAATTCAACGGATAGCCTAGATCATTCAATAACGTCCTGGAAGGGGTGTAAGGTTCCCAAGTGTAAAAAAATCACGTTATTTAATCTGTTGATATAGACTATGTATATAGATTAATTAATGAAAGTGAATATTATTCAGAGCAGCTGTGTTCTAAGAGAGTTAGTGTTTTGGCATAATTTATTTATTGAACTTCCTCTCCAAGCTGAATGCTCGTGCATTTCTCCTAACACTGCTCATGAGATCTTGGGCGAGGCTTTGCCCATATTTGTTACAAAATTTCTCCCAGTTTTTCTTCAAAGCTTCATTGGTTTTGAATCTTTTTCATTATCGCCCAAAACTTTTCGATCGCATGAAGTGGCGGGTTCACCTCCTTCGGTACCATATTAACGCCCTTTGCTTCGTACCAATCCATTACAAGCTTGGCGTAATGGCATGAACCAAGATCCGACCAGAACAGCGTGGGACCACGGTGAGAGCGGAAGAAGGTCAGCAAGCGCTTCAACAAGCATTCCTCTCGATAAATCTGCTCGTTTATGGTGCCGGTTGTGACGTACTACTTGCTGTACCGTCCGCATTCGCAGGTCGCCTGCCACAATAGGTACTTCTTCGAGAATTTGTCCATCTTTCTCTTCCGGAACTTTTCCGGAACCTCAATGCGGGACGTACCGATAAAAAACTCGAGGCCGGGGATTTGTTTGGTGTTCACCTTGATGTATGTTTCGTCGTCCATAAAGAGACAGTCTGGCTTAACCAGCACTCACGGTACAGCTTCCGCGCACGCAATTTGGTCACCGTGTTTTGCTTGTCAGTCCAGTTTGGCGCATTCCTGACCTTAAAAATACGTAGCCCAGCCTGCTTGATGGTCTGCTGGACGAACCACTTCGACGAATTGACCTTTTTGGCCACGTCTCGGCTGGAAAGCTTCGGGTTATTCTTAAAGTACCGCCTTACCTTCCGCGCCTTCTCTGGGTATTCCGTTTCGGTTTTCGGCCGCTTCCAGCGCGCCGCTCGATGGTCTTCGACTCCTGGAATACCTTCACAACGCGGGATACGGTAGAATAGTGGCTTCCAAGCCTTTTGCGTATCCATCTGTACGACTAACCAGGATTTTCGATTACCACGACCACGCCCAAGATTTTCTGACGTAGTTCTTCTTGTTTCGAATGCATTTTGAAAACTACTTGACAGATCGCGATAAAATTTTGCACACATAAACATAACACTCTAAACTAGTATCACCCAAAATTTCATTAATTTTTACCCCCGTGATAAAAAGTTACATCCAAAAAAAGTATCGCATTTTTTTCCGAGTCCAATCTTTATTATGTTTTATCTCAGAAGATCTTAACGTATCAACAGATGTTCTAGGCAGTTTTAAAAGTTCGCATTAGTTCCCAAGAGATCAGAAGGGTGTCCAGCTCATGGGGATTGCATGAAGATTTTGAAGAATTTCCCAAGAGCTCCATTAGGTTCCCAACCATTTCGAGTTGTTTCTAAAGTGGTTTCCAAAGGCTACTCAAAAGCATCATACAAATTTTCAGAGGTTTTCAAGAGGCCAGAAAGAACTACACGGGGTTCAAAGGGATTTTGTAGTGGATTCAATTTTTTATTGGTTTTCAAAGAGATTTCAAGACGTTTCATAAGATTTGTCATAGTATTAGAAGTGGTTTGAGATTCACTTGGAAATTTTGGAAAACTCTGTGAATCTCTTAAACTAATTAATATTCCCTGCGAACCTTCTGAAAATATTGATGGATCTCAAAACAAAAAAAGAGTGGTGAAATTACTGCAAAAAAATACTGTAGGATTCTCTATATCAATGGCAGAAAAATTGCTAAAAAGATTTCTGCTGGTACTTTTGCCAAGAAAATTTTAATGAAATATGTAATGTTATTCCACGTGAAAATCTCATAGTTATTTTCTGAAGGATTTTTTTCATTGTTCTATTAGGAATAAGACTATTCACAATGAGGGTTTATCGGTTCCGGCGATAGTATGTACACATTTAACTAGAATATCCGGGGAAACCCAAAGTTTAAATTTCAAAGGTAAAACATTACTTTAGCAAAAGGACATCCGGTTTGTGCTTCTTTCTTGAGTTATGATTTTTCAAAGAAAAGGGTCAAAATGGCACATTTGCACATTTTTTACAAAATTGGCCATAATTCAAAAACGAAAAAAAAAACATTTCAAAAATTTCAACGATTAAAGCTTATGAAACTACCTTCTCAAAAATATATTTTTGAAAGTTTTCCACTAATTGGAACATAGTTTTTCCGGCTTTTCTTTACGAATTTTCTCAACGGTGAAAAATTTTGTGGAAAACTGTTTCCAGTTTTTTTTTATTCCTGAGAAAATTTGCTTTCATTTTAATGAAAAAACTTTGTTTCTACGATGCATTTTTTATTCATATATTGATGAGCCCTGCCTGTGGAGAAAGTTTCATGAAAATCTGAGACCTTTCGGCCCAAACCCGTACGGAAATACAAAAAATCCCCAGTAGTCTTCTGTAGACTGATCAACATGGGCTACCCTAGTGCACACAGACTATAATATTTTGTAGCTATTAAGTTTTGCTGCCAAAGAAAATTATCGCAGGTAAGGAAAATTCTCTATTGTTATTATGTTTCATTATTCTACATAGAACGATGACAATGAGCGTCGGAATAACAGCAAATGTTCAAAAAGGGGGAATATACTATGAAAGCAAAAAAAAACAAATTCCATCAATTTATTTGTAAATAGTTCAAATCACCCTTTGCAAATACAATTAGAAAGAACAGCCAATTTTAGAAGAAGGAAGAAAAACTAAGAAACCAAAATAAATATTGATTCTTCCAACAGCTTCAGCCAAGTTTGATCAGAAGTATGACATACGTAAAAGCAGCTCATGTTAAACAGTAGTAAAATTGTTAAACAGCTTTTAAACAACGTTTTCCACTTGAGATTTTTATCCGGCCTGTCCATGAAACACATGGTAATTTATTTCGGATTTTCAATACCACCTCCTTCCCCTTTCGTGGTCTGGTGTCCATACAATAGTTAAAAAAAGATATATGGGCCATTGTATTTGGCCAAAACCTCCCGTCAAGTGTTTAATGGACTACCCATTAGATGATTTGCCCCGATCCACCCATAGAAGGCTTTTATAATTATTTAAATTGATTTTTCCAAACCGTAGAGATCAGAAACTCAATGTTGTTCTCAGCGCATTTCAAGAAGAAGCACAGTCTATTTCGGCAGATTACATATGATATCTGCAGGTTAAAAATTGTAAAACGAGTGAATAAAGTATTATTGAAAAAAAAAACTGGAAAAGCTATCCAACGCAGAGCTGAAAAAGGATTTACAGCAAGACAGCATTCAAATTATCGCATAAATTTTGACTGAACAGTTTGACGAGAGAAGCAAACACTAGCTGATGTTTTTGGACTCAATCCAGTTTTATTCGCTTGAGATCCATGTTTTTGACAATATTATATTTTGCGTGAATTGAGGTCGGTGTCCGGGATTCAAAGCTTCTGGGCATTCGAATCAATTTGACAGTTTTTTTTCCGCTTTTTAAAAATGTTCGTCTTCAACGCTGCGAACTGGACTATCCAAATTTAGACATTTTGCCTTATGAAAGATGGAACGATTATTGCAACCCGATTAACACCTATGTTATAATTCAGTTGTATCAACTGATATATGACCAAATCTGTTCATATAATAGTTATTCTACCTCCATTATAACTAACATATGTGTTATTTGTGAATACTAACGCTTTATGAATCGTTTTAGCATCACCCTACATCAAGGCGTCGATAGTCGCGTGGTGTACGTACGCGTCTATCGATTGCAAGCTTCTTGGTTCGATTCCAGGTTGCCGCGTTTTTGAATTTAAGTTTTTTAAGGCAATTTTATGTACTTCAATTTGATTTCTCGTGACGAATTTTCATAAGGAATTTCTATGTATTTGGATAGTCAATTTGCCTAAGTGTATGGTCACGCGAGAACACGTATAGTACTGCGTCAGAATTCCACAAAGAATTATGCGGATAGTCTGTTTCAAATTTTTTATGTGGAAATTATGTCCCGGTATATGGGAATTCTTCTAATAATTATGTGTAACCCTGTTGTATTAAAGTGAAATATCTCAGAATTTAAAATAACAAATTGTTTTGAAAGTATCTAACGAACAAATTAGCTGAAAACACCGACTTTCAAGCTGTTCTATATCGTGAGGTAAGTGAGTTTGAAATATTTGTAGCTCGCTATCCGACCAGTGGATTACAACTGAATTGTTACAGAGTTTGTTACTTAGATAGGACGCTTTTTGTAACAAAATATGTTATAATTTAATCAAAAATATAACTCATCATGCGATATATTTAACAAAGGTATAACTTATTGTGTTATCTTCCATAACTGACTTATAACAAAATTTGTTATTTTCCTAACACGCAAATAAACTGAACATGTGTAAGCAACTACTCTCAGATACTTTGCAACCAACTGTGTTATAATAAGGATTATGATTAAATAGTTATTTATGCAACAAGTTGCAAAATGATGATTTTTTCAGCACGAGTTGTACATTTATCCAACGAGGATCGCCGAGTTGGATGAATACAACGAGTGCTGAATAAATCGAGATTTACAACGAGCTGCATACAACATTTTTTGCTATTTCGAAAAATGCCTATGGCTGTGATACAATAGTACCCATGAATGTCATAAATTTTCTCGCTCCCATCGGTATCATGCAGTTCGATATTCCCTATTGGAGGAAAGAACAGGTAAGACAGCACATACAGTAGCTGACTACAAATGCAGTACGACCCGATCCCACATCAGAATCGCCAGCCTTTGTCGGAACCAGGTCTCACAACGGATATAGACTCGAGTGACTCACCGTGTAAACCAAATGGAAAGTCACTTCACTCGAGTCGAAAGTTATCACCTCGCTATACGACACCGACAATTCTCTCCTCACGCCAGTCGTAGAATAAACCCAAGAATCAGAAGCAATTGTGCTTATTCTGTGCGACATGTAAGGCGAGACGAGCCGCTGTGTAGACTCGCTCCCATTTGATTAGTCGCCTCACGTCACCCGAGGTGAGAATGACTTGTCTCGACTCACACGCTGCGCAGAGTAAGGGGTCATGCACAAATTATGACACGCTCCAAGGGAGGAAGGGGGTAAAGCCGAGCGTGACAAGCCTTACATCCTAAGATCTAGTTACATAACGTCATAGTCGCTTAGTGGAACCAGAAAACAATGTTTTTAGCAAGCGCCATCATGCGATGAAAGTACCAAGTAATCAATGTGTAACATAGTAGCCTTATCCCTGTTGCAAATCTTCACCGAAGAAAGAAAAATTTTACAAAGAACTCCTTATGAGAAGTAGGCATCCAATATTTTTATGGTTCTCTGTTTTTAGAAATTTTTTTTTATAAAAATCCCTCTCCGCGATGAACCATCCCCTTTTTCTATTTTCTCTTATTTATAGTTAAACTAACACAGACAGAAGGTTAACATATCTGTAAGAATTCAGAAATTATATGGTATAAATAAATAAAATCAACATGAAACAAATTCTAATTAATCCAATTATTAATTATTATTATTATAATACGAAAGTTTTTAGATTTTATCATAACCAATTATCATAACATTTCATTGATTTTGAAAAACCAGTTCAATCTATTTTCTTTGAACCTGAAGGTCATTAAAATTACTTTAAATATATTTTAATCCTTCAAAAATACCCCAATGTTTATTTATACAGCATAGTATAATCAGTGTAATGATATTATCTGACAAAAAAGTAGATCCTTCTACTTGAATACTGAATCAAGGTCGTTTTTACAATCATGCTAATTAAAAGCTTTCCATTTTGACATCCAACATAATCAAATATCATCAGAACAAATCTTAACTCAAACCATCCAACTGTCGCCATCCGGCCAAACATCGCACCATAATTAGCACCACTTTGCGAAACTTAAAAACCGAATCCAATAATCGGAATTGCTTCAGTGCAAAAGTTACGAAATCTAACAGATTGGACAAAAGGAATACACCGCCGCTGTTCCGGTCACCGTCTTAAAGTCGCAAAACGCCACAAACGGACACACTTCAATAAGAGGATGGCCCCAAAAATCCGGCGCAGCAGTGAAGCGTGTCGCGAAAACGAATGTCACTGGCACTGGTTCGGCGCCCAAGAGCCTTACACGTGCTGCGGAAAATGTGTCAATTTAAACACCTTGGGATTTGGGGTTGCTGCACGCGGTCGGTTCGGTTGTCTTTGAATTCGATTCGGGTTTCTAAATCCAGTTTTGAAATGGTAAATTTTTACGATTGTCTGTCATTTGTAGGTGACAATAAAAGTTAAGATGGTGACAGTGATCTGATTATCCGGTTCTCTTATTTAATATGTTTTTCCTGACAAACTTAAGCTAACTTTTCCATGATCGATTCAATCAACACAAACAAAGGGCAATACAAGTTTGCAACTTTTTTTCCTTATATTATTGATAACTTTAGACGAAATTTGCTCCAGTGGTTCAATACTAGATCGGGTGAAATTGATCACCATGTCACTCAATTTTATTTCTCCCTAATGGAGCACAAATATCAATGCATCCCGAGCAAAGTAGAATAACAACCGCAGAACATAATGATAACAAGATATACATCATGATTTCATTTTGTTATTTTGTGTTATCAATAGGAAGACTATTGTTATCAACGAATTTTGAGCTGTCAGATCGAGGATTCCTTAAATCCAGATACAACCTTCTGCAATTATGTTCATTAGGGTATCAACTAGTGTTTTTGTCATTCTGGGCTTGATCGAACATGATCAACTAGTATACAGAGTGAAACAGTGACAAGGGGTCAATTTTTAATATATTTGAAACAACTTTCCCATACAAACTTCGAATTGATTGCGCCAGCTGGTGGCGCAACTAATTGAGTTGAAATTTTGAGAGACCTTTTTTCTTACCCTAAGGCACATATCAAGAGGGTGCCCCGTTGAGTTTTACAACTTTTTTGTTTAAGGACCAGTCTAATATCTATAGTATAAACTTTTGTTATCACGTTTGTTATGTTGCCTGCTTGTTCAACCAAAATGAAAACAAGCTATGTCATCAAATGCTTGTTATCGGATAACTCAACTTGTTATCTTCTTGTCACTCAACTTTGCTCGGGCAGCCTGCAGTGAATGAACATTGTTTGTCATAAGTATTGTCATGTTGTGTGTTGTGCAGTTTGTTGCGTTAAAGAATGTTTATTTCTATGAAAATAATGTAAAATTTCAAAATCATGTCAGGTACAGTATTGACAAACATCAGTCAACTTCTAGTTCTAGACAAAGATTTGAACATGGTATAATCCTGAAAGTTCGTGAGGATACTTAAGATATATCCCCAAACCAGATTTCATAACCAAAACTCATACCAATTTGTTCATTTGGTTAAAATAATTGAATTTCTGTTAGATATCAGGAAATTCCTTAGAAAATTGCATACATTTAGGCGTTTTCTGCTTAATTCTTGAAATTTAACTATTCATTATTTCCATAAATATTGTTTTGTTAAGAATTTAGCAAGCATATTCGGATTCAGGGAGCTCAAATTTATTACGTAGAGTTGTTTTGAAAACTAACAATAATCACATTGGTAAGTGATCAATTTCACACCGAAATGAGATCCCCCGGTTTTTTTTTATTTTAGATATCTTCTTCTTTCTGGCGTTACGTCCCCACTGGAACAGAGCCTGCTTCTCAGTTATTCACTGAGAGCTTACTATGCCAATAAATGGTCATTGCATGTGTATATCGTGTGGCAGGTACGAAGATACTCTATGCCCTGGGAAGTCGAGAAAATTTCCAACCCGAAAAGATCCTCGACCGGTGGGATTCGGACCCATGACCCTCAGCTTGGTCATGTTGAATAGCTGCGCATATACCGATACGGCTATCAGGGCCCCTTATTTTAGATATATTTTTAGTTTTTTTTATATGTATTACATTATAATTACATCGTTTTCCCATGATATTTGCTCAAATTTTAATTATTCCATTCATTTCAAAAATCTCAAAGCATGAGTAGCAACCTCTGAAGCTAACTACCAGTAGCTTTGTAGTAAATGCTACCTTCATTCATAGCAACGCGTTGTTTGTAGTATGTTCGAAAGGTGTAGAAAAAGAAATGACACAAACATGTTCCACTCGTGTTCCACATATAGCTTTTACTACAGATAATGTAGTAAACTCAACTTTACTACATTTTATTCATACGGCCCAATTTCACTTTTCACTACAACTTGACCGTTTGCCGGGTCAGAAAATACTTATCGACGATACGGTGTTTCCTCACGCTATATATACCCTCCCCGAAGACATATAGAATATTCCATTCTTCTCCAGATTGGAGCATTCTAGAAAAAATGGAAATCTGGGTGCACTGCCGCCAGGAAAGTCTGCGTCTGAGAGAGACTCGCGAAGAGGAAAAATATCAACGTCATATGCAGCCCAGATTCCCCTCTCACGAAACGTCAAATGCAGCCCACCGTTTTAATGGCTGAAAAAGTGAAAAGTATTGTGTTCAAAGTAAACTGTTATTAAAAACCTCAGTCGGCGGAGCAGTTTTTTCCAAAGTTGCTGATAAATCTAAGCAGAAGATTAATTATTTCTAATGTCTGCTACGTTTGCTGGCATGAAATTTCACTCATACGGCTATTTATGATTCGATGTGATGCAAACTCAATCATTTTTTGCTGAGAGGTTCATGTGAGGATTTGAACAGCATGCGCATAATTGGTATAAACACAAAGTGGAATAAGAAAAAAAACTCAGCAATCACAGAAAAAGAAGACCGTCTTCGCGAGTCTCGTCTCAGGTCTGCGTTAGTCTCTGTGTGGCATGGCTCATTCACACAGGACGGTCCGGAGGAGTCATCCAAAGTGGACTCTTGATTCGTCAATGTTGTAGCTCTCACAGTCTCAGCGGCAGAATGGTGTGACTGCTCTTCTCTGGAATGCGCGGACTGCTTCTTGGAAGCGGGTCCCAAATGGACGGCACATGTCAGTCCACCGATTAATTAATCCACATCTGGTTGTTCGGAAGCCTCCTCTCGAATCGACTCCTGGCGGTGTTCAAGGCAATCACTTCGCTGATGTGCCCTGATTGCTGGCATGTTGGACGTCACAGTACGTTTCGGTGACTCTACTCTGAATGAATCGGAGAATGTCGTTTAGGATGCGTTCGAGTGAGTCGGCATTGCATGACTCGGAGACGTCTTCTTCGGTGGGCTCTGGCAAAGGCAAAGGCAGCACGCTGCTCTAGAGTATGTCACCGAACTTTGTCGATGTTGAGGAGAATTATCAAGCTTGGCTGTAGGTTCAACGAGCGTGCTTACGCTGGACGGATCTTGGCTTTCGCAGCGATGTACGGCGTCTTCGCCCTTGGTGAGTCAGAGAGCTCTCTCTGAGCGGACTCTGACAGGAGTCTAACTCGCTTTTTTGCTGGTGGCTTACAAGGAATTCCAATAGGGTACGGTTGCTTCCTGCTGGACTGATGCGAGTGTTCGGACTCCATTTGATTTTCGGTCGTCGCAATGTGTGTTGGCGTTTTTACGCTGGACATGTCGGAGCGCTTCTCATGGCCGTACTCTGGCCGCTGCCTTTTTTGGAAGCTTTCCAAAATTAGGCGTTCACTCACACCTACCAACTTACCAGCCAGGTTCGCGGTTAGCTGCTCGATCCTCAGCAAAGCTTCGGTATGAAGCTGGTCGAACCTTAGATGCTGTTCATCATGCTCTTCGTACTACGTCGCAGGAATCTGTATCAGGATCTCCTGTTGAAGGCTCGTCTACTCTCGATAGTACATATCCAGCTTCTTCTCGTAGGCTCGCAGCAGTGATGATCTCTTCTTGGATAGGTCATCCTTCACCTCCTCTAAGTTACGAATGACGTACGTGACCTTTCGGGTAACTTGGTCACGTAGATGGATAAGTTTCTGTATCTCATCCATGCGGGGTATCACAGCTATTGGCGTGTAGTAGCTCATGGGGTAGATCGGCCGGGATTCCTCACTGTCAGTCGGCTCACTGACTAATTAGACTTTCTCGAATGGTCACCTTGTTGACCACGGGACACAGATGCCGTATCAACTGCACGCCTTGTTATCCAGGGAAACGAGGTCTGCTTCTACTGATACCCTCGTTGATCAGCAGAAGGCTTTACTCTTGCGGTGGCAAGAATGTCACGCTTCGTACCGATCTCTCGCAGATCGGCGGGAATTCCTGGACTGGTCGCCTGGAATACGTGAGTAAACGGGTCCTGCTTCTATTGTGCACCTTGTTGACCAGTAGAAGGCTTCAATGGTACCGATCCTTTCGAATATCGGCAAGAATCTCGCACGCTCGGTTGTGACAGAGATTCCACACTATTTGGTATCCTCGCCGGTGACAAGGATGTCATCGTTGGCGCCGATCGACTCGTTGATCGGGTGGGGTATCCTCGTCTGGTCGCCTCGAATACCTGGGAAAACGAGTCCTGCTTCTACTGTGCGTCTCGTTGACCAGTAGAAGGCATCGATGGTACCGATTCTCTCGCTGATCGGTATAAACCTCTCACGGTCTGTTGTGCAGAGATTCTACACTCTATGGTGCTCTTGCCGGCGGCAAGAATGTCACCTTCGGCACCAATCGTCACGTTGATCGGCGAGAATTCCTCGTCTGGTCGCCTCTTTGACCAAAGAAGGCTAGCGGTGTCCATTCCTTGATAGGCGGGAATTCCCCGGATGGTCGTCTTGATGACCAGGGAAAATGGATGCTTCTACTGTGCTCCTCGTTGACCAGTTGAAGGTTTCGACGGTACCGATCCGCATGATAATCGGCAGGAATCACGCACGCTCGGTAATGTCAGAGATTCCACACTATTCGGTATCCTCGCCGGCGGCAAGGATGTCACCGTTGGCACCGATCGACTCGTTGATCGGTTGGGGTTTCCTCGTCTGGTTGCCTCGATAACCAGGGAGAACGGATGCGTCTACATTGCGCCTCGTTGACCAGTAGAAGGCTTTGTTGTTACCGATCGCCTCACAGACCGGTAGAGGCCTCTCACTCCTTTGGTATTCTTGCGGTGGCAAGAATGTCACGCTTCGTACCGATCTCTCGCAGATCGGCGGGAATTCTTGCACTGGTTGCCTCGAATACCTGGGTAAACGGGTCCTGCTTCTACTGTGCGCCTTGTTGACCAGTAGAAGGCTTCGATGGTGTCGAACCTCGCGCTATTCGACAGAATTTCCCCGACTGGTCGCCTCGTTGACCAGGGAGAACGTATGCTTCTACCGTGCGCCTCGTTGACCAGTAGAAGGTTTCAATGGTACCGATCCTCTCGAAGATCGACAAGAATCTCGCACGTTCGGTTGTGATAGAGATTCAACATTATTTGGTATCCTCGCCGGCGGCATGGATGTCACCGTTGGTACCGATCGACTCGTTGATCGGCTGGGGTTTCCTCGTCTAGTCGCCTCGTTGACCAGAGAGAAAAGGCTCTACTTCAACTGATCGCCTCGTTGACCACCAGAAGCCTACGATAGCGAACCGGAGACTGTAGGCCGGTTCCATTCCACAGGTACGGTATCCGATGGTTGGTTTGACTTTATTAACGAGATTTTTAGCCCTGGGCTAGTTCATCTCGGGACCAACGGCTTTACTTCCCTTCCGAAGGAAGTCGTCACTATAACTGTTTTACGTCATAAGTGACTATGTCGGGGATGGGATTCGATCCCAGGTCCTCGGCGTGAGAGTACGGTATCCGATTCGAAGGACCAAATGTTGAGGCACCGCAGTACCTCAAACGGGATTTTTTTTTCTCTCAAGAAAGAAACACACGGGTGGAATTACTGTTCCACTTAACACTACTTTATTTCACTTCACTTTGAGAGCTTTCGCCAGCTCAATACACTTTTCACTTTTCACTACAACTAGAACCGTTGAGCTCCCTTTGACGGCGGCTGCGAGCGCGCGCGTCACTCATGAGTGATTGTTGACATCAGTGAGTGACCGCGCACTGCTGCTGGCTTCGGATGGGTTTGATGCTGCTGGTGATGATGTTCCTCCCGCGTTTGACGTTCCTCCTTATAGTGGTTATCACGCCCAATGGTATTGGTGCCCTAGTGTAGTTGTAGTTGTGAACCTTAGAGGAAAACTATATGCACTCAGTCTCGAAAAACACCCAGAAACCGGGTGTAAATTTTTCAAATTGGGTAATATTTCCATATGCATTTTGATGAGTCTGGAAAGCGTGTGCAAGTTTCTTTGAGGAAAACAAAAACAAACTGTGTATGACGAGCGTATGCTAGTCTACGTGTGTTCAAATGTCACTAAGCTCTATGCTCATTTCTGTAGAGGACAGTGGGGCAATTTTGCCACCGGAACGGTCGATTCAGGCTCGAACAGTCCTGGATACTTAACTTCATCTATCCAATTTATGGTGTGGAAAAATGAAAAGTTGAGTTTTGGAAGCAATAAGAGAAATCTTCCATTTTTGCAAAACTCATTTTTTCCTGAAATTTACTACAGATGACTCGAAGGCTCCTTTTTTGGCAAAAAGGCCTGTGTCATCCGCAAAGAAACATTTTTGATATTCTTGAGGTAATTCAGGTAAATCAGATGTGAAAATGTTGCACAAAATCGGTCTTCTTTTAAATGTAACAAGGATATGATCAAAATCAAAATCGGCGTGGGTTGGCTACGAAGGTGACTAGAATCGCTAAGACCAAATCATTTGTACATGAGTTTCTAAAAGAGGGAAAACAAGTAGAACTATCAGAGTATTGAATTGAGAGATATCCTAAAGAGCAGTCATCAAATAAAATTATACCGTTGGATTTACTTTGCAAATTATTCCATGAGCGATGTTTGGCATTAAAGTCACCAATGACAAACCATTTTGATTTATTGCGGTAAATTTCCGCAAGTAATTTTGAAGCAAATGAACTTGCTGCCCAGTACATTGAAAAGGCAAATAGGCAGCTATGAAAGTATATTTACCAAGCTGTGTTTCAACAGAAACTCTCAAAGGTTCAAAAACTTTAGTTTCAAATGACGAAAAAAATGGTTAAATCCAAACTTTTTTGTTTATCGTAATGATCGACTGGCTAGATCATGTGGTGGAGTTGCTATCACTATTCATATGCTATGAAAGCTCCAACACTCCACCACATGCTCTAACCAATCGATCATAACGATAAGCAAAAAAGATCGGAACTTTTTTGTGTTTATGTTCAAGCTTCAAATAAGTTTCAGTAATAACTGCTATAATAATATTACCTGTGAGAAAATTAAATATGTAGCTCGTTGTCTTTGCCACTCAAAGAAGTGCAATCTAATTTTAAATATTTGAACGATTACTTGGATCCATTAGAGAAACGTAATCCAATAACAATTGTATTAATAAAGTTAACACCAGTCATCGTGACGATTTTGAGCATTGCATCAATCATTTGATTCATATATTCAGTTAAAAAATCAAAATCAGAGGGAGACATGTTACTAGAAGTAGGGTGCCGGTACTAATGGTTGTAATGTACCAGTAGATTGGACTATGGAATAAAATGTACATTTTTCGATAAAAACGACATGTGCTATTTTTGGTAGATAGATCGCCTCTAGTTTAGTCGATTTGCCAAATTTTAGCTTTTTATTTTATCAAAAAGTCATATCAATAATGAAGTTTACATAAAAAATTGGCTCCCTTGCACCAATAGTTGCCGTCGTGTTCCAGTAGTGGATCAACGGTTGGAAGCAGTTTTTAAAATGGATATATAAAAATGAAGAAAAGTCCCAGAGATGATCTTTATGGTTCATTCGAAAGATAATAGTTGCTGTTCCAAGGGAAAAATGTTAACCCTATGTAAAAATCTCCCATTTTCTTTTAAATTCCTTGTATCATTCCCGAACGTCTACTACTGAAGCACTAGCGCAACTACTGGAACACGTGTACCAATAGTGGCTCAAGCGATTTCATGTTTAAAAAAAATAGTTTTATCACTCTGTTTATATTTTTCCCATACAGTAGAGGTTGAAATCTTTCTGTTGTCGCCAAAAGATCTCTGTTAGGGCTTTTCGTTATTTTGTTATGATTTTTTATAGCTTAGATAGTCCTAATGGCACCGGCACCCTAGGTACATTATCTTGTGATTTTCTGTGATTTTTGTTGTAATCATCGAATTAATAGTTGTTGTTTTTCCAATTGAAGTCGTCACAAAACCCAATGACAACCAAATTGGGGAAGATCAAAACCCATTGTGTCCACCCTCCGAACTCCACACCATACGATGAGGAAATTTTCGGTATAGATTTCGGCGAGGGCCCATGGCAAACATGGCAAAGCCGCCAACGTGGGGTGAATAATTCATAAGCGATCCAACCCTGTAGAGCAGGTCTTTCTCCTTGGGATTGCACCGTTCGATGTCTATTACAAATCAACAGCAGCGATGGTAATGAACTTCAGTCGGCTGGTCGGATTGGAATGGAACACTATATACGTACTCTCAAGTCTTCCCACGAGTATGACGCTTCTTCCCACGCCGTAAACAGTCGAAGAACGGAATGGAAGGTGCCATAAGCGCGGTTCCTCGCTCTCACTCTCGTTGAAATTTTTCATCAATTGCCCCGGCCCATTGAGCACGATGGTCAGGCTCCATGCAAAAATGTGGCCAAATCTACCAAAATTGACATTTCTCAATTAGTTTCTATTATTTAAAAAATGATACACCGTATTTTTCAATTACTTACGACGTTTTTGTATCAGTGCAAAATCGACTCAAGTAGAGTATAGGAATAGGAATATGAATAGAAATAGGAATAGGAATACGTAGGCATTTCAAAAGATTCAACCACAAATATATTGAGCTCGATGATTTCATGATAAAGTAGAGAAGGGGAAAGTGACAGCCAAAGTCATGTCCAAAACAAAAAACTGAGTCTAGACAGATTAAAATAATCAACTTCTAAATAAAATTCATGATTCCATATGAGAACTGCCATAAAACATGATATGACGATTTTCACGTATTTTGTTGGGCCATTCTGTTTATTCAATCAAGGCAGTTTTGGCCAAACTTCATTTGTTTACAACCATTGTGCAGCGGCTCCACGTGCCTCATCGGCTATGTGCAGTCTCCCCTCGTACACGAAAGTTTTCCCTCCCTCCTCCTCGCGATGATCCGGAAAAACAACCCTTTGTTTTCGTTTTCGGGTTGACCTCGGTTCACACGCGAACGTTGCCGTTGCAAAGACGCAGAAAGACCTACAGGTGAAATATTGCCGATGATGGACGGGTAATTGTGTGATTCATTGCAGTCATAAATGGGGTCTTCCTCGGGCGAGATGAAGCTGGACCGTCCGCCAGGTCGTAATTTAATTAGCCAATGAATTTCACTTTCATTCAAAGAGGGTATGGAGAAAATGGTTTTCATTTTTGTTGAGTGAACTAATAGGAAGTTTATGGAATAGAAATTTTATTGATATACTTTACAAATTATGTAAGACAAACTTGCCTCCTTTTATTTAATTATGAACACTCTTAAAGAAAACATATTTCCAGTCACAAAAATACACAACTCACTTATTATTTTCGCATTTTTTTATGCTCGATGGTTCTGGCACTTTGTGCATAATTTATCATTGATACTACAGCGTGAAATCTTGTAAATAAAGTCATTTTACCTGCAAGACTATTTGAGAGATGATGAGTTGCCTTCTAAACTGAGGATTTTTCTATGTTTGCAAGATATATCTTTGAACATGCAATTATTGATGCTAGAATTACGAGCGTTCACACGGAAGTCAGTTAATTTGAAGAGAAGATCATTCACAATTTCTATTTTCTTGTAGTGATGAATTCACAAATCAAGTCTAATTTTTTTGGTCATTGGAGATTTGTATGTCAAACATTGCTCGTGGAACAATTCTCAAAGCAATCTAAATGGCAGGATTTTATTTGACAAGTGCTTTTCGTGATATGTGTCGAATTAATACCCTGATAGACATAGTTGTTTTTTCTCATCTAGAAATCTTTTCTAAAACCCTTACGAGCTTTGTGGCTAACTGGTTACTAGCCTGGGACACGGTTTTATGAAAATGAAAATTCGCTCTAGTCCACATTTTGAATTGCATTTGGGTCCCATAACAACTGTGTAAAATTTCAGCTCGGTCGATGAAACTATAATTTAGCGCCAGACGTTCAAAGTTTGTATTTGGGAAAACTTACTTTTGCAAAGAAAAATCACCAGAAGTCGCCCAATGACAAATTCTGAACACAGATTTCGATAGGTATTTTTACGATGAGGAATCTAATATCAACTTTGAACGGTTTAATTTAATTTGTGAAGTATCGACTGTATGGTTTAATCTTAATTTTCCGGCAACGCAGTCTTTATTAAGATAAAAAACCCCTGAGGAAGACACAATACCCGTGTCGAAACGTCGGGCAAATCGGGCAAAAATTAAGATTATGCACAGTTGTTTTGGAACCCAAATGCAATTCAAAAAGTGGACTGGAGCGAGAATCTTATTTTTGTCCCACACTACTGGTTACTCACTCTGACTTAGAGTAGTTTGTGGTTTTTTGATTCGGTTGCATGCTATTATGGGGCGAGCGTCGGAATCAAGATTAATTGTGTTCGTTTTTCGTTGTGTGAGTGCTAGGTATTCGGGTTCAGTCTAGGATGAATAAGCAATTAGTGAGCTCGTTTTATGCTAATGATAACATTATTTAAGGGGCCCAAAACGCAAAGGGGTTAGAGTTGAGTATACTATAAAAAATATTCTGTAACAATTTCGATGGTATTAATATGTGATTTTCCGTCCGAAAAACAATTGAAGAGAATAGAAGAAGAATTGGTAGAAGATCGGCTTGGTTTTTCGGCTCCCATATAATTTGTATGGAATGAGTTATTGAAAAAACTTCAAAGTTGATTTTCTCAAAAATAGTATATCACTTACACCTCTTTGATTCTAACCTCCTCATTGATATTATGCCGCTACATTTATGTAATTTTCAAACAATCTATGGGTGGTTCGGCATGGCCCTGTCGGCATTAACCCTTGTTCCTGTTTTATATAATTGCGATATACCGTTTTGTCTCAAATTCCGAACATATTCCAAAACACACTCATATTGCGAATAGTGGCGAATTTAGGGGTTAATTTATTACTTTTCAATATTTAGGACCTGTATTGCAAAAAATGGCCATCATTTGGACAATTTTTGAAAATTTGAATGAAAAGTCGTCGTGTTTACAGTGAAGCGTTGAAAATATGAGTCTTGTTCAAAATATTAAACACAACGCATGCCTTTCTTCTTTCGATATTACCAAAAGTAACCTTTGAAAAGTTCGACATTATAATATTGACGTACTTTTTGTATCTTTTACCAATATCTGTTCACCACGAAATAAAAATTTAAAAGTAGTAACAGTCGTTTTCTTCTATTCTTCATATTTATCCGTGGAACGCATCACCAGCAATGGCGGCTCCCAAATCATTTCTCTCCCTCACTTATAAACAACCTTTCCGTAGGAACTACGGAGATGCAGAGGTATTCTCGATCTCTAGAAGCAAGAATCATTACACACTAGCATTCCTTCCCCATTCCAACTGACTGTAAGATCTGCTAAAATGTGCATTTCTAGAATAAGCTGAAGTTTCCGTTCCTTGTTTATTTGAGTCGATGTGCAATTCTTCCAGTTTCGAACAATCACGGAGAAGCAACCATTGTACTATGGTCCAGAAAGCAGTTTAACGCGGAAAGATGTATTTTGACCTTTAAGGCTGGTTTGTTATTGACAAGAAAAGGAATCACCTATCTCGATGCGTGGAAAATTTCTTCCTAGAAATGGTTCAGAAAATCACATTTTTCTGATCGTAGTACGCAGTTGAGAATGACTGTCATTTCAGGAGCCCCCTTAGGAAATTTCTTGACCCATTCAGTCAAGAAATTTCTTTACTCTTCTTAAGCGAAACAGCATACTTAGCTTTAAAATGAAGCATTAGACGAATACGATCTCCTACAAAGCCATTTGTTTGCTGCTAGGGGGAGGATAGCATTGCTCTGAGCAGGCTATGCGCATTGAGCAGCTTTGAGTTACTCACATTTGCTCAGAAATTAGCAAATCTAAGTAATCAATTTCATACATTTCCTATTATCAAATATGCTTCGACGATACATCTGGTTTCAACAAATGTCGGGTAGAATTGTTTTTTTCTATCATTTGATAAACGCTGCTCATATCGATTATTGTTGCAAATGAAGCGCTATCCCGTTCTTTCGTATTGTTTAAAGCTTCGAAAGATACGAGATAATTAATTCTAAAGTTATTATTATTATCTTTATTAGGGAGATTTTCAGCCCAGAGCTGGTTCATCTCTATATGAAAATAGTTCTAAAGTGACTTGTATGTTTGTCCCATTTTTTTCTTTTCAATTATATAAACTAATCTGCTGCATGGCATTTATTTCTATTGATACTTTAAGATGAACGTTACCATTCTAGGAAAGTGCTTTAATAGGAATGTGGTTCAATGGCGAAATCATCACGACATTTGAACAGAATCGTAGCAGAGACCAACTTATGTTTGGGAGAACCTTAATTAAAATAATTAGAGTTGAATCTTCGTGAGCTGTACCAACACTAGCACAAATAAATGTTTTAGTATTAGTTCAGAAAAAAATAAATTCAAATATCCTACTCAGCTAAAGACCTTCAACAAGGATTGCCGACTGCATACGACACGAGGCGAAAAATTTTCAGTACGAAACAAACAACCACACGCTTATGGTTGCTATGCTTACATGCAGCCGAGCAAATCGAGCTACTCAGAGTTGCTCAAAAGCAACTCGTGATCTAACTCAAGATCAGTAGGCTGTCCCACCCCTTGGTTTGCTGTTTTTGAGAATTAGGATGGTCGACATTTTCATAGAAATGTTATAACTAACATTTTTTGTAGAAATTGTAATAAACATGCTTCAGCAAAACTGTAAACCATCCAATTTCAACCAACTCTGCAAAAAAAATGTTTGTAGCTCTTAAATTAAAACTAAAAATTTAAATTGAAAGTGGGCTTCGTAGCCGTGCGCTTTGTATCACCGAGGCATTTAGCCACATCGTGCTAAGGAGTGTGGGTTCGGTTCCCGCCTTAGGCCGAAAAACTTTCCAAGAGGAATGGTTTCCGACCAGAGTTGCACAATATCAGTCATATCAGCTGACGGCTGATGTACTAAAACTATCAATATCAGCTGCGAACTATCAACATAATTTTGATCTGACAACCAACAGCAGTGATGCGACATCGCACTCTAGATCATAATCACTGCAGAATGAGTGATCACGTGGTAATTATCCACGCTTAGAATGTTTTTCTGTGACCAACACACAGTTTCAAACCATCTACAGCACTACCAAGAATATCGTACTGATACATTGTCATTTCATTTGCTTAATTTAAGGCTAAACTTAACCCATCAGTGATATCCATAGTCTATCGCTATCAATGCATTGGTGATGGAGTAAACAGCATGATTTTGATGTGATATGGAATGATCCGAATTCTATCGCAGTCGGCCTGTACAAATCTGAAAATTTCAAGCGTTGACAGTGACAGCAAGCAACTCTGTTTCCGACTGTGCTACTGGGCATTGCATGCTAGTCCTTTGTCTAGTGTGGTGCTTCCTTCAAAGGGCAAAAAGCCCACCGGAAGCACTAACTGGTAGTGTCTTAAAAAAAATGAGCGATTCAGAGCTTTTTTATTCTTATAATGGCATACTAGTGGTCTGGCTCCAGCGTTTTCAATTGTAATATATCATCAAAGTAGTCTATGACACACTTTTAGAATTCCAAAAAAACACATAATTTGGTGAGTGAAGAAACTCGTTGTCTCTTTTAGATTGAGAGTTATTGATGCTTTCCTTGCACAAACATGCATACTTTGATTGTGAATAATTCTGATTTGGGCAAATATACAAAATATTTTTGACGGCATTCAAACAACAATTAAAATTGTATATAATATAAACATTATACAAGTGTATTATTTTTGTAACTCTTATAAAATGCTTTGAAGAAAAAACACATTTTTTTCAGAAAAATGTCAACAACTTTTAAGTTAAAATAAATATTAACAATCTTTTTGCAAGAAAATTTGCGTATTTTTGAGTTTTAAAAGTCGTTTATACTCTTTGAAGAAACACTATTAGAAAAACTAAGGTTAAAAACCTATTTTTCTTGAACCACCCTACGTTGGTTTGGGAAAAATGCTCTAAATCGGTAAAATTATGAGCTGCAGGTAGCTTTAAAAAAATCCGATTTAATCGTTGTTCCATATTCGTGTGAAATTGTTTTGATTTTGGTTTTTTTTTTAATTATTACAACATAATACAATATTAGTCGAACGATGTACAGAATACCGATAGCAATTTCATTGATAAATTAAAAAGATACAGCATGTACAAGGTGTCCACTTTATAAAATGAACAGTTCTTAGTGTGAATCCAGGGATTGGTGTGTAGATCGTAGGATCTCAGTGTGGATCCTGGGACTGTGATGTGGATTGTTGGGCGACAGCGTGAATCTTGGTATTCCAGTGTGGAATCTTAGATTCCAGTGCAAATATTGGGATTCCAGTGTAATTCTGGTATTCCGGTGTGAATCTTGAGAACCACATGTAGATTATGGATTTCCAGTGTGGATATTGGGATTACAGTGTGGATCCTGAGCTTACAGGGTGGGTTCTGGAATTTTAGTGATGACCTTATGGTAACAGTGCTTACATTATGGATCTTGGGATTTCAGTGTAGATTCTGAATATCCAGGGATTGTAGGGAATTCGGTGGATTTCGGCAGAGATCCTGGGTTTCCAGTGTGGATCCTTAGATTACCGTATGGATCTTGGTATTCCAGTGTGGGTTATGGCATTCCGGTGTGAATCCTAGTATTCCTATATGGATTCTGGTAATTCAGTGGGGATCCTAGGATTTAAGTGTGGATTCAAACATTCCAAAGTTGATACCAGTATGAATTTTATTTTATTATTAAAGGTTTATTTTATTTCATTTCATTTTACATTTTTGTACATTTTACATTTCAAGTGATGCTGCTCATGGCATTTCAGCTTTGATCTTTCCCAGTATGAATTCTGGTATTCCAGTATTTATCCTAGAATTTCAATATGTATCCGAGGAAGCTAATGTGTGTTCTGGAATTCAAGTCGGGTTTCAAGTGTGGATCCTGGTGTTTCAGTGTGTATTTTAAGATTGTAGCGTAGGTTGTGGGATTGTTGTGGATCCTTGAATATGGAACCTAGGTTTCCAGTGTGAGTCCTGGGATTGCTGTGTAGATCCTGGTAATTCATTGCGTATCTTTGGACTCCAGTGTGAATACTAAAACTCCAGTGTGTTCTTGGAACTCCAGTGTAGACCTTCAGATTCCAGTGTGGATCATGGGATTGGAGCATGGGTCCTTGGTTTTCAGGGTGAATCCTGGAATTCTAGTGGGGAGCCTAGAATTTTTGGTGATTCCAATTTGAATGGTCAAATGGGCATCCTAGGATTCTTGTGGGAATAAAAAAGACAATTTACACCGTCTTCAGCACATAGGCTGCACAGACTGAACAATCACTAACATTAGGCAACGGACAACACGAAACACCCAGTAGCCCAGCGATGAATTTTTCGTTTGACGAAAAGTTTTCAGCACTTGAGCTTTCAGTGACAATACTGTGTGAATCCTGTGAGAGTAATGTTGAAACAATGTGCAAATATTGTGAAAATACTGCGAAAATGGTGAACAAAATAGTTGGAAAATATATTGCAAATTTTACGGGAAAGGAGGAGAAGCTCTGTGGAAGTTCTGAGAGGATTTGGTGTGGGTTTAGGAAATGCTGTTAGAGTTACCGTTTTGATTCATATTACGGACAGCTTCAAATTCCGGACACTCTCGTTTGTATGGGAAACATTTCACACGAAATGTTTCAATTTTCGCCGTCCAAAAGTTCTCATTTTCGAGGCTCGTTTTATTAGGTTTTTTCCATAAATATCATTGCAAATTTATAATGCCCAACTACCTTAGACGTCTCTTAAGTGGCTGAACGATTTCAATTGATGATTTGACTGTTCCATTAATGATTATCATGAGCTGTCCGTAATTCGAATCAAAGCGTCCGGAATATGAGGCAAAAGTGAGGGAGCGTCCGGAATAAGAATCATGAAAAGGCCACACGTTTTGATTTATTTAAAATTATTCAAGTTGCGGACGCGTATTCTTTACCCACCATCCGAAAGTTAAGGGCTTCCGACGCTCGATAACGCTAAAAAATCATACAGAATGATTTATTTTGTATGGTCCATGCTGGGTTATACTTCACTGAGGCCTTAAGTGTCCGTAATATGAATCAAAACGGTATATGGAAAACAATTCGTATTCTTGAGAGAATCCCGTGGAAATACTTTGAGAATAATTTAAAAATTCCATAAGAGTTAAGTCCATGTGAGAATTCTCTGAGAATTGAGGGAATTGTGTAAAAATACTACGAGAAATTGTGAGAATCATATGAGAATCCCGTGTGGTTTTTATGGAGATCCTGGAGGAATTCCGATGGAAATTCTATAGGAGTCTGGTGGATATTATTTAAAAATCTTGTGGGAATCCTGTTGGACTCCTATTGGAATTCTGTTGGAAATCTTCAAAAGTGGTTTTTATTTCGACATAATATTGCAATATTCTTGTAAATTTTATGAATATGTATTCAGAACCATTTGATTGCTCTTCAGGATGTCTATTAATTCAAGAACCTGATAGCCATCCTTATTTTTTCACCTCTAGAAACCCCTACGAGCTTTGTAGGTAGGACACTTTTTTGATCTTTTACCAATATCTCAAACTGACTTTAATTAAATTTCCCATGAAGTGATTCTTACTCCTATCAATTCAACATTCAACTGTTTGAACGTGTTTTTTGACAATTCTTTTGGGAGTGATTTGGATAAAGTGAGAAGTACATCCAAATGAGACCTTCCTTAGCCGAGAGAGAATCTGTGGTTACAAAACAAAGCCATGCTGAAGGTGTCTGAGCTGAGTTTGATTCCCAGTCGGTCCAGGATCTTTTTGTAATAGAAAGTTCCTTGACTCCCCTGGGCATAGAGTATCATCTCACCTGCCACAAAATATACGAATGCGAAAATGGCATCGTTAGCAAAGAAAGCTCTCAGTTAATAACTATGGATATGTTTACAGAGGTTTATGGACAAAAGGTCGAGAGACAAATGGTTGAAAGAACAAAAGGTCGAAAATGGTTTGCTTGGTGGGAAATTTTTCCTTCTTCGAAAAATTTTTTGTCCTTTCTTATTTGTTCTTCTACCTTCTGTCCTTTCGACCTTTTGTCATAGATTCGTTTACTGAACACTAAGCTGAGAAGTAGGCATTGAGGACTTTATGCCAAGACGAAGAAGAAGATGCATTTCTTTTGGAATATTGCTATAGATGGGTGTGGGACATTTCGCATAAAGATGTTTCGCATAAGGACGTTTGGCATAATGAACATTTGGCATAATGAGAATTATATGGTTTCTTTAAAATGCTACCCGTTCTTCTATGTAACTGCTTTATGCGAAACGTCCATTATGCCAAACTTCCTCATGCGAAAGGAGTCACCCCTAGTATAGAATGCTCCAAGAGTGGGCTTCGTGGCCGTGCAGTTAATGTTACCAAGCATTTAATCGCATCGAGTCAAAGAGCATGGGTTCGATTCCCGCTTCAGTCCGGAAAACTTTTCGTCAAAAATGTATTTCGACTGTGCGGCTGGGCGTTGCATGCTAGTCCGTTGTCTAGTGCGATACTTTCTTTAAAGAGCCATTCGTCCACTGGAAGCATTAACATGTCGGTGTCTTTAAAGAGTTACATGAATATAGGACACTTGATTTTTTTTTCAAACGAATTCATGTGAAAAGAAATCTGACAAACAAACTCTCTGGAAACTCTAAATGGATTCTTTCTAAAGTTTCTTAAGAGATTCTTTCAAGAATTCCTCGACGAAATCGTTCAAGTATTCGTCCAGAAATTTCTCCAAGAACTCCATCAAAGGTTATTTGTCAACTTTTCAAGACACTTTCAGAGTTGTATCCTAAATTCCTCCAAGTGATTTATTAAGAAATCCTACCAGTGTTTCCTTATGAAACGTTTAACGATAATCTTTCAAGAGTCAATCAGTAACACTTTCAGTAATGCTCGCAAAAGTTTTTTTTTTCGTTTGCTTCTTCAACAATTTATCCAGTAGTTCTTCCATAGAAGTATTCAGGGGATTTCTTCATATCGATTTCAGTAAGAGTATTTTCTGGTTGTACTACATTTTTTTTTCAAATTTTCATTAGGAATTTCTTTGAACATTCTTGAAAAGATACTTACAAAAACTCCTTCAGGGAGTCCTGCAAAAAGCTCTCCAAATATTCTATCGGGTATTACTATGAAAGTTTATCCATCAATTTTTCTATAGATTCCAGAGAGAAATCCTCCAAATATTCTTGTGGGTATTTTTCCTGATCCTTACAGAAGCTATTTCTAGATTTTGTGTAGAGATTACCGAAAAAAAATTCCAAAATTCTCCCAATATTTTTCTACTATAATTGAATTACGTATTTCTCTAAGGATTCTTGAATACAATATAGATCATTTTCATACCTTCAGGCGAATTCTTCGAAGTAAAGAAAAGTTTCTTGGTAGTTCGCCGGAATTTGTCTACTAATTAGTTTTGTAGAAAGCCTGAGGTAACAATCCTTTTTAAAATTAATAACACTTCATGGGACCTTCCGTAGCCAAGTGGTTAGATTCCGCGGCTACAAAACAAAGCCATGCTGAAGGTGTCTGGGTTCGAATCCCGGTCGGTCCAGGATCTTTTCGTAATGGAAATTTATTTGATTTTCCTGGGCATAGAGTATCATCGTAACAGCCACACAAAATAAGACTGCGAAAATATGGCAACTTTGGCAAAGAAAGCTCTCAGTTAATAATTGTAGAAGTGCTCATAAGAACACTACGTTGAGGAGCAGGATCTGTCCCAGTGAGGACGTAAATGTCAAGAATAATCCAATATATTTTCCATGAGAACTGTGGAAATGCAGTGGTCTAGTTGGTCTCTAGTAGCAATGGTTGCCTTACATACATCCCTTTTCTTACCCGATGAGCGTAAGGACGTGGCCGGCGCCGTTATCGACTTTTAAGTTTTAACTCTTGATTTGTGCACATTAAGATGCCAGACCTCGTTAATCAATCTCTGAGCAACATGGATTGTTCTGGCCGAATGTCGTTTCGCCTAATGTCGTTTGGCCGAACGCCAATATCCCGAATACCAACTGTCCGAATTATAATTTTGATTTGAGATGTCAACAGTGCTGCAGTGTAGGATTTAGAAGCACAACCCTTTTTTCAAAGTAGGGCATTTATTATTTAGTTAGACAACATCATTTCTTCGAAAAAAAATCCTACAACAGATTCCCGCACCGTGTTTTACGCTAAAATAACTGTGTTTTTCTCATCTTCATGTTTTCCTCGAAGAGATATCAAAGTGAAAAGCTAATTGTATAAGTTTATTAACGCATGTTCTAATTCTCTTTTTTTAATATTCGTATACAAAATAGGTTGTTGACTGAACATAACATTTTTCGATGAAAATGTGTCCACTGTGATTCGTTTGGGCAATAGAATACAGTGAACACAATTTCATATATTTTGTCTTGATTTTGAACGAAAAAAGTGATTTTGAAATTCCGAAATCAAATTCTGAAGAAAGATGAGTTTCCTTTTGAGTCTTTGAAAAAATCCTAATAATTCATGTAACAAATTCATCCACGGGTACTTCAACGATTGATCCAAGAGCTCCTTCAGTAAGATGTGCTGAAATTTCTTAACAAAATTGATATACTTCAATTCAATAACTTGAGACAACTTTAAGATCAATGACTTAAAAAAATAATGAAGGAAATATCAGAAAATAGACAGGTCTATTAGATGAAATAAAAGAGGTTTTGTGGAAAAAAGCATGATATGATTTTAATAAGAGCATTTTATTATAAGAATTAAACTGATTGATTTCCTTTGTTTTCTTTTATTTTCAGGTATTTTAAGCTGGTATTTCAATTTCTAAACTTTTCAATTAAGAATTGCACGCTTCATTTTAAGCAATTCCCATCGATTCTGAGGTAAGTTGTTATTTATGTTCAATGATGTCGTGCTTATGTCGAGAGGAGCTAAGAATGCTCATCCAAGCGATGAAAATGATTTTTAGAGGAGCTCTCGATGCTCACAGGGACCTAATTTACAATGATCGTTCGGGAGTATAAAAGCGATTGTACTTCATCACGTTCAAATGATCTCTTGGATGAAAACCCAGCACTTAAACCACGAATTGTTCTTTCTATGTCTGCATTAGAATTGTTTACTTTGAACTATTATCTCGCTTCAGACACCACACCTGAATATTTCTAGCCCAATTTGTGAAGCCGTTGGGCAACCCTTTTTAGTCCCAACCCCTAAGCCCCACATATCTCAGGCTACGTGACAGACGTAAAACAAGTTCTGTTTCTGCACTCCGAGACTCCATCCGCGCAATGTGCCCCCAAGACACCAACCTGGTCGTCAAATTCTAACCCCTACCTACCTCTAGACAGAGGCCTGAAATTATGCTCTGAAAATGGCACACATCAGCCGGCCAAACCCAAACGCATATTTTTCCCTGAAACAAACGGCAATCTCAGCAACCACTTTTGCCCGCACCTGGTACTTATTGTGTCACACATGGCCCACTGCGATCTGCAGTTCCCGGTAAAGAATATTTTCAAAATACAATCGATCAACAATCGATTTTTAATAAAACAAAAAGCGTAATGTTTACAATTTTTATACCATAAGCTCCATTGTTTTTTTTTTATTATTAAACATTCAACAATATAAAAATTATAGACTCTTATGTACCAGTACATTAAAGGTTTTATGGTGTTTGAATAGTAATTTTTTTATTCGGGCTACGCTACAGAGAGGGCTCGACGCGTAAAGCCGCTGTTTTGTTACAGTTTTCCTCCGCCTCAAGAACCGGATTTTGGCTTAGGGTAAAAAAGCCGTCCGACTGACACTCGACTCACTTACCTCTTTCTGGCAGTTGAAATCACACGTTTACCACCCGGGCACCTTATGACTGGTTTTTCATCACTATGATCATAGAGCCCCACAGGGGGAGAAAAGAGTACGCTTTGCGCACTCTCTAATAATCAGCCGGCACTTTAAATTGATTCGCATTGTTTGTGAATTTCTAGGCTTGGAAGCACGCGAGTAAAAGGTTTTTTTTTCTGTTGACCGAAATGTTTCACCTTAACCCGAAAGTGAAGGAATGCGAGAAATTGGCCAAACTTTCTTTTGACAGCTGTCAATGAGCGAAGCTACTGACGTATCGATGGGAGTGACATCTGAATCTGAAATCAGTAGCAATCATTTAAATATTGACTTCTGTATGAACGATTCAAAGGTGTAGGACGTGACTATTTAGACATAATGGACGTGTCCCCACATCAGCAATCGCTCTGCACCGGTCCGTAGAAAGGAGAAATCCGTTGAAAGGGAAAAATGTGACACATTCCTCTGAATGGCAGAGAGGCATGCCATAGTTTCTGCCTTGGGCTGGCAAATGGCGTCAATATTTAGCTGGAATGGCCATAAATCATACGTGTCGGAGAAAGTGCAATTTTCGCGACGTGCAACGGCTAAATTCTCAAACGATTATTGTTTTAAGTTATATGGGGATATGGCATATAACACGTTTTAAGACCGCCAATGCTCGCCAGGATCTATAGGATGATGTCAAAACGTTGATGATAAGCCCGAATACAGAAGTATTTGTCCAGGCGAACTGGCGATGTGTGATTGGAATAAAATTCTTCAGTGAAGATGTACGATGGTTTTACATAGTGCAAGTAAGTGCCCGGCGAAGTAAGTCACGCAGAGGGGCGCGAAGAAATATGTATCTTAGTTTGTCGTGGCTCACTTGATCGCTAATCAGGTTTCGCTCGGTACGTCTTCGTCCATACGATTTCGGTGCTAAAGTGCAAAATGAATAATTGAACTAAAGTACCGTTTCGATTCATATTACGGACAGCTTCAAATTCCGGACACTCGACTTTATATGGGAAACATTTCACACGAAATGTTTCAATTTTTGCCGTTCAAAAGTTCTCACTTTCGAGGCTTGTTTTAATAAGGATTTTCCATTGATGTCTAATCAAATTCATAATGCTCAGCTACCTTAGGCGCCTCTTTAGTGGTTTGACGATTTCAATTGATGATTTAAATTTTCTACTTATGGTTTGTTTGACTTGTCCGAAATTCGAATCGAAGTGTCCGGAATATGAGGCAAAAGTTGGGAAGCGTCCGGAATAAGAATCATGAAAAGTCTACACTTTTCTATTTATTTTAAATTATTCATGTTGCAGAATCAAAATCTTTACTCACCATTCGGAAGTTAAGTGTATTTAAGGTTTGATAACGCGGAGGAATCATACGGAATGATCTTTTTACATGCGTTTTGATGAGATATACTTCACTGAGGCCTTAAGTGTCCGTAATATGAATCAAAACGGTATTTTTTGCGATTCCGTTGCAAATCAATCAACTTTTCATTGATAAGATGCACAATATAATGGCCTACTTTTCCTACCAAAAAAACAATGCTGAAAAGTGCTACTTTTTAGCACCGGTTTTGGTACTGAAAGGTAGCACTTTTCAGTTCTATTTGGGAGGCGTCAGCCAAATATCCCAGTATATTCTACCATAGCATCTGATTCTATATTTGATGTGCTATCCAGATGCAAGACTGGTGATATTGTCGGCGCGAGAAAAAGTTAGAATCGGTTTCTCGCCGAAGTTGGATTTTTCTCAGAATATATGCGAGATATCTTCGGAAGTGGTGCATTCGATTCGCACCTGGATGCGTTCTAATGCGCCCTACTTCCGATGCATAGTATCTTCCATGGATACCGAGAAAAATCAAACTGCAAACTGCATTTTCTAACGGTTGACCGATCTTCCAATACTGGTTTAGGAACGGATCGTCCAGTATTCGTAGAGGTGACATCAGAACCCGCTACTGTCCTCCAATAAAGAATATGGATCTGTATGATGTCACATTGATGTGAACTAGAATATTTGTGACGTTTGTAGATACTATGTCGCAGCCTACGCGATTGAAAAATACTGAAATGATACTACACATGGATGTATGCCCACGTGGTTTCTGTTGAAATGTTTGTTTGTGCTTATAGAAATGGTCCAGCTTAAACGGCATTTTTCGTAATAGCAAAAAATGTTGTATGCAACTCGTTGCAAAACTCGATTTTTTCAGCACTCGTTGTATTTATCCAACTCGGCGAACCTCGTTGGATAAATATACAACTCGTGCTGAAAAAATCATCATTTTGCAACTTGTTGCATAAATAACTATTTTGAATTTTTGGTTTACAAGTGAACGAACCATAAAAGCTTCTACAAAATTACACTTGTAAAAATAATCTATGGTGCAGGTAGGTTTCAATATGCGCCGTAGTGGAACATTTTAAGTTGGAGACGACAAATAATAGCGCTTATGACGAAGTAGATCGAAACCAAAGACGAATAGAGACATGAATGTATACCACTTCCAGTACTGAATTTGGTCCCAGGATACTGCAAAAGATACCCAAGTTTGACAGATAGTAGTACACTTTTCACGGGATTCTGGAGGTCTTTTTTTCGTTTTTACGAAACCCTGTTTCTCGCTAGGAAACGGTGAATTGTAACACATGTGTGAGATTGATAGATTTCTCTTTTACATAGCCGGCACCTACTTGACTGCCTTAGGTTAAGTGCCACACAGGCAAGCTACTTGGGGAGCAGCACTTAGTCGTCTCAAGTACCAATCAAACTAAATACCGCCGCGAAAGCAACACCTTCAAAATATATCGAAATGCGATATATTATACCTACTGCTGAGAAACTGGATCATCTTTGAGGGCATACCGGAGCCACCCATTTCCATCCATTTTTGCTCAAGGTGCTCAATCCGGGGGTTGTTTGTTAAACACCAACCACTTGCGCCCTCTTGAGTATTTAAATCTCCTCCCCTTGCGTGGCATGCTGAGGCACAGACAAACAGACATAATACTCGAATTTGTGTTATCGAGCAGCAAAATAGAGCTCAATT
Source organism: Aedes aegypti (assembly GCF_002204515.2). NCBI lineage: Eukaryota > Metazoa > Arthropoda > Insecta > Diptera > Culicidae > Aedes > Aedes aegypti. The sequence goes on along the minus strand of NC_035107.1, from coordinate 215,523,255 downwards.
CTAATACTTGGAAGTTGGTCAACTGCTCACTCGTTTGGCGCTCGTGTCGCTTTTGTTCGAGTTTGACGTTTGTGCACTACTGCCACCTAGTTTCCGGTTGACCAAAATCAATATTTTTCGCATTGGGCGGTAACGTTAGTGGAACTATGTTTTAATTAGAGAATTATTTTAACTGTTTGTCTGTAGCTGAGATTCATTTTCATTGCCAAAGGCCGCCATCAAGCATCCAAGTACCTAGGCAATATTGTTTTGAGACACATCCGTTTGGGTTAAAAAAGATGTGGAAGTCAGTAGTAGGTAGTAGAAACCGGCGCAAAATCAAGGTCGGCAAAACTGTTTGCGTGGTTGGATGTCTAGATTTCCTGCCTCTGCCGCGCGAAAGAACCGGGGAAGACACACCTTCCGGTCGTTTTCGCTAGGGTGGTGGCGTCATCGTCGGTGTGCGACGTTTACAGTCGCCCCTCAGTTATAGATAACCCATCAATGTTGGATCAAAAGCAGAACTACTCATCAAGTTTTCACTAACGCAAACAAATTCTACCTGCATTAACTAGTATTTTCAAAAGAAATTAAAGTGAAAGATTAAGTTTAAAAAATGGTGACGTTTATAAGAACTTCTAGTGGTTATTTCAACGGAATGCTCAGAACATATGTCAAATGTTATATGTTTTAAGGTGAAGAAGAATCGAAGCCAAACTTTAAATTTTCAAGGGCATAAATCTGGAGAACCGAAAACACCACCAGCTAGTGACCAATCGATTAAGTTTTCAGCTCAAACGGATGTTTGGTTCTCCAGATTTGTGCTCTTGAAAATTTGAGGTTTGGCTTCGATTCTACTTCACTTTAATAATCCAAGAAAATCAACATGGTTGAATTACTTTGCGTTATCAACTAGATATAGTTGCAAACGTATCACATCTTACCATATTCTTTCACAGTTCTCAGTTCGGAAATAACTCAACTGCCCATAATTGCATATTTGTCGCATTCGACATTTTTGACAATTTCGAGGTAATATCGTACAAAGTCATCAAATCATAAACACTTTTGGTCAATTTTCTGAAATCTGAGAGATTGTTCTAGAAAATTTGAAAAAAAAAATACGCCAAGTTGTTTTGTCACATTGCTGATTGTAACCTCATAACAGTCAAACTGAAATTATGCATGGGCCTCATAATGTAATAGCAGTGATATTTTCTAACTATTCGCCCAATATTCGATTTGAACTGTTCACAATTTCAGCCTCGAATAAGTGTTATTGAGTTTAAGATAGTTTTTAGAAATTTTAGTTTCTGCATATACTGACAAATATACACACTTAGTACTCCATTTCCTCAACGCCAACTTTTGTAGAATGTTACAAGTGCATTCCCGTGCAAAAGCTTGGGTTCGCCCCCTTAAAACATACGAAAGTTTTTTGTCCATATCATTGTGACTATACCTCCGATTGTAACTCTCTATGACACATTCGAAATGCAATGAGTAAGTTTTACTTCAAAGGTATTTTTCCAAAAACGCTGTATGAATTTTGTATATTATTTTTTTCGACATTTTTCGAAAAACACACTGAAAAAAAATTGCTAATTTCCTCAGCATTGAGTCGACCAAAATTGTAAATCAATGTGTCAATAGAATCGTAATCTTATATTCTTTGAAAAGCACTCACGAAATTATGGCGGAAAAATGTCAAAGTAAAAAAACGTCAACCAATTCGGACGCGTTTGTTAATTGCTCCAGCCCACCTGTGCGCGTTTTCATTTGTGATTAAATTTTTATTACATCAGCTTTTAGTAGCTACAGGTGCCGTGCGCGATATTATTTATAATCGAATCAGTTTTTTTTTTGTCACGCGTAATGAGTTGCGAAATTTGTGCTTGCGACACTTCTGTCGACTCGGTCTTGTGGTCATGTGTAGGCTGCCCGCGGAAGTTCCATGCAAACTGCATTGGTGTCACCGTGCAGAGGGGTTCACTGCGGAGGAGAGACAGGAAGGTAGTGGACGTTAACTCTTACGTACTACCATGCTTTGAATCCTGTCAAGAGCTAATTCAGGCGAAATTAGATTTTAACGGACTATTGGAGCAACAGAAAGTTCTCGAAAAACAGCTGAATGCCAATACGGAAGTGATGCACAGACTCTCGCTTCATCAAGAAAAACCCAATGTTGTCCACGAAGCTATCGAAGGTATGGAGATTTTGCTTACTAGCGTAAGAAATTAGCTGGCAGCAATAAATAAAAACAGCAGCTTGGCTGGGAGTGTCGTTGCCATCAAGAATCATATTACCGGTCTTCTTGATACCGCAATAACGGCAACTACTGAAAATATGTAGGGGAAATCAGGGTAAAACCGACACTGTGGGTAAGATCGACACCCTTTGATTTTTCATGTTTTGAGCAGATTTTCATGCAGTTTTCACCACGCTCTATCTTTACTTGTGAAATGTTGTGTTTCGGATGACATTAAAACTGACGCTACCAATAAAATCCCAAAATAAACAACAAAATCATATTGGATAACATAGAAACAATAGCGGTTGCAATATTTAGCTGTTATTCTTTAACCATTTCGCATGTGAAATTTATAAAATTACATTATTTGTTCTGCGTCTACATCATTATTTACTATTCTTACGTTGATTCAACATGAAGGAGAATTTAATTTTTGGTTTTTCGACAGCTGAAAACGTTATTGAAAATTAAATGTCCACTCGGGGTAAGATCGACACTTTCATTTGGGGTAAAATCGACACCTTTCTTTGCTTCATAATCTAACTTCAGGGAATCTTTCTTGTCGGAAGACTTTCTCTGTAGTTTATGTGAGTCTTTATTTTCGAATTCCAATGAAGTTCATGGATGGCGAACTTGTTAACATGTAAAATATGACACTATATGACTTGCCACAAGCTATCATTAAGTATTAAAAAAACTATTTGTTTGCTTCACGTTTAAACTTACTTGATAAAACTTGATAAAGGTTTTTTTTTCATTTAAAATTGAAGAATTAATAGAATTTGAAATGTTTTCACATAAATTAATCTTATTGTTTTTTTTTTTTTTTACAAACCATGAGATTCGGCAGTTTATATTATCTAAAAATAATAACACTTTTCTGTTCTGTTAAAATAAAACAGTATTTATTTTCACGACCAATCATTCGCTACAACTTTATCTTCGTAAACATTTCACGAACACAAAATATAATCATATCCAAGTTTATTCACCCCTACTTTAAAATCTTAGCATGAGACATTTGAAATTTTCACATATGTTTAGTGGATATTTTGCCTCTCCCCAATAATTTACGTAATATGTGTATAATCCATTAGAGGAAGGGGTCATGAAAGTCGAAAGTCATGTTCAAAGCATTCTTTTTAATATGCCATATGATGGTGATGCTCACAACGTATAAATTCTACTCAAAGTGCATGTGTCGGTTTTACCCCAACAGGGTGTCTATCTTACCCGCACTCTCAATTGTCTCACCTAAAAATGATGAAATATCAATTTGATTTAAATCACTATATAACCTTAATATATCATCCAGCGATCGCAAGGATTGATAGATTTATAACCAATACGTGATTCTACAACAATTTTAGGTTCGTTTAACAAGCGAAAGTACACACATTTTATCAATAAGCTTAGGGTGTCGGTTTTACCCCGAATTCCCCTACTCCACGCTAAAAACGGTGACATCCGATATATCTACTGACCTGCGCAACATAAACGATGAAATTAGCCATTTAAGTCAATTATCAATTGACACAGCGGCAAGTTGCGCGATGAATTCAAATCCAATGTTGGGGCTGGACATCCTCGATGAATTAAAGTCTTTGTCCGCAAATATATTGACAAACAAAAATACGTCGGCTCCACCATCAATAGAATATCCAAGTTTGGAAGCCGAATTGAATAATAAAATTGCTGAGGTATCAGGATGGCGACTAATTGGAAACAGAAAAGTTTGGAAAGCCGATTGGACGCAATATGACATGCGCCAAAGCTTTCACAAAAGGCAGCAAAATATGGCCGATAAAGCAAAAAAGCGTAGAAAACGGAGAATCAGGAACGCTAACAAAAATTGTAATAAGAACAACATTAACAACAACAACGTGAACATTAATCACCATTGCCGTAATAATGTCCCATCCAAAATTCATCACAAAGTAAGCAAACAACAGAATAACAATCACGGAAATTTCGCCTTCAACAATAACCACGAAAGGAGTCATCAACTTCCTCCTGACAGAGAGCTTCTTGCGGCAGCGAAACATCATTTCTCTAGACCGCCAACAAATTATCGACCAACCATGCAGTTTAAAAGAGGAGAAATTTTAAACCCATATCCGGCGAGGGAGGCGCCCCGGCAGTCCGTTGCAGTACCACCCCCGAACTGGACGACGGAAGGATCTTCAACTGGTGGATCTTGTGAAGCATGCGGTGCATGCCGGCATTCGTGTTTTCTACGGAATTGACGGACCCCTCAGAGGCAGAAAATAATTCAATTCAACCCGGTGAAGCTAATCAGCACTTGGTAACAAATAATAATGACAATTCACCATATGGTTTAACAGACTTAAATAACGAACTACCAATAATTTCTTCTGAAACACAGCCAACTGAAATTTTAATCTATTGTCAGAACTTTAATCGCATGAAAAGTGCTTTTAAAATTAATGAAATTCATAAAAATATATTAAGTTCATCGTACTCAATCATATTGGGTACAGAAACAAGTTGGAATGATGATGTGAAAAGTGAAAAAATTTTTGGTAGCAATTACAACGTATTTCGCAATGATCGTGACTTACTTTTGACACAAAGAAGATCGGGCGGAGGAGTCGTAGTTGCAATATCATCAAATTTCAGTTCTGAAATCATTGCTTCACCTAAATTTAAAGAATTTGGGCATGTTTGGGTTAAATCAAATATTGGTAACGAAACTCATATTTTTGTATCAGTTTACTTTCCCCCAGATCAGGCTTGTAAGTCAACATACGAGAGTTTTTTCCTGATAGCAGAAGAAATCATAACTCAACTTCCTCCCGAAAACAAGGTGCATATTTATGGCGATTTCAATCAACGTAATGCAGATTTCATTCCTGATTTCGAAAACGAGAGTATTCTACTCCCTGTTGTTGGCGATAATGAAACATTGCAATTTATTTTTGACAAAACTGCATCCTTAGGCCTTCATCAAATAAATCACGTAAAAAATAAACAAAACTGTTACCTAGATTTTTTATTGACAAATATGCATGAAGATTTTTGTGTGAGTGAGTCAATTTCACCATTATGGAAAAACGAAGCGTTTCACACGGCAATAGAATATTCTATGTTTATGCATATTTATCATACTCCTCACGAATATGTGTATGAGAATATTTTCGATTATATTAGAGCCAATTATACTAATATTAGACTTAAATTAGATAACGCAAATTGGCAATCTGTTTTGAGAAATCAAGATAATATTGAAAGTGCAATAGAAATCTTTTACAATTTATTGTGGGAAACCATTAGGGAGGAAGTACCTGTTAAGAAGAGACGAAGGAATCACAACTCAAAAAATCCAATTTGGTTCAACAAGCAAATCATAAATTTGAAAAATCGAAAACAAAAAGCTCACAAAGTTTACAGAAGATATAAAAAACCAGACGATTTAGAAAAATATTTGGTTATTTGCGACCAACTCAATTTAGCCATTTCTACAGCACTTACCGAGTACAAGTCATGTCCAAAGAATTTTTTCAATTACGTTAAAACTAAACTCAAATCGTGCAACTTTCCATCAGCAATGACTTTGGATGAAAAAGTAGGAAATAATTCTGAAGATATTTGCAATCTTTTCGCAAATTTTTTTCAAGAAAATTATTAAACATTTTCGGAAAACGATCGAGATTATTCTTACTTTTCACATTTTGCTGACTTTCCGAGTGATGTTGGCGTTAATTCTATAAATGTTCAAGACATTTTGTTTGGTCTTAAAAATTTGGACGCCACTAAAGGATCAGGGCCAGATGAAATTCCACCCGGATTCATTAAAAACTTAGCAACTGAACTCACAACTCCATTATTTTGGTTATTCAATATGTCTCTTCAAACTGGTCAATTTCCAAAGGTATGGAAAAAATCATTCCTTATACCTATATATAAATCAGGTAAGAAATCGGACATTCGAAATTATCGCGGTATTGCTATTATGTCATGTATTCCAAAACTTTTCGAGTCAATTGTAAACAAAAATATGTTTGCCCAAATAAAAAATCGTATAACAAACGCTCAACACGGCTTTTTCAAAGGTCGTTCGACCACTACGAACCTTCTGGAATTTGTAAGTTACTCACTGAGTGCAATGGATAAAGGTTACTTCGCAGAAGCTCTTTACACTGACTTTAGTAAAGCATTTGATAAACTTGACATTCCAATGTTGACTTGGAAGGCTTGAAGCTTGAAAAAATGGGAATCGAAATGAGTCTCCTAAAGTGGATCAAGTCCTATTGAAACGACCGTCAGCAAATAGCAAAATTCAATGGGAAAAGATCAAATCCAATACATGTTACATCTGGAGTACCTCAAGGCTCACACTTAGGCCCTCTTCTTTTTATTTTATATGTTAATGACGTTTCTTATATTCTAAACAAACTGAGGGTCCTTATATATGCTGACGACATGAAGCTATTTTTAGAAATAGAGAATGATGACGATCATAATGTTTTTAAGAATGAGATACAGATTTTCTACACGTGGTGCTGCAAAAGTTTATTGGAATTGAATATAAAAAAATGTAACCTCATAAGATATACCAGAAAACGAACCACACCAAATATGTCTATTGTTTTAGGAAACGAACATGTAAAAAAATGTGATAAAATAAGAGACTTAGAAGTTATCTTAGACTCAAAACTATCATATGTAGATCACTATAATGCAATAATTCATAGAGCAGGAAATATGCTCAATTTCATAAAACGATTTGGCCAACACTTCCGTGATCCTTACACATTAAAAATACTTTATGTTGCATATGTAAGATCAATATTAGAATATTGTAGTATTGTTTGGTCACCTTACACAAAAAAAACATGAAGAACGTATAGAATCGATACAAAAGCAGTTTGTATTATACGCACTACGTAATTTAGGCTGGTCAGTACTTCCTCTACCATCATATGAATCACGATGCATGCTTATCAATATGAAATCACTGAAAGTGCGTCGTGATTATGCTATGGTTTCTTTTGTTAACGATATTGTTTCACAGCGCATTGATTCTGCTGATATACTTTCAAAACTGAATTTTTATACTCCAACTCGTCACTTGCGCAATCGTTACTTGTTCACAGTAGGTCATCATCGCACGAACTACGCTAAATATAGTCCGTTGAATCAGATGATGACTATATATAATCAGCATTGTGAAATGATTGATGTTAACATGTCTCGAACAAAACTGAAAAAATACTTTTTTGATATACAAAACAATAGTAACTGAGGTATGTATTATGAATCGAGTATACTCAACAAATTTATAGTATATAAACAAATAGATATTAAGAACACAATGTAATTTAGAATGGTCTACAAAATGCTTGACGTCAAATAAATAAATAAATAAATAAATAAATAAATAAAGTCATCGTGCAAAAGTTTCAGTTTACTCCGGAGTGTATGCAGTTAAGCAGTGAACTCAAAAGTTCACTTCTAGTACAGTACCAATGCAACTATATTGCAGAATAAGATAACATAACAGATATTAACAGAACTTGGTTTTCGAGAAAGTAAATCAGTTGTTGATAAGTACAACTAGAAAGCTCAGAACAAGTTCGAGTCTAACTTTTTTCCTTCTAAATAGTAAGCATCGTTCAATTTAAGTGAATTAAATAAATTCTGTTAACAATGAGTTTATCAAGCCAAAACAGTCCCTTCAATCTGAACTTTTAATTGCTTGGGAAATTCTTTAAATAGTTATTTATGCAACAAGTTGCAAAATTCTGATTTACAACATTATTTGCTATTTCAAAAAATGCCACTTCAGCTGGAAAAAATCTAAAAGCACAAACAAACATTTCAAGAGAATCCACATGGACATGCGTAGTTTCAATTTAGTTTTTTTCAATCACGTAAGCTGTGATACAGTAGTACCCATAAATGTCACAAATTTTCTCGCTTCCATCGGTATCATGCAGATCTGTATTCCCCATTGGAGGTAAAAACAGGTAAGACAGCACAGACAGTAGCTGACTATTTTTTTTTTTTTTTATTTTATTTATTTTATTTGATCGGCCACCAGCTCAACTAGGGCTATATGGGCTGTCAGATAGCAGTTATATAAACAATATTTCAATGATTGATACAATAAACATAAATATTCACTAATAATACACTAACACTAATACTATAATAATAACACAAAAATGATAAAAAAAACCTAACTTAACACCTTTAGCTTTAGGAAACATACAATGTTATTTTTATATATTTTTTTTTTAATGTTTTGTTTTATATTAGGTTGTACAGTTCAGTTTCTTTCATAAAACGAATAACATATTTTATACTAGCTAAATCATCTTTGAGAGTATCTATACCATGGATGCACAATTTTCTTCTTATCATAGAGTATTTAAAGCATTCATCAAAGATATGCCTGACAGTTATGGTTTGCTTACAAGAATCACAGATTGGCGGATCATCTTAAGACATCAGATAGGAATGGGTGTAATGAGTATGGCCTAATCTTCATCTCGCTATGACTACCGAATCTCTTTTACCAAGCCTATTAATACAAGGCCAATAGTGTGTTTAATCACGAATCTGGCGATATTAATTGTCTGCGATATTTTTCCATACATCTTCCCAAAATTTTGAAAACCTCATTTTTGTAAAATTTTTGAAATCTTTCGCCAATAACTCTCCTTGCTGATCTGACTCAGATAATGCCTCTTTTGCCGCTTCATCCGCGATTTCATTGCCCCGAATTCCCATATGGCTTGGAACAAAATAAAATTTTATTTGTTTTATTTTTTTTTGTTGGCATTTAACAATGTTATCAACAATATTTTGTATATTAGGATGATTAGAAAAGGGGTCAGATAGTGATAGCAATGCGCTCAATGAATCAGTTATTATAATAAATTTGTCATAATCAGTGAAAATGATTTCTTCTATCGCATGTAGTATAGCTGTTAGTTCAGCGTTATACACAGAACAATTATTTGGAAGTCTGATTTTCTTCGTTATTTGTTTGCTTTCATCAAATATTGCACAAGAAGTGATCGAATTTAATTTCGACCCATCTGAGAATAAAAAACGATAATTGGAATATTTATGGACAATTTGATTAAACATGGACTTGTATACCTTAGGATTTGTAGTTGTTTTACGAAAAACACAAAAATCAATATTGATCGGGTTCAGAAAGCAACCATGGAGAAACTTGACTATAATGTTCTGTTTTAATAGTTGGTAATTCTACATTTAAACGATTTAAAATCTTAGTACACCTAGAGTAAAAAGTTCGGTCGTTAACATTACGGCCTGCCGACAAATTTTGCATTAACTCTAGCATAGGATGGGTTTGATTTTTTAAAAATTCTTGAAATTTGAAATAGGGTATGCTGGTCTCTTCTTGAACTCAAAGGTAAAAAGCCAGTATCCACTAAAATACTAGCTACTGGAGATGATCGAAAGGCTCCGCTTGCTAAGCGAAGGCCTTGGTGATGGACGGATTCTAGAGATTTCAGAAGGTTTGATGACCAAGAGGAATATACACAGTCTCCATACTCTAAACGTGATAATACAATGCTGCAACTTAATTGATGTTTTTCGATCAGATCCCCATTTAATGTTCGACAATGTCTTGATAATATTCATAGCTTTTAAAGATCTTTTCTTAACGTTTGCAATGTGAGTTCGCCACGATAGTTTTCTATCAAAAATCATACCAAGAAACCTTACTTCTTCAACTTCCTTGATATTTTCATCGTTGATACGGAAAACCAAATTTGAGCTGTGTTTCCTCCTTCTACAGAAATGAACGCAAGATGTTTTTGATATCGATATTCTAAAACCGTGATTAGAGAGCCATTTTTTCGGTGACATATACAAAACGATATCATCGGCATAGAGCAACATTTTACATTTAGAGTCGATTTGCTGGAATATATCATCAATTGCTAGTAGAAACAAAGTAACGCTAAGAACAGCACCCTGAGGGATACCGTTTTCCAACTCATATGGAGCTGAAAATGTGTTTCCTCGTAGAACCCGAAATTTACGATTTTTGAGAAAATTATATATAAAGCATAACATGTTACCATCTATTCCAATATATTTCAATTTATTTTAAACATGGCGACGCCAAGTCAAGTCATAGGCTTTCTCCAAGTCAAAAAATATCACGTAGGTATGATGTTTTTTGAGAAGAGCTTCTTGGATATCGGATTCAATGATAGTTAAACTGTCTGTTGTTGATCGTCCGCGGCGAAACCCAAATTGATAGTCGGATAAAATGTGATTTGTTTCAATGTGCCAGATTAATCGTTTGTTAACAATTCTTCCAAGGAGCTTACAGAGACAACTTGTCAGCGATATCGAACAATAGCTGGAAGCCAAAGAAGAGTCTTTTCCAGGCTTATTGATAGGAATCAATATGGCTAGTCGCCATTCATTAGGAAAGATTTGTTGGGTCCATATTCGATCGTAAAATTTTAATAAATATCGTTTTCCTGATTGAGATAAATATTTCAACATTTCATAATGAATCATGTCAAATCCAGGAGAGGATCCTTTAGTCGAGTTTAGGGCTGATTTAAATTCGAAAGTCGTAAATGATTTGTTATAGGCTTGTTCATTGTTCGTAATAATTAGTGGAGATTTTTCGATTATTGATTAGTGTCTTTGAAATGAAGAGGAGTAATTTTTAGATGAAGATTTTTCTGAGAAGTACTTTCCTAAGAGTTCGACAATATCAGTACGGTTTGAGAGAATGGAGTCATTATGTTTTAATACTGTTATTAAATTGGATTGATGTCTCCCACTTATACTCCTTATTTGCTTCCAAATAAGTGTTTGCGGGACATTAGAGTTGGTTGAAGCTACCATATTTCTCCATGATTGTTTACTGTGATAGCGCATGAGAGCCCTTGCTTTAGATTTAAGTATTTTACATCGTTTTTCATTTTCAGATGTTGGATGTTTTTTAAAATAGTTTAAACTATGTGTTCTATCTTTGACTGCTTTCGATATTGTATCATTCCACCATGGGACTGACTTTCGTCCAGCTTTGGCAGACGATTTTTTAATACAGTGATTTGCTGCATTTATTATCATTTCAACAATGTGGGCATTCTGATCATCAATTGATTTATTGAAGAAAGCGTCATCAAAATTTTCCATTGGTGAAAATTCTTTCCAATCGACTGTTTTTAAAATCCTATAAGGTCGCCTTTCATCAACTGTACGAGTGTTGAGACTCACAACTTGAGAGGCGTTCTGAAAATAGGGTAATGGTCACTGTTACAGGTATCATCAAAAACAATCCATGAGAAAAGGGTGCTTAAAGAAGCCGAGCAGATAGTAAGATCTATGCATGTTTCTTTGCCGTTGGAAGAATTTAAACGTGTACCTTTGCCATCATTGAAGATATTAAGGTCGAAATTGGAAAGCAGATTTTCGATAAGCTTTCCCCGGGTTGAATTCACCTTCGAACCCCAAAGGGAATGGTGAGCATTAAAATCTCCGAGAATAATAAACGGCTTTGGTAATTGAATTATTAACTTAGCAAGTTCGTCATATTCGATAAGTTCGTTAGGAGGAATATAAATGTTACATACGGTAAATTTAAATGGATATAACAGTTCGACAACAACCGCTCGAAGTACAGTATCTACATTGAAACGACGAGAGACGAATTGAGATCTAACCAATGTCATTACACCGCCACGCGCTCGGTCATTATCAAATGTAAAATCACATCTATAGAGATCAAAATTTTTGAAATAAGCTGCGTTACGTATTTAAGGTGTGTTTCTTGTAAGCAAATTACCATTGGATTATACTGGGCATCCAAGACTTTAATTTCTTGAAAGCTATTGAAGAATCCATTGCAATTCCATTGTAGGATTGAGTTTTTACAGTCCATTACTGGCAAGGGAGATATCATAATCAGACGATCTACTACTACCGCTTGAAGAAGATGGGGCAGCTCTCATTCTCTTCACATCGAGTTCATGTTCATCTAATTCATTCGTATCTTGAGAGAGAGGACTGGATGCTTTCGCTACTTGATATTCCATGCCTATTGCACCAACATGATCTGAGCCAGCAAAGCGAATGGAGAGTCTAGTCGTTGTTGTTGAGAAGGAGAGCTAATCGATAAGGCTTTTGGTTCATCCACTGGCATTTGAGAGATCGAGTTCTGTACCTGTACCTGACTGTTCCTGACTATCTCACTAAACGTGTTTGTGATGGTGGGGTACCTAGCTTTGAACAACTGTCGAGCTTCCCTAATGCTAACGTTCTCGGTGACCTTGATACGTGTGATTTCTTGTTAAGCCTCAAACACCTTGCATTTGGTAGACCATGACGCGTGTTCTGAGGAACTACAGTTCCTACAGTGTGTTTTTCCTGAGCAATCATTGGACGTGTGACCTACCTGACAACAGTAACTACATACCTCTTCCTTCAAACAAAATTTGGACGAGTGACCGAAGAATTGACACTTGTATTATCTCATCGGCCGTGGAATGAACAAACGCACACTAAGAACATGGTATCCGATTTAGACACTCTCAGGTACTCCCGAAAACTTGAATGTCAGAATGTAGCTGTTGGTGGCGACCAGCTTACCGTCCCTTTTCCGCTTCATGACTTCGACATTAGATACTCCTTGCTCTTGAAGATCTTCCATAATTTCTTCTTCCGTAGCGTACCTGAGGTCAGCACATGTTTCGATTCCTTTTGTCTGATTGAGCTTGGCGTTTTCCTCGACAGCAATTTCCATGTCAAACATCATCTTACCACGAAGAAGCTGGTTGGCTTGGCTGATGTTTTTCGTTTTGACCAACAACGTTCCGTCCCTCAACTTGATGATGTTAAGTGGTTCACCGCAGATGCTCTTGATCCCTTTGTGGATGAAGATCGGGCTGACCTTGAAAAGAATCATCCTTCAAATCCTTGCGTTTGATTATGATGAACTCCCAAGTAACACCAAATACTTCTTTATCAGACGCATTATGAAGGTCTTGTTATATAAGAGCTCTATTGGTGAAATCTATAATAGCACGTGTAATATAAAAGCTAAAAAATAGTTTTTGAAAACATGTTCTGTCAAATTATTAGATCGCTAGCTAACACCTTTTTAAGGTATTATTATTGTTAAATTAACATCAATATAACTTCATTCATATTGAAGCTTCTTAACTAAACAATGACAAAATTTAAGCTTTAAGCCTGTTTTTTAAACAGATTTTTCAACTAAATTTAAACAGCATATGCCACATACTTCAGATGATTTTTTCTGTATTTTGAGAGGAAGAATATAAAACTCAACTGGCACAAATTCTGTAGAATGAAGGTGGTCACTTATCTTTTTGAAACACTCAAATGAAGTTCTATTGTCGGCTCTGCTAGAGGCTCACAAATTTTCACGCATGTCAAATCCGAGATGCTTATCGGAGTCGATGGGGTATAAGTATGTTCATTTTCGTGGACACCTGATCATAATCATACTAAAATCGAGGTAGAATATGCACTACTGACCTTTGCTCGGTGATCGACGAATACATTTTTTCAGAGCCATCGGTAATCGGTGGACAGGCGATTTGCGTTTCTACGCTTTAAATACACTATTTAATCAATTAAAGACTATACTGTGTGAGATAGGCTCGTCATTGTGATTACAATGTTTATAAACAATTAATATTTTGACGTTTAGATAGGTTTTGATCTTGAATAGAAAAAGCTATAATGAAGTTTTTATTGTGTTATATTTGTAATTGCAAAACATAATAATAATTTATTTTGGAGCAAACCTTGAATATGCTCTAAATATGTATTATAAACGTATATTATAAGTATTTTCAAAACTTGTTGTTGTCGTTGAACTGCAAGACGTATAGATTACAGTACCGGCTAAAAATATGAAATTATGACTGCGAGAGATGGATACCCTATTCTTTTGGTTAGAGATCTGGATTCATTTTGGTGAAGCGATGAAGAAATGTGATATTTGAAATGGACCAATAGTATGAGTCAGAATCAATGCGACCGATTATTTTTTTTAAATTTGAAATGTATTTTTTCACATACGAACTACTTTGAAATTACTTTAAGATTTCAACACAAGCTTCTACTAGAAACGTAAGCCATGTCATCATATATTGAACGGCACTGTAAGCTTCGCATAGAATCCGCCATGTTATTCCTCCATGCGGATCAAAACAAATCTATTAAAATAACAAAACTTTGATGAATAAATTAATTGTTTTTCATTTGCATTGCTGGCGCATGAATTCTATTAGAGTTACATTAGTAGTTTCACGATAAATCTTTCACCGCAATGAAAATATAACTAAACCTATTATATGAGATACATTATTTTTTTATCTGAATTATAATTGTGGTCATCTATTTCACCACTTGTGAATTATTTCTCAGGTCAATGTAGCCATATTATTCTAAACATAATTTCATTTATCAGTTTTTATGAAACTCTGCACTTTGTATGTAGTAATACTTTCAAATGATAAGTCTGTAATACAAAAGTATTTTGTGGGTTAAATCACTCGCAAATAGCTATACTTCAACTAATACAACTGACTGCATTATATATTGATGAGATTGTGATATAAATGTATTTTACAAGTTATATTACTTGTAATCTGCTTGATTTCGACAAAGACGGTGAGTTATATAAGTGTTTCGCCAGTGCTTATAGCTAGCAAATAACTTTATTATAACTTATAATAATTTCTGATTCAATGAATGCTTATAAAATGTTGATAATACGTTAATGAATTGTCTATTGGAATGATCTTGTAAAATTTCGAGATGTTATATGCCGCCATTTTTTGCGCTTTTTCAGTTATATAAGTGTGCGATATTAACTCAATAATACTAGAAAAATACAACCGAATATGTATGAAACGTTAATTTTAAACTACTATATGACAAGCTGTGTTACTAAGGCTTAGGACCTTCCCGATAACCATCGAGCTTGAGTTGCACTTCAGTTGCCTTTTTTTCCTTACCTCCTCCCTTTGGAGGGGCCATTTTATTGGCGGAACTCTTCTCGGCGACAGCAGTTGTAATGTCACGACCTTCACAGAAACAATAGACTAATACTCAACAAAGCAGAGTGTCGGAAAAGAAAAAAGTAGAAAACCGATATTTCCAATCAATAGAGGAGCACACTTGATATACGTCCTATCCAAACAAGAGTTTAACTGCGATTTTTTTTTTTATTATTATTTGCAACACTTTACACTGAAATAGTGCATTCGTGTCGTGAGATTCCAATTCTTACATTTAATTAATATTCTTATTTTTTCTTGATCGGGTCTGATACACTTTCCAATCCGATTCCGTATTCTGATTGCATGCTTTCACTCCCAGCAAAAGAGAAAAGTAAAAAGCGTGTTCAAAACAAGTTTAGATTACTAAAGAAACTATATAAGTATAAACGAGAGCTAAATCGTAAGTTTAAACCGTAGTCGTAGGTATAAATTTTACTCTATATGATCGTTTTACTAAAAAGTCTCATACTTTTAAAACCATGGAAGCATATTTATCGATCTACAGCAAATTGTAAACGTTTTTCTCCGAATATTTCAATTGGTAATCTCAGAATAACATATTATGAAAATAATAAGTGGAAAATACAATCGATTTTATTACAGCAGTGTTGCCAATTTTGATGATTGTCATTGTGCTTTGAAAAGTCTTCTAAAAATAAAACAATTATTTTCCTATTGTGCTTTAAATGTTACAAGGGACTAATTAAGTAACTCTATGAAGGCGTAAGTTATTTTCAATATTAAAACTATATTAGCACTTCCATCAGGACGTACTTTAAACCAAAAAAATCTACTCATATCAGTTCCCTTCAAATTTAAAATATTTTTCTCTAAAAATATCGGGGAAAAATGATTTTATTACATCTTTAAAATTGTTGCTCCAAAAGTAACTCGGTTTTTTCCATCAGGCTTCTTATTGATATTGCTTTTGAAGAACAAGCCTTTTTTGAAAATAAAAAATGTAGATTGTCGAATTTCCCAGCCAAATTAAATAATCATTGATTTTGATAACCTCAAAAAATCAACTGTTCTAAACGTTGTTCTATATTCATGTGCAATTAAATTATTTTGGAGAATATTTTATTATTACAACATTGTACAATACTAGTCGAACGATGTACAGAAAACCGATTGAAATTTCATTGATAAATAAAAAAGATACAGCATGCACAAGTGTTTCAAGAATGTGTCCAAAAAAACCTAAAGAATTATATTTTGATTTCCTTTAGCTAATATAACAAAGTAAATCTTAAACATCACGCCTTGGGTTCTCCAGTTATTAATAATGTGATTTCGTTGGAATGTTTTTGCTCAATATTTCTCCGAAAAATTGACACAGAAATTCTTCCAAATATACATTGCAAAAAAAAAAACACATGAAACTTTTTCCAGTTTTAGTACTTCATTCAACGTTTTCTTCAGGATTTTTTTTCCGTAACCATAATTTATGTATGTACATCTCTAAGAAAACTATCAAAAATAAATATGTAGACTAACAAAACCTCAAAACATTACTTTCTGGATTTCATAAATTTCTGCAAGGAGTATCCTCATTCCGGGATAAATCCTTAAAAAACTTCCTGAAAACAAAAATCTAACGGATGAATTTCTGAAGTATTTTTGAAAGGAATTTCAGAAGAAACTTCTGGGAGGATTTTATCACTATATTTTCTTATGAATAGAGAAAAATTCCAAAAATTTATCAGCAGAAAATTTCTCAAAATATTACTTGGTAGATTCCATACATTTCTGCAAAATATATGCCTTAAAATATCTTATTATATCCCTGGAATACTTCCTGAAAAAAATCTGAAGTATTTTCAGAAGAAATTCTTGGGAAACATATGAAAATATCATATAAGGGGGCCTTCCTTAGCCGAGTGGTTAGAGTCCGCGGCTACAAAGCAAAGCCATGCTGAAGGTGTCTGTGTTTGATTCCCGGTCGGTCCAGGATCTTTTCGTAATGGAAATTTCCTTGACTTCCCTGGGCATAGAGTATCATCGTACCTGCCACACGATATACGAATGCGAAAATGGCAAATTGGGCAAAGAAAGCTCTCAGTTAATAACTGTGGAAGTGCTCATGAGAACACTAAGCTGAATAGCCGGCTCTGTCCCAGTGGAGACGTTAATGCCAAGCAAAAGAAGAAGGTGCCTTACTCTTGATACCATCTATTCCCGAGCAAGATCCTTAGCAGTTTTTAGCGTGTATAAGCAGCTTACAGTACTGGGGCGTACTATCCGTTTGTTGTGGGACATATTGAACTGATGCTGGGGCTCTCTTTTTGAGTTGTGATATTTAGATGATGTAAAAACGATGTTATCTTCAGTTAATTGAGTAGATATTGTAAAAAAGTTTGCATATTTTTAACGACTAGTAAGATACTTAGCTTAGTGATGTTTTTTTTTTGTTAGAGATGATGCTTTTGACAAAAATATTTCCATTTTTTCTTAAGGGGGCATATAATACCAGGTTTCCCTAATGCTTACACCTTAAAAAAATTGAATATTTCTATTTAAAACTAACCTTACTATAAATAAAACAGTTCAAAATCATCATTAGACATCTCTGAACTAGGGAGTGTTAAAGTCCTCTCAAACAACAACTACAACAATACTTAGGAGCAAATACCATGTTGTACTGAAGATTCTACCGTTCATGGTGTTTTTCATTTTAAGATAACTCAAAAATTAAATAAGTTTTGAAAGTTTGAATTTTGACGACTTTAGAGACCAAAAAGTCAATGTTATTCCATATCAATAAAGTTGAAAATCAATTTGAACATTTTGAATACAAACTCTAAATTCTCAAAAAGCAAAAAAAAACAACAATAATTAAATTCTAGTACTTGTTTTAAAAATATATAGGGTAAAGATCTAGTCTTCGCCAACCAAAAAATTTGCACTAATTTTCGCCCTTTCATACAAAAAGTCTAAATTTGTATGAAGGGGGCGAAAACTAAAGCATGGCGAAGATTAATACATCTACTATAACTAGCAGCAGTTCAATTTTCGCTCGAAATTTAAAAAAATCCAAATATCTGTTGAATGTTGTTACACCGCATTTTGGTACCTATAACTTCGACGTTACGTACATATACCTGTTCATTAAAACTACTATATTTTGCAGTGTCAAGGCGATAATTATGTTTATTGACGCTGTGCCAAATTTGTTATTATTTTTAAAAATATTTTGTTCAAAAATATGACCCTTTGTTGATCCATAGTTGTGGGGTGACTGTAGCTTGAAACACCCCAAGACGACGACGACGACGCACAAAACGCAAACAGAAGCTTTAGCAGTGGCGTTCGCTGAAGTCAAGTGCTGCACTTTGTGTCATCCGGCCTCCGGCGTTTGCTGTGCGATGGCACTAGATCGCTCGTTCGGTGATGAATCATACGTTTGTCATTTCATTTAATGTGGCGACTCCCTGTTTAGAACTTTATGGGTTTCTCATTCGTCGAGAAGGTAAACAGCATCAAGGTGGAGAGGCGATTTATAATTCTCCGTACAAAGACAGGTACGTGTGAATCCGGGTGGAGACCGCGTTGCAAAAGATGGCTCATTAGCATCTAAAATGAGTAAACGCACCTTTTCGGTACCAATTGAAATGGGCAATCAAACTGGGGATAGATCAAATGGGAGGTTTTATAATGCTATTTTGGTGTTGACGATAGGATTGCTGGTGGAGATCCTAAAGCGTTTGCATGAGTATCTATTAAAATGCATCACTTATTTGCTATTTAGTGCAAACATTTATTCCTTCATTCCATTTGCTAATGTAATACAAACAATTACTCCATCTGCATTTAATTTGCAAGGTACGTGGGCCAATTAAAAACGTAGTCAAGAATATGATCTTTGCTGCCGATTTCCATCACCAAGAAAAAAAAAAGTTTCTCTCTGGAAGCTTAAAAAGCTTCTCTGTGGAAACTTAAAAAGCTTCTCTCTGGACGTTCAGAAAGCTTCTCTCTGTAAGCTTGGAAAGCTTTTCTCTTGAAGCTAGAAAAATTTCTCTCTGGATGCTTCAAAAGCTTGTATCTGGAAGCTTATCTTTGGAAGCTTGAAAAGCATATCTCTGTAAACTTGAAAAGTTTCCCCCTGGGAGCTCTCTCCGAAAGCTTGAAAAGCTTCTCTCTGGAAGCTTTAAAAACTTTTCTCTGGAAGTTTGAAACGCTTCTCTCTGGAAGCTCATCAAGTATTCGAATTAGTTTCATTAGAAACCCATGAGTTTCTTTTAGTTTTGCATTACATAAACTTTTCCTTCAGATGATATCTAATCAGCATGCTAAATAAGGATTTTACGTAACGTTCATCGAACAAGCTTTGAAAACAGGCTCACATTCCAAAGCAAATCTTAGCTTTCCTCTCCCGGACACCCCGCGGCTCGCATCCGAATGTGTGTGATGCATTCGAAATCTCGCCGGAACTCAACGATCGGTTCCCTGAAGCACGCTAATTTAGCATATCGCATAACGAATTCCGCTCGCAGCCACTTCACGCGCGAGGGGATCCAATCCATTCGTACGCGACAAACAGGTTTTACGCGCCCGATAGGACCCAACCCAACCTCGTCAGTCCAATGGGTCCAATCTCGATCTCGATCAGCAGTGACATGCTACCACCACAAGGCGGCACCAAGAGTGCGACACCTGAGTTGCATAAATTTTTGAGAAGAAAGTTTCCGAGGAACCACCCGAAAATGGTCACTTTCTCCCGCGAGGCCGCACCTGACCGGTTGCTCTTGTTGGGACGAACCACGACGGCGACAACGACGGGTAGCGGGGTACGGGATGATGATGATGGTAATGAGAAGAAGAGGAACGAACTTGGGAAGGCATTCAGGGAGCGCGCGCAGGAAGGGAACAATGAGAGGCGGTGAAAAGAAAGTCAAATCATCGCGATGACGATAAAGGTGACCGCCGGGAGTTGTCGGACGTCACCGATGAAATATGTTTGAGTAGAAGCAATGAACAAGTTGAATCCAACACGGAAGTGTGGGATTGTGTGAATCACGGGACTTGAGAGATGATAAATTAATCATCGGTAGTTTCAAAGTTGGATTTTCTAGGGTATGACATTAAGTTGGTCATGTTTTTATCAGATCTATGGAAAACACCAGAACCGGATTTAGACAAAAGAATTTTTGAGATCAACTTCCGGAATATCTTCTTTAGGACTCCGACAAAACCCTGATTGAAATTATAATGGAATTTTGTAGCAAATTCCTTCAGAATCTTATTTTGAAATCCGACAGAATATTTTTCGGATTCCGCCAGAGAATCCCCTTAGGGATATCGACAGACAATACCTCCAGGGATTCCGACAGAGATTTCTTCTATGGATTCTGACAAGATTTTCGCTTAGAATTCCGACAGAAAATCTCTCCAGGGGTTCCAACAGAGAATCTCTCCAAAGTTCCGACAGAGAATCTCTCCAGCGATCCCGACAGATATTTTTTTCAAGGAATTCCAACAGAGAATCCCTCCTGGGATTCCAACAGAGATTCCCAGGAATTCCGACCGAGAATCTCTCCAGTGATTCCAACGGAGAATCCCTCCAGGGGTTCCGACAGAGAATTCCTCCAGGAAATGCGACAGAGAATCTCTCCAGGGATTCTGACAGACAATCCCTCCAGGGATTCCAACAAAGAATCTCTCCAGGGATTCCGACAGAGAACCTCTCCAGGGATTCCAACTAAGAATCCTTCCAGGGATTCCGAAAGACAATTCCTCCAGGAGTTCCGACAAGATTTTCGCTTGGAATTCCAACACAGAATCTCTCCAGAGATTTCAACAGAGCATCTCTCCAAGGATTCCATCTGAAAATCTCTCCATTCCAACGGAGAATCTCTCCAGGAATTGCAACAGAGAATATCTTCAGGGATTCCGACAGAGAATCCCTCCAAGGATTCCGACAGAGAATCCCTCCAAGGATTCCAATAGAGAATCCCTCCAAGGATTCCGAGAGAATCCCTCCAAGGGTTCCGAGAGAATCCATCCAAGGATTCTTCTTTCTGGCGTTACGTCCCCACTGGGACAGAGCCTGCTTCTCAGCTTAGTGTTCTTATGAGCACTTCCACAGTTATTAACTGAGAGCTTACTATGCCAATGACCATTTTTGCATGTGTATATCGTGTGGCAGGTACGAAGATACTCTATGCCCAGGGAAGTCGAGAAAATTTCCAACCCGAAAAGATCCTCGACCGGTGGGATTCGAACCCACGACCGTCAGCTTGGTCTTGCTGAATAGCTGCGCGTTTACCGCTACGGCTATCTGGGCCCGTCCAAGGATTCATACAGAGAATCTCTCCAGGGATTCCGACAGGATTTTCGTTTGGAATTCCAACATAGAATCTCTCGAGGGATTCCAACAGAGAATCTTTCGAAGGATTCCAACAGAGAACCCCTCCAGGAATTCCAAAATAGAATCTCTCCAGTGATTCCATCAGAGAATCTCTCCTGGGATTCCGACAAGATTTTCACTTGGAATTCCAACAGAGAATCTCTCCAGGGATTCCAACAGAGAACCTCTCCAAGGATTCCAACAGAGAATCCCTCCTGGGATTCCAACAGAGAATCCCTCATGGGATTCCAACAGAGAATCTCTCCAAGAATTCCAACAGAGAATCCCTCCTGGGATTCCAACAGAGAATCTCTCCAAGGATTCAAACAGAGAATCCCTCCTGGGATTCCAACAGAGATTCCCAGGGATTCCGACAGAGAATCTCTAAAGGGATTCCATCAGAAAATCTCTCCAGGAATTCCAACATAGAATCCCTCCTGGGATTCCAACAGAGATTCCCAGGGATTCCGACAGAGAATCTCTCCAAGGATTCCATCAGAAAATCTCTCCAAGAATTCCAACAGAGCATCCCTCCTGGGATTCCACCAGAGATTCTCAAGGATTCCGACAGAGAATCTCTCCAGGGATTCCACCATAGAATCTCTCCAGGGATTCCGATAAAGAATCACTCTTCAGGGATTTTGACAGAGAATCTCTCCAGGCATTTTGACAAAGAATTCCTTCAAGGGTTTCGACAGATAATCTCTCCAGAAATTCTGACAGAGAATCCCTGCGGGGATACTGACAGAGACTCATTACAGGGATTCCAACAGAGAATCCCTTCAGTGATTAAGATTCTTGGAGAATCTCTCCAAGAATTCCTACAGAGAATCCCTCCAGGGACTCTGACAGAGAACCCCTCGAGGGATTCCGACAGAGAATCCCTCAAAGGATTCCAACAGAGAATCCCTCCAAGTATTCATACAGAGAATCCTTCCAGCGATTCCGACAGAGTATTGCGACAGAGCGATTCCGACCGAAATGGCGACAGATAATCCATCCAGGGATTCCGACAGAGAATTCCTCCAGAGATTCCGACAGAGAATCCGTTCAGGGATTCCGACAGAGAATCCATTCAGGGACTTCATCAGAGAATCCCTCCAGGGATTCCATCAGAGATTCCCTGGGATTCCGACAGAAAATAGGCTTCATTTGTATTGGTATTGCAAGAAGAAATAGTGATGTCATATTTTCGGCACTAGACGAAGGCCATGACATGTTAACAATATATATTGTTTTTATTCTGGATTGCTTTGATGAAGTTACGATTAGTGTCTTTTAAAGATTTTTTTTTCTTGTTGCTTGTAGAGAATCTAAATATTGGATGACATTTTTTTTATGCTTATGAATGACCCAGTATTATCCAGTGTAATCTAATTTGGATTTCACTAAGAAAATAGTACAGGTCGGACTCGATTATCCAGAGACTCGATTATCCGGTGACTCGATTATCCGGGATTCGATTATCCGGAATTTTAGACTCGATTATCCGGAATTAGTTTTTTGATGTTCTTGTTTTTCAATTTTTATGCATAAATCTGAGATAATTTGGTATTGCAATATACAATATAAATGGTTTTGCAGTTTAGAACGTATTTAAGAAAAGAGGAGTTTGAAAAAATGTTTTTTATATATGCCGGTCAAAATTTATTTTTCTTGTAAAGACCCCTACTGTTCCTAGAAAAAAATCTGGCTATGCCACCACATCATATAAATAAAAAAACGAAAAAAGATAATATTTCAGTTCTTTTATCAAAGATTTCATTTTTTTTCTTAGTGATTCGATTATCCGGAGTGAAAAAAAATCGATAGTCCGGATAATCGAGTCCAACCTGTATTGCGCGAATCCTTCAAATAAACCCGATTTTTTGTTTGCTATATGGTCAAATACATCAAGGCAATGCATAAACTCCCCGAGAGGGTGAAGCAATTCCCCTGACAGGGTAAAGAAATTCCCCCGAGAGGGTAACATAATTCCCCGTGAGGTAAAGTACAGTGGAGATTCGCAGGTTGGAAAAAAAATCCAACTAAAAATCACTCGAAGAGTCAAGAGTCGATGTCAAACTGACTTTGACGTCTGAGCACCGCCGCATTGCAGTCTCCATATACAGAACGAATATGCATGTATATGTGCATTCCGTGACGATATGCTCCCGTATGCGTGAGTGTGAAGCATTTTCACCAGTTGTCAGTCATTCCAACTAACGGGTTGGATTCGCTAGCTGGAATGCAGTCGTGTTCCAACCAGCGAATCCTCGCTGTAATTCCCCCGAGAGGGTAAAGTAATTCCCCCGAGAGGGTAAATCAATTCCCCGAGAGGATTGAGGTATGAAGTGTGAGGAATGAGGAATGGCAGAGTATGGAATAACGAATGAGTAATGAGGAATGCGAATCGAGGAATGAGGAGACAAAAGTGAGAAATTATGAGTGAGGAATGAGGAGTAAAGAGTGAGGTCTGAGGAATGAAGAATGAAGAATGTCGAATGAGGTGTGAAGTGTGAAGAGTGAGGAATGAGAAGTAAGGAATGAGATATGAAGAGTGAGGATTGATGAGTGAGGAATAAGGAGTAAGAAATGAGGAGTGAGATATGAGGAGTGAGGAATGGGAAGTGAGGAATGAGGAGAGAGGAATGAAGAGTGAGGAGTGAATAATGAGGAATAAGGAATGCGAGATAAGGAATGAGGTGTGAAGAATGAGAAGTGAGGATTGATAAAAGAGGTGTACAGAATTAGCAGTTAGGAGTGAGGAATGACGAATGAGAAGTAAAAAATGTGGAATAAAAAGTAAAAAATGAGAAATGAGAATTGAGAAATGAGGAGCGAGGAATGAGGAATGCGCATTGAGAAATGAGGAATGTGAAATGCGGAATTAGGAGTGGGGTGTGAAGAGTATGGATTGAGGAATGAGGAGTAAGGAATGAGAAGTGAGGTGTGAAGAGTAAGCAATGAGGAGTGAAGAGTAAGAATTGAAGAATGAGAAATGAGAGATGAAGAATGAGGAGTAAGAAATGAGGAATGAGGGGTTAGGAACGAGGATTGAGGAATGCGGAATGAGCAGTGAGGTGTGAAGAGTGAAGAGTGAGGAATGAGGAGTACGGAATGAGGAATGATGTCTAAAGAGTGAGGAATGAGGAATGAGAAGTAAGGAATGACGAATGAGAAGTGAGGAATGAGTAGTGAAGAATGTGGAATGAAGAGTAAGGAATTAAGAATGAGAAATGAGAGATCAGGAATGAGAAATGAGAGATGATGAATTAGGAGTTAGGAATGAGGAATTAGGAGTGAGGAGTGATTAAAGAGTAACGTAAGGACCCGATTCTGTCAGCCCCTCGATGAAATCTAGGCTGACAAGATGAGGAACCTGACAAAATCGGGACATTTTGTTTTTGTTCATGTATATCAATTTTCGACGTTTAAATATTGATTTATGGACAGCGTTGCAAACCATATAAGCTTTCAAGGAGGGAGAAGTCTTCTAGAATAGTTTTTTAAAAGGGCCTATCAAATGAAACAAGAGTGATATGTGAGAAATGAAAAATGAAGAGTGGGGAATGTGGAATCAAGAGGGAGGAGTGAAAATTTAAGAATGAGAAATCAGAAGTGAGGAATGAGCAGTGAAGAATGAGGAATGAGGAATGAGAAATGATAGATGAAGAATGAGGAGTAAGGATTGAGGAGTGAGTAATGAGGATTGATGAATGCGGAATGAGGAGCGAGGAATGTGACATGAGGAGGGAGGAATGTGGAATGAGGAGTGAAGCATGAGGAAAAAGGAGTAAGTAATGAGGAATGAGGAATGAAGAGTAAAGAACGAGGAATGAGGATTGAATAGTGAGGAATGAGGAATGAAGAGTGATGGATGAGGAATGGGGAATGAGGAGTGAGAAGTGAGGAATAAAAAATAAGCAGTGAAAGATTATAAGAATTTATTTTCATGGAAGAAACGATCTTATTATTATAAGAGTAGATCGGGAGGAGAATATAGGAATTGAGAGGAATGCTAGAGAAGATGTAAAATAAGCAGAAAAAAAAGCATATAGTTTCAGTAACATTGATAAATAGGCAAACGGGAAGAGCCGAATGACACGTCAGTCTTGTAAAGTGTTTCGAGCGATGAAGTTGCGCTGGAATTAATCCTGTTGCAATTCGGCTGATTGAGCCATTACCTTCGAATTTGCCGGGCCGGTACCTCCCTCCAGACACTACACTCTCCAAGGATTCCGAGAGAGAATCCCTCCAGGGAATTCTTCCAGAGATTCCGACAGGACTTTCGCTTGGAATTCCAACAGAGAATCTCTCCTGGGATTCCAACATACAATCTTTTCAAAGATTCCGACAGAGAATCTATCAAGGGATTCCGCCAGAGAACCCTTCCTGGTATTCAGACATAGTATCCTTCCAGGGATTCCAACATAGAATCCCTCTGGAAATCCGACTAAGAAT
The DNA here is from genome assembly GCF_002204515.2 of Aedes aegypti. NCBI lineage: Eukaryota > Metazoa > Arthropoda > Insecta > Diptera > Culicidae > Aedes > Aedes aegypti. Next base: position 215,497,169 of record NC_035107.1, on the reverse strand, counting down.
CCTCCCTGGGATTCCGACAGAGAATTTTTCCAGGGATTTAACAGGATTTTCGCTTGAAATTTCAACAGAGAATCTCTCCTAGGGTTCCAAAGAGATTCCAACAGAGAATATCTTCAGGGTTTCCGACAAATAATACCTCCAGGGATTCCCACATAGAATCTCTCCAGGGATTCAAACAGAGAATCTCTCCAGAGATTCCAAAAGAGAATCCCTCCAAAGATTCCGACAGGATTTTCGCTTGGATCCCGACAGAGAATCTCTCCAGAGAATCGCTCCAAATACTCCGACAGAATATCTTGCTCGGAATTTCGACGAAGACCTGTTTGGAGTTTTAACATGAATCCAGGGATTCTGTCAGAACTTAGTTTGGTTTGATTTGTAAGAGTCCCGTTGTTTTCCTACCGAATCTTGTTTGAGGTTTCTATTGGATCATGTTATGGATTGCGATAGAATCACATCTGGGATTCCAGAAGACACCCAATTTCCAAAGAAACCCCGTTTCAAATTCTGGCCAAATTTTCTTTCGATATGAATAGAATCCTATATGAGATTTCAATACTGCCGAATTCCCTTGACAGAAATCCGTTAGCAATTACGACTGATTGCAAACTAGGATTTATAGAGAATCCCGTAGATGTTTGGATTCTGACAGAATTCCATGTGGGATTTGGTATTCCAAAAGAATATTTTCTTGGATTCCGAATGAATCTCATTTGGGATTCCGAATTATTTCTATTTGAGATTATGACAAAATTCCGTTTGGGATACCGACTGAATTCCGATAGAATCCCGTTTAGGATTTAAAAAAAAACTTGTTTACAATTTTGACATTATTGCTTTTTGACACTCCGACATCATCGTATTTGTGATGGTGACCGTGATTAGGACATATTCTTTCCTGGGATTCTGACAGAATTCCTTCTGGTGTTTCGACAGAATCTTTTTAGGGATTCCGTTAGAATCCCGTTTGAGATTTCATCAGAATCCCGTTTGGATTTCCGTCAGAATTCTGTTTTTGATTTTCGTTTGAAATTCCGACAAAATATCTTTTACGATTTTAAGAAAATCGTTTGATATTTAGACATAAATAGATTATGGATTCCGACAGATTCCTGTTTGGGATTTCTCTAAAATCCCATTCGTGATTTCGACACAATCTCGCTATTAAGTCCGACAAATCGCTTGCAACTCAACATATTTTCAAGGAACTTTCATCGCTCATTTCCAGCTTACTCAACTCGCTTCATCTAAGCCGTTGCACAACCGCTGTTTCCATAATGTCATAATCCAGCCGATCCAATCACACTATTATTCAGAATCGAGGCAAGCCTTGCCGTTAATTGCATCCACCGTGACACATAATCACCTCGTCATTTGTCATTTGCACCAGTGTGGTGACTGGTGAGTGCATGACTTGGGCAAATCTCGTTTGTCAGTCCGACAAATTAGCTCAATCCCGCGCGCTAGATCGGTATGTGATCGACACGTTGTTGTCGTCATCATCATCTCCCTTCGACGTTACGGGCGTCGTCGTTCGCTGATGACTTGGATAATTTCCTATTAATAATCATAATTATAATGAGGCTGGTAACGGTGCCAAGTAGGCGTTGACTTTTCCTCTTGGTCTATGGGCTTCTTGGAAGGGACCCTACCGCGAAGCAAGGTAAGGTAAGGTAAGGTGGTTCAAAATGTTGACTTAAGCTTAATCGTTCTACACAGAAATAACAAAGTTACTGAAAAAAATCTATAGCTTGCAATACTTTTTTTCGCTGATACAAATATGTTTTCCAGAATAGTAGTTGACGAGGATGGAAAAAAAACGTCTCTAGCGATAAAAAACAAAGTATTTGAATGGTCTAATGGTGGTAAGCTCCATCGAAGTTAATACGCCAATCGCGTATTATCCTCAATTTTACTATGGTAAAATCGAGGATAATACGCGATTGGGGTATTAACTTCGATGGAGCTTACCACTATAAGAGGGCCGTCGTTCTTACAGCAGCATGATTTGAACAGCTCACTACGCGCACGTAGAACAGATATATGAAGCATCCGATGCACTGTTTGTCGTGGGACAAAGAGTTTATCGGATGTTGTTACAAGTCGCGATCAACTTTAATCATGCCGCAATCGCGCTATTATTTTTCACTCAAACAATTTTCGAACGATTTCGGAATTACAAACAGCATGTCCGGACTTAAATCAATAAGTAAGAGTAGAAAAATCTTCAAAACAATAGAACTTTGATTCGCGAACAAATAATCGCTAGCCCACACGCAACACGATTCATTTTTCGGGGAGCGAAGTTTGTTGTGATGGCTTGACGACAAAAGATTAATCGTTGTTGCTTTGATCGCAGGATAAAGAAAACCGCGAACCATCATGTATTTTGTCATGATCACTAGATTTCCATCCTTGGTAGTTGATAAAACGGAAAATATTTGTTTTTATGAAGCATATACAATTGTACTTAAGGTGAAACATCTCGAGAACCATAGATGGCCGGCACAATGGCCGACTTGTGACCCTACTCACGATTTCAGAGGCACAAAACTGGAAGAATAGTTGGCAATCGTTTCTGATCTTCTTATTTTAAGCTTTTTGCTAGTGCACAAAGCCAGAATAAAAAGTGCACTGTTGTTGGATGCTTTCTTTGCGAGATTTGTGCCTTTGAAGTTTTAGTGTAATCTTAGAAGTTGATTCAAAACTGTTTCAACTTAAGACGCATTTCGCGGCAGCACTCTCTCAGATTTCAACGAGGGGGGCGACACATCCAGATATATTAGATTACAAGGATAACTTTGACCAATCTTTGAGATGCCATTAATCTTCTCACAGCATATTATCTTGTTTCATCTGTGGCATCTTATAAAACATCTTTTGCCATCTTCATAAATCCGGCTCATCTTTCCGCATCTTACATGAGCGTTTTAACGGATTGATTCAGATGTCTGCGATCAGCAACAAAGACCAACGAAACATCACAAAAATATTAGTAGTAACCTGTAGTAACTTATAATAGTTTATTTTGTAGAAATAGAGGTTGAAGTGGTAGGAATAAATTTTAATACAACAACAACATTGTCACTAAGTCGAATTTTCCAGTATGTAAAAGATTGTTGCTGAAGGAAAACGGATAAGGAAGAGAGCACACGAGGTGGGAACATCATCGGTGCAATGTTCCCGAACATCATGACGCATTTCAAGTCCAGCAGATTCTTGTAGATGTTCTCCTGAGTTTACTAGTGGTCAGAAGTTTGGGCCGGTTCCAGCAGGATGCTGGTCATCGGTCCCATGATGCGACCGGAAAGGATGAATAGAACGGATGTGTTTGCTGGATATCCCAGCAGAAGCGGTTCCTGCAAGATCAAATCACTGATGACCAGAAGAGGCGTGTAGCTTGAGGGACAAATGTCATTTCGACGATCGAGTTGCTTTGTGGATGGACATGAGTGGACCACAGATGGCGTTCGTTGACCAGTTTATTGATTTTGATGGGGTTCCTCCTGGCGCATTGAATCGAGAGGGGCAGCGGAAGAAGCTCGTAGTAAATGAATTTGCATTGTGAATTAATAAAATGAATTTCCCTAGTTGTTCTGTACATGCCATTACTGACAATTCCTGAACAATTTATTGATTTAAAATATGTATAATAATAAGACTCATAGTTTTTTCGCTTTCCGGAAGCTAGGAATTCCGTAGATTCTATCGGGTTAACTTTGGCGAAACTGTGAGGCAGCAAGTTAAGCTGTAAGCCGATGTTTTTGGGGAGGATTGGTCTATCATATCTACGGATGATATTTCGGTTGTGCAGTTCTCTAAAGATTAGAATGGTTTTCACTAAAATTGTATATAATACAGAACACATTTACCTACCCCTTCCGGAAGCCGAAATCCAGTACCGTAATCATGATCGTCGGATTTGCTTTTATTAAGCGTTTTCTCGCATGTAAATAATGATAAACTCAGAACAAAAACAACTACCTTAAAATTTCTCAGAATTTAGCATCTTAAACATAGTTCTGGAAATAAATAGTTACCAATTAGGCTCACTTTTCTACAAACTGTTTATAAAAAACTGTAGCACTACGCTCCACATCATCAACATCATCATTGATTCTTCTTCCACCCATTCACATCTCCATGCATCTCATCAATCTGCACGCATCGTTCAGCAGAAGATGTCAGCGCATAAAGCACGTCAAATCTAGAATAATACACTGATATAAAAAATCGGACTTTATCCTAGAGAGCATCTAAACGGTGATCTGGATGTGTCGCCCCCCCTCGGATTTCAATTGATTTTTCTGGATGTGTAGACCTTGGCTAAGTAAGCTACTTTGCGTACTTAGTTTTCCAAAATTTATCTGGACTATCAAACTTTTTGACACGATTTATTTTTCCAAAATAATTTGATCGAAAATACAAAAAGTGTTGTGATTTGATAATTAAGGGAATAAGGGTGAGTCCACTTTTCCCCATCAATACATTTTGAACCACTTCGCCCTAGTTCACTCTCATATGGAGCATGCCAAGTGATGTGGTGACTTACGTAACGATCCCTGGGTGATGTGCCACCAGCTCGCGACGCCCTTTTCCGACCGAATCAACCCATGGTCCACGAGCGTCGACAATGGCTGTTACAGTTCTGGGCTGTCGTCGTTATTATGCGCCTTCTCCGTCAGCGAACACGCGTCCAATCGTTGATGTTAAGTCGAGAGGAAAGAAATAAACACATTCCTGCACTGACTGACGGCCCTCTTCTGCATACAATGCACAACACGCCGTCCCAAAACCCGAACAAGAAGAATGACGACGGTTGTTGTTGTTGTTATTGTTGTGAATGGTGACGGTTGGAGCTTACGAGACGCGGACGCGAACTCTCACTTTCACTTCTCGAAGCTACAAGGCGGCTTTCCGCTGCGCCGCCGTCCTGTATTCGTATAAGTCGCTACAAATTTACCTCATGTAGCCCCATAACATAAATCGTCTTTCTATCCCAAACAACACGTGTATTCATTCGAACGACAACCTCTTTTCACCTGGAGTACCCCTCGTCCCAATCTGAACGGGGGGTTTCTGTTTACTTCAATCTGTCAAAAAGCGTCAGCAACGCTGCCTGCGATTCGATGTAACAAGGCATAGACAACTTGATCTAATCGTTTGCTTATTTTACCTCTCTCCTTCTCTATTCATTTTGGACAGAAATCGGCACGAATGTTATGGAACTGCGCACGATGACCACCCCAAAGCAACAACGCGAGGATCGAAGATACTCGGTGCCCCACGGGATGCATGGATCGCTACCACCCGGCGCAGCGGATGATCTTCACGCGTGGTCCATCTATCGGTAAGTTATGGCAAATGTCAAATGCTTTTCAAAGTGATTCATTAACTGTCATCGGAATTGAATTTTTCTCATGAGGAACTCTATGATGTGTACAATTCAGACTGCTTTTAACAATTTGATAAAAAGTTTCTCGCTCCATTTGAAAATTATTAGTTTATGGTCCTTGCGCCCTAAATGTGTAATCTCCTATTGAAAGAATTGCATAACAAGTAGTTTAGCAATGACGATAAAAAAGTCGTTTTTTAAAATCAGTTATTAACTTACATATTAAAAATTTCTAGTTACCCACCCCTCTGAGACGTCGACATGACCCCCTAGGGATCCACAAACCACCGGTTGAGACATCCTGATCTACACAAATACTTGCAATACCAAGTAACAATTCAACAACATTTTAACTTTCACTTGGTTTTATTATTATTTTGTTTGTTACGGTTACTAAAATGCTAAAACAGCTACATAATACATTCAATGATTTTCATTTTATTTTTTAAAGATTGCTGCTTGTCACAAGAAAAGCGAAAACATCTGAATCGACTCCAATCAGCATTTATAAAAGCACTTTTTGAAGCTTTTGACAACTTATGAAAAATTTCAAAAATTCAAACTGTTGTTTGGGATGCCGTGCTCTCCATAAACGATTAGGAGCCTAATTTAACCTTACTGTATTTGAATGTTTTGGTGCAGTTAGAAAACAAAATGAACATTTAATACCAAACCCTTAGAAGATTTCGCCTGATTCCTGTAAAGATCGTCGACAAATGTCGACAAAATTTCGGAAATCCAGGGAATTCAATTTTTGACATGGAAAGTCAGGGAAAGTCGGGGAATCGCACAAGTGATCAGGGAAAATACTACAACATCAAACAAGTTGATTGTCTGCAAAGTTATTGATTAGGCCAACTCAGCAATACAATCTATATAAATAAAAATGGAATGGTGTTTGTATGTCACGAAATGGAATCCGAACGGGTCAACGGACTTGCACAATTCTTGCACTGTTGTATTCATATAGGGTTCCAACGTGTTTGTGTGTATGAAATTCCCGGTGAATGAAAGTCGAAAAAACGAGCGTGAACGGAACTGTTATTTTGTATGGGATGATTCATAGCGTTTTTGAAAAGCCTACTTGATGGCGAGACGAAGTTTGCCGGGACCACTAGTAGTTAATAATAATGATCAAGATTAATGGGAAACATTGGTAATCAATCTTTCAAAATAGCAGAACACCATTGAGACGCTCTTATGCATAGTAGAATAAACTGTACTTTACTACTTATACTTATCCTCAGAATCCGAAATTTTCTTAAATGAACAGCAAAAGCATAAACAGCATCAACAGTACTCTTCAAAGTTGACGTAGATTACTCCAAAAATATTCAGTTCTTAAGTTTCCTTAATCAGCTCATTGCCTAGTTCCGCTCATTCTGCTCAAAATATGGTAGTAAAACTGGTAAAACGATAAATAGAGAAAACGTGAGAGTTCTCATTTTCAAGAGCACAATCCTGCAAAATGTAATATTTCTTGAATTTTTATATCAGGTTTTTCCTGAAAAAAGTAGAAATTAAGAAAATACCACAAAGTGCTCTTATACTTATACTTTTCCATTTGAGTATCTATTAAAATTTAGATTTTTTCATTTTAATTTTCCATAAAATTTTGAAAATGTCGTGAATTAGAGTTCAGCTGTTACTTCAGGATTTTAATCAGGAGCTTTCTTACAAAATTTTGTCCAGTTTGTTTTTATAGGATAATACTTAGGAAATTCTCCAAAAATTCTGAGGATTGTAACATTCCTCAACAACAAAATTTCAGGAATTTTGTTTCAAGGAATCTGCTCGATAATCCATTGACAGTTTGTGAGATTACTTGGCGATACTCATTGAAAATCATTCGAGCATTGCTGCCGTTAAAAATATTTTGATAAATTCTTCGGGCAAAGAAATCATATCGAAATCCTAAAATATTAGCTAAAATAATTAACGTGTAAGGAATCATCGTGAAAAGTTGTTGGAGGTATTCTATGAAAAGATGAATACATAATGCAAAAAAAATCATTACAAGTCCATAAAAAGGATATATTTTCCAGTGACCCTCGTCTAGTTTTCAAGTTTTATATAATTACGACATGCTGCATTCATTCATGGTGATGATAATCGCATCAAATGTCAGAAAAACGAGAAAGAAAATTGGGTCGAAGAGGTAACATGCTAACAGGTCAACATGAACACTTTCGTGAAATTAAGTGAATACAATATAAAAACTTCTCTGGGTTCATCGCTTTGCACAACTTCCAATAGACAATTCAAGCAAAACATAAACTTTCATCTTATCAAAAAGAACATAAACAATACAGATTTCACGCAGTGCAATTTTTTTTTATGAAATATGCGTATTCTCAAATGATAAGGTCCATCTCGTCCCACGTGTTCATTATGACCCTAATCCCCCTGTATATTAAGAAAAAAAAATAAGAAGTTTCCGGGAGAAATATTTGAATTTCTGAAGAAGTATTGGAGGAATACTTTGGAAAAAACGATTGATAATTAAAAAAAGAATTTCTGAGAAATCTCTGTTGAATTCCTCGAAGCGATTCTCTAAGTTCTTTGGTAATGGCTGGATTTTACCAGGGAAAATAAATAATCAAAATTCAGAAAGAAAATCCCTTAAAATAGCATATAGTGATAGTGTTGCGCCCTAAAGACTGCACTCGAAAAAAATGAGACATACAAAAGTGATCACCAAAATTCATATTTTTCTTACACACTTTATTTATTTATTTATTTATTTATTTTATGTCGTCAATCAGAAGTAGACCATTTTGTTACAATTTTACACTTAATATTATATAGTTTGAAAACGTTATTTTCTTAATCTAGTTCGAATTTTGATATGACATAAATTTTTGTTTTAGTTCCGATTTCGTCATAGTAAAGTCAATGGTTTCGCAATGTTTATTGTAAACAGACATTATTTGATTTAAAGGCTCAAATTTGGCATAATTTGTGCGGTGATGGTTTGTATAAAAAATACTACGACTTCGCAGTTGTCTTGAAGGAGCATAAAAATTTAATTTTGATAAAAGTGTCATCGAGTCAATACGATGCGAAACTATATCGTTTACGAACGAAATCATTGCAAATTCGCGACGTTTCTTCAATGTTTGAATATTAATGAGTATGCATCGTGCTTCATAAGATGGTAGAGGTAACCTTGTCCAACCTAATTTTCGAAGTGCGAACAACAGAAATTGTTTTTGAACTGATTCTATACGATTTTCATGGGTTGATGAAAATGGTGACCAAACTATGCTACAGTATTCTAAAATTGAACGCACATAGGTTATGTATAATGTTTTCCCAGTTTTTCTTCAAAAGCTTCATCGCTTTTCTTTAACTTCTTCTTCATTATCGCCCAAAATTTTTCGCTCGGACGAAGTTCTGGTGTATTTGGCGGATTCGTCTTCTTCGGGACCACATTGACGCCCTTTCCTTCATACCAATCCATTGCAGGCTTGGCGTAATGGTACGAAGCGAGATCCGGCCATAACACCGAAGGACCACAAGGCAAGGCAAGCGCTTCTACAAGCATTCCTCTCGATAAATCTGCCACTCGCCGATCGCCTGCCATAACAGTTTTCGCCCGCTTTTAGTGCGCCGCTCGATAGTCTTCGTCTCCTGGAACATCTACACTAAGCGGGACACGGTGGAATGGTGGATTTCAAGCCCTTTGCCGATCCATTTGTGCGACTGACCAGGTTTATTGATCAACGCGCACAAGATTTGCTGGCGTAGCTCTTCTTGTTGCGAATGCATCTTGAAAACTACTTGACAGATCGCTATATAAACATAGCACTCTAAGCTAGTATTACCAAAAATTTCAATAAGTTTTACCCATGCGATAAAAAGTTGCGCCCAAAACTAAGTGTCACATTTTTTTTCCGAGTACAATTTTGTAAAAGTATGATCTGAAATTCCGTGTTCAATAGATTTCAGGCAGTTTTCCAAGGTGCCGACTCTTCTTTCTGGCATTACGTCCTCACTGGGACAGAGCCTGCTTCTCAGCTTAGTGTTCAATGAGCATTTCCACAGCCCCCACAGGGAAGTTAAGGAAATTTCCATTAAAGATCCTGGACCGACCGGGACCTTCAGCATGGCTATGCTTTGTAGCTGCGGACTCTAACCACTCGGCTAAGGAAGGCCCCAATAATAAACAATAAACACATCTAGTACACACGACACCGTAAAATGTCAAAACGATAGACTTGTGATTTCGTTCCCTATCGTTCTTGTTTACACCCCCATTTTTAATGTCAAAAACATTGAAATTTCTGTGGGTAAATCAAATTGATTCCGGAAATACGAGTGAAGTGTAATGGAAATACTTTCACCAAAGACAAATTTGTCTCTGCTTTCACCCTTCTACTAATATAACAACAGAGCAGGTACGTCCCACTCGGGTTCAGATTGGGTAGTACTTCTAGTACTGCATTTAATCCCTTGTTACTGCATAAGGTACCCAAGTTTGACATATCGCAGTACACTTTTCACGGCATTCTAGATTTTGTCTATTACCATAACTGCCCATAACTGCATAACAGTCACATTCGACATTTTTGACTAATTGGAGTTAATACCATGGAGAGACATCAAATGATAAATAATTTCGATCAACTAATTGAAATCTGTGACATTGTTCTAAAAAATTCGAAAAAATACCAAGTTGTTTTGTCACATTGGTAATTATAATCGCATAACAGTCACATTGAGATTATAAATGAGCCTCGTAATGTAATAGCAATGAAATTTCTATCAGGGTTATTTTCTGACTATTCACTTAGTATGCGATATGAGTTGTACAAAATATCAGCCTTAAATAGGCACTTTTGAGTTCCTGGTAATTTTTAGAAATTTTAGTTTTCTCCCATACTGCCATAAAATGCTCACTTGGTATTCCATTTATTCATTGCCTACTTTTGTTGAATGTTACAAATATGCAGTTATGGGCAGATAAAATTTTGGACAACTGCAAGGGACATGGAGGTCTTTATTTCGTCTCTAAACAGAGGTTAAAATATATGCGTGATACTTTTCGCAAGAGAATTTTAATGATGTAAATTTCCTTCCGCATAATTATGAACCATATTTATACTGTTTCACATAATGTCCACAACAATTTGCACCCATATCTGAACAATATCGTTAACCATGATTAATAACAATAAAGCAACAATCACAAAAACTGTTTTGACAGTTTGGCGAATGGTAAATGAGAAAATAACAATGTGGGAAATAGGCGGTTAAGTTATGTAACCATTTAAAAACGACGATTTTCCCAAACAAAATTTGTCGCTCACAATTCGCCAAATGGTAGATATACTATATACTATCCATTACGTGGACTGAATCGGATTCCAAAAATCCTTATTCCGGACTTGTAGAATGGTGTGTAACATCCGTTGCCTTTTTCGCTCGATTTGATCGCAGCAGCTTTATGATTTTGATGGAAAAAGCAATTAGTTACATTTTTTTATAAAGTATTGTTACATACCTGCTGTTCTTGATTTTTGACCCAGTTATTCCGCGAATAAATATATTTTTATAAAACTGGAACAGACAATAACTCCCAGCGATGATTTTTTTTATTTTTCTTTTCGCTGGTAAACAGTGCAAAGACAAGCACCCACAAAAGTGTTCACGAAAGTTGAGTAAATCTCACTCAGCAATTAAAATTATTTTCTTCTTTTTACAAATAATCTCTACAGAACGTGGGGGCAACTCACATTTTGAGCTACGCATCATTTTATTGGACGAGTTGTGTGCAAGAATTAAGATTTTAGAATATTTGTGTGAAATTTTGTCATCATGCTTATAGCGTTTTCGTGTTAATTTTTGGGCATGTATAATAGAATGGCTCACCAACAATGACAATTTGTAAAACTGTCGAATAAAGGTTGTGTATAGTAATTTGCACATGTGCAAATGTGTTGCACGTATGTAAGAACAAACAATTTGGTGAAAGGGTATTTTATATTACTACTATTTCCGCTAGTTTGACACCTATACTGTTGAACAGTATCGATACACTGTAATAAATTGTCATTATTTGGTATGGATTTTCCAAAATGTTTTTTATGGTCTATAGCTTAAGTAGTAAGGGTTTTATTGTTCAACATAAACACAACTGTTTGGGATGGATTTACCGTTTCAGTTAGAAGAATCTTATTATTGTTTGGAGAATTGGGCAAATTGTATTTGTCTATGCGGGCTCTTTTCAACGTTCAAATTCATTGATAAAGGCCGAACACGAAATTATTGCGACATATTCAACAGGGCACAATTTTTCTACCATTGGGTAAAAATCAACTAAATTTTGCACACTTTCTCATTGATGTGTATTGTTTACATGCTGTCAAACTCGAAGTCGTGTTTTTCGATTCAACGAAAATGGAGGTGAACAAGGGTGGAGGGCGGCTGTCAAATGGGAGTAAAATTGAAAAGCCGCCACCCTAAGTCCAGAACCAGTTTTAAGGCTTAAAGCCTAATTTGCTGCTGAACAGGAATCGCTAAAGAAATTTCTCGTCGATTCCTTGCAGAAATTTTCTACAGCGACTCCCGTTTGAACTGACATCTCTTTTCAACTGCGTACTGCGATCAGAAAAAAGCGCTTTCTTGATCGATTCCTTGCAGGAATTTCCCATGCATTAAGATAGGCCAAGAAATTACTTGTCAGCAGCGAATCAGGCTTAACGCGGAAAAGTAAAAATCATTCTTTGCAAAATTACAGGTAATTAATGCGCTTGGAAGATGTTGTTTGCAACCAGTTATTTGCTTCTTGCTATTGCAGTGCGCTGCTGACAATATAACCAGCGAAATTTGTTGAATTCCCAACATGAATGTTTTTGATAAAATTGATTACGCCTTCACCGTTGTTTGGTCGTTATTTTGTATGGTTGTTTACATTTTAGAACCAGCCACACGTTGGGGTAGCAATAAAGAGCCGCCAATACCTCCCTTGGAGGTGAACCAACGCGAGTCGAGAGAACAAATTCTTTCCAAACACCTGGAATTTCTTGACCTGTCGCACTGGCAGTTGGGAAAAATGTTGAATATTCACCATTCAACCGTCTCCAGAGTGTTGAAGCGGTTCCAGGAGCAGTTGACGTTGAACCACGGCAAAGGAGCTGAAAGAAAACCGGGACCGGAGAACAAAAAGACGGAGGGAAAGGTGAAGCGGATGATTAAAGCAAATCCCAACGTAGCAAGTCGTGATTTGGCTAAAAAGATCGGCATGTCGCAGAGCAACGTCCAGAATGCAAAAAAGAGAGTTGGACTACATACATACAAGGACAGAACTTCCGAAACCGTGATGAGCGGCAACAATCGACGGCTAAAACTCGGGCACGGAAGCTCTACGAGAAAATGCTAACAAAATATGGCTGCTGTGTGATGGACGACGAAACGTATATAAATGCCGATTTTAAGCAAATTCCGGAGTTGGAGTTTTTTAGCGGCAAGAGCAAGTTCGAAGTGGATGACAAATTTAAGAAGAAATATCTCATTTGGCAGGCCATCTGCTCTTGCGGACTGAGGAGTGAGCCTTTCGTGACAAAGGGCACAGTAAATGGCGATATCTACAAATCTGAGTGCCTCGAGAAGCGCTTTTTGCCGTTCTTGCAGCAGCACGACGAAGCTCAGCTATTTTGGCCAGATTTGGCGTCATGCCACTATTCTAAAAGTGTCCTGGAGTGGTATGAGGCCAATTCTGAACTCCATCGATTAACTTTTCTTTTGATTTTTGAAGTAAATATATGTATAAAACTACCCTAAAATTGTGGTTTGATTCTAAACATTATAAGAAAATTGGCATGACATTTTCGGTGTTGCGATAATTTCGTGTTCGCCCTTTATATTGAACAAAAGCTATCATTTCTGAAAAGTGTATATTTTGGTTGATGATGTATAGTAATATGTTCCTTAACCTATGAATTAGGGGAACCTGGTGAGTTGGTCCAAACCAAACCACCAAATCAATAAATCAAAAAAAATGTTTACGAGTGCTGAGAACAGTACAGCAAACATTCTCTTACTCGGTTGAATTCTGAAAAAGTTGAGAACATCTCTCACTTATCGCTCTCTGTGACAATCATGATCTATAACATATCATTGCAATCTGTTTATCGTCTACTGCTACAGCTCTGATTATATCGGGGGTATAACAGTGCATAATAAAACCCATCTAAATAGGCTCCAAACCGTGGGCCACTATTGCTATAGGGTTATCGGGGATTGTTCATCATGACAGTAAAGTAAAACAAACAATAGTGAATAAGCCAGAAAATGAGGTTTTCATCGCTCTCTCTTTGGGGTTGTCCTTCGCTGATGCTATTTATCTACCTTTTTTCAATTTGCGAAACTTTGTCGATCATGAACCGATACAGATGCGATGTTTTTCTTCGCTTGGTTTCATCGTGCTTCGAAATCAATTGAGAACGAATTCTGCAATGCTCTATGAAATTACGAAGTCCAATTCGTCCAATGTCTAGTCTTGTCTGTAGTGAATAAGATGATTATAGATTATTTATTTTAATAATACTCAATTAGCATTGGAAAACTATTTTGGCATCACTGAAATGGAAAGCGCACAAACCTATTTGAAAGAATCAATGATGACACTGCGGAACACGTTTTTGTCTCAAGTACCAAAATACTGCTATTTACTAAATTAAAAATTGCTTAATCCATTGCCGTTCTCAAAAATATCATAGCACGTCTAGTTTTTGAGATATTCACTGTTGAAAATGCAAAATTTGACTATTTCAGCCAACTTGCATGCAAGTTTTCCAGCTTGTATTGCAATTTATTCGCTTGATTTGTCACAGAATTCAAACTTTATGTGTATCAACAAAGTTCATAATACTCTAGATGCTCAAAAATTCTTTTTTGATGGTTTCGAAAAGTATTGTATTTTGCCATATAAGAAAAATGAAGAATTTCGTATGGAGACTGCAAGCATGGTAAAAAAATCGATTTAATCTAAATTTAATCGTTCAATTTCAACCAAATTATCTCTAAAATGAAAGTTAAAGTCCTATTTTGCATGCTTAGGGGATTAGATCTCAGAAAAGATTGAAATATCATATTTTAAGTTTTATTTAAACATCAATAAATCCAGTGTTTTATGCAACTTTGGCGACCTATAGCTAAAAATTGTGACGTGCTGGAACATTTCTGATAACGGTATCAGATTCAGCAACCCCCAATCTACTAGAGACACATAATTTGATTCTTGAGACACGCAAAAATGTCATTTTTGTTGCGCTGTGTGATTTTTGAATGGGACGAGGTGGATTCTGATGTTTGAAAGGATGAACATGGAAAGAATGGTGATGAATGAGAAGAATAGAAAGAATGCGTTCGGTAGGATGTTCCATCGAAAATAAGTGGAGAAAACATTGTGTCGGTGTGTGTAATATAGAGAAAGGGAAGAAGTGAGTGCGTTCCCGTTGCTTCGGCATTCTGTTGGCGATTCTAACGACGAACGGACGTGAATTTGTGTTTGGCTTTTGAGAATTAGCGTGACTTTTGGATTTTGGATGACGAGTAGTGTTTCGGCTTTGTGAATTATAAATTGTGTTGATGAAAGTGAATGATCGATGTGAGTTTAATTGAGGAATTTGTTTGGATACGACATTGTCCTGTTAGGAGATATCACAAAACTCGTGTGCTAAATAAGACATTCATGAACACATAAAACTTTTCATGTCGTTTATCGTACTGAGAAGATATGGCCAAAAACTAGACCGAATGCTCCCCAATTGATTTTGCATAAACTTTATTTTTCTATTCTGACCCAATCTCACCCCCTTAGACCCATTGTCACCCTCATCGACGATACTATAATCTTCATCAAAAGAGCTTTAAATTGTATGAGACATTGTTCTTAGCATTATAACTCAGAATATTGCTTGACCAGCAGATTTCCAAACATGTATTCATATATGAACTGGCTCGGTATAAATTATAAATAACTTGGGCGAATCACGAAGTAGGTACCACAGACAATTGCAACCTTTTAGCTAATTTTCAATGGAGGAGTACTAATGGATCTTCGTTTTCATGGAATTCCCTTCGCGTCTTGGATGCGCTTGTGGATTTAACGGTTTGATATTAAAGACAGTTGGAAGAGTCTGGAATACCTCGTTCATTGAATAATACGTCTATAAAATATCAAAGGTCATATTATGGGCATCATGGAAATGTTTTTAAACAATTAGATTACAGCCGCCAATCAAGCTCAAGCTCAAGATTACTGTTCTTGGATATACTCTTATAAAAATGATATATTATATACTTTATATTATAAATAAACACCCTGTCATAAAGGTTAAGGT
Source organism: Aedes aegypti (assembly GCF_002204515.2). Taxonomy (NCBI): domain Eukaryota; kingdom Metazoa; phylum Arthropoda; class Insecta; order Diptera; family Culicidae; genus Aedes; species Aedes aegypti. Next base: position 215,481,425 of record NC_035107.1, on the reverse strand, counting down.
AACATCCCAAATTTTGCCCGTATCTAGCCTTTTCTTCAAAATTCAACAAAAAAATAACTCAGATTCCTACGTAATATATGTGTAGACAAGAGTCATCCTGAAAGGGTTAAAGCCCTTTCGCAAAAGGAACCGCCGCCATCGAGAAGACATTTTTCCATTTATGCGCACTCTTAAATGTCTCGGCTCACGTGTGTATGTTTATGTCAATGAACTGACGTAAGAAACGCCGAACCAATGAACGCTCTCTGCTCTGCTCACATAAACAATCAACGGGGCCCGGCCGTAAAGAAATTGCGGTTTTGATTAGGCGAAATTGGCCGTGCGGTGGATGCAAAAATTTCCAACCCGAAAAGCCCGCCAGCCAGCCGTCATTGTTTCTGTTATTGTTTGCAGCTTTTCCAATTTACCGATACCTTCCCGCACATATCTGTACCCTAACCTATCGCATGCGTTTCGATCTTTTCGATCGTTTTTTTTCCTCTCTGATGAAGGTCGATGCGCCATGGCTTGCTGTGCTTTCGATGGCAAAATTGGTTTTCTGCTCGAGCAGTTTGTTTTGGTTTTCGAAATAGCTCTTCAATGCTTGAATGGTAGGTGTAGGAAAAAATTGGCGCGCTTGAGTGGGACTATTGTTGGGATAACTTTCTTGGAAATTAGCGTTAATTTTATCTGTGAGTGAAGATGCCATTTTGGTCGATTTGGCATGCATGGTTTAGTTAGGGGCTTAAGAGCCACCACTCAGATGTTTGTTAAACATAAGCTTTCAGCAAGTCATGATGTTAGTGAATAAACCCTTCTAGCGATCAGAGAAGCTCTAAAATTAGTCATTATGATAATTAAGTTACATTATTGTTTTCATGAATAGCGCAAAGAAATTTATCTGATGGAAAAGTTTTATGTGGTGTCCGACCACAGTTTTTCCGATGGTGAATGCCTAATGCTGGATTGCCCAACGTATAGTCAGCAGCCCACAGCCGATTGACAATAATAAGTAGTTGATAAACCAATGTAAATCTTGCTGTTCCTGGATTTTAAAGAATACAACATGCGATATTGAATGTATTATTGAAATTCAAGTGAGGCTACACGTGGAACTCACGTTAATTCCAGCATATAGCCTTAAAAAAATGAATAAACGTAAAAAAAATCTGTCATTTAGTATCAGAGTTTTTATAGCGTCTTTAAACAGCCTACTTGATGGCAAGACAAATTTTGCCGGGACCGCTAGTGTTTATTAAAAAAGATCGCTTTAAACTTTTTTGATTATTGCTGTGATTTTGTTATTATATTGCTGGCAATATAATCGAACGGTATACATCAAATTAGTTAATTAGTTACAATATTAACCCTAAAAATCTTCAAGAATTTCTTCTATGGTCGGCCAAATATTCTTTTCAGAAAATATTCCCAGATATTGGGATTCCTCCAGGTATTCATCTGAGTTTATTCCAGTAATGCTCAGCAATTGTTAAGAAATCGAACTAAGAATATTATCAGATATTCCTCCATTACTCTTTCTGGGAATAATGGTTATGTATTATGTGTTCATTTGAAGAATTTTCTGAGATTTGTTTAGGGACATGACCTACTAAGATTTTTCTGGGAGTTCGTGCAGAAATATCATCAAGTAATTTCTTTTGGATTTCTTCAGAATTTTTCCGAGATTCAGGTCGAAACTATCCATGAATCTTTCAGCGGACTCTATAAATAATCTAGCAAATCCTGGAATGTATTTAGAAATTGCTTCAAAAATACATGAACCTGAGAAAATCCTTCAGGGATTGCTTTAGAAATGTATGCAGGATTTTCTCAAAGAATCAATTTACAGTGCTGTTCTGAATAATAGCAGCGCATGTCGATTTTCATACAAAATGCTCAACTTTGACATGCTGTAGTTTTGTTCCCTTTCAAGCAATCGAGCTGAAATTTTCTCCACAGAACTACAAATATGATCAATTTTGTAACTACAAAATTTCAGTTTTTTCTGAGTCCCTGCCGAAAAGTGAGACACTAGGTGAAATTTTTGGAAAAAATAGCAGTTTTTCATTTTAAAATTTTTCTTCTACAAATATCACAGCGCAACAAAAATGACATTTTCGCGTGTCTCAAGAATCAAATTATGTGTCTCTAGTAGATTTGGGGTTGCTGAATCTGATACCGTTTTCAGAAATTTTCCAGCACGTCACAATTTTTAGCTACAGGTCGCCAAAGTTGTATAAAACATTGGTTTTATTGATGTTTACCTAAAATTTGAAGTATATTTTATCAAACTTTTTTGTGATCTTATCCACCAAGCATGTAAAAGAGGAATTAAACTTTCGTTTTAGATATATTTTGGTTGAAATTTCACGATTAAATTTAGATTAAACCGATTTTTTCAACATGATTGCAGTCTCCATACAAAATTCTTCGTTACTCTTATATGGCAAAATACAATACTTCTCTAAACCATCAAAAAATATCTTTTCCGCATGAAAAGTATTATGAACTTTGATGATAAGTATTGTTATACACATAAATATTGAATTCTGTGGTAAATTAAGCAAATAAATTGCCTTACAAGCTGGCAAACTTGCATGCAAGTTGGCTGAAATAGACAATTTTTGCATTTTCAACACCTAACATCTCAAAAACTAGACGTGCTATGATAATTCTGTAAACGGCAATGGATTCAGCAACCCTTAATTAAGTAAATAGAGGTATTTTGATGCTGGAGACAAAAACGTGTTCCGCAGTGTATTTTAAACATTTTCGGTTTAGGTGTAGCTTTGATAAGTAGGAGGAGATTGTTCCAATGGTAAGTGATATACAATTTAAAACTATGATGTCAAGCCGAAATTCTAATTTTTAAAACTGCTATTTTTTTCGAACAATTTCACCTAGTATCTCACTTTCCGGCAGGGGCTTAGAAAATTTTGAAATTTTGTGTTTACAAAATAGGGCATATTTGTAGTTCTGTGGAGAAAATTTCAACTCGATTGCTTGAAAGGGAACAAAACTACAGCATGTCAAATTTGAGCATTTTGTATGAAAATCAACATGCGCTGCTATTATTCAGAACAGCACTGTAATAATTCCTCCAGATATTATTCCGTACGTTACTCTAGGGATTCGTCCAGTAATTTGTCAAGGAATTATTGTTAGAATTTCTTCAAACATCTTTCTAGTAATTATGCCAAAAATTTTCCAGTGATATTTCTTATTCTTTTTTTTTTTTTTTTTTTTTTTTTTTTCAAATTCCTCCTTGGCTTCCTTTAGAAACGTTTCCGAAGTTCCTGCAGAGTTTATTTTTTGCATTTTCCAAATGCATAAGAAAAAATCGTGAGGGTTGAAAATTCCAAAGTTTTGCGTTACGTACCGTTACGTTAAATACGTACGATGTTCCCTTATTATAGAAATTCTTACATTTATTGATCAATGCAACTTTTCAATTATTATTTTTTAGATAGTTTGAATCGTGCGATACGTGGCAAGCAACTTTGGAAACGTAAATTATTTTATAATCCACCAGTGTTTAAGTCTCACTCATTCATGGTATAAAATAAATAGGTAGAGTCGGTGTACCAATAGTTGCACAGCTAAAAAACAAATATTCGAGGTATAAAATCGAAAATATAGCTAGTGGCATTACTTTTACGTCAATTGAAAGCTTTTGATCTTGGCGTTGTGAATGAAATGTGAAAACTACGAAAAGCTATATTTTTGCATTTTGAATAGCTTGTGCCACTATGGGAACACATGTGCCTATAGTAATACTATTTCTATTTTTTGTTCCTATAGTAGCACTAGCTTCGTGGCGTTGGTGTAACATTTGTATTTTGCTTTAAAGGATGAATCAAAAGCTTTCGATTGATGTAAAAAAGCTTTTAATTCTTCCTTTATTTTTTTAATACGAAAATAGTTTCTCTTAGTGGTTTTACTATAGATACAATAGGTCTACTACAATGAAGCTTATTTTTTTTTAGAAACTATTTATTGCGATCATTTTTTAGACAAAATCGAGCTGTGAATCAATGGGAGATCGTAGCAAGCCGCGCGCGGGCGGCTGCGTTTTGTATTTTGTGTCACATTTACCTCGTATCTTGCCTCGTATCGCGTTCTTTTCGATTCGGCTGTTGAAAATTAGATTTGGCGGATGGAGCTATGTTTTTTTTTAAAGTGATAAACGTGATTATATCTGAAGCTGATTAGTGGAGTTGATTTTTCTCTTTCATTCGATTTTCGGAGGGCTCTGTGCTGGCTACAGCAATTGAACTCGTTTCTCGCCACTTATATTTTATCTCCTGTTTGCGTTAAACGTGTTGATAAAAAAAATAATGTGGTTCGTTCAGAATTGATTATGAACTGCAGTTTTTTGACTCCACAAAAAAAAAACCCGTCCAGCCACCAGAAGACGCCTCACGGAGGACCGTGCTTTGGGGAGCACATCCATCCTCCGTCAGTATCAGATGGTGACTGAGACAAACTGACCCTCTTCGCAGGCAGCTAGCCTCACTAACAACAGAGCTCTCTCCTACCTGCTCGGTGTAAAAGTAAAAGAGTAGGAGAGAGTGAAAATAAGATGTAAATATAGATAAGTTGAAAATAGATCTGTATCGGTAAAAAAGAAGCTACAGATCAACTGATTCCGGCACAGTAGTGGCCACGAGCACAAAGTGCCTTACAAAAAAAAAATAATATTAATTTCAACGGAGCACCATATATTTTTCCGAATCTCAATAGATTTATATCAAAGTGGATCAAGTGGAAGTCTCTTACTTGAATGTCACTTGAACCATCATTAAATTCATAACATTTGTTTTTGAATTGAGCTAGAAGTCATTAAAAAAATTGTCCCAAAATATTCTAAAGCTTACTTAAGTCCAGGTTATGAATTACATTTATCACTCATGTGAATAAAAACCATTTCAATACACCGAAAATTCATCCAGCAAATCATCCATCAATCATCGAAAAGTAGTTTTGTATGTAATACCCACAGAAAGCTAATTTCAGTATTCTTGTCTCATTCTTTTACAGCAACGACAGGTAAATGAAGCGACTGAAAAGATCCCACCGAAATTACCAATGACCCTTCCCCACCAAAAGCTCCAGGTATTCCCAAACTGAACACAATCCCGTTGACTCCTTGAAAAATGTTCCAGACATTTGATAAGAAATAGTTATAACGTCTAAACCACGGGTATCCCACTGATCTCAATTCCACTTGTTTTCTTTTACAACATACTCGCACAATGAAAACACATCCATAAAAAAATATAGATAAAATACATGACGACCGTAATCTTACAAAACATGGTGGCCAACAATTACGAATCAGACATTTACTAGACAAAAGCATTAATCAGACGAAAATATGATAGCGGAAAAATCACATGAACTTTTTGTAACGACTGCTAAAAAAGAGAAATTTCTTGAACTTAACAACAAATTAACTTTTATTCCAAAATTTACTTTCATTCATGATTTTTCTCTTAGGTAAATATGGATCGAAAGCATAACTTGAATATTTACAAAAAATTACATCAGAAACCAAGTAGTCGTCCAAAATGTGCGTCATAAGCAACAATCAAAGACCACTTGCCAACCATTATTCATATAATCGCCAACCTATCAAATCAAAGCCATCTTTGATAGCACATTGCTTCTGAAAACTTGCTTAAAGCTTTTATCACAAATATTTCAGTTTTCGCTATGATATCACACACCTAACCAGTGAACCGTGAAAAACAAATTATTTGAAAAAGTAACAAAACCAATTCGACCACTTCACGGCAATATCATTGGAAATCGAAAGAGAAATTCAACCACTTCATCTGCTTATCATGGTTTGCTATGCTCTTGAACTGCACTCACACTTCTCATGTAGGGTACCACCCCAAGAGTACGAATAGGGAAAACACACCACCGCCGACCAAAGTTTGGCCGGTCGTGGTTTGCTTATTTGCTTTCCCATCTAATTTTCCACTACGCAGCCAGCAGCACCCCCACAAAAGTTTGAACCAATAGCCCCCCAGAAGAAAAACAGAAAACCCCGGAAAACAAAACTATGATGATTACCATCGGCGGCTAATTTGATAGTGGGTAAACTCGCGTGAAGTTCACTCTCTCTTTCAATGGACGGAACCATGTCCGACGACGATATCGTTGGACAATGGTCGGGCTCCATACAAGGAGGCGGCCAAAACTATTAAAAATATATTAATGAAAACCAAATTTAGTACTGTACCATGAAATGGTCCACTAGAGTTTGTATGCTTTGACAGATACGCGTATTTGGAGCTCAAATAGTGTCTTCGGTAACAATAAAAACACCAAATGGGATTTATAAATTAGGTAAAAGTTTTGACCAAATTTTTCGACCATTGTGCGTTCGGATGCTGAGTGGTCGTCCGGCGAATAAGATAATGATTGACTAACTTTCCAAGCCAAGATCGCTGTCCGCCGCCGCACCTCAATTACCGCTGGAAGACAATTTATCGAGATTACTTAATTATAGTCGGTCGGAGAGTATGAGCGCATTTTTGGGGTGAATATTTAACAACACCGAATGGGTGGAAATGGAAAGTTGAGAGGGGGGCGATGTTGATGTTTCACTGCATTACGGTTTCGGTGGATGTGAAATTTGATTGCATAATCACATAAAACACAGAGTTTCGTGTAAGGGCTTCGAGATTGTGTCTAATTGTACACTAATTGGAAACGTATATTCATATGGTGTTTTCACTGAACAATTGAATCGAATTATTGTTGCAGTGTTCAAAACCACCAGTATGGCTGAAGCAGTCCAAATTGGTGTAAAATTTACTAATTAAATTGTTTCAAAATAACGTTGCTCTAATGGATGCAAATATTTTTTCGAATGTTTTGAAATGGAATGCTCGATCTTTGAATGGTAATGATGACAAGCTGTTTAATTTTCTATCAGCTAATAACATACGTATCGCAGTTATAACTGAAACTTATTTGAAACCTGGATCCAAGCTTAAAAAAGAACCAAACTTTTTTGTTTAACGTAACAATCGACTTGAGTGGGGGAGTTGCTATCATCATTCATAGGCTATAAAACATCAACTTTTTTCGTCATTTGAAACCAAACTTTTTGAAACTTTGCGTTCTTCTATTGAAACACAGCATGGTAAATATACTTTCATAACTGTATATAACTGTCTATTTTAAATGCAGTGGGCAGCAAGTTAATTCTTACCAAATTGACTCGCAATAAGCCAAAATTGTTTGTCATTGGTGTCTTTAATGTCAAACATCGCTTATGAAATAATTCGTAATTTTTCGCAGCCGAATTTAGTTTGTTGAGTTCTCTTTAGGATATTTCTCAAAAGGGACACGATTAGAATCAAAATAAACGTGGGTAACCATTTGGCTATACAGGTAACTAGAATCAATCAAGACCAAATCAACGGTAGAAAAGTTCCTAGAAGAGGGTAGTAGGGCCATCACGATATTGAACTGAGAAATATCCTGAAGAGCTCTCATCCTTCCTTAGCCGAGTGGTTAGAGTGCGCGGCTTCAAAGCTAAGCCATGCTGAAGGTGTCTGGGTTCGATTCCCAGTTGATCCAGGATCTTTTCGTAATAGAAATTTCCTTGATTTCCCTGGGCATAGACTATCATCGTATCTGCCACACGATATACGAATGCGAAAATGGCAAATTTGACAAAGAAAGCTCTCAGTTAATAGCTGTGGAAGTGCTCATTGAACACTATGTTGAGAAGCAGGCTCTGTCCTAGTGAGGATGTAATGCCATGACGAAGAAGAAGCTCTCATCAAATAAAATTCTGTCGTTGGACGGAATTGCTTTACGAATTGTTCCATGAGCATTAACTTGCTGCCCAGTGCATTGAAAAGGCAAATAGGCAGTTATGGAAGTATATTTACCATGCTGTCTTTCAACAGAAATACCCGAAGTTTAAAAAAAATTGGTTTCAAATGACGAAAAAAGTTGATGTTTCTTGCGCCTATGAATGATGATTGCAACTTCACCACATGTTCCATCCCGGCGATCATTACGATAAATGAAAAAGGTCCAGGTTTCAAATAAGTTTCAGTAATATGTAACTGCTAAACAGCACTATTAAATGTGTCGAATAACTGATATCGAACAAGTTTAATATTGATATCCATTCAACCGGCCCTTAACTAGACCGAACCGAAATAGATACCCATCTACCTCCTACCCTAATCCAAATTCCACAATCCGAACACAAACAGTCAAATTAGTGCACGCACTTCCACCGAACCCAACTGCCCATCAATTATTCATTCCGCACGCCGCCGCCGTGATTGATCATTTTACTCGTTTGTTCAGATACAAACGGATTCCGTCCATTCACACCTCGCCCATCAATCAGCCGTGAAACATCTTGACCGCCATAAACGCCCATGGTTCCACGTGGAAAGATGCCCACTTTCGATTCATAAAGATCCCTCCTAGCTGAGGTACGAAACCCAACGCTCAAAACCGGCACACTTCCAATCTGAAGCTGTACTAGATAACAGTTATCTACGCCGATTTTCACCGAAGAACACATACACACGGTGAATAACCACATTTTAAATCTAAATTTAATCATTTCCAGCCTAGATTCCCACAACGAAAAAAAGGCTTTGCATTTGGAGAGCTCTTGCACTAGTGCCACGATTCGCCCCATCTCTCGCATTTTATTCGGGGGAACCAATTCCCGCTACTTTTCGATTTTTATCCGCATGAGTTGGCCCGCACTCTGCACTGTGGGCAGTCTGGCGGTCAAAAACATCTCCACCGTCTTATGCCATACTTGTGAGTTTTGTGACACACAATGTGATATATATTTTTTTTTTCAAAACCCAAGTTTCAAATCGTGCTCCAATTTGTACCAATGCCTTCCAATATCTCAACTTTTTTGTTTTAAACCAAGCCATAGAATTTTTCAAGAGTACAAATAAAAAAACAAAACAACCGACCAAAAATTTGATCGATTAGGAACTCGTTGGTTGCGACCAACCGATCGAGTTTTGCTCTTACTAATTTAGAGATGATTTAAATTCACCTTCGCCATATGATCTTCTCGAAGTTATGATGTACGATATAACACAGTTTTTATGAGTCTTACATACACCAAAGACGAAATAAAGACCTTCAGATTCCTTGCAGTTGTTCAGAACTTTATAAAACATGAGGTTAAAAATCAAAATCTTGAATGCTGTGAAAAGCGTACTTCGATCTGTCAAACTTGAGTACCGAGTGTAGTACCAAGAAACCAAGAAGTGGAACCAATTTTGAGCCCGACTACTAAGTCTTTTGACTTTTTACAGACGGATTCGAAATCTCGATCAATATTGATCTTTCAGCCTCGGATATTTTCACGAAATAGATTAACATTTGGGCTAAGATTTTGACATTGGATAGCAAAAACTTATGTGACTTATCAACGTTTAGTAGCAAACTTCATATGACTCACATTGAGCAATAGTGCAGCAAACTGGCAATCAATTCAAATTAAACCCAAAATATAAAACGAAATATTAATATTATATTCGCTTCGTCTAGAAAGCGCATATGTGTAGTGCCTAATTTAGCATTTTGAACGAGCTGTCAAATCAGTATACTCTCCAGTACGTAATGTTTGACTATAGAAATCGCTCAGTTATTCAAACTAACCAATAGTTCTAAAACTTCCTAAACAAGGCAATTCTGCCGCTTTCAAACAACGAATTTTCAAATATTTGATGGAAAACCAAATTACGTTTTATTACAATGCCTCATTGTTACAGCTTAAGCCTGAAGTAAAAAAGCTTTCTCATTCAAATAAAACAAATCGTCTTAGATTAGAACTAAATGTTTAAAAAAAATCAAAATTAAGGTGCACTAAAATCAAACCTCAAATTTTCTCGAGGACGAATCTGGAGAACCGGCAACCTGTTTGAGCCAAAAATTTGATCTGTTAGTCTGCAACAGCAAGTGACCGATCAATCGTGCTTCAAATTTTTCGTACCAATTGTTAGGTCGACTTAAGCGTGTGAATGTTCAGATTTCAAATGGAGTGGTGGTGAACAGTAATGCTCCGCGCTAGAATTTTATTTAAAAAAGTGCTCCACGGCCCAAAAAGGCTTTAAACCCCTTCAAAGGATTCTGGACCGAATATAAATAAAGAAATAATCTACCATTCTGAATTTAATCCATTGAGTCTAATCAACAAAATTCTTTGAATCCTGTCTTAACTCGATTCTGGACAAAAATGTGTGTTTAAAATATAACGAATGCTATTGAGATTCCGCCCCTCTGTGTATTTGTATATGTTTCCTACTGAAATCTAATGAGAAATTCATTCAGAATGCTATGAGAATTTAGATTTCTATCGTAATTATGTTAGGACAAGCTTTCCCAACGTGGTTAGCCACGTTCTAAACGAAATTTTAAAAGAAATCAAGGAACCTTATAAATTATTTTATAAAATTAGTGTAAAATTGCTCTGTTTGGCAGAATGTTTCAACTGTTGTAGTTTGGAAAATCTTGAACACAAATACGACTAATGAAAATGGATGGACGTGTAATATTTTGCTGCTGTCAATTCGTCTCGAAAATATTGTTTCTCTTTTCGGTGTTTCTACAAAAAAAAGTTTTTCTAAGTTTATTTGAACTGCTCAGAGTAACACCAAAGGAAAATAATTATTATTAAAGTTAGTGTCGGCCTAAATCATAAAAATCCGTACCAAGAGGGTAATCAGACGGTTGCTACATGGGCGGGAGAAACCGATACGAAATTTGTGAACGTCAAAGTGAGCCGAGATTCTGCTGTCACGAAATGTCACTGTGAGCCCGGATCTCAAACACTGGACAAATATGATAAAAGCGCGTAATTGATTAAAACGTATTTTTGCATTTTATCAAATGTGACAAAAAATCGATTGAAAAGCTATTCATGCTTATTCAAAAGTAATGTCACAATAGCACCTTTTATCCTGATTGAATATAAAGTGTTCAAATACGCATGTTCATGTTCAAATACATGTTTGTCCAGAACGATCGACGGAACACAACAAAAGAAAACTAGCGATTTTCATCAATGCTCATTTTCATTTATTGATTTAGTTAACATCTACACAGATAACACTGAATCAACAATTTCACGCCACAATACTCGGTTCGTGGCCGCATCTCTCAATCCTCGGTTCTGCCCCACGCTCGCCAAATGGATTCGCACTTGATCCGCCCACCTAGCCCGCTGCGCTCCACGCCTTCTTGTACCAACCGGATCCGAAGCGAATATCATCTTTGCAGGGTTGCTCTCCGGAATTCTTGCAACATGCCCTGCCCATCGTATCCTTCCAGCTTTGGCCACCTTCTGGATACTGGGTTCGCCGTAGAGTTGGGCGAGCTCGTGGTTCATCCTTTGCCGCCACACACCGTTTTCCTGCACACCGCCAAAGATCGTCCTAAGCACCCGACGTTCGAAGACTCCAAGTGCTTGCAGGTCCTCCTCGAGCATCGTCCACGTTTCATGCCCGTAGAGGACTACCGGCCTTATGAGCGTTTTGTACATGGTACATTTGATGCGGGCGTGAATCTTTTTTGACCGCAGCTTCTTCTGGAGGCCATAGTAGGCCCGACTTCCACTGATGATGCGCCTCCGTATTTCACGGCTAACGTTATTGTCAGCCGTCAGCAAGGATCCAAGGTAGACGAACTCGTCGACCACCTCGAACGTATCCCCGTCTATCGTAACACTGCTACCTAGGCGAGCCCTGTCGCGCTCGGCCTCACCAGCTAGCATGTACTTTGTCTTGGCCGCATTCACCACCAGTCCAACTTTTGCTGCCTCGCGTTTCAGGCGGGTGTACAGGTCTGCCACCTTTTCAAATGTTCGGCCGACGATGTCCATATCATCCGCGAAGCAAACAAATTGACTGGATCTCGTGAAAATCGTACCCCGGCTGTTAAGCCCGGCTCTCCGCATAACACCTTCTAGCGCAATATTGAACAACAGGCACGAAAGTCCATCACCTTGTCGTAGTCCCCGGTGGGATCCAAACGAACTGGAGTGTTCGCCTGAAACCTTCACACAATTTTGCACACCTTCCATCGTCGCTCTTATCAGTCTCGTGAGCTTCCCGGGAAAGCTGTTCTCGTCCATGATTTTCCATAGCTCTACGCGGTCGATACTGTCGTATGCCGCCTTGAAATCGATGAAAAGGTGATGCGTTGGGACCTGGTATTCACGGCATTTTTGGAGGATTTGCCGTACAGTAAAGATCTGGTCCGTTGTCGATCGGCCGTCAACGAAGCCGGCTTGATAACTTCCCACGAACTCGTTTACTACAGGTGACAGACGACGGAAGATGATCTGGGATAATACTTTGTAGGCCGCATTTAGAATGGTGATCGCTCGAAAGTTCTCAATGCTAAAGCGACCATATATATCCCGCGAAACGCGGGACACCCTATCAAATCTCGTTCTCAATCAAACATTATTCGTATTGGATGTGTTTTCTACAAACATTTTAGGTCAAAATCATGATCTAATTGCTCAGTTTAGTCAAACAATTAGATTTGACGAAGTAATATCATGTTGAAAATTGCGTTGTCCAGGACGTCTGGTCACCTTAATCAAGTCTGCCTTGAGTGTCGTTGGCAAGCTGGAGTTTTCTTGCAATTCTAAATAACTTTATGTCATATTTCGTGTGTAATATCGGTGCCTCCCTCCCAGGTTGCCACCGGGTGTAAGATAAAAGTGCGGCGTTAGTGTCTCACATACATATATATATATATATATATATATATATATATATATATATATATATATATATATATATATATATGATAAGTGAAGTGGATACTGGAATGCAGTTCTGCGTGTTGGTCTCGCGTCTCAAAAAAAAAAGCGTTCCGGAAGAAGACATTGCCCAAAATTGGATTGGAAGTTTTGGTGAGTTTGTTCCGATTGTTCACTTTGATGAAGTTTTTTTTGTGTTGTGTGTACCCTTTTTTCATTCGTCGCGTTTTTTCTGCAGTGGATTGTTTTTTCTTTAGAAAATCTCTTTGCTTGCTTTGATCGCGTTTTCTCTTTATTTTTTTTTTTTTTTCGATGCGGTGACCCGAATTACTTAATTTATGCTATGAAAAAAGCAAACAGATTGCACCTCTGCAACAGTCGTGTTTAAAATATGTTTTTATTTTGTTCCTCGTTTTTTTTACATGTTTTGTTGATCCGATAACCCTGGAGGGATCGGTTTCGCTCTTTATTTGTCAATGAGCGGATAACCCCACACATTTTTTTTTTGGACTGGGTTGTAGTTGAACATAACGCAAAACACTACTTAAAAAAATAAATAAAAAATCTTTCATCTTTTGATTGCCGGCATTCAAAAGGTTTAATTTCAAAACACTTAAAAAACAATGCTTTCGATCCATCGCTAGTTTTTGGGCGAATCCTATGACCGTTTATCCCTCCCAACCTCCGTCTCCGTAGCACTTATGAAGGTGTCGCCTCTTGCTAAGTAAGTGCTAAATAAACATTTCCTTTCCCTATTCCAAGTTACGGTAAAGATGGGCGTGGCCGGGAATAGCGATATTCAAGCTTTTAGTTGTCTTGTTTAAGATTGAATCAAGGTTTACTCTTCAACCTTGTTTCTGAAAGCAGTCTGGATGAGATTATTAAAACGAAACATGAATATTGTTAGTATCCAATCTACGAAGTATACCGTAACTACGCTAACGCTATTTTCAAAAAAAGTTCTAAGGTCATTGATGTAAGATAGTTTGTAAAACCATAAAATGAGAAGAAGGCTGAATATACAGGTTGAGTGGTAAGGCCAAACAGAAAAAGAAGCGTATGAGAAAATCAATACTCAATATTATGGGCGAAAAATCATGTTATTCAAGTCGTGACATGACAACTGCTCATGAGGTCCAAAAAGCGGCAACTTTTAGGCCCTATTAGAACCTGTCACCGAGTGTCCGAAAATGAATTTTGAGCCGTCGAAAGGTATCAATGAATGGTATTTTGAAAATGTCCCTTTAGGGTTCCTATCGAAACCGATATCCGGTATCCATGTTCCCGGGACGACCACAATGGCCGCCAAACTGAAACTGGTGATACATTATGTGAAGTAAATCAATCTATCTTTGATTTTTTTTTTACTTTCGACAAAGTTTCTTGCATTTTCCCCATATTTTTAATTATGAAATACTCGAGGTACCCCAACAAATTTGGACTTAAGCCCAAAACCCATCAACTGATTCCGGATATTCAATGAAATCAAAATATATAAACTCATATTATGATTACCTGAAAATTTCAAAAAAATTGGTCGTGCGATTGCGAAGTTACAGAATTTTGAAATTATGATGTCGGTACCGAGTACTGTAAAGTTAACAAATGTACAAGTATGTAATAAAAGTAAGCAGAAAAATTAACTCCTAGAAAAACGAACGAAGGCTAGATATGTAATGTCAAAAAGTAGAGGACGTTGGATATAATTTTGTTAAAAATTGCTCAACATCGACACACGCATGGAAGACTGTAAAATTTCCCAAATTTTTATCAAATCTTACTCCATTGAGCACGTTGCTTAAATTCTGTTGTAACGTTCTTGGTAAGCTACAGTGGGGCAAGCGTATCAGTGGGGTAAGTGGATCATGTGTGCATATGAGCATACATTCTTGAACATGTTGAATGTTTTTGCACTGATACTATTGCAAAACTGGTACTAGGGTAAGTGTTCCCTTTGTTGTGGATGTTCCTATAGTTGCGGTAGTGCCGTTTTCACTGATTTATTACATTAACCACAGTACCGACACTGCAACTCGACGTATTGGCTGTTGATATACGAATAGTTGAAAAAAGCTCAAATGCTTTGAAACTGATGAATTCACTAAATGCTAAACTTTACTTGCTTGTACCAATAGTTGCGGTAAAGTGTCCTTGTAGACCCAAAGCAATTCTATCAATATTCTGCGTGTACTGATAAACTGACATGATTATGAAATCACTCATTGACTAACTATTGGTACATCTACCTACACGTACACTAAACAAGCAAACTTGTTAGCTGCAAAAATAAATTAATTTGAAAATTGTTTTCCATCAATCAAAAACTCATTGTATCTCTGCCTAAAATCGAATACTATTAGTTTTTTCAACACATGGTCAGCATTTCAGTTCTAATTGAATGAATCACAATGAAAAATATGTGTATTTTTTATAAATAAATACAGATATATTGGACATGGTACACTTACTCCTACTTTTAATGGGTTGAGGAAAATGGATCAAGTAGTATTATCATTTATTGGCAGACTGCTTACAAGGATTTGAATAAGTTTTTAATATCCAGATACGTTGTTTTCCTTTATCTTTTTTCATTCCTAGTTTAAATCTTTCTTATATAAAAATATAAAAGAATAAATTTTACAAAATTCAAACAAAACTTTTCGTGGTTTATCTATGCTGAGTTGCAAAAGAGAAAAATATACAAATTTCCAATTGAAAGCATATTATCGTACCTTAATTTGACCATATAAATTGTTCTAAACAGATGCTACTGATATATTCATAAATAGAATAAAAAGATTTCAGTTTGTTAAACAAAAGTAAATGTAACTAATATTTTTAAACTACGAGTTGTGGTAATAGATTCATAGCTGTGTGTAATATAAACAATTTTATTGTATAAAAGATATAAGAAATAGAAATTTAAATTTGGTTTGAAATAAATGATGTCCATCATGCTTCACATCCTCAGCAGGTTACCGACACGAATGTTTTTCGAAAAAAAAAAGGTTAGGAATAATACTACAATGTTTCTGTATAACTTATTGTGCATTTAGACAAAAATTGTCGGCAAGTCGCTGCCAAACTGGCAACTTTGCTTACTTCCGATACAACTTTCTGTTCAAATCATATCATCCCGCAACACTACACCTAGCAAATCAAAACAAAAACATCGTGCAGGATGACACACTAATGGGTTGTGAAAAATCTCCTGTGGAACTTTTGCCTTGCCACTTCATGGAATAGGACTGGTTTACGGCGGTAAATGTCCACTAGCCATTCCCTCATTTCGCCACTGAGTTTCTTAAATACCTGCTTTTGCTGTTTTTTCTTACGGATTCCATTTCGTAGGCATGTTGTCGGCGCACTGTATCAGACTTTACTTCCCTTTTCTGCTAGCCAAAACAAGTTCATTCCTCATCATAACGTAGCTGCCAAATTCAAATGTCAAAAAACTTCGGAAGTAAGTTCGGAAGTCGGAAGTCTGGACTTCCGAACTTCAATTTAGTGCTGGCGACACAATATGTGTATAAATAGATGCATTTTCTCCAATTTATTCTAGTTACATTTTTTTTTGTTCGAAGAAGTGTGAATCAATGTATAAATACTTTTGATAAAATAAAGATTATTTTTAATTTTTAATTGTCAAACTGTAACATAGTGCTAGTTACTAATAACAAGAACAGGGGTGGTCCATTAATTATGTAAGACAATTTTCGGGGGTTTTCAATCCCTCCTTCCCCCATGGTAAGATTTTTTGTATGAAAATTAAAAAATAAATTGTATGGCGCGTAAGAAATCTCATACCCCCCATAAAACCTTACGTAATTAATGGACAGCCCCAACAAGAGTAATATCATTCTTACTGTAGATAATTACACCACATTTGTTTTGAGAACAGATTTTTTCATTGGTGAATCCACTTACTCCACCATGGTGGGGCAAGTGGATCATTTGGGTGCAAATTTTCAAGTCCCTCATACTCAATACATAACAATTAAAAAAAAGACGATTTGAATCATATTATTATTTATTATTATTATTTATCTTTATTAGGGAGATTTAGAGAGAATCATATTAGTCCCTAATTGATCATCCACAGAAAAACAAGTTTTAATTACATTATTCACATTGGCTGTACACAACAATCATGTTGACTCTTAATTTTTCTGTATCAACTTACCCCACGGTACCTTACAGATGATTACAACCTTTAATACTGTTGTAGTGTTGTTTCAGAAGTTTCAGAACATTCTACAAATAAGAGAGAAGTATGGATCCGAAAATTTTCGAATATTCTGCTGAATAGTTGTTATTGTTGTAGAGTTGGACAGCTGTCATGTTCTTTTTTTCTAGTGTTATGTTTCAACTAGCAACTAAGCTCTCTAGCTTAGTTTTCTCACGAGCATATCCAAAGTTATTAACTGAGAAATTTTTTGTATTTGTATGTTATAAGTATCACTCAAACCTGGTGGGTTAACATTATGTGAGGTAAAGGAAAAAGCCAGTTTACCATTTTTGCATTTGTATATCGTGTAGCAAGCGAGAAGATACTCTATATCCTGAGAAGTCGATAAGATTTTCAATTCGAATAGCTCCTCGACAGTTGGTATTTGGATCCACAATCCTAAGAATGCCTAGCTTCATAATTACGCCTATTCGGGCGTCCTTGTCATATGTTCCAGCATTGAAATGAACTGTTGTAGTGCTCTGATACTTATGCTGTAATGATAAATGAAATGTTTTACTATAATTCTATTAACTACGTGAAATTTTATCAGAAATCAAATAGCAACAGCATTTTTCTAAGCAAACAGGATTATGCAAGGTGTAAAGTGTCGATAATAAACAAACAGGATTTTGCAAAAATTTCAATCAAATTTTGCAAAAATTTCAACATAACTATAATCAACTATAATCCTGTACGCTCCCTGTCAAGTTGTCGGTCAGAGTCCTGTTGGACCCAACCCCCTGAAGGAAGCACTAGTTCTTGAAGCCGCCACCATCTGTGTGGCGCTAGTCCTGAGTAAACAAATTTTAGGCTTTGCCCTCATCAAACCCCGCGCGGAAGCGAAACATGTCGTATGAGAATAAAATTATACTATTGATAACCGTTTACTATTGTGTCTAATAAAATGTGGTCAAATTATCTAGCAGTTACAGAAAATTAGATGAAGTAGTACGCACTAATTACCAGAATGATAAGTAAAATATGAATGTCGCTTTCCAAAACTAGTGTGTCTCGTGCCTAAAACAGTATTTTTGGACGAGCTGTCAAATCAGCACCTTCTTCAGCACCAAATTTTTGGCTTCACTCCAGTTGTTCGTGGATGACAACCGTTTCAGTCCTGTGGTTGGACCGTATTCATCTTGTGAACATTATAAAAAGAGATATTACAGTCGCCTCTCCACATCTCGATATCGAAGGGACCATCGAGATAGGGAGAGATCGAGACAAAGAACAAATTTTTGATGAATACTAGATTGAAAAACACTCCGTTGCCAAGAAAGTAGTACGCAAACAAACGTTATTTTGCGCTCCTAATTTGTTTTGAATCCCAAAACTTTGGTCTAGTAACCTTCGGTATTGGTCATATCGACATACGGAGAGAAAATTGAGAACAAAAAATCAACAGAAACTCATCGAGATATGGAGATATCGAGATAAGGAGGATATCGAGATATGGAGAGTGAAAATGTATGCAGACTGAAGGGACTTATGAAAACATCGACATTTGGAGAGATATCGAGATGTGGAGAGTCGACTGTATTAGCGGAACATTTGTTCAACAATGTTCGCCTACCATGATTTGTTCAACAACTTCGCTTACAAGATGTGTGATACAAACGTTGCATACAAGTTCCATGACGCAAGTTTGTATGTTGTACGATGCAAGTCAAACGTCAATATCTGTATGTGTTGTCATTGTATGTTATTATTGTGTTTGTACTGAATTTCATCTGGACAATGTATGTATTATTTTATGTGAAGTTTTCTGAGCTTCCAAGAAAAAATGAGCAGCAATAGCCCCTTTGGTTCCGAAGCCTTTAAAACACAAATCAACGGTTTTTATTCCTTAAAAAACAATTCTTGTAAAATTTTATATTTTTTCTTTTTAAAAAAAAAAATTTCAGAGTTTTATTTTTTTCTGAAAACTTCAAATTTTAAGTTTTTATTCCATAAAAATAGATTGGAAATTTGTTGAGCTGTTCAAAAGTGATTTTTTAAAAATAACCTACAGTGTGTATCGATAAAAAATGACTGATTTTTTATTTTCAAAATAATATATCTCAAAAACTTAAAAAACATACATCGCTGAAAATTTGACAGTAAACGTAAAATTTTCTAAACTTTTGTCCCAAGTTGAAGGCCTTGGAAGGCCACGGAAAAACAGATTTCTTTTTTATTTTTTTTTCATGTGAAAAAAACATTTTTTGTGAAATTTTATATTTTAGCTTAGCTTAGCTTAGACTAACAATTTATGTGAAATTTTCTTAAAAAGTCAAAATCTGTAGCTTTCATTTCGTTCAAGAAAATTGAAAATTGGTCAAGCAATTCAAAAAATTGAAAAAATTTGCAAGGTCGCGATTTTTCTGGTCACCTTATTTCGGAAATGGTCATTCTAATCAAAAAATCCAAAAACACGTGTATCCTTATATCGGATAAGGGACTAAAAAGCTAATTTTCACGTAATTCGGTGAGCCTAGATCGGTTTTCATGGAATGGCTGAATTTCTGGTGTTATCATTGAACAAAAAATAGGTTGAATTCTTCAGAACATCATGAACTAAATTCTGGAAGTCTTTAGAAAGCTCGTAAAAGAATCACTAAAAAATACCTGAATAAGCCATTGAAGTTGAACCTGAAGAAAAAAATGGGCTAATATCTGAAGTATTTTTAAATGAATTTTCTGAAGAGAATCATAAACAAATTACATGCAATAATACATATTACGAGAAGTTCCCATAAAAACATTTTGAGACATATCTTTAAAATAATTCCTGATCGAATTGTCTTAAGAATTTTTATGAAAGCACTTACCTGATTGGGTTTCTTTTTGCTTTCTTGGTTCCTGTTTCTTTTTCTTTTTGGTTTATTTGTTATCCCTATTTAGTCGAATTTTTTTGTTCCTTTTTGGTTTCTTCTTAGTTATTTTTAGCTACATGTTCTCTAAAGATTCTATTATCAAGACACTTAGTCGCTACCAGCCATGTAGTTATGATATTATGCATCATTTTGAAATATTCATTACAAATAACCCTAAATTTTGTCTGCAGTGAAGTAATCAAATACTTTTTTCAAGACAATTCAAAAACGGTAGGTAATAAACTGTGTTTCCGAAGTTACGCAAATTTGCTGAACAGCTTACCGTTTTTGAATTGAATTAGAAAATCTCTTTTTTCTAAAACTCTCTGAAAAAATATTGCAATGTAATGAATTCGCTACAGACAAAATTTAGGGTCAATTCGGACTTCTAGAAGCTGAGGTGCAGAGCTCCAAACTTTAGCGTGTTGTATGGGAAAAGCAGTATTTTATCCTATTTTTTTTCTTTTTTTTTTTTTTGTATGTCCATCTAAATTGTTAACGATCCTTTAGTTTGTATTTAAACTACTACTGAAAAAGAATTTTAGCCCGGGGCAACTTAGCCCGGGCAAGTCCATTAATTACGTAAGGGTCTATGGGGGGAGGGGTGGTTTGAAATTTCTTATGCGCCATAAATTTTTTTTTTCATACAAAAAAACTTATCATGCGTGGGGGGGTTGTTAAAAAAAAATTCTAAATTTGCCTTACGTAATAAATGGACCGCCCAAAAAAGGACAAAAAAGAATGGGATGTGTGAAATTTCGATGAAAAATGGGTATTTTTTTAACTCCTTATTCTGAACTCAAGCACGATATTTTATTTCTTTGGGATAGCTTTTGGAGTAAAATTTCGTATAGTTTATAAATTGGCATAAATGTTACAATAATGTGGTTAAACAAATACCTTGTGTTTGAACTGAATCCTCTATTTCTCTTACAAGCTCTATCTTTGGCATATATCACCAAAACAATAGAAAATCTTGCCCTTATATTCAAGGATTATCCGCATGGAAGTATCTACTATAGAATTACGGTGAAACCTCCATAAGTCGATGTTCCATGACTCGGTATTGACTCATGGAACCATACTAAAAATAAAATTTCATGGTTACTATGAAGGTCCCCTCATACAGCTTTCCAGAGCATTGTTGTTTCTGTACTCAATATTTTCATAATTCGATGGTCTCTCCAAATATCGACTAATGGAGGTTTAACTGTATGAACAAGAAAAAAAAAACTTCTCAGAACAAGTCATTTTTTTCATGTTTTGCCCTCCTGATCGCCCATAGTGCTCTCGAACATCGGCGTAGCGTTAACTATTTTGGATCGAGCTCTAGCAAGCGCTTTCGTGCGTTCGTAGGTATGTGGAGAAGCGCATCCGAAGCGAGTTGGTTCCATACTGATAGCTGACCCGCATCTTGCCACTATCTACGAAGCCAACATCTCACTCACCGGCAGCAGCACTCTGGAGCATCTTCCAATCCCATATTGGGAGATAAATGTGACCTGGTTTTCACGGGCGAACTTTTCAGCGCCACACTACTAGAGAGGCCTCTAATGGTCGCTAATGGCTCTATTGATTGCCGATGGTGGTTTCTCTGCATTACATATGTCGGCACCTGTTTGGGACGCTTAGACTGGAAATCAGACGGGTAGCAATCAGTAACTTTCTTTTCAATGGGTTGAATGGAACATTGTAGCGGAAAGCTTCAACATATGACGGCAGGTTAAGGAATTCAACTAAAATTGGTGGATGCGGGCATTTAAAAAATGTTTGACTTGTTGTTTTGTGTGAATATTAACGTAGTAGACCGTACTAGATTTCACCTTAAATAATGTTGTAGGATCTCCAGATAGGGCCCTTCCTTAGCCGAGTAGCTAGAGTCCGCGGCTACAAAGCAAAGCCATGCAGAAGGTGTCTGGGTTCGATTCCCGGTCGACGCAGAATCTCTTCGTAATGGAAATTTCTTGGATCTGGACCTTTCCTGTGGCCTTCACTTAATGTTTAGAAAAAAAAAAACGTCAATGAATATTGGAGAACGTACGACGTAACTTAGTCGCGATGCTCTCACAAGAGCGCTTGACGGCACTGACAACAGATACAATTCCGAATCCTCGTGGTCAAATGCTTCATATACTTGGCCCGCCAATATTTTTGTACCACTAGGGCACTGAGGGAGCCGAAAAAATCCTCAATAAGACGGCTCTGGGACAAGTTGGTCGGGTTCCTTTCTTTCGGCACATACGGCGTTTCGTAAAACCGTACAACACGCTTACTTGCTTTGCTTGCTTTGCTTGCTTTGCTTGCTTTGCTTGCTTTGCTTGCTTTGCTTGCTTGCTTGCTTTGCTTGCTTTGCTTGCTTTGCTTGCTTGCTTGCTTTGCTTGCTTTGCTTGCTTTGCTTGCTTTGCTTGCTTTGCTTGCTTTGCTTGCTTTGCTTGCTTTGCTTGCTTTGCTTGCTTTGCTTGCTTTGCTTGCTTTGCTTGCTTTGCTTGCTTTGCTTGCTTTGCTTGCTTTGCTTGCTTTGCTTGCTTTGCTTGCTTTGCTTGCTTTGCTTGCTTTGCTTGCTTTGCTTGCTTTGCTTGCTTTGCTTGCTTTGCTTGCTTTGCTTGCTTTGCTTGCTTTGCTTGCTTTGCTTGCTTTGCTTGCTTTGCTTGCTTTGCTTGCTTTGCTTGCTTTGCTTGCTTTGCTTGCTTTGCTTGCTTTGCTTGCTTTGCTTGCTTTGCTTGCTTTGCTTGCTTTGCTTGCTTTGCTTGCTTTGCTTGCTTTGCTTGCTTTGCTTGCTTTGCTTGCTTTGCTTGCTTTGCTTGCTTTGCTTGCTTTGCTTGCTTTGCTTGCTTTGCTTGCTTTGCTTGCTTTGCTTGCTTTGCTTGCTTTGCTTGCTTTGCTTGCTTTGCTTGCTTTGCTTGCTTTGCTTGCTTTGCTTGCCTTGCTTTGCTTGCTTTGCTTGCTTTGCTTGCTTTGCTTGCTTTGCTTGCTTTGCTTGCTTTGCTTGCTTTGCTTGCTTTGCTTGCTTTGCTTGCTTTGCTTGCTTTGCTTGCTTTGCTTGCTTTGCTTTGCTTTGCTTGCTTTGCTTGCTTTGCTTGCTTTGCTTGCTTTGCTTGCTTTGCTTGCTTTGCTTGCTTTGCTTGCTTTGCTTGCTTTGCTTGCTTTGCTTGCTTTGCCAAAATTCCTTGGGGGACCGACCCGTAACTAGAAACCCCCCGTTAATTTCTCAGGCTACAGAATTTTAATCGTATTCGGATATTCACTCTTCGAAACAATACATTAATGAGAGTATGTTGTGAAAAAATTAAGCAATTTCGTGCAGCCGTCTTTAAGTAATGACGATTTAAGTTTCTGGAACTACGCTGGCCAAATAAAGATCTTAAAAACTTCAAAAAACATCATATCGTAATTTTCAGATATCTTCAAGAATACTGAATCGATTTGTATGATTTTTTCAGAGAAGCTCCTTATTACCTGGCATTATATAGCCCATATTTTATTTTTTTGATAAATTGATCAAAAACAAAATGGCCGCCAAAGACATTTTATATGGAAAATTTCGGTCCCCCAAGGAACATCGGAATAACTTTAAAACCAGATCACCAATAATGAATATCGACACGGATTCCTAAACTAGAAGAGTTGTTTGAGAACTTGTGAAAAAATGGTGCAAAAATATTGAAAAACAAAAAAGTTATAACGATTTGAATTTGAATTTTGCGGTAAAAAATTAAGCTGCCGGTAGAGGGGTTAACCCCTCTATCGGCAGCTTCATTTTTTACCACAGGAAAAAAATTCAAATCGCGATAACTTTTTTGTTTCTCGGTATTTTTGCACCATTTTTCCACAAGTTCTCAAAAAACTCTTCTAGTTTGAAGATCCGTGTCGGTATTGATCATTGGTCATCTGGATCCAGAGATATTCCGAAATTCCTTGGGGGACCGACGCTTAATCATAACCCACATATATATCTTAGGCTACAGATTTGTTAACATATCCAGATGTTCACTCTTTGGAACAATACATTAATGAGAGTATGTTGTGAAAAAATGAAGCGATTTGGAGCAGCCGTCTTTGAGTAATGAGCATTTATGTTGCTGGTACCAAGCTGACCAAATAAAAATCTTGAAAACTTCAAAAAACCTCATATCGTAATTTTCAGATATCTCTAAGAATTCATAACCAATTTGTATGATTTTTTCAGAGTAGCTCCTTATTACATGGCATTGTATAGCCCACATTTTACTTTTTCGACAAGTTGACGTAAAACAAAATGGCCACCTAAGACATTTTGTATGGAAAATGTCGGTCCCCCAAGGAACATTGGAATATCTTTAAAACCAGATCACCAATCATCAATATCGACACGGATCCTCAAACTAGAAGAGTTTTTTGAGAACTTGTGAAAAAATGGCGCAATAATACCGAGAAACAAAAAAGTTATCGCGATTTGAATTTTTTTCTTGCGGTAAAAAATGAAGCTGCCGGTAGAGGGGTTAACCAACTACGCCACAGAACGGGTAACAGTGTGACGCTAAAAGTAAAAATCTCTCACTGTTGTTCGTAGGCACGCTTAGGAGAGTCGAATTTGGCATCTCAGAAAGCCGAAGGAGGTGTAGGATTGTGAAAGAGAATATGGGGTCGTGACGGAATTTGGTTTCAGGTTGGCCGATTGCGCTGCAGAATAGTTCTGAGGCGTAGTTGGTTAACGCGCCCAATCTAGCGAATTGGGAGTCGTGGGATCGAAGCCCACCAGAACGATTCTATTATTTTTTTTTACAATTTTACATCTCAATTAGTCCAAATTCACTTTTGTGTCTACGACTTTCAGGTTTTCTTCAATGTTTTTTCAGCGATTACACTTGGAATCCTTACAAAGATTTCTTTTGTATTTTAAACAGGACATCTTCCAGAAATTTCTTGCTCAACATTCTCCAGGGATTTAAACACATTTTTTCAAACTATTTAATTCATTTAATTATTTGTTTTACAAGTTTCTACAGATACTAATATACAGTTCCAGTTTGTTCCAGAGTTTCTTTTAGAAACATCTCTAGAGTTTCATCTCGGAGTTTTATAGTAACATTTCCGAAAATATATTGAGATTTTTCTCCAGTAACATTCCAGGATTTTCTCCAAGCTCCGTTTGAAAATTCCTTCAGGATTTCCTGTAGTGATTTTTCCATATTTCAGGAATTCTGCCAAGTTGGAAATTTTCTATGGATACACTTCTCTAAGGGTCTTTCCAGGAACTCAGTCAGAGATTCTTTTTCTATTACCATCATCAAAGCCTTTCCGGTTTCCTTCAATAATATCTACAAATTTTCTTGAGTGAGTTTTGCTTGCTCTCTGCACAACTTCTCATAAAAAAGCAAATATTCATCAAAATGTGAAAAGAATCTGAGTTTTTTTTACTGTGTTTCAATAATTGCTCTCGTTTCTTTTCACTGTGTTGTCACCAGCAAATGATTCCCTATCACAAACATCATATACTAGATTCCATTTTTAATTTAAAAATTAAATTACCACTTGTGATAGTGGAAAATAACCACTTGTGATAGTGGAAAATGAATAATATTCTGACTAAGTAAAGATTCAAATATGACGTCCATCGTTTTTCGAATTTTTTAGCCCCCCTCTCCCCTCTTTCACAAGTCCCGCAGCATTTGATTTCCTATCACAGACATCATATTCAACTTGGTATCGTTCCATTTTATTCCAGATTGTAGTAATCAGAATGCAGGCTAGGTGAAGAGAATAAAATGTAAGCAGCAACACCGACGGGTTCGGGTTTGAAGGTTACCAAATTATTGGATACGGGTCGGGTTCGGGTTGAGTCGGGTTTTGGTCGGGTTTAGTGAGAATTGTGAACAGAGTCAGAACCTGGAAGCTTTCGTATGCATCAGAAAAGATGAATTTACCATCTTTTCGAACTCGGGTTTTAGTCGGGGTTTTCTCACAAAACATTTTCGGTTTTCGGGTCGAGTTCGGGTTTAAGCAGCAAAATATTTTCGGGTTCGGGTCGGGTCCGAGTTTGAAGAAATAAAATGAGTCGGGTACGGTTTGAAAAATGTGAAACCCGACCATCTCTAATAGAAATACCTGTTTCCTTGGTTAACGTCAGATGAACGCCTTAACGGATTTCCAGTTTTCAGCGTTTCGTAGATTTATTCATAATCACCTTAACAATTTTGATAAAGCTCTTTTGCTTGGAGTTTACTGAATATGTTGTCAAAATGGCATTAAGGTTCTTTTCAGCACAAAGCATAGTCCATGTAAAACCATGATATTCACATCACTTTTTTCCCCTCCTCCATTACAGACAAAATCTCAACTCAGACTTTGCCGACTCGGCACTAGGCTCGTCAGACAAATCGCCACAACCCTACAGTCCACAGCATCGCAGCAATGGCTACCGGGACGATCAGGCCATCTCCAACCACCCCCGCTACGGAGGTCCCAAGTCCAACCCGTTGAACTCCAACATGTACACCTACCTCAAGTTCGGCCTTCCACGGGTGTTTCCGCCGAATGGCGGCGGAGGAGGTGGAGGCGGAGGCGGAGGTCGTGGCCGCAATTCGTCCAAGGCAAATGGCCGAGGTCGCGTCAACCGGGGCTATCGGGACAGTACCGGCCCGGGACCGGGTTCCTCCGGGTACGACAGCAGCGATAACGAAACCCACCGCGGTAGAGTGCCAGCTAATTTAAGGTTTGTTGGAAGCATTTAGCTGTCCGAAGTTTCGAGTTTAAAGGCATTTCTCCATATTTCCAGAAAATATCGTAGTGAATCGGATTTCCGTGCAATTGGTGCAACCACAACCT
Organism: Aedes aegypti; assembly: GCF_002204515.2. Classification (NCBI taxonomy): domain Eukaryota; kingdom Metazoa; phylum Arthropoda; class Insecta; order Diptera; family Culicidae; genus Aedes; species Aedes aegypti. Next base: position 215,454,765 of record NC_035107.1, on the reverse strand, counting down.
CGCGGCCAAACTCGAGGGCCCAGGGTATCCCCCTGGCAGCTCTGAAGCAGGCCAACAGCCGAGCCAGTATAGCAGGGACTCACGTGTACAATCCCTACGCCACCAATCAACGGCATCACAATCTACGGTCGCAGAGCGAGGCGGATCTACTAGCCGAGTGGGACTACGACGAGTCTCCCGTTTACGGCGAGACACGACTCTATCCGGAAGAAATCTACAACACACAAAGCCGACGGCACTCGATAGCAGGATTGGTTTACCCAAACATTCAGGTTCACTGTCTGGACGTCCTACCGGGAATGCGAGGAGTTTCACTGCAGGCCAAGGCAGGCGACCTGTTCGCCATCATGGCAACTTCACAACGAGAGGGAACGGCATTGGTGGAAGCTCTGGCTGGTGTGCGGTAAGTAGAATCTCTTCAGATCAAATCTACGGTTTTAACCATCGATCGTGTGAATTTCAGGCAACGTTTGAGCGGAGAAATTCTGGTCAACGGTCAACAGGTCAATCGGCGTATTCTACGCCAGTTATGCGGCTACGTTCCGGCACTGGAACGGGCACCTCTAGATCCAAGGATGAGCGTTCAGAGTACCTTGTCATTCCACGCCGCTCTTCGGGGACCGTACGACCGCAGTGACCTCAAGGAACGTGTCGATATCTTGGTGGAAGATCTTGGTCTTACCGCCGTTCGTTCAGCCAACGTATCCCGTCTGACCCACTCGGAGAAGCAAAGACTGAACGTCGCCTGCCAACTGCTGACGCAATCCTCGATACTGCTCCTGGATCAGACCACCGTCAACATGGATATCTTCGATACGTTCTTCCTGGTGGAGTACCTCCGCCAGTGGTGCAGTGCTGGCCGAATGGTCATAATGACCCTCCAGCCACCAACGTTCGAGATCCTCTCCATGTGTTCCGGCGTGCTGCTGCTATCTGGCGGCAGGACCGTATACTCAGGAAGCCGAGCGGATCTACCGCGCCACATGGGCCAGCTAGGCTATCCTTGCCCACCGTTCAAAAATCCCGCCGACTACTATCTGGACTTGGTAACCCTGGATGATCTGTCGGCCGCCGCCCTGCTGGAATCATCGGCACGGATCGAATCACTAGCCAACTCGTGGGATCACATCAATTCGGAAGCACCACTCGCAGCTCCCGTTGCCAATCTGCCCGAGCCAACTCGCAGTGCCGGATTCTTCGGACAAATTCACGCCCTTGCTAAGAGGTAGGCTGGTTTGTGGTGATCACTGATAGATCATGGAAGTTATACGTCGATCTTTTTAGGTATATGTCATACAAACAACCGGGATCACTTCTGAACTGGATCTGTCGGTTGATCCTGGCTGCTGTTCTGTCACTTTTCATCGGATGCATCTTCTGGGATGTTCCAGCCTCCGATCCTCAGTTGAACCTGAACGATCGACTAGGGTAAGATCATTGTACTTACTTATGCTTCAAAATTCAAAACGTAAAATCATTTCTATGTGCTGCAGCTTTCTCCATTGCATCTTGATGGTTTCACTGTGGCCACTGTTGATCCTTCAAATCCGAGACGTACAGGAGGACCGAAGGCATGCCGAGAAGGACCTCAGGCTGAGTTTGTACGGAAGATTTCTATACATTATTATACAGACAACGCTCAGCGTTCTGCCAAGTCTCTGCATATGGCTAGCCTATCTGCTTCCAGCGCATAGCATGGCCGGTCTGTACGCGTCCCCGAGTAACAACGATACGATCATCTACATTTACATGGGTAATTTCTGGACTTAAACCAAACGCATGATCATCGATCATAATCCTTCATCTTCTTCTCCAATCAGGTTATCTGTTACTCTACCTCATGGCCATACAAACGATAGTGCTCTTCGTTGCTCATCTTGTCTCGTGCGGAATTTCCGGCACGATCCTGACCACTCTGGTGATGCTCCTTCTATCCGCCGTCGGTGGCTACTCTATCCACCCCCGAAACGTCCCCGAGTATCTTCAGTGGGGCGAGATCATCTCACCAGAAAAGTGGATCCTTCCGCTGCTCACCGAGCAAGAGTACAGCGTGGAAACGATCGCCATGCAAACAAGCCAGCAGATGTGCCGCAACAAACAAGTAAGAACTTCTTCAATCACCTATTCGCGATCACCTTCTCATCCAACCCCCATTCCAGGTCCAACACCAGGAGATCATCGTCCAACAGCCCTGCCCACCGCCAAACGGAACGGCCGTCCTGGTCGATCACCTCCTGTTGCCGCAGGATCACGTCCTCGATCCGACCGATATGTACTCCTCGACGGTGCTGGGTCTCCTGCTAACCTGTATCGTCTTCTTCGCTCTGTCCATGTTCGTATTCCTGACCAACTGCCGAAACGTCTGCCGGAGTCGGGTCGATCGGCGGCAGAAGCGAATCTAAGCGTGCTTCGCAAGTCGTTCTGTTTTAGTTGATTCTTTTATTTAAATGAAATTATTAGACGGTACTAATATGTAATTTTAAGGCGAACGATAGAAAGCCAGGTAAACAGTAGCGGTCTATTTTGGAGAATTTTAATCGGTTTATTTTAAGGAAAATATACATCGCGAGCCGAAAACGCTTTCGTATTGCAATGTAAAGTAGCACAGTACGAAAGGAATGCAAATTTCGCAACAACACAAAAAAAAGCTAGAAATGGTAAGTAAGCGAAAGAAAACCTAGAAGAGATATAAAGATATACATATTTTAAAACGAAGAAGACGCGAATAGAGGAAGAAACCATTAGAGGTAACGTGTGGAGAAAACACGGTATCGAGTGAGGAAGCAAAGTAGCATCCCGTGCATTTAGAAATTGTGCTGAATGCTCTTAGTTCAATAAAATTCATTTATTTTTAACAAATCAGAATTGCTAGATAATAGGCAAGTGATAAATCACATCCAAAAGTTCAATTAATCGGGAATAATTGAAACTAGATTGCAGTTAGACATACTTCCTACTGATTGATGGAGAACTTCCCCCAAAGACTTCAAGTCGCTAGCTCAGAAGTGCAGGGATAAGAATGGGATTATATGATCCGTCGATGGACTCCTCCAGTCGCCTCAATCTGTTCAACAGAATACGTGACATGTTTAGTACGCTGAATTGAGAAGCGTTGTAGCTCGGTAATTGGCGCGCTCCTGTCTATTTATCTTCTCATACAGGGATAGACAATCGATGGTGAGGGTAGTTCAATGCCTATTTCAAAGTTCGCTTCATGCTTTTTTTTTTAGAGAAACCACGGTTTGTATCAATTAATTTCTTATCATACTTGAGCCAGTCCCTTGCAGACGAATTGATTTGCATGGCATTTATTAACATGCTTCAAGGTAACATGATATTCCCACTTGACACTAACTCACAAACATTCCAATTCAAACATCAATTTTATTTAAACTCCAAAATGTTCCACCAAATCAACGTCATTCGTAACAATAATTGACACTAAGGTAAAAAGGTGTAATACGCCCCCCCTTAAGGAAAAACTGCTCTATCGCAGTAGCAAATGCATTACTCCTAAAGTTTTATATGTCAAGGTGTTGCTTATTTAGTAGGTCATGCTCTGCATGCAACTTTCTCTTTCCAGATTGCTTCTAAAAAGTGTACAAGATGTTTTTTTGTAATCCGTCCCAATGTTTACATTTCAAAACAACCCGGGCAATATGCCCCTCCCATAGAAAAAAGGTCCACAGCGTTGTAGAAATGTTTCCAAGGAGAATTCCAGCACTTGCTAAGCTTAAAGGGGTCCATTAGCAGTCGTCTTCCGGTAAAAGTTTTTTTGTAATAAGTACAATAGTAAAGGAAGGGCTTCATTTACGGCAAGGCTTGCTTATCGGACGCGTAATTTTACGCAAAAAACCTGATTTTCGATATTTTTAGAATTTCTATTGATTGTTTATATTTCTCAAAGAACATATATGCGCAACGTCATTTTTTCGCGAATAGTTAAGAAATGTAATCATATTTACGTGTATAAGAAGCTTCAATCCCGTGAAAATTCAGAGGGGCGTATTGCCCCGTTGGGGCGTATTACACCGAGTTACCCTACATACATGGCAGCTAACAACACATTGCCTGCAAACATCGACACGCAACGTCCATCAATCGGACTCGTATGGGTTCCGCGCGCGTTGCAGCACTAGAAAGCATTCTGAAACTGTCCCAACTGCCGGTACAACTTCGGTACGTAGTCATCGAACTGCGCTTGGAAAAAGTTCCCCGCCACCGGTATTCCCAGCTGGTACTTTTCGGAGAATTTCTGAATCGAAAATTTCCCGCGTCCTTGGGAGCTTCTGCAAAGGGACTTATATTAGTATTGACGGGATTTCAATATAAGGCTTAATCATGATGATAACGTAAGGTTGCAACTACGACACCATAACAAAAGGCTGAAATAACATAAGACTGAAATGTTGGATGGCTGAAAATGTGAAGGTTTAAATTTTCAAGTAAGTTAGGAATTTTCTGTCTTTTTTCATATATTTTTTATTTCAAATATTATATTCATTTCTTATTTCTAGTTGTTCTGTGTTAGGCAACACTACCATCCTAATTTGGTAAAACTAAATTAATCATTTACCAACATTTTGTTAACAACATATTACATTTCATTTGCCGTAGCAGTTCAGAACTTTTAAAGGTGAGTTGATTTCGTCTGCATATAAGAGAAAAAAAAACGCTTTCAATTTACTTCGCCCAACTTAACCTAAATATATAACGCATTGATCGTGGCAATAGAAGTTTCCGAAGATTTTGTCTAAAATTATTAATTATTTTATTTGACATTTGTTCCAATGATTCAACATTGGATACACTATGTAACTCATTGGTACTATACCAGGGAGGAAGCTTCAGAATCATTTTCAAAATTTTATTTTGGACCTGTGGTATTACAGCAGCTAGTCCGTATTAGTACAGCATACAACATGTCCGGCCTGTAAATTTAGACATGCTATATATTTGTTACATTTGGTTTGAATGCCCTCAATTTGATTTTTTTTATCTAGCATAAGCTCTTGATACCTAACTTCATCTGAAAAATTTATTGGAACCCCACTCATCGTGACAGCATGTCTACTTAAAGGTTTCATACAAAGAGCTTTTTTTGTGGGAATATCATAAGTTGAGTTTTGGAAGCATTAGGAGAAATCTTCCATTTTTGCAAGTGTGAAGAAAAAGTATCCAAACATTTTTGAAATCTACTACAGCTAACACGCAGGCCTCGTCTTTTGGCCTGGAGAGACAAAAATATAGTATATTATTGGTCCCAAAATGCTGCATTGAGGAACACTAGCTCTTACAGGAAGTCTTTTAGACCTGGAGTTCTGATAACTAACCTGAAGTGTACGATTTGACAGATAACTTTGGATTATTCTAACAATGTATGTAGGAAAATTAAAGTTTTTTTTTTTATTTTACAATCATTTTTTTTACTGTCGAAACCTTTTTCTATGTCTAGAAGTGCAAGACTAATAGAATAGCCTTCAGATTTGTTGGAACGAGTCAAATTTATTACACGTAAAAGTTGCTGAGTAGTCGAATGTCAATGTCGAAATTATGTGGACCATCATACTGTTCTAAATGACCTTTTAAAAAAGTATACTGATGAAGTAAAGCAACCTGATTGGACAATAGCTAGAAGCTTCAGCGGGATTGGTACAATCTTGACATTTTTCCATTTGTCAGGAAAACATACTAACTGAAAACGAATCTATGACAGAAGGTCGAAAGGACAGAAGGTCTAGAAGTTTCTTGGTGAGAATTGAAAATTTTCGCCAGGGGTTTTCCTATTTTTGAATTTTTTCTTGATTGAGAATGCTTTCAAAATTCTGAGTAACTTTAATACCGTAATCCGGGGTAACATTGATCAGTTTTTGAGATATTTCTTAAATTTTTCATTTGAAAATTCAAATCACGCATGTTTTATATTTTTAAAACAAGTACTGGCACCCACCGCTCGTGTCTATATACTGTGTTTTTGTTTTCAAAAGATTTAAGTATGTTTAAATAAATGATTTAGGTAAATTTTTGATTTAGCTGATATGGAGTAACATTGATCACCCCATGTAAACAATGTTCGGTAATATTGAAAATGTCGTTACTTACTTAAATCATCGCCCCTGAAGCCGAATATGAAAACCAAACTCTTACAAGTCATTTACTTTTTAAGTTATTGAAAAAATAAAAACACCTCGAACCATGGAATACGCCTAAAGGTAGGCAATTTCCTAAGGAAATTCCACATTCTTAACAGTAATTCGTCAATGTTGCCTAACTGCACATTCTTATGAATGTTTTGACAACGGAATCGTTTTTTTTTTCGATGTCATTTTTAGTAAGAATCACAATTTTTGCTCATATCGCTTGCACAACTTATGTGAGACATGAGTTTTCTGTAGTGTCATCCTTAAACATTGAAATTGTTGTTTCAAAAAGTTGTTAAATTTACGCATGAAGTAAATGCAATTTCCGAAAACATCTTAATTTTCATTAGCTCATGAATATAAAAAGGAGAAGTGCAATTCATGCTTTGGAAATATTTCATCAATAAATGATGATAGGAACTTTTTACGAGATGGGTCATTCCGATCAATGTTACCTCGCTGATCAATGATACCCCGGATTACGGTAACTGTGTTTTCAATTGGACTAGCGACTCATAAATTAAAATTGAGCTTTTTCGCCATTAGCTAGTAGCGTAACACGAGGTAACTTTGATAATGCGGGTAACTTTGATAGTGCGAGACCCACAAAATATATAACAAAATAACGAAGTTTCTGTCAATCAGTTAAGAAAAACGAATGCAAAAGTAATGAGTATTAGTATGACACTCATGTCAAAGCTATTTTTGTTGGAATACAGTGCATTTGAAGATTTATATGCATGTGTTAAAAAATCACAAGATTTTAGCATTTTTGCAACGCTTACAAACAATCTGTTCTACGATCACTATTTGATAAAGTCATAATGAATTCGTCACTTATCCATGACAGCCTTGTTATAGTAGAACATGAATTCGGTCTCAAATCTCTTAGCGGAAACCATTCTTACAAACTGGGACCATTTTTGTAATCTAAGTCAGAAATTTCCATATAGCGTTAAACGCCTAGAGGTATACAACGCCCTATAAATGTTGCGTAATTAGCGTTGGGCAAATTTATCTATAACATCGATGACATCATGATGGTTTCAATATTATATAAAAAAAGTTTTGATTAATAAACAACTTGTTGGCCGATGTTTCTTCGATCGTCAGCTCTTAACATCGGTTTTATTCCATGTTTTAGAATATAGCAAAAGATTTAATACCGCTAGTTGAGCTCAACAAGGCTATACAATAGCTCTTATGTATGTTTTAACGTACACTATAAGTGTAGATGTATTCATACTATACAAAACTAAGAAGTTTCAAAACGGTGTTAAGGTTTAGTTTTAACAACTTCCTGTAGTGTGGGCCTCTTGGGGTTTAACGGAGTTTTATCAAAGGTTTATTAAGGTTGTTAAAACTACCGTCAAACGGGGTGACTTGCAACGGCGGGGTGACTTGCAACACATTGTAATTTACAACTAAATTTCACTATAAAACACAATTTTCAATAGAAAATTCGTTTTAAATCGGTGCTTCAATACGTGTGACTCACAATTCAAGTAGGGGCCACGATTAAAACTGTTATTATAAATATGTTTATACAATAAACATAATTCTTTTAAATGTCTAGAAAATTGATACTTGATGGAGGTTCGAAATCGTGACCTGAAAACATGAGATAGATTTAATGTACAAAAGTAATACTCTACATGTTGTTTCTATAACTAATAAGTGATAATATGACGAACTTTATTTTACGAAATTGTAGCAACAACTTTTTAATATAAATAATTTTTATACACATGTACCTATGCGGGGTGACTTGCAACACTTTATTTCTAAGCAATTTAGAGTTTTATATAAGTTAAAAACTTTTGTGTTAGGTCTACTTTATAATAAAAAGAGTAATAATTCATCAACCAACTACAAACACTCGTTAAAAATATTGTTCGGTTAAGATATTGGACCTTGATGATTTAACGCCTCTTTTTCCCATACAAAAATAGCTCAATTATTTTCTTACAAAAATGTATTCTAAATGTTCTTGTACTGGTTCGAATGCTTTAAATACATGAATAACAATACTTAACAAGTGTGACTAATAAAAAATATCAACATTTTGTTGGAAAAAACTAAATTAGCAGTGAGTGTTGCAAGTCACCCCGCACAAGGACATTTAAAAAATTTCACCTTTTTGATGACTTTTGATATGACAAAATAATTCGATTTAATTTTCTATCATCTCATTCTGTAGGCGAGCCGGCCATTCAAAGTTCTACAAGGAATTTAGATTTTTAGATTACGTTTAGATTATGGTTTATGTTGATTGAAGTTGAAAAGTGTTGCAAGTCACCCCGTTTGACGGTACACACTTAGAAAATTTCACCGACTCCGGTAATTTTTTTACCGAAATATAAACCGCTGAGCGATCAGTAATGCTTTCGGTAAAGTTAAGAATCACCGAACAATCAGTAATTTAAACCAAAACGCAGCTGTCAAAATATTACAAACTGTTCGGTAATGGTTACCGAGCGAATTGTAAGATTATTACCGAACACATTGTTATTATCAGTAGGCAGTCTATATTCCTCCGGACGATTGAAAAAAAAATGAAATTCATTTTGATAGTCGATATACATTTATTTCGGTTCCGTTTCTTTGTCTATAAAATTATAGAAATGTATGGACATTTGGTATGTTCTTCCACAGCCACAATGTTCTAAAGCACAGCAGGATTATGGAATCGCTTCATTTTTCCGAACATCCTTATACGTGACATTGTAATTCGAAACGTGATTTTTCTCTTGCATCCTATAACGAAAACATTTTACATTTAAAATAAGCTGTTCAATGAAAATCCACAGGCCATACTTACGGATAAGTACCAGACAAAATGTGCTGCATTAGTTTTTTCAAAAACAGTATCTACGTTCAAAACACAGAATTAAAAAATAGCATCGAAGACAATCCAAAGCGTCGATTCGCACTTCAAAACAAATATGGCGACATGATTGCTGATCTCGAAAATGTTAAATTATCAAGTGTTCGGTAAACCATTGTAGCACTATGTACCGAAGTACGGTTAAATATTACAGTCTACGGGTAATCTATACTATGTACTGTTTTTTCGGTAAACGTAACTACGATGTCGGTAAGAAAAAGGTGAATATATTTTCTATCTCCTTATCTTTTCAAGTTTTTTCGGTAATTTTCGTTTGCAATACCGAAACTTCAGTAAATTATTTATTTACAGTTCGTTTTCAGTAATAATATTTACCGAACAACGAAAACAAATCTAAGTGTGTAATAAGTTCTAAAATGAGTTTTAACGATATGGTGGTAACAACAGCTTGTAGTATGTGAAGAAACTAAAAATGTTACTTGGGTACTGAATCGATTCACATTTGAACTGCCGAATCGATTCACCGATTTAATCGATTCCCTTGAATCAATGTTCTTGAATCGATTCGAATCGAAATCAAAATAAAATTTATGAAATTTAAAATGAGACAAGTAGCATTTGCAATCGATTTCAACATCCTTAAATTAAATCAGTTTAAAATTCAATAGAACAGATTACAACTTAAAAGTTAGTTCAAAATTCAATTTCGTTTCCAACATCTCGTTAATAAATATTCATTAAGGTGAAGATGAATCGAAGCCAAACCTCAAATTTTCAAGAGCACGGATCTGAAGAACCAAACATCCGTTTAAGCTGAAAATTTAATCGATTGGTCACTGGCTGGTGGTGACCAATCGATTAAGTTTTTAGCTCAAACGGGTGTTCGGTTCTCCAGATCCGTGCTTTTGAAAATTTGAGGTTTGGCTTCGATTCATCTTCACCTTAAGTTCAACAAAATAAATCGAATCAAAAAATCGAATGAAGAAAATCGATTCACCCGATTTCAGATGCCCTAAACGTCGATTCAAAAAATCGTTTAATCTAAATTGAAACATCGATTTTCGGAACATCGATTCAATATCGCCCAACGCTATCCGTAATTCATTCAATTATGTTCGATTTATACTCCATTATCAAAGTTACCCCAAAACAAAAAACCGACTTTCGATAATGTAAAAAATAATATATCTATTCGAAATGAATCTATAGACAATCTATTAAGTGCAATCGATAGCTAGGATGCCAGTACTTGTTTTAAAAATATAAATTGTAATTCTTTGAAACAGCATGCATAAATACTCAAGTTTTCTTAGAAATAACTATCAAAGTTACCCCGTGTTACGGTAGCAATTTATTTTCTTCTTTCAATGCCGGAATTGGCTGATTAGGTTTTTTTCAAAATTTTCGATAATTTACAAGAGGGCTTAGAGCCAGGGTTTATCTGAGAAATTTAATTTTCAAAATTTTTGTTTCTTAAATAATTGAGAAAAACGCTTTACAATATCTTTTGGCAGATCGTGCCATATAATTTTCATAGCGAGTGCAATTAAATTGCCATCTATTCACGTTTTTAAGGCGGATCAAGAGTTTATGATTATCGTCTATAATCGTAATAATCGAATTTTGCTTCACATTTAGATATTTCAATGTCCTTTGCAACAACAATGGAATTAGATAACGTTTCGAGAGCATTGTCAATATCAAGTTTTTTTTTGCGTCGATTCATGAGATATTTGATCAGAATCTCTTAGAATGGGGTACCGTTTCAAAGGAATGGAATAAGCTTGGAAAGCGTCTGACTTCAACGGAGGTTTATTAGCAAGTGAACAGTTATGAAAAATAGCAAACTCTTAGTTACTAGGGTCGGCGGCGTAGCCAGGGATATCTTGATTGTTAAGCTACTTAGATTACAGAATCAAGGTCAGCGTGAATAATCAGCAGTCTACCAGAGTCGGTTAAGACAAAATTAATCGAAGAAGGATCGCTCAAAAATGTTATTTTACTCTGTGTTATACTTTCAGACATCTGATATGTTCAGCCCCAGACAACTAAAATGTACGTATAACGAAGTCACCCTTTGATTTATCCAGTGATTATAATTTTTCACGTGTAAGATGCCGCCAAACGGGCTTATACGCACCTTAGTGGAGGCGATATACGTTCATATTTCATATAATGAAAAACAGCATACAATGCGAGTGAATTGCAAATTAATCTGTTACCTTATGTGAATTAATTCATGGCAACAAAGTTTATTTGACAGTGTAGTGCAGGTGTGATGTGATTTGAATAAATACACTATCCATCATAAATACGGACTCACTAAAATAAGCATTGCAACACTCAGTTGAATATTGAATCACTCCCAAAAAGTTTAGCATCACCTTAAAACATGTAAATTTACATTGCTATATTTCGAGATCCTTATGATTTGCAAAGAAGTGATCTTCAGCAAAGTTGTTCAGCATATCAAGGACATCCGGAGGGCAAACAGTTTGATTAGTCATTGAGTATGTAAAATTGAGCATTTTAAGCATGTTCTATCTTTTGATCCACAAGAGATAGTGTTGCGGATAGTAGCAACGTCTTAGGTAGCAACACACTATCAAGCAATATGATCGTAGGAACGATCTTAGTAATCTAAGTTGTTTATAATAAATCAATTTTCATTAGTTTTTCACACACCACCAAGAACAGACGTTTTAATATAACAAGAGGCTATGGGCCCAAGTTGAAGTTGTTGATGAATTTGTTTACCTTGGAACACATGTGACATGTGACAACGACGTTTCCCACGAAGTGAGAAGACGTGTTTACGGACTACGGACTAGGTCCCGCAGCTTGCAAACGAAAACAAAATTCGCCCTGTATAAAACATTGATTCTTCTGGTGGTTCTCTACGGGCACGAAACGTGGACGTTGAAAGAGGCAGATCGGAAAGCTTTCGGTGTTTTCGAGTGTAAAGTGCTGCGGACAGTACTCGGTGATAAACTCGAAAATGGGGCAGACGCATGAATCACGAGTTGTATCAAGTCTACAAAGATGCGAATAATATCAAGCGTGTAAAATGCGGCAGACTTCAGTAGGCTGGTCACTTAGTGCGAGTGTCGGAAGAAACAATTGCGGAAATAATATTCAGCATGGAACCAGGTAGAGGTCGGCGGCTTCGGGGAAGACCACGAATACGCTGGCTATACGCAATGGAAGAGGGCCTGACGACCCTAAACGTTCAGGGCAACTGGAGAAGTTTCGCCCAAGACCGACGAAGATGGAGCTCTACAAACACCCAGCATTGGCGTGTCGCTACGCTGTAGCCATCAAGGTATCAAGGTAGGTATGGGCCCACCAGAATTGAAGATAGATCGACTTGAAGTGGGAAAGCTCAACAAGCAAAACTACGGCAGCTGGAAGTTAACCGCTGAATTGCTCCTGATGAGGGAGAATCCGCAGGGCAATCGCCAGCGGAAGTTGATGCAACGGAAGCGAATGCCGGGAATGCTGCTGCAGTGGCTGCTTGAAAAGCTGGAGACCAAAGAGCGAGGGCGACCAGCTAGTTGAACAGAAGCAACACGTTTTGGGAGAACCTGCAACCATCACGAACGAATTACTTTTTCTACGAAGGTTGGACTGTTTTACAAGTTGTGCGAGATGCGACGGCGAGGATATCGAGCAGCATTTTTACGATATGGAGCGTTTGTTCGAAAAACTTCGAAAAAGGCTGAAACGAATCTCGGCCGTGAGTTGGAGGTGATTATCGTGCTACGGAGATTACCTAAGTCTTCCAGTACCCTCACAATTGCATTGGACTGTCGCAAGGAAGATGAAGTTACGAAAAAAGTGATCGATGGAGTTCTGAAGCGTGGGCGCGAAAGCCAACCCGATCAAGCTCTAAAGGTAGCAGACCTGATGCCCAACAAGAAAACGTGTACGGTTGTGTGCCACAACTGCAACAAAATGACCATAAGACAAGGGGCAGGTCAGCACAGCTGCGCATTCAGAGCGCCAACAAGAAGAAAAATTGCATCGTCAAGTTCAGCAACGCAACTCGTGAAGATTCAAGACCACAGCGATCAGCACAAGACAAGGTGACAACTCAAGATGCTGGGACGTTTGCGTTTGTCGTTACGAATTTGGTTCGAAAGTGAGTAGTGGACTCTTTGTAATCGTGGCATATTTGCGCAAACCGGAATTGCTTCGTGGAGGGAGATGGATCAGCGGAAGGCAGATGCTCTAAGCGAAGTGGTAGTAGCTGATGGCCGGAAATGCCCGGTTGATGGAGGAGGTGCAAGTTGCGATGCCGCGTTGGCAATGGCGTGGTGAAGTAAGCCTCAGTCAGGTACTGGAATTGGAAGCAAACCTGGTGTCCATCAGCTGATGTAAGTTTCAACAAGACTTGCTGCACCGTCAAGTAGTGGCTGAAGCCGTACTGAAGAACGGATTGTACGAGCTGAAATTGGAACGATCCCTTGTTGCAGCAGAATCGAAGAGCCACAATCCGAACTGTATTCACGAGTGGCATCGAAGGCTGGGGCATCGTGACCCTGAAGCCATTTTGGAGACAGAATGGGAAGAATTAGCAACCAGCATCAAGATTCATCTCGGTGGAATCAAGTCGGTTTGCGAGTGCTGTGTGGAAGGAATGATGTCACGAAAACCATTTCCCAAGAAAACCAAACAGAAATCGAAAGCGATCGTGGATCTCGTGCATAGCGACTTGTGCGGACCGATGAATATGAATACGAACACTCCAGTTGGTTGTAGGTATTTCCTAAACTTTATCGACGACCACAGCCGCTATTTGTTGATTTAGTTCCTGCGCAACAAATCGGAGGCTGTTGATTGTTCCGATCATTACGTTCGATTGATGAAGACGCAACATGAACGGGCATGGAGTGGAGGTGCTGTGCAAGAAGTTAGGCATTCTACAGCAGTTCAGACTGCAGGATGGTGTGGTAGAACGCCGGATGCGAAGATGAAAGTACAGCAGAATTTTCTTCAGAACGTTTTCAAGAGTCATGACGATGACACAGTACGAGAGCGTATTTGGTCACAAACCGGATCTGTCAGAGCTACAGTTTTTCGGTGCAAAATCCTACGTGCACATTTCAAAGGAGTGACGAACGAAGCTGAAGCCTAAAGCGAAGAAGATGACATTTTTTGGATACTCTCTGCAGCACAAGAGGTACCAGATGATCGACTTGGAATCAAACAAGGTCGTGATCAGCCGAAACGTGCGGTTGGACGTTTTGGAAAACGAGCAGAATGTCTTCAGCGCGGAGGAGATAGTTTCAAAAGATGCAGTAGAATACGAATTTCAAAATTGCGATACACTGAACAAAATCTCCCGCCTTTAATTGAATGATTTTTGCCTCATCTGAGCCCCATACTTATTTTCAGACACATTCAGGATGATTTTCATCTTTGTCAAAATCATCTGTTTACAAATCATTCTGGATGAAAATCAGCCGACCTTCGAATGACTCTTATCGTTCCAAAAGATGTTTCATATTGAATGACTTTCATACACAGATGTAAACAATCCGAACTGGGTTACTTTTTATATTTTCAAGAAATTTAAGTTTAGGTAAATAATATCCAAACAAATATGGTTTTGTATACTTAATCACATGCATTCATTCAAGCATCATGATTATTTTGCTTTTTATTCACTAATATGAAAAGTATTCCCATGCATACTGCAATTTCAGATTTTCAGGAACAAGTGTCTCCCCAAAGCGTGGTCCGAAGTAAAACTGTCGTGAACCATTATTAGGCACCACAATTATTGGGTAGATCACGTTGTTGTTGTGGGTATTCTTCAAAATGATGCTGGAAATAGAAATAAATCTTGATAATTATACACTTACTTGTGAAATACACGAAGAAATACTGAACATCACGATGCTGAAGCCATGTTTGTTCAATGTTTACAAAGATGATTTGACATTTACGATCATTATCTTTCCACATGGCAACTCAGACGATAATTGAATGATTTTTGTTTTGGAACATAGGATAACATAAAATCACTCAAAAGTTGTATGTTTTCCATTTGTGTCATCTTAATTCAATTATCTAGTTATTGTCATACAGATGTGTACTAAAAGTCATCGTAGAATTGGATGATTGTTGTTCATTACTTCGTAGATGATCATACTATTCTATTTTCATTCAAAATAGAGAATATGCATGTTTGCATCCGAATGAATTACAAATCATTCAATTTGGGACAGGAGCTTTCGTTCAGTGTACGCAAGATATGCCAATGCCACAGCAAACAGTTACACCAGTAAATTGTTTGTGAAAACGACATCAAAACGGTAATACAACTTTCATTTTTCTCTATGTAAATGACATGTTGGTGCAGTGCTGGAGCAAAGAGTAGTACCGTAAAACGGGGTAACTTTGATAGATTTTGGGAAGAAAATTTGAATATTTAAGCATTCTGTTTTGAATATTTTTTTTCTATATTTTTAAAACAAGTGCTGTATTTTAGCTATCGATTGCAGTTGAAAGATAGCTTAACTATTAATTTTGAACGGACTTATAATTTTTCATATTATCGAAAGTCTATTTTCGATTTCAGGGTAACTTTGATAATGGGTATGCAAACACCTGAAAATCGTCAACCAATCTTGATTGGAGGATGTTAATAGAGAGCGGTGATGAGATTCTGTTCATGAAATAACGGAATTTATAGAAAAATTCTCCTATGAAAATGTTTCAAAAATCAAACATGCATGACAAACACCATCATTAGTCTGTATGAATTGGTATACAATAATATTTGTTAAAATATGTCGATCGATATTTACGTTTAGACATTGAATTCAACATAAATCAAACGTTTTTATAATATAAACAAGTATATTCGAACAAAACCGAATGAATTACCTAGAGCAAATAGGGCATTGCATACCTCTAGGCGTTTAACATTATATGGAAGTTTTTGACTTTGATTACCAAAATGCCCCAGTTTGTACAAATGATTATGGCTAAGAGATTTGGGACCGGATTCCTGTTCTGGGCTGCGAGGAATAAGCAACGGAGCTTTAAAAATTTCATAAAAAAATGATCGTAGAACAGATTGTTTGTAAAGGTTTCAAAAATGTTAAAATCTCATCAATTTTTAATATTTGAATATAAAGCTTCGTATGCTATTGCTTCCAACAAAAATAGTTATGACATGAAGTGTCATACTAATATTTTTCACTTCTGCCTTCGTTTTGCTTAACTGATTAAAAGAAATTGTGTTATTTCGATTAGTACGTTGTGAGTCCCCTACTGTCAAAATTGCCCGCATTATCAAAGTTTACCCGTTTTAAGATACGCTGGAATATTGAAGAGCCTGGAAAAAGAGTTCAAGCTAACCGAACTAGGAGACGTTCATAGCTACCTTAGAATCGACATCGAGAAGTGGCTGAACGGTTCGAGATACATGAAGCGAGAGCAAGCAAAATTCCGATGGATCTCGTCTACAACCAACAAAAGGAGGGGGGAGAAAGGCTTCTGAGCAACGAGAAGTACTAATTGGAGGTTTATTGTATTTAGCCATGACTACCAGACCGGACATCGCTTACATCCATTCTAGGAAGCCGGGTGAGCAAACCTTCAGCTGCCGATTGGTCGGAGGCGAAGCGTGTCCTGCGATATTTGATTGGGACAAGTCATATTAGGGGCCTTCCTTAGCCGAGTGGTTAGAGTCCGCGGCTATAAAGCAAAGCCATGCTAAAGGTGTCTGGGTTCGATTTCCGGTCGATCCAGGATCTTTTCGTAATGGAAATTTCCTTGACTTCCCTGGGCATAGAGTATCATCGTACCAGCCACACGATATACGAATGCGAAAATGGCAACTTTGGCAGCGAAAGCTTAAGCTGAGAAGCAGGCTCTGTCCCAGTGAGGACGTGATGCCAGAAGAAGAAAAAGTCATTTGAAGCCATGCCTTGGAGGAGGAGAACAAATACTCGAAGGATTCTCGGATGCAGATTAGGCAGGAGAAGTATTGGATCGTAAGTCCACATCTGGATACTTGTTTCGATTGGATGGTGGATTGATTCTCTAGAGTGCGAAGAAGCAGAAGTGTGTAGCTCGTCGACCGAAACCGAATACATCTCAATGTCCATATGCTGCTAAGATTTGGAATGGCTGCTGAGGCTACTGAAAAGTTTTTAAAGATCAAAGAAGACAAACAAAGCTGTATCAAGCTTCTGCACCAGGATGACAATACCAAGCGCTCGAAGCATGTTGACACGCGAATATACATTGGATCAGACCTGAATCACTTGAATATTTTATGATTCTGTCCCTAATCACTTGCACTTTCAAATTCCGAAGGCTTTCGAAACAACATTCTGGATATTCTATCTTATCAAAATCATGAGAAGGGGCAATGGAAATTCGCAATTTCGCGGAAGCCGCGAAATCCGCGAAATTTGGCCTTCGATGCGAAACATGGAAAATCCCGCGAAATGCCACGAAATTAGATAAATTTGGTGTAAATTTCAGATTTTTGTTTATGAAAAAAGTATTTTCATTTTCTTTCTTTCTTCATTATTGAAATGTTCAGCCCTTGGCTGGTTCATCTCACGGTTATTTCATGTTTGAGTCGAGGTTCCATCCAAAACATTCTGATTGTTTAGTTTCAAGTTGGACTCTTTGTGGCTTACTACTTCTGTTTCAAATTTTGGATTGATAAAATGATAAAAAAAAAATTAAAGAGTATTTTCAATATACACACTTTTTTTCAGTATATTGTAATTTTTTACAGTACTTTCAACAGCTAAACCGTTCGGTAAAACTTTAAACCTTTTTATGTCGTTATATTTGAGAAATAAATGTTGACATTTATACAATGACAATGACAATGCTTCTCGACTACTGCTATTTTGATGGGTTTGTTTGATTTCAAATATTGGGCAACTTTGACCGAAAGTTCGGCTGTTGAAAGTATGGTGAAAATTTTAGGGTGTGTAAACATGCATTTTTATTTAAAATATTGCCAAATCTATGGGACCGCGAGGAAGCCGCGAAATTTTGGTTTTATCGCCTTGGTCACCCGCAAAATTTCAAGAATTTTGCCGCGAATTTCCATTGTCCCTAATCATGAGATTTAGGTACAGTCAACCATCCATAACTGGAAGTTCCATATCTCGATATCGAATTGAATAACCAGAGTTAAATTTGGGTTTCATGACTGTCTTGGACCGCAGTAACACTGATTATGTGTTTTATAATAAGATCATCATTTTAATTTCAAGCTCAAGATGCTCACGTTCACATGCTACCCAGCGGGAGGATAACACATCAAACTGTTTGTAGTCCGGATTTCTTTGACTGTCAGAACAACTTTGCCGAATACTCGAACTAGCTATTTCATCAGGATCACAATACAGAACAAGCTTAAAATTCTTAATTCAACGTGTTCACTATCGCCACCGCCACGAACAAAACTATTTGCTTTTCGGATTTCCTCGACCCTCTGAACAACTTTGCCAAAAACATTCTTTCATATCGAAATCATGAGATAGAACTAGTATAAAGTACTCATTTAAACATCAGTGCGCATCGTACCTTCGTGCTGTGCGTACACGAATTCTCTCTGCTCTTGGAAGTTTTTTAAAAACTACCTAAAGCAATAAAACAGTACTTTTCAGTGCTAAAATTAAAAACGGTACTTTTCAGTGCTACTAAAACAGTACTTTTCAGTACTATTTTTTTCTACTATTGATCCCTTTACGATCCTTGTTTGGACCAGTGCCTTCGATTTTTCGTTGGACCCGTTGGCGAAAGCTAGCGGTGGTAATCCTTCTTGGACACCGTCTTGGGAAAAAACCTCTCGAAGGTCACGTCTTTTTTCGTTTATTCATTAAACATGGTATCAACAACTAACAAAAGGAAGGGTGAATCTCTGAATTCACAACTTCCTTCCAAAAAAGTGGGATTTAAAATTATTACTAAACATGGCAAGAATGGAAGAAAGGACGTTTCTCCGGAATGCGAACTTTCTTCCAAGGGTGAAATGAATAATGTTGATAATTGTATCGAAATGAGCAATCAGTTCGATGCTCTAGACAAATTTTCCGAACACCAAATCGAAGCAGCCTCTAGTCCAGGCTCTTTGATTCAAGTGAGGAAGATAAGAGTGCCGCCTATCGTGGTCAGTTGTTCCGAATTTGGGGGATTTAGGCAGGCGATCTTGGACTCCATTAGGGGAATCAATGTTTCCTTCCAAATCGCAAAGAAAGGAGACTGTCGCGTTTTGCGGGAAACTCTTAAAGATCGCGAACTTCTTCTAAAACATCTTGAAGAGAAGAAGCACAAATTTTTTACTTATGACGACAAAACTGAACGTTTGCTCAAAGTTGTCTTGAAAGGTCTCTCAAGTGACTATAAGTCACCTAAAGAGATCAAAAATGGAATAAATGATTTACTTGGATTTTCTCCAGTCCAAGTAATCATTATGAAAAAGAGAACCCAATCTGGCATTGTTAGGAAATTACCTGTCTTCCGAATGTCCCTGCCTTTCTCAACAAGATTTTGAATCAAATTATCTATTTTCCGGATGTCCTTGACCTTCTGAACAACTTTGCTGAAGACTCGAACTTTCTATCCCTTGTGCATCACAAGATAGAACATGCATAAAATGCTTAATTTTACATGCTCACTAGCGCCACCTAGCGGCAAAATTACGAACCAATCAGAAGGCCGGCTCTAAAGGCACGTTCCCCTCCAATTGGGAGATTTGTGCCATCAAGACCGCTGTGCTACAAGACCGCTTCATTATAGATCATCAGCATCTCGAGATAGAGCATCATGAATGTTCATGTTTTGAAGTGTTCAGCTGTTCAGCCGTATTAATGACGACATAAATTTATGTAACTTCTGTTTAGCTGTGGCCTTTCGATTGTTCAGCCTTTTGTGATTTCAGCCTTTCGCAGGTAACCCGTATTAACACGTAATAACTTTATACAGTCATCTCTCCCTTACTCGATATTGAAGGGACCATCGAGTTAGGGAGGTATCGAGTTACAGAACACAAAAGCAGTGCAACTGCGTTTCAAGGGACCATCGAGTTAGCCATGAAAACCAACTTTTACTATGGTTCTCTAACTCGATATCGAGATACGAAATATCGAGTAAGGGAGAGTTAACTGTAGAACAAAAAAAGTCGTTACCGATTGGAAAGTCTCGTTTCGCCGCAGCTCATCCGCCCATTCTGCTGATACACCAGAAACACGTACCGATGCAGCCCGGTCTTCTTCGGTGGAGCTGCTCCAATGTACTCGGACAGCACTTCGCCACGCTCGAGATCCGTTCCCGGTATGTTAACTACCAGCCAGTGATGCCACTCACGGAACTTCGGCGTGGTCCGACTCGGAGCATCCGGATCCGTCATGCACAGCGTGTAGAAAGTCTTCGGCTCGACTGGCCACTGCACAACCGGACAGTCCTTGACCTGCTTGGGCATCAGAATGTTGCCCAGGTTCACCTTCTGCTCACCCGGGTAGGTCACCTGCAGGAGTGACTCCGGCGGAACCGGAATCACATCCGGAACGATTTTATGATTTTTGAAATCACGAACCAACTCCGACGCCATTCGGGTTGCGGCGGAACTGCACCGGAGCACCGAGTAGCACTGACTGAAGCGGGTTTCTGGTTCTTGCAGCAGTAGGCCGAATTCTATGGAGAGTATTTGGGCCACTTTTCCGGTTCCCATGCAACGATGGCGCCGAAAATCAATGTTACAAATCGAAGCGAACTAGATTGCATGGGTGGCGTGATTGGAAAATGAAAGTGAAATTGTTGTTTCTATAGGATTGGGATTTTTATTTATTCGTGCACCGTGTGATATTTATTGCCGAGTGGTGTCAGCACAAGTGGGTTGTACTTTACGGCACAATTCATTCTACCTACTTACAGTCACTCCAAAGTTATAGATCAGTGTTAGATTAAACACAAAATATGCCATCACATATATTTGAAATTATGCGAAAAACATCATACTTCCGTGAACTGTTAATTTCGCATGTGTAATAATTTATTATAGGGTAGGTGTACCAGTTATGGCCATAGTGGTTCCCTATTTCGCCATATGTGATAAATTGAATATCCCACATTTTGATTTTTTTTTGTGTGTTTTAGCAGTAAGATATAGGATATATCTTGATGTTAAAACATTTGATTTGAAAAGATTAAAAATGTTAAGGTTATCGAAATTTCATATATGGCCAAATAGGGAACCACTATGGCCATAACTGGTACACTTTCCCTAATTGATCAAAATGTGTAAAAATAATATATAATATAAAACTCCATGAGTCGATGTTTCATGTCTCGATATCGACTCATGGAACCATACTGAAAACAAAATTTCATGGTTGGGGATGGTACACAAAGTATGTCACGCTTGATTTCAACTTTTTCGACCCTCTCCCCCTCCTTGGTCAAACTTTTTGTATGTGTCCTCCGAAAATTTTGTAAGGCTTGTCACGCTTGCCTCGACCCCCCCCTCGTAGCGTGACGTAATTTGTACATGACCCCTTACTATGATGGTCCCCTCAAACAGCTTTCCACGACTCGATATTTCCATGAGTCGAAAATACCCTTCAGCTATTGACTCATGGAGGTTTGATTGTACCATGACCCCACAGTTATGGATCAAATAGTGTGGAGTCCAACCTATAAAATTCAATAAAACGACATGGAAAACGTAAAATTGTAATTTAAAAGCACGAATCGAATCGTTTCAAATTGGAACATCGGTTAGTAAACTGTTTTGAGTGTAATATTTACATAGGATTGCATAAAAATTAAAAAATGTATCGGTTCCTGAAAACCATATTATGGATCAATTTTCATATTATGGATCAAATTGTGACATATTACAGATCAGTGCGCAAAATCAAGAGATTTTCAACTCAATACATCTGTATTGCATGGTATGGCGAATGTTAACAATGTGTTATATATTACTGCCAAAAATAGCAGTGTTAGAGCTGGAAACAAGGGTAAAATGCCCTTTTTATTGTGTAGTAACTAAGACATGAACTGTTTGCGCTCCACACCAAGTTTTCCACCCATTTTTGTATGCTAAAATATTAAATTTACAAACCTTGATGTTTTATTAGTTTTATCCTTAGTGCTATTGTCTGAAAATGTCGAATTCAATGCATAAAATAGCAGAAAACTACATTCTTTGGAAGTGATCCATAACCGTGGTAAACAATCATTTCCTGGTCCATATTATGGATCACTAGTTAGAAGTGCTAATATTCGGTATTTAGAATAAAAATTCAAGTAAAATGTTTTCCAAAGATGAATTCATATTAAATCGAAGCGAACGAGCATAAAACATGTTATAACATTAGAATTTTACCACCTGTGGGAGCTTATGAATGCTGACGGCACTTCTCACAGGAAACGACCATATAATGATAGCTGTGTGCTACCAACTAAACATTTGTCAAATAAACCGTTATTTAGCGGTTGAATGTTGTGCTTAACATTACAAATGGTAGAAGACAAATAGTATAACATGGGGAAAATATGTTTTACGTCAACGTTAATGTTTTGAGCGAGTTATCCGATGTTGAACGCCAAAGTGATCCGTCACTGTGGGTGATCCGTAACTGTGTGGGCATGGTACAATATATCCAATAAACTGTAACTGGGAAAGAAAATGTCTTCCATATGCATACACCCGATTCTGTTTTTGCACGGGAGATGCGTACCGCGCAAAAAAAAGTTTTCAGCTCAAAATTTCAAAAACCGTGCAAAATAAGTAACACCATTTCTCGACGTTTCATGCAAAAATAAGGTTTTGGCGGAAAAAAAATGTGTGGAATTTTTTTTTGCACGGCCATGTAAAAAAAAATCCGTGCAAAAACAGAATCGGGTGTATAAGCGCATAGTTATGAATCAAAGATGAGGGATTCCGAAACAAAAGAAGATAAGTTGCCGTTATAGTGTTCTAAT
The DNA here is from genome assembly GCF_002204515.2 of Aedes aegypti. Taxonomy (NCBI): domain Eukaryota; kingdom Metazoa; phylum Arthropoda; class Insecta; order Diptera; family Culicidae; genus Aedes; species Aedes aegypti. The sequence continues at coordinate 215,431,803 of NC_035107.1, read as the reverse complement.
CCATAATATCACGGAGAAAAATCGCTTCAGTTTGAAACAACAAACCATTTTGTTGAATTTCAACCTAACAATTTGGTTGTTTTGAGGTTGAGTTTGGTTGTCTTTAACTTATGGTCTTATTTTGAAGTTACCTTGTTTTATAGGTTAGTTCAATCTTGCATTATTATGTCATTTTTACGTAGAGGTTAGTTTATTTCAATCAAAATCGGCTTAGAATTGAACTACAGACTAGTTCGTTCATACTAAAAATTAGGTTGTTTTTTTATTGTCAGGTTTTTGATGATACGTTTGCAGTATCCCAGTCAAATTGTTGTGTCCGTAGGACATTTTCTTTAAATTCAAGTAATTAGTCAAATTATTACCTCTGCAGATTTAAAGGTTAGTATAAAATATTATACAATAGATGTAGTGCTCAACTCATGATTGCGTTCATTTCAGATTACTCTAATGAAAAACCAGCCGGCAATAATTGGCCGGTGCTCTACAGGTAAAATTAACATTCAACAGCAAAATTTCCATTCATTGCGTTATCGTAAAATTATATATTCATATTTTTATGCAATTATTTTTAATAAAATAAACTGTGAATTCCTTAGTTTTTTTTTTCAAAAATAGAAACAAAACAAAACAGAATTTACTAATCGCATGTTAATTTCAAACAAAAATTAGTTAAATTCTATCTAAATATTAGTAATGTCAAACTACTTTTTCTGGTTTGAAATAAAGCAAAAATCTAGGTTGTTTTTACGTCAACAAAATGGAACAACACAAATAAAGTTTGTTCCAAACAAATATTAGTTGAATTTAAATGTAAGCATCTACATGTAAATTTAGTTTGTTTTAACCAAGAGACTTTGTTGATTCAAACTAGAATCATGTTTGTGCAAAAATCAACCTCAAATTTTGGTTCAAATAAATCGAGTTTTGGTTGTTTTTTTTTTCAATTATTTTTGTCCGTGATGAGGCGATTTGATCCTTACCTACTGATTCACATCTGTGGGGCGGACTACGTTTGAAACTTCAGACTTATGTGTAAAAAACCGTGAATTTGGAAGTGTATTTCCAAAAACAATTCTGTCCGGGAAGTAAGTTTGTTTTGTACAGTGTCGCTATTTTTATATCAAATTCAGCTCTGGAAATGACCCTTAGTTGATCCATAACTCAGGGGTGACTGTAGTGTTTGTGAATATGCAGTATTGTGCCGGGCGCCAAAGGGATTTCCAAGATGGGTCGACATGCACTGTCGTCACCTTTGTCATTTTGTTTTCGTCATGGGCGTATGCAGCAGTGGAAATCAGACGCTGAACTGAGCCAGGAAGAAATTTCCTGCAACCGGCCTACCGAGGTGATACCTTTCGGCGAATTCAGTCGAGTTGAAATTTCCTCGATTTAGATTGCTGCGAAAGAAGAAAAAATGAAATATTAAAATTTATGACATATTTCAAATGAAGCTTAAAGTTGAGATAGAAGGTAAAATACTTAACTGAAAACATGTAATTTGGTTTATTTTTAGATTGAAAAAATAAATATGCTAACTTAGGAAGGATTGATATATGTACAGTTATGTTCAGAAAAATAGTAGTGAGATCCGATTTTCATACAGAATACATAACATATATGTTTCGATTATTGGCAATTTTCAGTGATGATAACACACACTAGAATACGATTTTACATGACGTTTCGGCCTACTGATATTCGACCATCATCAGATCTTTATGTAAATCGATCGATCACCACCAAACGGAAAAAAAGTTGTCATATTCATAAACAAAAAGTCATGAATTCATAAAATTTTATGTTTTATGATATCATGACTGAAGGTCATGAAATCGTGACTATTATGCTCCGGGCGTTACATAAATTTAAATATCAATTTCTTCACCTTAGTCAGCGCGTCTCATGGCGATCGGGGATGTTTTCTAGTGAAATTATAGAAAAACAGTTTTGGTTTTGATAAAATTTAAATTGAAGACCATGCTCTTCGGAACCTTGCCATCATATCGATGACATTCTTGACAAAATTTCCGTGAGTTCCCACATTGTTTCACGACACACTTAATCTGCTGGAGTTCCAAAATGCAGAGAATTTGTTTATATAGAGAAGGGCGAATTTTGAAACCAAAGGTTCCAATTGAACCGTCAAACGTGGTTCCTATCGTGCAAATTCAATGATACTCAAAAAGATGTTAAGCAAAAGAGACGATGGTTGTGTGTTAGACAGGGTGGATGTGCGACTGACAGGATGACACGCGCACTAAAATATTGTTTGAATGACCTTAGTTATTGATAGCCATTGCAAATGTTGTTTATAAACAATGTCAAAATCCTCTTCCCGTTTCTCTACACGGAGAAAACGGAAAACCCATATTTGCGTATTATTTAACTTATTTTTGAGTTATTGTTCTCTCCCTATTTCATTCACTCCTTCCATTGTTGTCAGAGAGCGAAGAGCAAAAAGCCCTAAATTTGAGTAAGTGGCATAGTGCTGGAAGTTGAGTAGTTTGATCTGCCGATTGAGTGAATAAACTTAGCCGGTGTGAATGTTTTTGCTTGGCTGCAAATGGAAACAACTTCTACCCCATCAACTCAAAATTAGGTTAACGAATGAACTCACTTTTTAGTACTTAATTTTCTCCGTGTAGTAGGGGTTCCTGGGGTAATATGCACCACTTAAGAAAAATGTGCTGAAATGAATACTAAACAACTTGTATGTAGCGTTTTAAAACACGAATCTAGTTGGTTTGGGTTCACCCTACATGGTGTTGAGCGAATATTCATCACAATTACATTAAAGTGTTGGAAAATTTCATTTTTTTTCGAATAAGGTACCGTGGGGTAAGTGGATACAGAAAAATCAATAGTCAATTTCATTGTTATGTACAGCTAACATTAATGATGTAATTCAAATTTTTTTCTGTGCATGACAAATGAGGGACTATTATACTTCAAATCGTCAATTATTTTGATTTTTATGATTGTTATCTATTGAGCATGAAGGACTTGAAAATTTGCGCCAAATGATCCACTTGCCCTACCATGGTGGGGTAAGTGGATCACATATAAAAAAAATCTATTCTCAAAACAAATGTGATGTAATCATGTATAGTAAGAATGCTATTACTGTCATTCTTGTTATATGTGCTATGTTATATATTTTGATAGCTTTAAAATTGAAAAAAAAATCTATATTTTATCAAAATATTATGAAAAATATTTGTACATTAGTTTACACTCATTCGAACAAAAACAAATACTGTAACAAGAATATTTAGGAGAAAATTCATCCATTTTATACACCAGAGTTAAACAAAAGAATTGAGGATTATTCCTAGCGATGTTTTCGAAAGACACTCGTAGTTTAAAAATATTAATTACATTTTCTTTTGTTTAACATATTGAAATCTTTTTATTATATTTTTGTAAATATTCATATCATCTGTCTAAAACAATCGATATGGTCAAAAAAACGTACGATAATATGCATTTAGGTGGAGAATTTGTATATTATGCTCTTTTGCATTTCAGCTTAGAAAAACTTAGAAAAATTTTGTTTGAATTTTTCAATTTTCAATTTTTTGTACTAGAAAGACTATACAACACTTTTAGGTGGATTAATTGAAATTTTCTCAGGTCAATTTGGCAAATTCAAGCTAGGAATGAAAAATATAAAAGAAAAACAACACTTGATGACACTAAAGCTTATTCAAATCCGCGTAAGTAATCTGCCAATATTTGATAACAATAGTTGATCCACTTACCCCATCCCATTAAAAAGTGCGGATAAGTGTACCATGATCAATATATCTGTATTTATTTACAAAAAATATTTTTTTTCATTGTGATTCATACAATTAGAACTGAAATCTTCACCATGTGTTGAAAAAACTAATAGTATTCGATTTTAGGCAGAGATACAATGGATTTTTTATCGACAGAAACAACTTAAAAATGAATTGATTTTTGCATTCATCAAGTTTGCTTGTGTTAGTGCACCTGTAGTATCAGTTTTGCAGTAGTATCAGTGTGTACGTGAGAATATAACCTAAAATGAAGCAAAGGTGTGAAAACATTCGGAATATTAAAGTATTTATTCTTATTACGAACGAATGATCCACTTACCCCACTGCTACACTTCCCCCACGGTACCTTACTGCTTTTGTGTGAATTAAGATTGATGCTGGGCATGATGCACCGCTTTTTGGGGCAGAGCGCACCACAACATTGAGACAAGATGCACCATCGTGTTTTAAACGTAATTTTATTTATCGTAAAAATACGAGTTTTTGATGATTTTCGTCTTCAAGATGATACAATTGTGCATAAATAAGTTAGTAAAAACTTCAAATGGCTCAACATTTATGATTGTAGTTTATTTTGGAATGGATCGTTCTGCCCCGGAAATGTTACGAAAAATAGAAATCGTTGTATTATTTCGCCAAATCATGCCATCAACATCTTACCCAGTCTCTAATCATCTGTTTTATGATGAAAGGATGTAAAAATTCTCAATTCATCGCTTTATTTAAAAACACGAAAAAGCATGTTACTGCAACTACTTTAGCATTGTTTTCCCGCTCAAATAACAGCTATATTATATTTAAACTTAAATTTAAAAATGGGGTCCTTGGCACTTTTGATCATGTTTGACGTTCACTTAGTCGACAAAAACACCACAGGGGTTTTAGCTTTAACACTGGGGTTGTTCCTATCTGACATTTTGGAAGGGACACGGAAAACAAAATACACCCAAAATTTGAGTTTAAGTCAAGGGGTGTGACAAAATCTAAAATAAGCATAAAAAATGTCTTCTGGACTTAAACTACCAAAAAACATTAAAAATTGAGTAAAAATATGTGCTTGACCTAAACTTAAGCGTTCTGCACTAAAATTAAGACAGGGACGCTATTAGCATCATTATAATGAATGGGTAGTTCTAAACAATTCAAAAAGTTGTTCTTTTTTTATTGAATCAACAAAAAAATTCTTTAATCAGACCAAATGAGTATATGTTATTGAAAAATTGTCAACCTATTTACCGTTTTGATTCATATTACGGACACTTAAGGCCTCAGTGGAGTATAACCCAGCTTGGACCATACAAAATAAATCATTCTGTATGATTTTTTAGCGTTATCGAGCGTCGGAAGCCCTTAACTTTCAGATGGTGGGTAAAGAATACGCGTCCGCAACTTGAATAATTTTAAATAATTCAAAACGTGTGGCCTTTTCATGATTCTTATTCCGGACGCTCCCTCACTTTTGCCTCATATTCCGGACGTTTTGATTCGAATTACGGACAGCTCATGACAATCATTAATGGAACAGTCAAATCATCAATTGAAATCGTTCAACCACTTAAGAGACGTCTAAGGTAGTTGGGCATTATAAATTTGCAATGATATATATGGAAAAAAAACCTAATAAAACGAGCCTCGAAAATGAGAACTTTTAGACGGCGAAAATTGAAACATTTCGTGTGAAATGTTTCCCATACAAACGAGAGTGTCCGGAATTTGAAGCTGTCCGTAATATGAATCAAAACGGTATTTCGGTAACAAATAATAATACAGTTGGTGAAATAATTAATTTGAACTGGTTTTGAAACACTCGAGCTTTCGAATTATATAGGAATTTTAGAATTGAGAATTCCATCCTTCCTGTCTCTTCAGAACATTAATATCTACCCCAAAATCTGCCAGTAGATACGATCGCAGAAACCAGTGTCCTTTTTAATCTGCTGGTGACAGTAGCTTCAGAGTTTCTCGATTAGATTTCTCCGGTAAGAGACCAGCCATGGCCACTTCCGCTGCTGACTGTCGATCAATTGGAGCATCAGAATCGGAATAGCCCATTGTTTCGAATAGTGATGCTATATGGACGATGGTATGAAAAAAATTGACAACTGCTAAGTGTAACCTACTATGATCAGAATTTTTCCAACATGGCTTCGGACGGCCATGTGCAGATACCGTTTTGATTCATATTACGGACAGCTTCAAGTTCCGGACACTCTCGTTTGTATGAGAAACATTTCACACGAAATGTTTCAATTTTCGCCGTCCAAAAGTTCTCATTTTCGATGCTCGTTTTATTAGGTTTTTTCCATGAAAATCATTGCAAATTTATAATGCCCAACTACCTTAGACGTCTCTTAAGTGGTTGAACGATTTCAATTGATGATTTGACTGTTCCATTAATGATTATCATGAGCTGTCCGTAATTCGAATCAAAGCGTCCGGAATATGAGGCAAAAGTGAGGGAGCGTCCGGAATAAAAATCATGAAAAGGCCACACGTTTTGATTTATTTAAAATTATTCAAGTTGCGGACGCGTATTCTTTACCCACCATCCGAAAGTTAAGTGCTTCCGACGCTCGATAACGTTAAAAAATCATACAGAATGATTAATTTTGTATGGTCCAAGCTGGGTTATACTTCACTGAGGCCTTAAGTGTCCGTAATATGAATCAAAACGGTAGATGAAAAATAGTTTTAAAATAATTCCTCAGGTAATCTTGCATGAAATTGTATAAAATGTTGTACGCAACAATATTTTATTTGACATTTGTTCCAATGTTTCAACATTGGATATTCTATGTAACTCATTGGGAGGAAGCTTCAGAATCATTTTCAAAATTTTATTTTGAATTCTCTGCAGAGCTTTCTTCCTGGTATTACAACAGCTAGTCCATATTGGTACAGCATACAACATGGCTGGTCTGAAAATTTGTTTGAATATCAAAAGCTTGTTCTTAAGACAAAGTTCTAATTTTCTATCAATAAGGGGATAGAGACATTTTACACATTTGTTACATTTGGCTTGAATGCCCTCAATGTGATTATTGAAAGTTAAATTCTTATCTAGCATGAGCCCTAGATACTTAACTTCATCTGACCAATTTATTGAAACCCCTCTGATCGTGACAACATGTCTACTTGAAGGTTTCAAATAAAGAGCTTTTGGTTTATGTGGGAATATTATTAGTTGAGTTTTGGAAGCATTAGGAGAAATCTTCCATTTTTGCAAGTATGAAGAAAAAATATTCAAACTTTCTTGCAATCGACTACAGATGACACGCAGGCTTCATCCTTTGGCGGAGAGGCCTGTGTCATCCGCAAACAAAGATTTTTGACATCCCTGAGGTAACTCAGGTAAGTCAGATGTGAACATATTGTATAATATTGGTCCCAAAATGCTGCCTTGAGGAACACCAGCTCTTACAGGAAGTCTTTCAGACATTCTGTTCAAAATGACCTTTTCAAAAAGTTTACTGATGGAGGAAAGCAAACTGATTGGACGATAGCTAGAAGCTTCTGCAGGATTTTTGTCTGGTTTTAAAATTGGAACAACCTTAGCATTTTTCCATTTGTCAGGAAAATATGCTAACTGAAAACATTTGTTGAATATATCAACTAAAAATGATAATCTACTTTCTGGAAGTTTCTTGATGAGGATGTAGAAAATTCCATCATCGCCAGGAGCTTTAATAATAGTTTTAATAATAGTTCTCACTTCTTCCAAATCAGTCTCACAGGCATTTTCGAAAACGTTCTCTTGATTGAGAATATTTTCGAAGTCCTGAGTAACTTGATTTTCAATTGGACTAGTAAGTTCTAAATTAAAATTGTGCGCACTTTCAAACTACATAGCAAGTTTTTGAGCTTTTTCGCAATTACACAGCGGAACACGTTTTTGTCTCAAGCTTCAAAATACCGCTATTTACTTAATTAAGGGTTGCTGAATCCATTGCCGATTTCAAAAATACCATAGCACGTCTAGTTTTTATGATATTGGCTGTTGAATATGCAAAATTTGACGATATCAGCCAAGTTGCATGCAAGTATGCCAGCTTGTAAGGTAATATATTTGCTTAATTTGCTGCTGAATTCAAACTCTATGTGTATAACAATACTTACCAACAAAGTTCATAATACTTTCGATACTCAAAAGTTATTTTTTTTTTGTGTTTCAGAAGAGTATTGTATTTTGCCATATGAAAGAAACGAAGAGAGATTTCTTACGCGCCATACAATTTATTTTTAATTTTTGTTTCTTAATTGAGCAAAACGTTTCTTGATTTCTTTCTGCACATCCTGCCATATAATTTTCATAGCATGATCGCGAATGCGTTGAAATTGCCTTCTCCTCCCGTTTTTAAGACGGATCAAGAGTTTAAGATCATCGTCTATAATCACGGATGCAAATTCAACTTCACATTTTGGAATTGCAATGCCCCTGGCTTCAACAATGGAATTTGTTAAAGTTTCAAGAGCATTGTCAATATCAAGCTTTGTTTGTAAAGGAATATTAACATTAAGATTAGAGTCAATAAATGTTTCATATATATATATATATATATATATATATATATATATATATATATATATATATATATATATATATATATATATATATATATATATATATATATATATATATATATATAAGTTAAGATCGAACCCTTACCGATCCTCAACAATCATCCATACACCAATCGCTTTATTGGTGTATCATCATTTTCATCATTCCCCGGCAACAACAACAAAAACGACGACGTCCACCACACCGACGACGATAGCCCAGCTAGTAGAACGGAAACAGTAGTCTAGCATCAGCATTTCATCACCTGACAACATAGGTAACATTTACGTGGACAACCACCGAACGAGACCACTAAACGAAGCCACAGCCCTTTGGACCCGCGGCATCAGCAGTTCTTCCACAGCAACAGCATAAGCATTGCAGTAGGTAGTGAGGTTTGATCGTAATTAATAATTGAATAAAGGTTCAGTTCGTTTTAGGCAGTAGATCGAATAAGTTCTTTTTTTAAAACTTAGTCTGGGTGACACCCTTCTTCACTGGCGCAGTCGGCAGTTCTAGCGTGGAGTAGTTAAAGTGTAGTGAAAAGTGTTCTTATCCGAAATCATCGGCGGCTTACCGAAGAGCAAAGGAGGAAACACCTAAACTACAGATTCTAGTGCACCGGCGGTTCACCGAGACACCAAAATCATCTTTAACGAAGCTTCACACCTGCTAGAAGACATCGAACCATCCGAGGGAATATCGGACAATCGAACCATCCGAGGGAATATCGGACAATTTAACCATCCGAGGGAACATCGGATAAAACCGTAAGTAGAATTAAGCTTTTTTATGTAAGTGATTATCAGAGTGATTTAAGTGAATGATCAAAATAACAAAATATAAGAAAAAATATCTATTACAGTGACAGAAAAATAATTAATTTAGCTTTTTTCATATCCAAATTGAAAACAAAAATCCTAGAAAACATAAATTCTCTTCACCTGTATTTTTTTTACCATTTTTTGAAAGGATTTTTTTTTAATCAATTTTGACTTCAAGTGTGGAAAATGGCAAAGTTTGACGAGAACCGCGACTTGATCACTATCCAAGTCGGAGAGTTAGAGACCCAGATCAGAGAATTAATAGGCATAATGCAACAACGCGACTCTAGAATAGCAGAGTTGGAAGCGTTCGCTACGCACCAACAATCAATTGCAAAAGAAGCCGCTGTTGTGCAGCAACAAAATTCAGTAGAAGGCGCCTTGCGAGCCCTTCAGACCCCACAAATTATTAGAATGTTGCCACCATTTGATGGTAACCCAATTAAATTACATTCATTCATAAGATCTATTGATGATCTTATGCCTGAAATTTCAAAGGTCAAGAACACTCCAGCTTACACTGTATGGCTTCTTGCCATCAGATCCAAAATTATAGGAGACGCTGACAATGTTCTAGAATTTTATGGCACTAGCACAGACTGGGACGAAATTAAAAACAGTCTGATTACACACTACAGCGACAAAAGAGATGAAGTATCTCTCACAAAGGACCTGTTTAAAATTACACAAGCGGATAAGGAGATTGAAGATTTCTATAAGGAAATAACTTTTATGTTGTCTCTTATGGTAAATCAATTAAATTTAAACGAACACAACAGTGACGTAAGAGCCGCGAAAAATCTATTCTACCAGGAAATAGGCCTGAAAGTGTTTCTTGCAGGGCTCAATGAACCGGTAGGCACTGTCATCCGTGCTCAATGTCCCACATCGTTGAAAGACGCTTTAAGACGATGTATTGAAGAAAGAAACTTTTATTATCACAAACAAAAATCTTATACCCCACCTGTCCCTACTAGGAACAAATTTCAAAACAAATTTTCAAACCCATTTTCAAGATTTCAGCAAACTCCGGTAACACAAAATTCGTTTCCAAGTTACCCAATCCAAACTAATCCATTCCAACGCGTCGCACCAATCCAACGTCCGCAACAACTACAGCACACCCCTCAACAGTTCTCTCCATTCCAACCTCAAGTACCATTTCAACGTACATTTTCTCCCAGTCAACCAAATCATTCTCAAAGACCACAACAACCTGGCCCATCCAATCCATTCAACCGAAATCCTAACCAATTTAGTAAACCTCCTTCCGGAACCTATCGTCCTCCAAAACCCACTCCAATGGAAATCGACCAGTCATTGAGAAGTTTAAAAGTAAATTATATGAATAGACCAAATTTTCATGAAGTAAATTGGACAGAACCAATCGATTACTACGGTCAATATAGTGAGCCATCTAACTGTTACCAATATGATGCAACTAATTATGAACAAGTTAATATCAATAATAGTTCCGAAGAACAACCCGTTACTGAACCAGAGGGTGATACCTTAAATTTTCAGATGGAATTGCCCGAAACACCAGAAACATGAACAGTAATAATTTTCTACCCTATATAAAAATGAAAACTAAATTTGGCGAACTAAAGTTTTTAGTTGACACTGGTGCCAACAAGAACTACGTGGATCCTGACAAAATTAGCACATGTTTTCTGAAAAACTGTACACCTACAGGAGTCAAAAATATCAATGGGAAACACAACATTAACAAATGTGTTGAAATCGAAATGTTTAACCAACCACTAACCGTTTACGCTTTGAAATTCCATCCATACTTCGACGGACTGATTGGATACGAATCACTCAGAAATCTAAAAGCAGAAATTTTAACCTCATCTAATACTCTCAAACTTCCTACTACATCAGTTAACATGCTTCGAAAATACCCCGATTCATTTAGTCGCAATCTAAATGCATATGAAGAAATTCCATTACCTCTAAAAACGAATGTACCGAATGGCGACTTTTTCGTCGAACATCCACTTCCTCTAACAGACGAAGTAATGATTCTACCAGGACTCTACACAGCAAAAGACAACAAAGCTACAGTTCTTTTGAAAAATTGCTGTGAAGTTCCAGTGAAAATCAGCCCTAATCGACTCATTTTCTCCGAATTGAATAATTTTGAAGTAGTGCAAAAAGTTGAAAATTATGAACCTGGATACGTATTTGATAACACATCAATAGATCCTAGATTGAAAAATCAGCTTCGAATCGACCATTTAAACATAGAAGAGAAGCGAAAATTGATCAATTTGATTTCGAAATTTCCAAGAGTTTTCTATTTGGAAGGTGACAATCTAAGCTTTACGAACGTCATTATACATAGAATAGAAACCAAAGACGATCTACCCGTTCATGCAAAAAGCTACAGGTACCCCTATTGTCATAAAGAGGAGGTACAAAAACAAGTTTCTAAGATGCTGTCTCAAGGCATCATACGTCCCAGCACGTCTCCTTGGTGCTCTCCAATTTGGATCGTACCAAAGAAATTAGATGCATCTGGACAACAGAAGTGGAGATTAGTAGTCGACTATAGAAAACTTAATGAAAAGACTATAGATGACAAATACCCACTACCCAACATAACCGAAATATTAGACAAACTAGGAAAATGCCAATATTTCACAACATTGGACCTAGCATCTGGCTTTCACCAGATCGAAGTTCACCCAGATGAAAACAGCCTTTTCCGTAGAACATGGATTATACGAATACTTAAGAATGCCATTTGGACTGAAAAATGCTCCAGCAACTTTTCAGCGTGTCATGGATCACGTACTCCGTGACCTAATTGGAAAATGTTGTCTTGTTTATATGGATGACATTATAATTTTTTCTGTTTCTCTTCAGGAACATATCGAAAATTTGACAAAAATATTTATGGCATTGGAAAAAGTAAACCTCAAAATACAGCTAGATAAAAGTGAATTCCTTAAGAAAGAAGTGGCATTTCTAGGCCATATTGTGACAGATAATGGCGTTAAACCAAATCCAAGCAAAATCGAAGCAATTCAAAATTGGCCTATCCCCAAAAACCAGAAAGAACTAAGAGGCTTTCTAGGAATTTTAGGATATTATCGTAGATTCGTTCGCGATTTCGCCAGAATAACAAAACCTCTCACTGCTCAACTGAGGAAAGGCGAACACGTAGAGCACACAGATATTTTTTTAAAAAAATTCGTTGCATGCAAAAAACTTTTAACTCAAAGCGATATCCTTCAATATCCAGATTTCGAAAAACCATTCGTGTTAACCACAGATGCTAGTAATTTTGCTCTAGGTGCCGTTCTATCCCAAGGTGCTATTGGACAAGACAGACCCGTAGCATATGCGTCTAGAACATTGACGAAAACCGAAGAAAGATATTCAGCAATAGAAAAAGAATTATTAGCGATCGTATGGGCAACTCAATACTTTAGACCCTACCTTTTTGGTAGAAAATTTACATTATACACGGATCACCAACCTTTAACATACGCACTAAACCTCAAAACACCCAATACAAAACTAGTTAAATGGCGTCTACAGTTATTAGAATATGATTTTGAAATAAAACACCGACCCGGTAAGCAAAACGTTGTCGCTGATGCTCTATCGAGGATAACACATGATATCAACGTGAACGAAGATGATTCCGACTCAGACGACTGTTCAGTGCATTCCGCTGATACAGATGACTCTGAATTCATCAAATGTACAGAAAAACCAATAAATTTTTTTCACAACCAAATTATTTTAAAAATTGACCCTAACGAATCTGAGACATACGAAGAAATTTTCCCTCGTGTGTACCGAAGAACTATTACGAAAATAACATTTGGTGTACCACTTTTAATTCGAATTTTGAAAGAATACATGGATCCCAGACGATCAAACTGCATTATGTGTCCTGAAAACGTGATACAATCCTTACAAATTGTATACAAAAACTATTTTAGTAGATGCAAAACTTTCAAACTCTGCATATCACAAAAAATTCTCATTGATCTACCAAACTTAGAAGATCAAAACTCAATTATCGAGGATACCCACGAAACAGCTGTTACCTATGTGATAGGTCACAATCGTGCATTTGCTTATTTTGTATTTTTCTTTTTTCGTTTTGTTATATTTTTTCCCTTTTTTTGTAAATAATTATGATTTAACTCTAGTTTAAATATAAATAACCTAATTTGTAAATAATATTCCTATAATCCTTATCCTAAGATACCAGTTACCCTTAATATTAAAAAAATGAATTATATAAAAAATGAATTTGTAAATAGAAACAATTTAAATTTGAATTTCATACCCATCCTACTATACCCCTGGTATCCCACCATCAAAATCCTTCCCAAACCATATATGCACTGATGCATGGCGCCCGGTACCAACTGTGCGAAAACAAATCCCTCCCGGGAAATGTTCTAAGATTTGGTTTTGCTGCATCATCAAGTCCTATAAAAAGGATATGCAGGCCCAGGAAAGGATCTTTTTCGGTACAAAGTTAAAAGTTAATCGCGAGTGGAAGACACCTGTACCCCACCGCAGATCAAATAGGAAGTGATAAGTGCCAAGTGTCCCACTAGAAACTCAAGGGAACCTGAGAGGACCGAACAGGACGGGTCTCGAAGACATTCCGGAGACGCAAAGCCTCGCTGGCATCTCGACATTCATCGACCGCCGGCAAGGAAGCCAAGTCACTAGCCATTTATTGGACCGAAACTCCCATCAGCAACGACAAATCGCAGGTGAAGTTGTAGTGCATTCCTTTCATACCTTCTTAAATCCTTACCCTTTAAAATAAATCATGTGTAAATTAGAATTTTATTAGTGGTTCAGCATTATGATTTGAGACGCATTCCCCTTTTTCTCTCTCTTTCGTGGTGGTTAAATTTAAGTCGCGAAGCAAGTGTGGGTTGTGAGTCTGCCCCTAAACGATTCTCCCGGATAGACCCTGAGCGGGCTAAAGTGTAAATAGTTCTCAAAGATTTGCTTGATTAATTAGTTTTTTTTTTTAATTTTAAATTGAAGTTTTTTGAAGTTTTTTCTTAGTGTTAATTTCTTTAGTTTTCTAGTGTAGTTCCTTTTTTCTTATTATTTTTCTTGAATTAAATGAATTAGAACAATTAGTATCACAGAGGTATTCGTAAAAATCTGGAGGAGATAAAAAGGAGATTCTTTTTTCCTAATATGAAAAGGAAAGTTAGGAAGTACATCATCCTGTGTGATACTTGTAATAAAGCAAAATACGAGAGAAAACCTTACAAAATTAAATTTGGTGAAACCCCTATACCGAAACAACCCATTGAAATTATTCACATAGATATCTACATCGCTCAACCAAATTTGTTTTTATCTGTAGTAGACAAGTTCACAAGGTATGGAACATTAATCCCAATAAAATCAAGATCAATTGCGGATATACGAAAGGCGATAATAAAATACATAACACTGTACGGCACTCCAAGCTTGATTGTCTCGGATAACGAACCAGCAATTAAGTCCATCGAAATTCGAGGACTACTCTCAGATCTCAATATACAACAATATTTTACTCCTTCGAACCACAGTCAAACAAACGGAATAGTCGAAAGATTTCATTCGACAATAACCGAAATTTTTAACGCTAATAAACACAAATACGGTGAAGTGTCAAACAAAGAAAAATTTTTAATCGCATGTTCTTTATACAATAACAGCATCCATACAGCTACCAACATGAAACCACGTGAAATTTTATATGCAGCCAAAAATGGACAGGAGAGACCGATAGAAATGGAACGCCTTGTTGAACTTCGTGACAAGTTGTACGACGAAGTTCAAGTACAACTAACCAAGACACAAAACTCACAGAATCTGTACCACAACAGGAAGCGAGAGGATCCGCCAAAACTAAAACAAAACGAATTGGCATACAACCGCATCCAAGGAGTGAAGTCGAAAATTAAGGACCGCTACCAACAAGTGCGAGTACGATCTAACCGGAAACACACGTACAAAGATATCCTAAGTCGAAAATTACATAAAGAAAAACTGCGACGAATCCGAAAGTAACACCACAGAATCTCTAATGTGTTTTTTCATTTGTTTTCTCTTTTTAGATGACGTTTATTTGGAATATCCTGATAACAACCACATTCCTTACTCAGCTATCCCAACCACAATCCATCCACGTCATTAATCTCAAACAAAACCCCGGTCTTTTAACCATAGAAACTGGCAACAGTTTTATAAAAATAGGCAATCACAGATTGTTTCATATCCTAGAACTGGATAATTACGAACCTATTTTTAGAAAATTGCTTGCTAATATCCAAGGAATACGGACGTTCTCAAATTTTACTGATATGTTTGAAATCTTAGAATCGAAATATGGAACCGTTCACAGTTTATTCAATAATCTTCGGCCAAAGCAAAGAAATGAAAGAGGATTATTTAATTTTCTCGGAACTGGAATAAAAAGAATTACAGGAAATATGGACCATAACGACTATGAACAAATTTCAAAAATATTTTTGAACTGCAGATCAAGAACAAAAGACTTATTAACGAAAACAACGAACAGCTTAAAATTAATCTACAACTCCAAAATAGAATCAATTCCATTATCAACCGTTTAAATCAACAACAGAGTGAAATAACTAAAAACATTATATCAGCTAGATTTGAAAACGAAACCAACAAAAACTTTAAATTATTTAGAGAAATTTTGAAAATCAATTACAACTTAGACAACCTTAAATCACATTTAGAAGACATTTTTGAATCAATTCAGTTAGCAAGAACTAACATTATTCCCAAACAAATACTTTCAATTGAAGAGTTAGGATTTGTTTCAGATATATTAGAAGAACAAAACATTAGGACGAACAGTTTAGATCAAATTTATGAATATTTAGAATTGTCAGCATTTTACAACCATTCAAAACTAATATTTGTTGTGTCAATTCCAAAAATAGAAAAAGCTATGTACACACATTTTTTCCTAGAACCTCTTCCAGTAGTAGATAAAATTTTAAAACTTCCTGCTAATGCTGCTTTGCAAAGCGACAACAGAACATATTTCATCAAGAAGGATTGCCTGCGAATCGAAAGGACAAGGCTGTGCAATCTAAGCAGCCTAGAGGACATAACCGGCGACCTATGCTACTCAAACCTACTAAGAGGACTATCAGGAAACTGTACTTTCGTAAAATGCTATCAATCAACGGAGATCAAAGCGATCATGGACAATTACCTTGTCGCTAAAAACATCAATAACACAGAAATCGAATCGAATTGTGGTCTTTCAAAACGAAACTTATCTGGAACGTATTTGATAGAGTTCCACAATTGCTCTGTCATAATAAATGGCACCAAGTTCTCAAATGTCGAAGCAAACAAATCAGAACCGACATTTGTTATGCCATTAGATGGTTTACATATCAATGAACAGACCCTGGAAATCCAGAATAATATGGAAGAAATTCACATCCATAATAGACATCGGATTGAAGCATTAACTAAGGAACACAAAATTCAGACATACACATCTCTAAGTATGTCGACCGTATGTTTTCTTCTAAGTATCGTTGCAGGTCTTTCATGGATTTCGAGAAAACGCAGACAGATATCTCTTCATATTGGAGCATCCATGGAGTCTAAAAGCAAACCAGAAATTAAACCTGAGACCAGTACAATTCGGGACGAATCGTCTCCAAAAGGGGGAGTAGTTAAGATCGAACCCTTACCGATCCTCAACAATCATCCATACACCAATCGCTTTATTGGTGTATCATCATTTTCATCATTCCCGGCAACAACAACAACAACAACAACGACGACGTCCACCACACCGACGATGATAGCCCAGCTAGTAGAACGGAAACAGTAGTCTAGCATCAGCATTTCATCACCTGACAACATAGGTAACATTTCGTGGACAACCACCGAACGAGACCACTAAACGAAGCCACAGCCCTTTGGACCCGCGGCATCAGCAGTTCTTCCACAGCAACAGCATAAGCATTGCAGTAGGTAGTGAGGTTTGATCGTAATTAATAATTGAATAAAGGTTCAGTTCGTTTTAGGCAGTAGATCGAATAAGTTCTTTTTTTAAAACTTAGTCTGGGTGACACCCTTCTTCACTTATATATATATATTTATATATATATATATATATATATATATATATATATATATATATATATATATATATATATATATATATATATATATATATATATATATATATATATATATATATATATATATTCCAGTCGGCTCAAAAATAATTGAAACTGGAGCTGATAGGATTGAGAATCGCTTCGTGGGATATTTGAAATGTAACAGGGACAGGATCAGAATCAAAATCAGCATGAGTAATCAGTTGGCTACACAGATGACTAGAGTCAGTTAAAACCAAATCAATCGTAGATGGATTAAAAACTCTTCTTGTTTTAGAATAAGTGGCGGTACTGATGATTGGTCATCTGGATTCGGAGATATTCCAAAATTCCTTGGGGGACCAACGCGTAGCCATAACCTACGTAAATATCTTAGGCTATAGGATTTTTATCGTATTCGGATATTCACTCCTCGGAATGATACATTAATGCGAGTGTGTGCAGCCGTCTTTGAATAATGAGCATTAATGTATCTGATACCACGCTGGACAAATTTAGATCTTAAAAAATCTAAAATACCTCATATTGTAATATTCAGATTTCTCCAAGAATACTGAACCGATTTGTATGATTTTTTAGAGTAGCTCCTTATAACCTGGCATTGTATGGTACATATTTTATTTTCTTGATAAATTGACCAAAAACAAAATGGCCGCCAAAGACATTTGATACGAAGAATGTCGGTCCCCCAAGGAACATCGGAATATCTTCAAAACTAGATCACCACTGATTAATATCGACGCGGCTTCTTAAACTAGAAGAGTTTTTTGAGAGCTTGTGAAAAAATTGTGCAAAAATATTGAGAAACAAAAAAGTTATCGTGATTTGAATATTTTTTTAGCGGAACGAAATGAAGCTGCCGGTAGAAGGGTTAATAGCATTACAGAGATAAACTGCAAATTCATTTTGGTACATTGGACAAATCTGTTAAAACTGATGTAGAAATGCTTACAATAAGCTTTTTAAGAGTATGAATTTCACTGAAATTTTAACAGAAGTTTACTGAAGTCATATGAACAGTAGTTTTGATATCAATTTATTCAAAGCATCTTTGGGATCTTGAATCTTGAAAGCTTCCGGGCTTTCAGACAGTTTTGCTTATGAAAAAAAATAAACATTTTGTTCTTCTCTTCTTCTTGGCATTAACGTCCTCACTGGGACAGAGCCTGCTTCTCAGCTTAGTGTTCTTAGGAGCACTTTCACAGTTATTGAAAGATCGCAGCAGGCTGTGGTGCGAGTTGGCTGCTTTTGAATTTTTGTGTCACGTTTTTCATCGTTCCGCGATTTTCGGCTCCGTGATTCGGCTGGTACAGCTTGTGTTTTGCATTTTCTTAAACTTTACCGCATTTCTTAGAATATTGTGACCGTTTTTCTGCTATTTTAAGGAAGTCATTTGATTGATTTCCATCCAAATTGAATTTGGTTATGTTTTACGTTTAATGTGTTTCGTACTAATAAGTGAAAATTGCATGCTAGTGCAGCTCGTGAAAACAGTGACATGATGGGAAGATTAGAAGCATGTTGAGCATACGGCACATAGGCAAAATGTAGCTTTTGGATTAAGGAACAGATGCGGGTTTAGTTTTATAACAACAGAGAACAAAAAAAGAAGAGAAAGTGTAACTAACGATGCAGGCTGAACGAGAAGCAAAAAAACAGGGTGAGAATGTTCCTTTTAATTCTTTGTGGGTTATTATATTATATTTGCATCGTATATCTAAATAATGGGGAGGGATGAATTGTACAAATCAAATTTTTATACCATCAAGTGCGCATCGTACCTTCGTGCTGTGCGTACACGAATTCTCTCTGCTCTTGGAAGTTTTCTTAAAAACTACCTAAAGCAATAAAACAGTACTTTTCAGTGCTACAAAAACAGTACTTTTCAGTGCTAAAATTAAAAACGGTACTTTTCAGTGCTACTAAAACAGTACTTTTCAGTACCGTAAAACGGGGTAACTTTGATAGTTTTTTCGAAGAAAACTTGAATAATTTTGCATGCTGTTTCAAGGATTTACAGTTTATATTTTTAAAACAAGTACTGGCATCCTAGCTATCGATTACAGTCGATAAATTGGCAAAAGATTTATTTTGATTGGATATATAATTATTTATATAATCGAAAGTTGGTTTTCTGTTTTGGGGTAACTTTGATAATGGAGTATGATTCGAACAAAATTGAATGAATAGCGAACATTTGTAGGGCATTGCATACCTCTAGGCGTTTAACGTTATATGGAAATTTCTGACTTAGATTACAAAAATGGTCCCAGTTTGTGAAAATGCTTTTCGCTAAGAGATTTGAGACCGTATTCAAGTTCTATGATAACTAGGCTATCAAAGATAAGTGGCCAACTATTCAAAACTACATCAAATAGTGATCGTAGAACAGATTGTTTGTAAGCGTTTCGAAAGTGTTAAAATTGTATAAAATTTTTAAATTCGTATAAAAAGCCTAAAATCTTCTTAATTCAAATGAAAACCGCTCTCACATAAAGTGTCATACTAATATTCTTTAGTTTTGCATTCGTTTTGCTTAACTGATTAACAGAAATTATGATATTTCGTTTAGTATGCGGTGGGTTACGCACTATCAAAGTTACCCGCATTATCAAAGTTACCCCGTTTTACGGTACTATTTTTTCTACTATTGATCCCTTTACGATCCTTGTTTGGACCCGTGCCTTCGATTTTTCGTTGGACCCGTTGGCGAAAGCTAGCGGTGGTAATCCTTCTTGGACACCGTCTTGGGAAAAAACCTTTCGAAGGTCACGTCTTCTTTCGTTTATTAATTAAACATGGTATCAACAACTAACAAAAGGAAGGGTGAATCTCTGAATTCACTACTTCCTTCCAAAAAAGTGGGTTTTAAAACTGTCACTACACGTGGCAAGAATGGAAGAAAGGACGTTTCCCCGGAATGCGAACTTTCTTCCAAGGGTGAAATGAATAATTGTATCGAAATGAGCAATCAGTTCGATGCTCTAGACAAATTTTCCGAACACCAAATCGAAGCAGCCTCTAGCCCAGGCTCTTTGATTCAAGTGAGGAAGCAAAGAGTGCCGCCTATCGTGGTCAGTTGTTCCGAATTTGGGGGATTTAGGCAGGAGATCTTGAACTCTGTTAGGGGAATCAAGGTTTCCTTCCAAATCGCAAAGAAAGGAGACTGTCGCGTTTTGCCGGAAACTCTTAAAGATCGTGAGCTTCTTCTCAAACATCTTGAAGAGAAGAAGCACAATTTTTTTACTTATGACGACAAAACTGAACGTTTGTTCAAAGTTGTTTTGAAAGGTCTCTCAAGTGACTATAAATCACCTGAAGAGATCAAAAATGGAATAAATGATATACTTGGATTTTCCCCAGTCCAAGTAATCATTATGAAAAGAGAACCCAATCTGGCATTATTCGGAAAGGGCTTTCTCAAGAATTTTATTTAGTTCACTTTAACAAAAAAGAACTAAATAATATTAAAGCTTTAGAAAAAGCAAAACTTTTGTTTGATGTCCGTGTGACATGGGAACATTTCCAGAAACCTGGAGGAAATTACCAGAACCCCACTCAGTGCCGTCGGTGCCAAAAGTGGGGTCATGGTACAAAAAATTGTCGCATGGATGCTAAATGCATGATTTGCGGAGGTTCTTCTCACGCCAAAGACGTCTGTCCAGTGAAGGAAGATACCACCAAATTCATATGCTGTAATTGCGGGGCTAACCATAAGTCCAATTTTTGGAATTGTCCTTCACGCAAAAGGGTCATTGAGGCTCGTGCCAAGCAGATGAAAGATAATATCCGTTACGATAACGGTCGTTTCCGAAATTTGCCTGGTAGAGTATCGAACAATGCTCATTTTTCAGTTAACGATCGCTTGATCATGAATCATACCCATCAGGAAGATCATAATCATGCTCATTCACAAACTAATTTTAATCCGTCGGGTAGCCGTTCGAATCTTTCAATTTCGAATGTATCTACCCACGGTAAATCCTTTGCCGATATCGTAGCAGGAAATTCGAACTCCTCCCCTGTTCGATCCATGGGTACCCATTCTACTTGTTTCAAATCAAATGGAAAAAGCCCTACCGCCGCAGGTAACTCCGCATCTTCGTCTACCGAAAATTCCAATGGGAAATCACATGACATGTCTGCCTCTGATTTTAATTTTCTAACTGAACAATTGAATCTAATGATTGATGCAATGTTCAAAGCCACCACTATGACTGAAGCAGTCCAAGTAGGTGTAAAATTTACAAATCAAATTGTTATTGGATTACGTTTTTCTAATGGATCCAAATAATAATTTAAATATTTTAAATTGGAATGCTCGTTCTCTGAATGGTAAAGAGGACGAGCTGTTTAATTTTCTTACGGTTAATAACGTGCATATAGCAGTTATTACCGAAACTTATTTAAAACCTGGATCTAAACTCAAAAGAGATCCTAACTTTTTTGTTTATCGTAATGATCGACTTGATGGGGCATGTGGGGGAGTTGCAATCATCATTCATAGGCGTATAAAACATCAACTGTTTTCATCATTTGAAACTAAAGTTTTTGAAACTTTAGGTGTTTCTGTTGAAACACAGTTTGGTAAATATACTTTCATAGCTGCCTATTTGCCTTTTCAATGCTCTGGGCAGCAAGTTAATTTGCTCCAAACTGACTTGCGTAAATTGACTCGCAATAAGTCAAAATTTTTGTCATTGGTGACTTTAATGCCAAACATCGGTCATGGAATAATTCTCAAAGTAATTCCAACGGCAGAATTTTATTTGATGAGTGCTCTTCAGGATATTTCTCAATTCAATACCCTGATAGCCCCACATGTTTTTCCTCTTCTAGAAATCCATCTACGATTGATTTGGTCTTAACCGACTCTAGTCATCTTTGTAGCCAAATGATTACTCATGCTGATTTTGATTCTGATCATGTCCCTGTTACATTTCAAATATCCCAAGAAGCGATTCTCAATCCTATCAGCTCCACTTTCAATTATTTACGAGCCGACTGGAATATATATAAAACGTATGTTGACTCCAATCTTGATGTTAACATTTCTTTAGAAACTAAACTTGATATTGACAATGCTCTTGAAACTTTAACAAATTCCATTGTTGAAGCCCGGAGCATTGCAATTCCAAAATGTGAAGTAAAATTTGAATCCGTGATTATAGACGATGATCTTAAACTCTTGATCCGTCTTAAAAACGTGAGGAGAAGGCAATTTCAACGCACTCGCGATCCTGTTATGAAAATTATATGGCAGGATTTGCAAAAAGAAATCAAGAAACGTTTTGCTCAATTAAGAAACAAAAATTTTGAAAATAAAATTTCTCAATTGGACCCTGGCTCTAAGCCCTTTTGGAAATTATCGAAAATCTTGAAAAAACCTCAGAAGCCAATACCGGCATTGAAAGAGGAAAACAAATTATTACTAACTAATTGCGAAAAAGCTCAAAAACTTGCTATGCAGTTTGAAAGTGCGCACAATTTTAATTTAGGACTTACTAGTCCAATTGAAAATGAAGTTACTCAGGAGTTCGAAAATATTCTCAATCAAGAGAACGTTTTCGAAAATGCCTGGGAGACTGATTTGGAAGAAGTGAGAACTATTATTAAAAAATTCAAAAACATGAAAGCTCCTGGCGATGATGGAATTTTCTACATCCTCATCAAGAAACTTCCAGAAAGTAGCTTATCATTTTTAGTTGATATATTTAACAAATGTTTTCAATTAGCATATTTTCCTGACAAATGGAAAAATGCTAAGGTTGTTCCAATTTTAAAACCAGACAAAAATCCTGCAGAAGCTTCTAGCTATCGTCCAATCAGTTTGCTTTCCTCCATCAGTAAACTTTTTGAAAAGGTTATTTTGAACAGAATGATGGCCCACATCAACGAAAATTCAATTTTTGCCAATGAACAGTTCGGATTCCGCCATGGACATTCGACCACTCATCAACTTTTACGTGTAACAAATTTGATCCGTTCCAACAAATCTGAAGGCTATTCTACTGGTCTTGCTCTTCTAGACATAGAAAAAGCATTCGACAGTGTTTGGCATGAAGGTTTGATTGTAAAATTAAAAAAACTTTAATTTTCCAACATACATTGTTAGAATAATTCAAAGTTATCTGTCAAATCGTACACTTCAGGTTAATTATCAGAACTCCAGATCTGAAAGACTTCCTGTAAGAGCTGGTGTTCCTCAAGGCAGCATTTTGGGACCAATATTATACAATATTTTCACATCTGACTTACCTGAGCTACCTCAGGGATGTCAAAAATCTATGTTTGCGGATGACACAGGCCTCTCCGCCAAAGGACAAAGCCTGCGTGTTATCTGTAGTCGATTGCAAAAAAGTTTGGATTTTTTTTTCTTCATACTTGCAAAAATGGAAGATTTCTCCTAATGCTTCCAAAACTCAACTAATAACATTCCCACATAAACCAAAAGCTCTTTATTTGAAACCTTCAAGTAGACATGTTGTCACGATGAGAGGGGTTCCAATAAATTGGTCAGATGAAGTTAAGTATCTAGGGCTCATGCTAGATAAGAATTTAACTTTCAAAAATCACATTGAGGGCATTCAAGCCAAATGTAATAAATATGTAAAATGTCTCTATCCCCTTATTAATAGAAAATCAAAACTTTGTCTTAAGAACAAGCTGTTGATATTCAAACAAATTTTCAGGCCAGCCATGTTGTATGCTGTACCAATATGGACTAGCTGTTGTAATACCAGGAAGAAAGCTCTGCAGAGAATTCAAAATAAAATTTTGAAAATGATTCTGAGGCTTCCTCCCTGGTATAGTACCAATGAGTTACATAGAATATCCAATGTTGAAACATTGGAACAAATGTCAAATACAATCATTAATAATTTCAGGCAAAAATCGTTACAATCTTCTATTGCCACGATTAATGCGTTATATGTTTAGGTTAAGTTAGGTTAAGTATATTAAAAACGTTTTTTTTTTCTCTTATAAGCAGGTGAAATCAACTCACCTGTAAAAAAACTGAACTGCTACGGCAAATGAAATGTAATATGTTGTTAACAAAATGTTAATTAAATCTTAAATTTGTTTTACCAAATTAGGATGATAGTGTTGTCAAACAACACAGAACACCTAGATATAAGAAATGAATGTAATGTTTGGAATGATACTAATAAAGAAAATTAAAAAAAAAAAAAAAATTATACCATTCCAGAGAGCGAGTAAAGGCGCTTAAGCCTTGGCTTTAGAGTGAAGACATACGGCAGAAAAACCTGTGTCCCATCCCAGGAAAAGGAGACCGGACAACAATGATGTGTGCACCAAAATTCTTAGCAACGCCAATTCCAATGATTTTACTTATCCCTTCAAATGAAACGGTTGGTACGGTTGTCCCCGTTTCTTCTTGTGTAAAATTGAAAAAACAGTGCGTCTATCATGTTATTCATACGTGAATAATCTGATAATCGTGAGTGTTCCAATTATCTTCAAACCCAAAGTCTGCACAGTGGGCCTGACCATTTTAATTTTTGTATCATATCTTTGATGTGCTGCAAATATCAATGCTGACAAGAAAATATCTGAATAAATCTCGGTATTTCTAGGATGCTTTTCAATATTGGCTGTGCAAGCACTTAGATTAGATTAGATTAGATTAGGAGCACTTCCACAGTTATTAACTGAGAGCTTTCTTTGCCAAAGTTGCCATTTTCGCATTTGTATCTCGTGTGGCAGGTACGATGATACTCTATGCCCAAGGAAGTCAAGGAAAATTCCATTACGAAAAGATCGTGGACCGAGAGGGAATCGAACCCAGACACCTTCAGCATGGCTTTGCTTTGTAGCCGTGGACTCTAACCACAAGCCACCAGAAGTGGCCCTAGACTATCAAAAGGAATCCTTTATACTTTTCCGAAATCTATCACGTAAATTTATATAATAAAATAATGAGGCCAAGGGCGCCATGAGGCTATGCTACGGCTCTGAGCACCAGATGAAAACGCTCAAAATAATAGTAGTAATAGAAGTTTACATATTTATAGCTTGGGTGTTGAAACGCCTAGAACCGAAAAATTTCATAACAACTATTACTTTACGATCTCATGCTCAACTATTTAACCGTTGCAATGAAAATTTTCAAATTAGATGATAATGAAATTGGTCACATTTTTAGTTCGCTGTCAAAACTTCATGCCGATTACTCATACGGAAATAAAGTAGAGCCGTTTGTATGAAAACCGGCTTTCACTACTATTTTTCTGAGCACAACTGTATGTGAGGTGTGAAAGTCAAAGAATGACGTAGGCAAATCTCCATCACGTGGGGCCACAATGCCCACAATGAACATTTCACGGTAAGAGCGGCACTGTAGTGAAAAAAGAGGCAAAGCATAACAAAAGCATAATATTTTAGAAGGCTTCAGGAAGAACTCCCACAGGATTTTCGAAAAATCCAAGAAGGATATCTGAGGGATCCAAAAAGGATTCATAACAATTCCTCAAGGATACTGAAAGGATTTCCGAAAGACTAAGAAGATAACTACGAAGGATTCATAAAAATCATATATTCCAGAGTTCTATCAAGAATTCTTTCATCTATCTCCTCTGAGGAATTTTATTACAAATTTTGAAAGATTTCCTCGGAATATCTTCTTAAAATATAAAAAATCTTTTGGCATACGTTCTAGGATTAATATTGAAATTAACACTAACGATTACCCGAAGAATCAATAATTAATCTAAGCTCATAAAAATTCCTTCAGAGGTTCATATAAAATCTTATCTGCAGAATTCTTTAGAAAATGCTATCAGTTACTTTCTCATGAGCTCTTCTTATAATTCCATTGAGCAGAATTTAAATGAAAGTTTAATTTTATTAAATTGTTCTTAAATTTCAGATATCAACATAAATTTCCCAAGAACCCTTCAAAAATCCATCAATTTCAGGAAGAATGTTTTAGGTAAACTTTCCAAATTTTGAAGATGTTCTTGGGGAATCACTGCCTTGGAGTAAAAATATGTCCTGGAAAGTCCTGGTTTGGTGTAAATTCTGTGTTAACTCCAGAAGGTAAATCTAAATTCTGAAAGAACTTCTAAAAGAATTCTTGGAGGATTTCTCAAAGTTTTCTCATAGCAAACTTTGTGAATCGCTGATTGCATTTCATCATGAAGTTTTCGAGAAAATATAAAAACAAAGTTTTTGCGGGACTTCATGCAGCCATCAAAGACAAATCAGGCCCAATTTTTTGAAGAATGTGTTGAGGGATTACTGAAGATATTTGAAGAAAAATAACCAGACGGTGTTTTCAGGAATCCTTGAAGTGATCCTTGAAAAAAAAAATTAAAACGCAATTTTGAATATAATTGCCGCTTGAGAGCATGAAGAAAATTACTTAAATATATGTAGAAAAATTCCCGAAGATGGCATCTTAACTAATACTTGGAGGAATCCCCACAATCCCATTTCATTATGTATTTTCATAGATGAGTTATTCCAGGCATCTTCAGAGAAATTCTTTGTAAAATGTTTGTTAAAATTTCACAGAAATTTTCGAATGAAATCAAACATAAAATTCTGAATTAAAATTTGATAGGCAGTTCATTTTCACTTACAATATTGGTTAGGACTCGACAGAGAAATTCGAGCTATTCCCACGAATATAGTATAAATTATTGTAATGCTTATAATAGAAATTCCTCGAATAATCTGAAAAAAAATTATAACTTTACAGATTTTTGGCAAAAATCTTTTGAACTTCATATAATGTGATAAAACCTTCCGATGGTCCCTGGCAGAAGGCTGATAATTTTCAGTTGGACTTAAAGAAAACATAAAAAACGTTATCGTGACGCAATACTACATCAAATAAAATTCTGAACACAATCTTCAAAAACTTCAAGCAAAATATACACCTTTGTAGAAATTTAGGAAATTAGTTGACTTATTTTTTTCGTCAGCTTTGCATCAGGTTGAACAGGGTACTTGTGCACTTACCAACCATCAAATATAGATATTAATCAGCCTACCTTAGCCTAGTGGTAACGTCTTCGGCTTCAAAGGAAAGCCACGCTGAAGGTGTCTGATGGGTTCAACACCTAGTCGGTTTAGGATGTTTTCGTAACGCAAAATTTCCTTGACTTCTCTGGGCATAGATTATCATCGTACCTGCCATACAATATACGAAATGCAAAAATAATGCAACTTTGATACAGACATCACTCAATTAATAACACTCGAACACTGAGTTGAGATGCTGGCTTTGTCCCAGTGAGGACGTAATACCAAGAAGAAGAAGAAAAAGAAGAGTCGTTGGAAAACCTCTGTTATTGAGTTGCCTCAGTAGCGTATCTGCTACGAGATCACACAAAAATGGCGAATAAGATGAAATAGGAAAAAATATATAGCGATGGCACAACCCTTTGAAAAAAATCCAAGAATTGCACAAAAATATACTTCAAGAATTACACAAAGAACAGAGATCCCTTTATGAATTTTGCAATAGCACTAAACCAAAAGAAATATCAGAAAAATGTGAAGAAAACATATTGACTTCTACTATCCTACGGTTGAATGGACTTGACAAAACATCCAGACATTTAAGACTTACCAAGCGCTCAGCTTCGGTCCACACCACTGCACTCTTCCTCCAGCCTGCTTATAAACCAGGAACACGTACCGATGGAACCCAGTGCCTGGCGGTGGAGACGGTCCATTATACTCCGCGACAGCTTCTCCAGCGGCCACATCTACCCCGGGCACGTTCACCACCACCCAGTGCTTCCACTCTCGTTCAAGCGGAAGTGCTCGAGACGGCGCATCCGGATCAGTCATGGTCAACGTGTACAACGAGCCTGGTTCTGTATCCCAGCTGACGGTCGGTTGATCTTGGAGCTGCTCCGGTTTCAACTCATTGCCGAGGTTGACATGCACTCCGGATGATGTGTAGCTTACTTTGGCTAGACCATAAGGTGGTTGGTTGATCATATCCGGGACGATTTGACTACTGATAAAAGCATTGTAGACGGACAAGTCCTGCTGCTTGGTAATGTTGATAAACGAGACACTTCCGATAAGACAGAGTAACAATATGCGGTTCATGATGGATTTCGGACTGAGCTGCGGTCAGGTGTAAGTTGGAAACTGAACTGATTGAATCGTTTGAAAAGCATTTGATTAAGAAGTCATTGATAGTTATAGAAACTCGTGAGGGAAAAAACTCTAGAGGCTTTTTACATGTACCTACCGGGGAATCACGTTTTGCGATGTGATTCAATGCGTTCAAGCGTTCTTGTCGAACAAAAAACCTTCAACTTGGAATACCACTGAACAATACAAAGGAAGCACCCATAGTTGACGGAACAGCATTGGTCAATCTTCTACACATTCTTCATCTTGTTGGCATGATGTCTCCACTGGCACAGAACCTGCTTCTCAGCTTAGTATAGTAAGAGCACTTCCTCAGTTATTACAGAGAGCTCTCTTTGCCAAAGGTACCATTCTTGCAATAGTATAATAGTTCGAAAAGATCTTGGACTTTGCCACAAGAAAACAGACGTACCGGAGCAGAAGCGAGGAACTGACAATCAAAACTTGGTATGATATGATGATGGTGTTTTTGTAATAGTTGACAAAACAGATAAAAAATTGAAATATAATATCAAATTATTGTTCCTGGAACTTTTGAACCATGGCAAAATTTGATGTTTGTAGTTCTAATGAATATTAGCGTCAACTACAATTTTGATCGTGAAATCAATGTTTAAAAAAAGAAACACTGTGCAAAAAAGAACTACTATTCAGGTCATCCTTCGGACTTTTATGAAAAACTTCAAACTTCCGGATAGTTAAGAATGAAAGGCGTGTGATTGAAAACACGAAAACGATAGCGATGTTGCTTTTTATAGATTGTATTTTTTTTTATTTATTCGTGCACTGTGTGATTTTTTATTGCCAAGTGGTGCCAAAACAGGTGGGTTTGTACTAAGGCGGCACTATTGTAGTGTTTGTGTATTGCGATATTGTTCCGGTCGCCAAAACAGAGAAGTGAGTGGTGAATTGTGATGGTAACGGGCCGGGACGGGATGAGGTCGACGAGCCCGTTGGAACCTGGAAGCGAGCGGCCTAGGCGGAAGCATCATCATCGTCGTCTTCGTCAGTGTCGTCACTTCGTTTCCGTGAGCGTAGCGTACACCTGTGGAACGTAGTCGTCGTACGTAGCCTGGTAGAAGTTTCCGGCAATCGGGCTACCGAGGTGATATTTGGCGGCAAACTCGTTGACACGGAATTTGGCTCGGTTCGGGTTGCTGTGAAGGAGATGAGAATGGTGTTAATGGGATTATGGGCACAGTAAAGATTTTGTTTTTTTTTTGTTTTTATAACACTCGTTTAAATAGGTGCAGACACATTCGACAAACTTCCAAACAAGTTTTCGGTATAAAATGAAATTCGGGCACTCATAAAAGAGTTCAATAAAGTAAAACATTGCAAATTTCAAGGAAAGTAGCTTTAGTTTACATTAAAGCTAAGTATGCTGTTTCGCTCAAGAAAAGTAAAAATTTCTGCCCAAGAAATGGTCAAGAAATTTCCTACAGTGACCTCCATTTGAAATGACATTTCTTTTCAACTGCGTACTGCGATCAAAGAAAAATGCTTTTCTTGAGCATTTCTTGCAAGAAATTTCCCACGCATCGAGATAGGCGATTACTTTTCTGTTGAAGTGCATACTTCCCAATAAACTTAAAATAGTTAAATCGACTTGCCTACGGCTGAAAATCCCTTCAATAAAAAATAATTCAAATTAAAAAAAAATCTTGAACAGCGATTTTTTTTTTAATTTGAATTATTGGAGTTCATCAAATGGAGTTCGAAAAAAAAACAAAGATTATTCTTTATGAGTCCTCCACGTTATTGAGCCTTTAAAACTCTTAACATTTGAACGGTGGGTGCAGATTTTGTTTCCGTAAAATGAATAATTTTAAATAAATAGAAATGTGTGGACTTTTCATGATTCTTATTACGGGCGCTTCCTTACTTTTGCCTCGTATTCCGGACACTTCGATTTGAATTCCGGACAGCTCGTTAAAATCATAAATAGAAAATTCAAATCATCAATTGAAATCGGTTAACCACTTAGCAGACGTATAAGGAAGTTGTGCATTATAAATTTGCATAGATATCTATGGAAAATGTTTATTAAAACGAGCCTCAAAAGTAAGAACATTTGAGCGGCAAAAATTGAAACATTTCGTGTGAAATGTTTCCCATACAAAGTTGAGTGTCCGGAATATGAAGCTGTCTGTAATATGAATCTAGGACAGGACGTGACAGCTCAACTAAGACTGCCCCGTTGTTTTTCAGTCAATAACCTTGACGATACAGAAACCAGTGCTACCAGTATCCTTGTTAAGTAAATCTTGTAAAAAAAATTATATATCAAGACTCATAATTTTGTTGTTTCTTGCACGCTTCATTCATACAATGAAATAGAGGATGCTAGCGTATTAAAAAACCAGGTATATACAAAACGAGCGATATTTTTAGAGAAAATTGAAATAATTTCCATTACATTGGTTGCAATTATGTATTTTTAAATTATTTTAGCATTGTAAAAACACATGCGGTAAACATAAGATCGAATATAAATGGATTTGAAACAAAAAGATTTCATGAAAAATTTCCAAACTTATGATAGAAACTCTATTTTATGAACTAGCAACACGGTCTGGCTAGCAACAAAGTGCCCTGTTGCAATTCAACTCAACGATGTGAAAGTAGGCCTTTGCCAAAACGACCAATGAGAAGTGGTCTTTTTTGACAGGCAATTGGTTTCATTTTTGTACTATGACCTGACACGTCTTGTCTTAGATATGAATCGAAACGGTATTATCGCGCGCACAGCATAATACCGTTTTGATGGTGGCTGCGTTTTTGAGCGAGCTGTCAGTTTTTTTTCGGTTCTGTATTTGTTTCGATTCAGCTGGTGAAATATTGAAAAGGATGATGGTGCTATGCCACCCGAAAATTATTCTGGAGGAAGTTATAACATAGTGATTTTTGTGATCTTATGAAAAAGGACAATACAAGTGAGAGTGCATGTGAAATTAGGCTTTTAAAATGCTGCGATCGGGCGTGTTCTGTGTTCAATTGAGAGCAGAAATCAGTGCGCATCGTACCTTCGTGCTGTGCGTACACGAATTCTCTCTGCTCTTGGAAGTTTTCTTAAAAACTACCTAAAGCAATAAAACAGTACTTTTCAGTGCTACACAAACAGTACTTTTCAGTGCTAAAATTAAAAACGGTACTTTTCAGTGCTACTTAAACAGTACTTTTCAGTACTATTTTCTCTACTATTGATCCCTTTACGATCCTTGTTTGGACCCGTGCCTTCGATTTTTCGTTGGACCCGTTGGCGAAAGCTAGCGGTGGTAATCCTTCTTGGACACCGTCTAGGGAAAAAACCTTTCGAAGGTCACGTCTTTCTCGTTTATTAACTAAACATGGTATCAACAACTAACAAAAGGAAGGGTGAATCTCTGAATTCACTACTTCCTTCCAAAAAAGTGGGTTTTAAAACTGTCACTACACGTGGCAAGAATGGAAGAAAGGACGCTTCCCCGGAATGCGAAGTTTCTTCCAAGGGTGAAATGAATAATTGTATTGAAATGAGCAATCAGTTCGATGCTCTAGACAAATTTTCCGAACACCAAATCGAAGCAGCCTCTAGCCCAGGCTCTTTGATTCAAGTGAGGAAGCAAAGAGTGCCGCCTATCGTGGTCAGTTGTTCCGAATTTGGTGGATTTAGGCAGGAGATCTTGAACTCCATTAGGGGAATCAAGGTTTCCTTCCAAATCGCAAAGAAAGGAGACTGTCGCGTTTTGCCGGAAACTCTTAAAGATCGTGAACTTCTTCTCAGATATCTTGAAGAGAAGAAGCACAAATTTTTTACTTATGACGACAAAACTGAACGTTTGTTCAAAGTCGTCTTGAAAGGTCTCTCAAGTGACTATAAGTCACCTGAAGAGATCAAAAATGGAATAAATGGTTTACTTGGATTTTCCCCAGTCCAAGTAATCATTATGAAAAAGAGAACCCAATCTGGCATTGTTCGGAAAGGGCTTTCTCAAGAATATTATTTAGTTCACTTTAACAAAAAAGAACTAAATAATATTAAAGCTTTAGAAAAAGCTAAACTTATGTTCGATGTCCGTGTGACGTGGGAACATTTCCAGAAACCTGGAGGAAATTACCAGAACCCCACTCAGTGCCGTCGGTGCCAAAAGTGGGGTCATGGTACAAAAAATTGTCGCATGGATGCTAAATGCATGATTTGCGGAGGTTCTTCTCACGCTAAGGACGACTGTCCTGTGAAAGAAGATATCAGAAAGTTTCAATGCGCTAATTGCAAGGGCCCTCACAAAGCTAACTTTTGGGAATGCATTTCACGCAAAAGAGTCGTTGAGGCTCGTGCCAGGCAGATGAAGGATAATATCCGTTACGATAACGGTCGTTTCCGGAATTTGCCTGGTAGAGTATCGAACAATGCTCATTTTTCAGTTAACGATCGCTTGATCATGAATCATACCCATCAGGAAGATCATAATCATGCTCATTCACAAATTAATTTTAATCCGTCGGGTAGCCGTTCGAATCTTTCTATTTCGAATGTATCTACCCACGGTAAATCCTTTGCCGATATCGTAGCAGGTAATTTGAACTCTTCCCCTGTTCGTTCCATGAGTACCCATTCTACTTGTTTCAAATCAAATGGAAAAAACCCTACCGCCACAGGTAACTCCTACCCCGCTTCTTCGTCTACCGAAAATTCCAATGGGAAATCATCAGATGATATGTCTGCCTCTGATTTTAATTTTCTAACTGAACAATTGAATCTAATGATTGATGCAATGTTCAAAGCCACCACTATGACTGAAGCAGTCCAAGTAGGTGTAAAATTTACAAATCAAATTGTTATTGGATTACGTTTTTCTAATGGATCCAAATAATAATTTAAATATTTTAAATTGGAATGCTCGTTCTCTGAATGGTAAAGAGGACGAGCTGTTTAATTTTCTTACAGCTAATAACGTGCATATAGCAGTTATTACCGAAACTTATTTAAAACCTGGATCCAAACTAAAAAAGATCCTAACTTTTTTGTTTATCGTAATGATCGACTTGATGGGGCATGTGGGGGAGTTGCAATCATCATTCATAGGCGTATAAAACATCAACTGTTTTCGTCATTTGAAACTAAAGTTTTTGAAACTTTAGGTGTTTCTGTTGAAACACAGTTTGGTAAATATACTTTCATAGCTGCCTATTTGCCTTTTCAATGCTCTGGACAGCAAGTTAATTGGCTTCAAACTGACTTGCGAAAATTGACTCGCAATAAGTCAAAATTTTTTGTCATTGGTGACTTTAATGCCAAACATCGGTCATGGAATAATTCTCAAAGTAATTCCAACGGCAGAATTTTATTTGATGAGTGCTCTTCAGGATATTTCTCAATTCAATACCCTGATAGCCCTACATGTTTTTCCTCTTCTAGAAATCCATCTACGATTGACTTGGTCTTAACCGACTCTAGTCATCTTTGTAGCCAATTAGTTACTCATGCTGATTTTGATTCTGATCATGTCCCTGTTACATTTCAAATATCCCATGAAGCGATTCTCAATCCTATCAGCTCCACTTTCAATTATTTACGAGCCGACTGGAATATATATAAAACGTATGTTGACTCCAATCTTGATGTTAACATTTCTTTAGAAACTAAACTTGATATTGACAATGCTCTTGAAACTTTAACAAATTCCATTGTTGAAGCCAGGAACATTGCAATTCCAAAATGTGAAGTAAAATTTGAATCCGTGATTATAGACGATGATCTTAAACTCTTGATCCGTCTTAAAAACGTGAGGAGAAGGCAATTTCAACGCACTCGTGATCCTGCTATGAAAATTATATGGCAGGATTTGCAGAAAGAAATCAAGAAACGTTTTGCAGATTTAAGAAACAAAAATTTTGAAAATAAAATTTCTCAATTGGACCCCGGCTCTAAGCCCTTTTGGAAATTATCTAAAATCTTGAAAAAACCTCAGAAGCCTATACCGGCATTGAAAGAGGAAAACAAATTATTACTAACTAATTGCGAAAAAGCTCAAAAACTTGCTATGCAGTTTGAAAGTGCGCACAATTTTAATTTAGGACTTACTAGTCCAATTGAAAATGAAGTTACTCAGGAGTTCGAAAATATTCTCAATCAAGAGAACGTTTTCGAAAATGCCTGGGAGACTGATTTGGAAGAAGTGAGAACTATTATTAAAAAATTCAAAAATATGAAAGCTCCTGGCGATGATGGAATTTTCTACATCCTCATCAAGAAACTTCCAGAAAGTAGCTTATCATTTTTAGTTGATATATTTAACAAATGTTTTCAATTAGCATATTTTCCTGACAAATGGAAAAATGCTAAGGTTGTTCCAATTTTAAAACCAGACAAAAATCCTGCAGAAGCTTCTAGCTATCGTCCAATCAGTTTGCTTTCCTCCATCAGTAAACTTTTTGAAAAGGTTATTTTGAACAGAATGATGGCCCACATCAACGCAAATTCAATTTTTGCCAATGAACAGTTCGGATTCCGCCATGGACATTCGACCACTCATCAACTTTTACGTGTAACAAATTTGATTCGTTCCAACAAATCTGAAGGCTACTCTACTGGTCTTGCTCTTCTAGACATAGAAAAAGCATTCGACAGTGTTTGGCATGAAGGTTTGATTGTAAAATTGAAAAATTTTAATTTTCCAACATACATTGTTAGAATAATTCAAAGTTATCTGTCAAATCGTACACTTCAGGTTAATTATCAGAACTCCAGATCTGAAAGACTTCCTGTAAGAGCTGGTGTTCCCCAAGGCAGCATTTTGGGACCAATATTATACAATATTTTCACATCTGACTTACCTGAGTTACCTCAGGGATGTCAAAAATCTTTGTTTGCGGATGACACAGGCCTCTCCGCCAAAGGACGAAGCCTGCGTGTCATCTGTAGTCGATTGCAAAAAAGTTTGGATATTTTTTCTTCATACTTGCAAAAATGGAAGATTTCTCCTAATGCTTCCAAAACTCAACTAATAATATTCCCACATAAACCAAAAGCTCTTTATTTGAAACCTTCAAGTAGACATGTTGTCACGATGAGAGGGGTTCCAATAAATTGGTCAGATGAAGTTAAGTATCTAGGCCTCATGCTAGATAAGAATTTAACTTTCAAAAATCACATTGAGGGCATTCAAGCCAAATGTAACAAATATGTAAAATGTCTCTATCCCCTTATTAACAGAAAATCAAAACTTTGTCTTAAGAACAAGCTTTTGATATTCAAACAAATTTTCAGGCCAGCCATGTTGTATGCTGTACCAATATGGACTAGCTGTTGTAATACCAGGAAGAAAGCTCTGCAGAGAATTCAAAATAAAATTTTGAAAATGATTCTGAGGCTTCCTCCCTGGTATAGTACCAATGAGTTACATAGGATATCTAATGTTGAAACATTGGAACAAATGTCAAATAAAATAATCAATAATTTCAGGCAAAAATCGTTACAATCTTCTATTGCCACGATTAATGCGTTATATGTTTAGGTTAAGTTAGGTTAAGTATATTAAAAACTTTTTTTTTCTCTTATAAGCAGGTGAAATCAACTCACCTGTAAAAAATCTGAACTGCTACGGCAAATGAAATGTAATATGTTGTTAACAAAATGTTAATAAAATCTTAGATTTGTTTTATCAAATTAGGATGATAGTGTTGTCTAATAACACAGAACACCTAGATATAAGAAATAATGAATGTAATGTTTGGAATGATACTAATAAAGAAATTAAAAAAAAAAAAAAAAAAAAAAAAAAAAAAAAAAAAAAAAAAAAAAAAAAAGAGAGCAGAAATGATGTTTCGGAGATCTGGCGGCTGTCGGATAAATAGCGTGCTGGACGTTGAACGGTGGACCATTATGAATCAGGCGCTTTTATCAAGAAACGACAGGTATCCGGTGAGTTCGTTCTCTTATAACAAGAACCGCATTTCAGATGTTATGATCGTCGTGTTCAGATTTTCGCGTTCATTGAGACATAGTTCATCGATTTTAGGGACGGCTTTGCCATTTTAGCCGGTCGCTAGTTGCAGAGTTACGCGTAGTAGCCGTTTTCTTTTTGTTTTTCAGGACCGCTTTTTTTTTCTTAGGTTTGCGCGTTTTTACCAGTTGGTTTATTATTAAACACTCGTTCTTTTTTTATAGTACAATCCGATGACCCTAGAGGAATCGGTGCAGATTTTTTTAATGTTTAACAAGCGTGAATTAAAACGGTGAAACGCGTAATCAACTTACTTTTCACAAAATAATGCTGTTTTCTCTCTTGATGACCGGCATTCAAAAGATTAAATTACTAATAATTAAACTACAAATTCCCCAGGTCCATAGCCAGCTTTTCAGGCGAATCCTGACCTAATACCCCTTTTAACCCCCAAATCCGTAGCAGTTATGAGGGTGTCGCTGAGTCGGAGGCCTCTCGTTAAGTAAGTGCTACATCAACATTTCCTTCCCCAATCCCAAGTTACGGTAAAGAATGGCGTGGCCGGGAATAGCGATATTTATGGTTTTAATATTCTTGTTTAAGATTGAATCAAGGTTAACTCCCAGCCTTGTTCCTGAAAGCGGTCTAATGAGACTATCAAACAAACAACATAAATATTGCTAATATCCAATCTACGAAGTATACCGTAACTACGCTAACGCATTCGTAGGGTTTTGGCCTGCTTTGTATGAAAATCTGAAAATTGGCACAGAATCTTGTAGGTCGAATTCCTCTTCGACTTTTCAAGTATTTTATACTGATAATTTATGTTACACAACATTCACGAAGTGATGTGGGTGTAGTCAAATTCGAGTAATACTACAATTTTCGGAGTTTTCCGAATATTTAATTTCATAACACATACTATACTTCCCTATGCTTGGCGTTTCCCACTCATTTTGTACCAAGCGTCACCGTCAAGAGACCTGGCCCGGGTCCCCCGATGCCCAAATCCGGCACTGGGTTGTCCCACACAACATGGACATATTTTTGACGTTCGATAACGTTTTTCGGCAACATATGGGGGTACAATTCAAAAAACGAAAAATTGAGCATGTAACGAAAAGTGGTCAGGTCTTGACCGCTAATAACTCAGCCATTTGTCGATAGATTTTCAATATTTATACACCAATCGATCGGAAATTTATCTACGCGTCGATTCAAATGGAGGACACTATTGATTATTGGCAACAAACTATTGAAAAATCATTAAATGTTGAACCCTTTCTTATCTAACCAATCACGTTCAAGCACATTTTTGGGTTCCGCTTCCCACTATAAAAGCAAACGGGTCCCTGCTTCTTCTGTAACCGTTTGTTACAAATCGTTAGTCT
Source organism: Aedes aegypti (assembly GCF_002204515.2). Taxonomy (NCBI): domain Eukaryota; kingdom Metazoa; phylum Arthropoda; class Insecta; order Diptera; family Culicidae; genus Aedes; species Aedes aegypti. The sequence goes on along the minus strand of NC_035107.1, from coordinate 215,393,983 downwards.
TTTTTAATTTGTGTTATTTTTTTATTTGTATATTGTCACGTTTCTAGTGTTCAGTGGTGTTTAGTACAGGGTTAGTAGATAAAGGGTTAGTAAATGTTATCAATGTTAGTAGATTGTCAAAATGTATAAAATATGATTGTTAGTAGATTAGTAGAATTATTAAATTTGAATTACAAACATCGAAAAATTGCATGCAAGCTGTGGGTACAACATAAACGATAAGTGGGCCAGCAGGCGTATTACACGCAACAGGTGGTAACAACCCCCAACCCATTATTGAGGAAATTGGGGAAGAGAGGAAAAACTAGACAAGAGGATTAGGCCAAATTTAAGAATCGCCATCGCTTCACTTTGTAAAAGGCGTTCGTGTGCTTAAGATCAATTTTGAAAGTGTCCTCAAAGTTTTAAGAGTGAGTAGTAACCGTATAAAATGGAAGTGAAAGTGTATTTCGTCAGGTATGATTGGACCTTAAATCTATCATAATCTAATGCCTATAACTAATGGCTAGAAAGTTAGTACGGCTAGATAATTCCTCCCATTATCATCACAGGACCTTTTTCATTACCGCTTAAATACCGCCATCTTGGCTGGTGTGGCGTGGCCTACCAGCAGCACACGTTTCGGCCTAGTAGACGAAACTCTGCTAAGCCTAACCCGTCAAGGATCATCGCTGACCTCAGGCCATTTCGGTCCGTTAAGGAGGTCCACAGCTCGGGGTACTCACCCCTAATCGTAAAAGAGCTTTCCCCTCTCGGCACGGTCATTCCGGTACCGTCCTGGGCCGTGTCGATTGCCGTCAAAGAGGGACGACGCCTTATTTAGCCAACCCCTTACGGCACTACGTCTACAGTGCCGTCAACGTTACCACCTGTCCGTCAAGCAACAACTCCGTCAGCAGCAACAGCGAGCGCTCGCAGGACATCAGGAGATCGTCGGCAGCAACCAGAAGCAGCAAATCGTACCGGTACGTGAACATTTTGATAACTACCCACAAAAACCCCCACAAAAACTAGTAGCTTGCAATAAACCAGTACCAGATAACCCTAAAATCCACATAGTTCAGTTTGCCCAATAAAACCCTAGAGATTCCCACCAACTTAGAGTTCTTTCAATTCACACACTACAATAGCCCTAGTCAGGTGACGGTACGCTGCACAACTTTGGTCGCGTAGCCCCTCAGCTTACCCAGTAGCAAGCCGACCCTGAGACCCAGCTCGAGGGATTTCTTGTTACTGAGAGATTGCCTGGTTCAGTTAATCAGTTACACTCCCCTCAGTCTTCTTTTGCGGTCGGACTGTGAACACGGTCGGGCGAGTCATTCTCGCTTTGCGTTTGCACCCGCGTCACAGTCCAATTTGTGTCGTCGGAAGAGGAAGACGCAAGATTGATTTGCGGCGGCGATGACGATGGCTTGGGCGCTTTTCCGAGCGGTGAACTACTGCCGCTCGGAAAAGCGTCCAAGCCGTCGTCATCGGCGCCGCAAATTTATCCGCGCTTGCAGATTTCGACTTTGAATTCAGCATCGGTGGTCAAGAAGCAAGCCCGCTAGGAACGAAATACTACAGGCCCTCTGAGTTGTCGATCCGAGGAGCTGCTGCTAATCGAGCGTCGGACTTGTGAAATCGCTCAAGATTTTAAGAGTGAGCATCGTTTGCAGATTTCGACTTATGCCCGGTAATCCACAACCCGTTGCTGTTGTGCGCCATCCACGTCACGTCATTTAGCTGGTTCGTCGTATAAGCAAATCGGCGCTTTTCAGGGCCATCAAATGTGTTGAAAAGAGTTAAAAGAATAGTATTTCCGACCTTATTACATCTTATATTTCTCAATCAATCTCATAGCTTCATACAAAATTTAATTTGTCATGAATAATTGATGGCACAAGCCATCCAACAGCTTCTTAGACTTGCCATATTTTATGAGAACATATGTAACAAAATTGCGACATATTTAGAATGCTTCTGAAAAGAAATTCTCATTGAACAATTTTCATCATTTTGGCACCCATGGATCAGAAATTTTCCTTCATACAAAAGAAACTTATTGATTATCAATAGCTAACCATTGAGTATTGGAAATTTTTCTACGAATCGACTCCAATAATCAAAACTATTGATTTTCATGAATAAACTATTGAAAAATTGATATATATCGTCCCCTTGATGCTACAACTAGATAACTCGAAATTTGAAATTTTTGACTTCAATATGTCAAAACATTTTTCTTAATTAGATCTGCAAAATATCCACAGGTCTTAAGCGTGTGATTCAAAATACACAAGTTAAAGATTATTTTTCAATCATAATCTCTGCGATTAACCATCACCTTGTTAAACGGTCATACTTTCAAAGTTGCACATCTCAAAATTTTGATTTTCGAGTTATCTAGTTGTAGCATTAAGGGGACGATATCAAGGCATGTCTTATTTTCTATACAAAAGCACATTTTACTTGTGTATTCCTAGCACAGACATCATTGCTCGATACTTAGCCACTTTCGTCATGCAAAGGGAAACGCCCCTTTCGGTCTTCTTCTTACTCCTCTTTATTCTATCGTGTTCAGTCAAAGCCAATCAATGAGCCCCGCGCACATCAGTCAATCGTCGACCAGCAATTGGAGAAGGACTCCAATCGGACTAAATTTTACACATTCGTCGCTGCCGCTGCTTCTGCTCTTGTTTATTCCCAATCCAAGCTAAATGCTGCGGGTTCCGTGAAATCGCTCATCATGGCCATGGGCATCCAGCTAGACCATCAAATTCGTGGAGAACGCGTCTAGAAACCTTGAAAATTGTCGTCGGAGGAGTGAGCAAACCAACGAAAACAAGGAAGCACAATATTACCGACCGCATTTCGATTTAATCGTCTTCGGTCATCTTTTGGTGTGTTTCTGTCTAACAATGGATTGACAACCCAGTTCGATCGACGGTGACTAGCCTCAACCGTCCTTTTCAGGACGACCATTTCATTTTGAAAGAGTTGTGAGAATTTTCCACCGTGAAGAGCGACATTACTGGTGATTGGATGTGATCAGGCGTTGCAGAATTCGCTCTCATTTGAGAATGAAGCACGATCAAAGCAAGCAAAGAAAAACATCCCATCTGTTGCGGTCCACGATCGTCATTGTATCGCAAGGTGTAACAAGTCTGATAAATGGAAGCAGCGAGCGAGAGCCCCAACGAGAGAGCGATGATAAAATCCATTTTTCTCGCTTGTTTACCGTTGGGGATAGGTGTTTTTCTTTACTGGCACGATAAACAATCCACGAACTTCCAATAACAACAGTGTCCCCCCGGCTTGGAGCATGTTTAGAGGGGTTTTATCATGCACTACTATCCCCCAATCTGATCAAACTTGTAGCAGTATACGATAAACAGTCTCTCATAATGTGCAGCATGTTATGATAGTTACAGAGAGCGATACGTGAGAGATTCTCTCAATTTTCTCAGGATTCAATCCCTGGATGTGATTGATTCAGATTTTGGTCAGTAATTTGCATGCAATCATTTATCACGGCTAAATAATGCTTCTCGAGAATCACAGTGTCAAGAAATAAAATTCCCATTGTGCGCGCGCGGACAATCGTCGACAGTGTGTGCATGAGTCGGATAAATCGCGAGAGACACTTGAATGAAGAATCACGGTTTGCCTCGTATTACATTGGCGTGTACAGGTTGGTATCCTCAAACAAACCGACCAGTAAGGCCACGCTCGCTTCCTTCAGAGCCATGACGGTCGTGCTCTGGAATCGCAGATCGGTCTTAAGGTGACACGGGAGACCATGTTATTTTCCCTATCTTTTGTCTCACTCTAACAATTATCATCAAAACTTTGCAGAAGCAAATCTCTAGTTTTAGTGAACCGATTAAACTGAAAAGGGTTGTGCACTACATATATGTAATACTAGTGATTCATTTTTCGCATCGATATATTCAGTGGTACTTGAGATTAACTTTTCAAATGGAGAGGGTGATTAAAACACCGTCCCGTGGCCTTAATCAAGAAGTCCTGATCGATTTCACCGCCAGCAACAACGATTGCTGTGGCGCACAAGATTCGCAAACTCTACACCTGTTATGAATGTGGAGCTGGACTTGTCAGATGATTATGGTGATATTTGCGCTGCCGAGATCACTATAATGAATTGTCGGGCACTACTGGTTTGCCTCTACATTTCTCCGGATACCACAATGAAACAGAAGAAGTTCTTCATGGCGCGGAACTTCTTCGAGTATCAGAAGGAGACCATGCCAATCATCGTGACAGGTAACTTCAACATCGATTTGAGCAAAGAGGAATACACAGAGTTAGCAGACTTCATGGACAACCTCAAACTGGCTTCGGAATCCACTAAAGCAACCAATCTTAGTGGATCATGAATGGACCTAACGTTCAACCGGTATATTTGTTTGGAGAGCAAAAGTTACCGCTCATGCTTCATCTTCCATCGACCGGTTCTATCGGTGTTGAAGTGTTAACCGAACCAAACAAATAATAACACTCAATGTCCATAATAGATCAAAATTGACATGCAACAAATAGTTTGAAAATTGATTAGATTTTTTGTCAGTACCTAGAAATTTTTCATAAGTTCGTGACGGTCCTAAATCAGGAAATAGAAGAGGCTAACGTTATCCAACGTCAACTTGGCGGTCGTATCTAGGAAATAACTTCTTACTTTTTACAACTTTTTTGCTCATCAAATTAGCGATTTGATATGTTGCAGAAAGTTGTTCTTAGTTTGAGGTGAAGATGAATCGAAGCCAAACCTCATATTTTCAAGATCACAAATCTGGAGAACCGAATATCCATTTAAGCTGAAAACTTAATCGATTGGTCATCACCAGCAAGTGACCAATCGATTAAGTTGTCACCTTAAACGGATGTTCGGTTCTCCAGATTCGTGCTCTTGAAAATTTTAGGTTTGGCTTCGATTCATCTTCACCATAATAAACAGTAACCTCATATCAGTCTCACTACAGATTTCCGCACCGTGTGACACAAAAATGAACCGCGTTTTGATCATCTTCATATTTTTCTAGGAATGATTTCTTAGTAAAAAGCAAATTGTGAAAGTTTCATTAAGATTTTAACATGTTCCCACCCAAGTAACACCAAGCATTATAACATTGCACGAATTCTGCTGCATATCAACAATACTGATGTGACATTGCTTTTATTCGACAAATTACAAGAGCTGTCAAGCAAAAGAGCATTAACGCTACATTACAAATGTATCAATGCACTAATATTACTTTATGAATTGCTTGGTTGCTTTATAATCATTCTTGCATTAGTTCGACTATATCAGGGCCTTTTTCCACTTTTAAATTACTTTAATGGTAGGTTAACGGCAATGCAGCTGCTTTACATAAGCAATCATATCATATCATATAATGCTCCATGGTTACTTGGGCACTCTCTGGAATTTTTTGAATATTCGTATGGAAAACTAGTTTGGAAACTTCACAGCCCATTTTCAATGCCTACTTTTTACAAGTGGTAGAAATGCTGTTCAAGTAAGTTATTTTTACTTCAAATTTTATAGAAATTGATTGAGATTTGGATAAGTTATGGCTATGGGTTTTAGACGTGAAAATTGCAATTTTAGGGCGAACTTTAGTTGCATGGAATTAAATAAATGAAATCTTTTTTTGCTTTTCTATTTAAGGGCGTAGCTGAAACTACCATAAAGATGCTTTGAGTTGTATTAGTTTTTGTATAATTATTCGGTACCGTAATTCGGGGTGTAGTTGATCATTCATGTACCCACATGTATAAACTGTCAATAGAGCTATGATTTGATTTCAATTAGCACAATTTCTGTGACGTCGTATTACCTGATGGCTGATCTTCATGTTCCTAAGTTCGGTTTGACATTCAAGATAATTATACCATGGAAAAACGGATTTTTTATGAAATGTTTGATGAACTGTGGAAGGGTTCTTCTCCAAACAATCGACAATTGACAGGGCTATATAAAGACACCATTTAAATAAACTATTTCTTACATTGCATATATGTTCTGTAAATCCAGTTTTAAATTTTCATTGTGGATAAACAATCATTTTCTGAGTAAAAATGTATTTTTTTGTGCGCGAGTTGCTAATTTCAAGGAAAATTGCATATCTTTAGGCGTTTAATGTGGTGTGTTCTGAAATTTCCAACATTGAAATTCAAAATTGACCGATATATCATTGAGTTGTAAGATTTCTGGGACTTGTTCCAGATTCAGTGACCCCAAATTTAGTGAATAACATATCTCTTTAATTGAGGAAACTTATCGCAATAGTTGATCAACTCCACCCCGGAATCAAAAACTTCACTTTTTGATTTAAAATATTTTTTTTAATTAAGTGAACATTTCGTCAACATTTCGTTTGTATAATTCGATAGATATCCAACCAGTACATGTTTTAAAAATATTTGGACAATAATACATGAATTCTACTAGGAGTTATAGAACAGAATAGCTCGAAAGTGATCAACTTCACCCCATTTTACGGTAATTAAAATTGGTCCATAGCAGTGCAAAAGTTTGTGCCACATATTATCTCACTGAAAAACTTCAAACTGCCCTAAATCCACATATTACTGTTGAGTTTGAAAAAATATTCCTAAATGTGTGAAAATCATCAACATTCCACGATTTACCTTAGTTTTACGAAAAACTGCTATGTTTTAATATATTACAATTAATCCTGTTTTGGGAAAATTTTTGGTCAAAATTTAGCGTGTATTTTCCAGCAACCATCAGTTTACGGCTGATATAAATGTGTTTTGTGTTGCGGTCTGCGAATTTTTGATCAATACTAGCTTTGAACATTTGCCCCACCAGTGGAGCAAAACTTCGTTTAAGGCAATCGATTTTAAAACTGTTATAACTATAAATAGGTAAATATTATGACAAAATTCAGGGTAAATATTGTGACACAATGATCAGCAAAATTTTATTCAATATTTTGAAGATTCGCCGTGTAAACTGTTATAGTCGTGCTTGAAAGTGGTTGCATATACACTTTGATAAATTGTTTTTGGACTACGAATACATGAACCTTTAACTTTTTCCTTTCGGATCCTGCTAAATTTGCATCTTCATTTTCCCCCTTTCTGAGATATCGACAATTGAAAATTTATGGTTTTGTGAAGAACAAATAAACAAATGAAAGGATTTAATATTTTTTTCATCAACATGCGAGTATCAACTAGTTTTAAAACTTCACATAGTCTAGGAGAAGACGGAACTTTAGAATTTTAAACAAAAATGTTATGAGCAATAAGTCACTTTTTCATGGATCCTACCCTGAATCATTGAAAATGCCATAGCAAGGACTACTGTAACAATAGACTAAGTTGATGCCTGCGGAAAAGTTATTCAATTTAAATATTTTTACATACTTTACATATATTTACATACTGCCGAAGACACATTAGATATAAAAAATCATTTCCATACTCCAAAAAGTTCCTCCTAGGTTTGCGATCTGACTCAATGTGCTCTGGCGGCAAGTAGGCTGTACCTAATTAAGGCCCAAGTAAAAATGGAGCAAATGTCAAAAGTGAAAAAGCAGTTTTCGCAGTTAAAATCGACAAATGGAAAAAAATAAAAACACACAGCTGTTTTATTTCCAAAATAAAAAGGCTGTGTGTTTTTATTTTTCCGGATTTGTTTATTTCTAGAGCGAAAACTGCTTTTTCATTTTTGACATTTGCTTCATTTTTACTTGCACCTTAACCTTCATCCAGCCCTAAGACAAGACTTGTAAGGTCAAATTACAAAAAACGAAACCAATAGGGTCCTGAAGCCCTATCTCAATTTTAGTGCTAAACGCTTAAGTTTAGGCCAAAAACACATGTTTACTCAATTGTTTAATGTTTTTCTTCTGTTCCTCTGTTCCTCTGTCAAAAAAACATTAGATTTTGTCATGGCCCTTGGCTCAAACTCAAAATTTGAGTGCATTTTGTTTTCCGTGTCCCTTCCGAAATGTCAGGTAGGAACAACCCAAGTGTTAAAACTAAAACTCCTGTGGTGTTTTTGTCAACTAAGCGAACGTCAAACATGATCAAAAGTGTCAAGGTTCATGTATGTATCCAATTTTTAAATTAAAGTTTGAATATGATAAAGTCGTTATTTAAGCGGAAAAATTGCTAAAGTAGTTGCAGTTAGAGATGGGCGAACCGTTCGCGAACGGTTCAAAAGAACTAGTTCTTTGCGGTGAACGAATGAGTCATAATTCTTTTTTTGAGAACGGTAGTTCAGCAAGAACGGTTTACTGAACGCGAACTGCGAATGAACGAACGCAACGAACGTGGAGAAGAAAACCGTTCGGTATGCCTTCTTCCAACGTTCTCGCCGAACGAACGGCATAGAAAAAACGAAGCGAATGAAGAACGCTACACTCCGCTCTTGAAATGCCCTGCCCTTCCTTAGTCCACAAGATGCTGTTTATGATTCGGTGCGACGAATGAGCAACGAATGAAAAGTGTTTGTGTGATAATGATTCGTCGACGCTTCGCTTTAAAAATTTCATTCATTGAATATTTTTGTTTGGATTAGCTGGATAAAGTCAAATACGTAGACGGACAAGGCTTGGCGCGCAAAGGAAAGCGCAAGTAATGAGCTTATTATTTTCATTTCATAATTTATTTTACAATAAATCTCTTGTATACTTTAAAATAAATGCATTCTGTTGGATTTTCTCTAGTCAAAATTTTCTAATTGATAATAGAATCATAATTTAGCATAAAATTCCAGCGTTGAGTAAAAAATCTTTCATGAGTCATGAATACATCATTTTAAAGGCGAAAATAATAAGATTTTTTAAAACCGAAAGAACGGTTCAAAAGAACTAGTTCACTTTCGAGAACGGAACGAACGCGAACTGTTCATTGAAAAGAACTGTTTTGCCCATCTCTAGTTGCAGTAACATGCTTTTTCGTATTATTAAATAGAAACAAGATTTCATTAAACATTTTAGGACCCTATTGCCTGTCGAAAAAGACCACTTCTCATTGCACAATGGTCCGAATCGTCCATTTAGCAGGAAAAAGCTGTTTTCTCTGTTCTAGTTGAGTTTAGATGTTCGATGTCTTCAGAGAAGTTATTCGTTATTGAGTTTTGCATCTTCTAAGAAAAAAATTGAATAGGGTGGCCTTTACTTAGATATAAATTTTACCTCAAACGTTTTTGTTTGATGAAATTTGTGGCTGCGCTCTTCTTCTTCTTTCTGGCGTTACGTCCCAACTGGGACTTAGTCTGCTTCTCAGATTAGTGTTCTCATGACCACTTCCACAGTTATTAACTGAGAGCTTTTTTTGCCAACTGACCATTTTTGCATATGTATATCGTGTGGCAGGTACGGCTGCGCTCTTATGCAAACTTTTAGAAAATATTATTTTGAACAACTTTGTCGATACAAATTTTCTTTTAGCAGCTTTCGAAAGGACATACATTAGGCAACGGTGAGAATGTCATTTTTGTAAATATAGAAAATTCACTTCAAGAATAGACTTGAACTGAATCTACACCTGTTTCATTTGCAACTTAACCCATATCCGCCAGCGTCCTAAAAATAGGACAGTACTTGTAGTGCAAATATCTTGAAAATAAAGAGGCTTAGGAGAAAACTGTCTTCTGCAAAGTTGATCACAGGACTGCTGACTTCCACTTGGTAGCTATTTTAATTCAGAATTAACTCACCAGGTGGTGAAACAACTTTCCAGCTTACAAATATTTGCTTCGTTTATATCTCAGTCCAGCGATAAGATACAAAATTGGTGTCTTCGACAAAGTTGAACAACTAAATAATACCTATTCGCATAGAACCTTATAAATTCGGAAAACACTCCCAAGATGGCGCTAGTGAGCCAAAACTTTATTTGCTTATATCTTAGTCCAGTTATGAGATACAACATTGGTGTCTTCGATAAAGTTGATCAACTAAATGAGAACTATGCGCTCAAAACCTTATTTATTCGGGAAATACTCAAAAGATGGTGCTAATGGTCGAACATTTTGATTGTTTATATCTCAGTTCAGTGATGATATACAACGTTGGTGTCTTCGACAAATTTGTTTAACTGAATGAGATCTAGTCACCCGAAAATTAATTAGTTCGGAAAACACTCACTAGATGGCGCTAGTGGGCAAATATCATATTTGTTTGCATCTTTGTTCTGTTATGAGATACAAAATTGGTGTCTTCGACAATGTTGAACAACTAAATGATTCTTAGGGCCGATTTCTTCACCTTCGCTTAATCCGTAAACCACGTTTACCCATACGATTAAACCAAGTTTAAGGCCTAAGCGGTGGTGAAGAAACCGCTTATTAGTCACATAAAACCTTATAACACTCATAAGATGGCGCTAGTGGGCAAAGATTTTATTCGCTAATATCTCAGTCAAGTGATTAGATACAAAGTTTTTGTCTTGGACAATATTGAACAACTAAATGAATCCTATTCGCCTAAAACCATATTAGTCCATATTAGTGGTTAACTATTTATTTATTTTTATATCAGTCCAGCGATGAGATTCGAAATTGGTGTCTTCGACAAAAGTGTTCAACTAAATGGGATCTATTCGCCCAGAAACATAGTAGTTTGGAAAACTCTCCCAATGTGGCGCTCGTAGACAAACATATTATATGCTTATATCTCAATCAATCCATGAACTGAACTCCAAGGGTGAAGGGCGGCTGTCAAATGAGAGTAAAATTGAATAACCGCCAACCTAAGCCCAGAATCAGTTTTATGGCTTAACGTGGAAAAGTAAAAACTATTATTTGCAGTAATTTTGCGCTTGAAAGAAAAAAAAGTTATTTACTACGCGCTACTGCAGTGCGTTGTTGCCAATTTAATCAGATAATTCTACTAAATTCCCAAAATGAATGTTTTCGAGAAATTTGATTACGCCTTCACCATTGTTTGGTCGTAATTTTGTATGATTGTTTACTTTTTAAAACCAGCGACGCGTTGAGGTAGCAGTAAACAGCCTTCCTTGCTGAACTCACTCGGTCCAAGATTTGTGACATTTCAGCGGGCACGCTTCCGTATGCTACCCAGGTAATCTGGCCCGCTATAGTGTCAAAAATCTTGGACCGCGTGGATTGGGTTCTATCGGTGGATAAGACCATATGCATCAATGATGCAGTAATTTCAACCTTATAGACGAATAATGTTGGCTTCAAATTTTCACGTCTGTAAAGCATGTAATAGTTGTAGTCCGATATTTGACTGTCATTGGACTGGAGGACTAACTTTTGAATAGCACTAACGAAATTCTGATATTGCTAAATATATATTTCGATTGCTGTCAGATCCGAGCCACTTTGTACACTAATAACTTAACCCAGAAAAAATATTTTGATTGTTTTGTTTTCATTATCAGCTGGCAAGTTTTATAGAATGTTTTTTTAGACTATTTTTAAACATCTGTCGGTTTTTTTTAAATCAAAATATTTGACGTAAGATTTTATTTTGTTTTTGGTATGAATGGTGTAAGTGTGCATAATTGTAAATGTACATGTACAGTATGGCCCATAAAAAAATGCGAAAATTGTTTGAACGTGAATATAGCATCCACAAGCGTTATTTTCATTGTTTTTGATGGTGAATGTAATTTCTGATTATTGTAGTTTCTGACACAACTTTGTTACCCAGGACAATTTTTGTCATATTTTTCTTACTGTATAATGTAATAAAGCAAATAAGTTCAAAGGTTTTGTCCGCCCAAAGCTAGAAACAGCGTCTGATTGTCGTATACTCTGGTGATAAACTTTCCATCTTAAAAAATCACATTTTATTGTTGAAAATTTTAGTTTGTTTGGTATCAGAAAATGGAGGAGTTCTTAGAGAACGTGTTTTTCATCATCACAATAAAATGTTTTGCCAGGGTCATAGTTTTGAGGTCATTTGCGTCTTATAGGTTTGGTATGCTTTTATTTTTTGTTAAGGTTGAATTAAAAAATAAATAAGGAGGCCTATAACAGATTTTTGAGGATGAAATTCGTTCCATCGGTTAGAGACAACTTATATCAATACTAGCTCATAGGTTTTGATCAAAACGGCGCCGCTTATCACATTAATATGGAGGTTTAATCAAAGCTCTCCAAAATGAGCCGTTTTTTTCGAAAATATGTTTAAGTCTCCAATTACCCAGGTATGAACCAATTCTATCATTTGATATGGGCGTATGCTGGAGACAAAGCCTGTGAAGAATCCCACGCCATCATTGATGTTTTAGAAGCTTTCATCACACAGATATTGAACTCCACGTCCGCATGATAAAATTTGAAGGTATGCTTCCAATTTCTCTCTGGTAAGGTGAAAGTAACAGATAAAAATCATATCCAAAGCGAAAAACTGAGTCTTAATAGATTAAACATTACAAGTAATGAATAAAATTTATGTTTCATTCACATTTTCTATGTAAAATCTATCATAAAACATGATATGACCATTTTCGCATTTTTTTATGGGCCATACTGTATAGAAATGTATGTATGTCTGTATCTTACTTACGTGGTAGAGCAGAAAATTGAATTGAAGTCACTAAATGATTTAGTTCTGGCATGCATCTTTCGCCTCTGAAATTTGTATTCTTTGTGTTGCAATTTTTTATCAGAGTAAGTCCATAAATTACGTCACGCAAAGTTTTGCCATATTCATCCTCCTCAATTTTCCTCTGTATCACACTTTTTGTATGGATTCCAATTTTTAGGTGGGTAGTCACGTTTCCTTGTAACCCCCTCCTCCTCTTCTGTACGTGAGGTAATTTATGAATTACCCCTCACCAACAGTTTTTTTTTCGACTTGTTTACATTGTAATGGGTCAAAGAGCATGAAAATATATTTGATTAATCTCGAAAATAAACTTATAGAACAGCTAGATATGGACGACACACTTTCAAGAATATTTTTGGATCCCCACCATAGACTTGAAATTTTTTGGTGAAATAAGGTTTAATTTAATTAATACGACTATGAATTACAAAAACGGAGCTAAATTCCAATTGTGAGATACCTTGGGCGTTAACGGGTTAATGGAGAAAGATGAAACAAAAAAACAGTAGAACTAAAATGTCGATTCGGATCATTGTGCATTGGTCGTTTTGGCAAAGGCCTACATCGTTGAGTTGGATTACACCAGGGCACTTTGTTGCTAGCCCGGCAGTGTTGCTAGTTCACAAATTAGAGTTTTTATCAGATGTTTAAAAATTTATTTATATTCGATGTTAAGTTTACCGCATGTGTTCTTACAATGCCCAAATAAATAAAAACACTTAATTGACAGCAATATAATAAAAATTGTGTCAATTTTCCCCAAAAATAACGCCGGTTTTGAATATAAACTTGATATATAGAAAAAACAATACCATCCTCTATTGCACAAAATGAATGAAGCGTACAAGAAACAATCAAATTATGAGCCTTTATATTTGAGTTTGTATCCTAGATCCAGCTTACATACTTTTCACATGCTGGAAAACATCCTAAATTGTTCATAACTGATTTGTTTCTTGATGGATTTTGTTGAAATTTTCAAAACTTACCCAAAACCAGTTTATGGTCCGAATAAAGTAATAATATAGTCCAGGTGGTACCGGAGATAATTCGGGTTGTCTAGGGCTACCAAAATAGACCATATCATCTGTTCAAGCGATATCTCAAGAATCTAAAAGGCTAAAAGGTAGGTGTCTTCGGCAAACTTGTTCATCAGATGAAGAGCTATCTGGCATTGACAAACTTGATTTCGAATTCATCCGATTCAACTGATTTTGATACGGTTTTCACTAAATGCAATCCAAAGGCTTTTAGTTTCATATGCTGGTACAAGTGGACCAATTTATTTTCTATGGCCGGAGTTCTTTCGGTGTCCTCCTGTGTCAGGTCGGGTAAAAAATCGGTCAACTTCCTTTGAGCTTCTTGAGATATCTGTTGAATAGTTGAAATAACCATATTTGGCATTCCAAGATAATCTGGAAAAACCCCAGATCTACCTGGACCATATTTCTAATTTTTTCGGGCCATAAACTTGAAGAGTTTTACGGTAAAGTTTAGAAACAAATTCCATCAAGAAACAAATAAACTATGCACATTTCAGTGTGTTTTTCAACATCTGAGAAGTATGTTGGCAGGATAAAGGTTAACATTTTTACGCCACGTAGAAAATGGTGTTGTTTTGCGTTCACAAAAGCTGTAAAAGTGCCATTATATTTACCAAATGTAATATTTTAATCAGTTTTAATCGGTTTTAATCAGTAATAGGATTGCTTTTTAAAAACTTTCCAAATTATTACCTACAAAATAATTACTATCAAAATGAATGACGGGCTGCTTCGCCAGAAAATACAAGATTTCCGAGCACTCACTTCTGCAAAACTCAATAATCACTTTTTTCCCCTATACTCAATTATGAATCAGCATACAGTTTAATGACATACTTTTGCGTTAAGGCGAAGTAGGCTGTCATTGAAATTTGTACGCATTGTTGATGATTGTTGCTAATTCATCTCACCATTACGAATCAAAGGTAATCAGTTGGGTTTGCACTGACACAGCTGAAAAAGTATCAGCATATTTTATGCATGTTAGCGCGTACAGTGATACTTTTCCAAGTCAATATAAACTATTAAGACTATGTTTTATCACTGCAAGCTGAAAAGTCATCATTATTGTCAAAACGAATGACGGGCTACTTAGCCTTAAACTATTTACGGACTGTAATGAAATGCAGTTACTCTGTTTTAAATTTCATTTTGCACTTGCTTGACGTCGAATACCGTAAGAGTAATTAAATTTCCCCAACAAACACATTGCACACCTTTATAACTACAGTTAAATCTCCCTGACTTTATATTTCATATCTCTATATCGAGTTAGAGAACCACAGTAAAATTTAATTTGCATGGCTCGATGGTCGCTAGAAACACAGTTGCACTGATTTTGTGTTCCATAACTCGATTCCATTTGACTTCATTCACGATTTCAATTCAACACAACAAACCTCCCAAAACTCACCGGTTGCTCAGCTTCGGTTCACTCCACCGCATCCGGCCTCGACTTTGCTTGTACACCAGAAACACGTACCGATGCAAGCCGGAGTCTTGGGGCGGTGCCGATCCGATATATTCGGCCACGGTTTCCCCGGCGGCCACATCCGATCCGGGCACATTGATCACCACCCAGTGCTTCCACTCGCGCATCTTCGGTTCGGCTCGGGTCGGTGCATCCGGATCGGTCATGACCAGCGTGTACAGGGCACCCGGTTCCGCTTCCCAACTGACGGATGGCTCATCTTTGACCTGGGTCGGTGTGAGTTCATTGCCGAGGTTGACTTCCGCTCCAGCCGAAGTGTACGACACTTTCACCAGGGCGCCAGGTGCCTTAGAGAGCACATCCGGTACGATTTCGTTGTCGGTGAAAGCTTTGGCGACGGCCGGATCCTCAGCCTGGGAGACGACGATCATCGTTCCGAACACGGTCAGAACGGCAAACAGAAACGTTCGCTTCGTCATGGTGACGGGACGGGACGGGATGATGCTTGTCGTCAGGTGCAAGTTCCAAACGAAACTGATCGGGATCGTTGAGCGCAGATCGGCGGATGAAGCGTGCAGCGGAAAAATTGATGCGAACCGGTTTATAAGCTGATTTTTGCTGGTGTGTGGAGAGCTTTCGAGTGTACCTTCGTAGGAAAGTGAGCACCGACTTCGATTTCATGGGAACTTAATTTATTATTCTAAGAGAACATAATTTATCTTTTCCGAAATATTTTATATTATTCCTTCTCCAGTAGTGGAAAAAAAAATATAATCCTTGTTCTAAATAGCAGTATATATTTTTACCACCTACACAACAAAACTTAAAAAAAAAGACACTACACGTTAATGCTTCCAGTGGGCTAGTTGCCCTTTGAAGGAAGCACCACACTAGACAACGGACTAGCATGCAACGCCCAGTGGCACAGTCGGAAAACATTCCTCTCGAAAAGTTTTTCGACCTGAGGCGGGAATCGAACCCACACTCCTTAGCACGATGCGACTAAATGCCTCGGTGACACTAACCGCACGGCTACGAAGCCCACAACTTAAAACGTTTCAACGAAATTTATAGTTAAATACTTATGATTGAACGTAATTGTTTTCAGTTACATTCATTTTTCAACAATTTCACGTTTAAAATGAGCACCAAATATTTATAACTAATATTTTCAATAATTTTAAACACATTTTCTGCGACACTATTTTCAAGTGCAAAAGTACTTATCCAGCTCTATTTGCAATTAATTTCCTATTTGTAATTACTGATATAAAAATCATGAGTGACAGTGTGAAATGTGCAAATGTGCAAAGATTCAAAATCATTTCAGCTTTAGGAAAGAAAAACAGTGATAATAAATGACACTTTTCTCATTCTTTAGCATTGAAAGAGCCTTCGACAACACTACCTATTCTGCAATAACTCATGCCATGAACAAATTTTCAACACGAATATTATTATAGCGATTAAAAATATGCTTGTAAAAAAGTTAAATTACTTCAGAGATGGGAAGTTCGTCTATAACAGTATGAGCTACAGAATGTTGTGCCAAGGAGGAGTATTCTCACCACTATTGTGGTACTTAGTAGTAAATGATCTTTTAAAAAGCTTGGAGGGAAAAGGTTTTAGGTAGGCACTAAATTTTGCCTACTCTTGGTATATTCAGGAGAGCCATAACATAGATTGTTCAAAAGTAGTAATTGACCATTTCACTAGGAGAAACTTGTTCATACTAAAAGCGGTAAAGCTTGGACAAGTACAAATGCACAGTAGGGTTTTGTTCTACTTCGTCGTAAGCGCTACAATTCGTCGTATCAAACTTTAAATGTTCCACCACGGCGGATATTGAAACTTACCTGCAACATAGATCCATTATCCAAGTGTAATTTTGTGAAAGCTGTTATGGTTTGTACACTTGTACACCAAAAATGCAATAAAACTACTGTATTTCGGTAAATAACTTCAGTTCAATTATCCACTTTGCACTTCGATTTCACCGAAATCGCATGGACGAACACGATTTGAGAGAAATGCTTAGCGATCGACTGAGCCACACCACTTTCCAACACAAGTTTCTTTCCGCCCCCCGTGGGTTACTTACTTCACCGGGCACTTATTTTCACTATGGAAAACCTTCGTACTTCATTACTGAAGGATTTCATTCCAATCACACGTCGTAGAAGTTCTATAAATCACCAAATTTAACGAAATTTCCTCCGTGCACTTGGCCACTACTATGCCGATTATCATATCTATTTATATCCTTATTGCTATTTTTCTCATACCTAGCAGGTAGAGGAGAGAGGTCCAATCCATATCCATATAGCCGTAGTCCATTGGTGTGCGGTGGTTCATTTTGCCATGTTTCCGTGTCGTGTGAGGCAACAGCCTACAAAGAGGGTCAATTTGTCTCAGTCACCATCTGATACTGACGGAGGATGGATGTGTTTCCCCAATACACGGTCATTCGTGCGGCGTCTTCTGGTGACTGGACGGAGTTTTTTGTGAGGGAGGATTGGGAATCGAACCCATGACCTTCCGCTTACGAAGCGAAAGCGTAACCTCGAGGCTACGGGACCCCCCAATCCGTCGTACTGAGAAAAAAAAAAGCTTGTGCGCGACGCTCGACGTAACAATACGGTTCCTTTGATTGTGTTGTTTTCGCTTTACTGTGAGCAAATGCCATAATTGTACGGTCAAAAGGAATTGTGTTCATATGTTTGAGCTGAATTTTGATGACGAACAATTAATTTTGAAGGATATTAGTATATTCCATCATGCTGAAGGAATGGAGGGAGATGCCCGTAGATCTATATATTCTATATTATAGCGTTGATAAGTTGTGTTTTAACCACTCAATGCATCACAGTGAGCCGTAAGTTGTGAGACAAATCTGGAAACTGATTGCGACGGAATTGAAAACGATACGACGGATTGAGAATACGGTAAGATGCATTTTATTTGCATTATTTACAAAAATAGATCAAGATTAATCAAAATGTTATTGTTAAAGCCGTTTTGAGAAAGAATTGTTTGGCATCGGTTTGTATCAGCATCATTCACTGCAATACTGGGAAAATTGCAGTTCTAAACAGATTAAAAACTAAGTAGAAATTTCCAAACCTAAACTGAATAGTAATGCTGATATTGAATATGTGATCAGTAAATCTACTAGTCCATTTTGGGTATACTACACATTTTCTGACAGAAGATTGATACCAAAAATGGATTTACTTGTCGTGTTCATCGCTATAACGGGAGTGTTGTGAATCACACCATCAAACATTGATCGAAGGCATCAGACGCAATTATATAGCTGGTACTGTTGTATGTATTAGGACAATTAGAAACGGAGAAGATTTTTCCAAGTCTTAAATATTAAATAAGTTCAAATCAGGTGATATTGTTGAAGACTTCAATATTTCACAACATATCCAATATGGACGTGAAGACTGGATGAAAACTTTTATGAACAATGATATCCCTTACTATGTATGTGACACGACGCGTATAGATTGGGATGTCGGAGGTCGCGATGTTTGTTAAGGCACTATCAAATTGGGACACAACTGGAGCAGGAATCTACGGTCAACGTCTCAGTGGCGATGGAAAACTGTATTCGCAGCGGAGATTTTTGATATCGGGTGCAGAATCACTTGCTCATCAAAACTTGTCTTGCACTGAGAAAAATCTACACGTCAAGGTCGTGTGTTTTACTTATAGATTTGCGCAATGAGGAAAACCACATGATTTGAGTGTGGTAGCCATATGGATTTCATCATTGATTTCACGGTATAAAAACATGTGTATCAACATTAGGTTGTCATGTGAAACAAACATGAATTTCCAAATATTAAATCATGAAAACCAACTGATTTGCTTATTGAATTCGAAATGTAGTAGCTTTAGATAGTCATGTGTGATAGTCATATTGTCAAATGTCATGGGACTGAAAGAAGAAATTTGGTAGAAAAACTTTTGCTCCCCAAAATATGGATCCGAGGCTCCTCTGCTTGTCGCAAGCTCTCTTGATGTTTTTTTCAAACCCGTGAGCCAGCAACAAGCGGGGCGCCGCAAATCCATAATTTGGGAAGCCAGGGATAAGCATATTCCATTTTTTCTCGAAACTGAAAGCCAGGAAAATCTGTTAGTGGAATCCGATTTTTCTACTAAACTCTACATTATAATCAATGTTTTCTTATAGAAAGGTAGAATTCTCGTATATCGGTCAACTTCACTAATAAAAGAAAAATCGAATTCACAAATTTTCATCTAACACTTTCAGCTTCAAAATTTGCTTCTTCTCTTTGGAAGCATGATGATAACTGTCGTTCAACACGAGCTCCAACCGCAATTCAGTTCACTATGCATCCCATGGGTTGATCACAAACAATTTAGAAGCTTTGAACATGGAAATCGATAGCATAGCTCATGGATTTCATCATAACAATCTCATTGCGCAAATCAATGAATCGACCAACTTGAACATGATGATTATGACACAAGATAACCATAAGCAAAACACACTGAATCCGTGTTGGAGTGATGATCTATGCGTCCATAGGTTGACACATATGAATCTGAAGAGAAAGCTTCGGGAACTTATGTGGAAAAAATATGGAATCCCTGTTGTCGGTTGATGAATCAATCCATGAAGCAAAACACAGGAATTTAATGTGTAACACACACGAAGTTTGCAAGAAAATCATAGCAAATCGATATGGACGTTCATGAATCGATCCATAATTTGAAACACACAGATCGAGCGTGTGGATTTTTATCAGTGTGGAATGCATTCTCTCATTGTGAAGGGTGTTCTAAGAAAATGCCGAATGCCGTTTGACCGAACGCCGTTTGGCCGAAATGGTCATTTGGCCGAATGTCGTTTGGCCAAATCATGAACAAAAAATTAAAATTGCTACAACGCTGATATGTAGGATTCATTAATCGTGGCCCAATAACTGAGCAGTTAATTAATTTGTTGATTTTTATGATGTGACGTGACGTCGTGTTTTTCACTATATAAGAGCTCCAAGAGAATGATAACATCGACCTTTTAATTCAGTACGAAGTTATGAACTCCACACATATCTCCACAAGATTCTGATGTGATAATTGATTCGCCACTGGATTACCAACGGTGTAATAAGGTTTCAAGTGTTTTTAAATTATTTCATCAGAATTTTTTCCCTATTTTAAACATAGGCTATTCTTTCGAGTTATACTTGTTCCATTACTATCGGCAATAATGAAGCTTATATTTTAATTGCGAATTTTACCTTCTTTAAATCATCGACAGTTCGCAGTTATACTGATAAAATGATTATATGCATTACACTTGGTTAAATTTTTCATAATACATTTTTCCTTCTTTTGATCATACGATTGTTCTTTTAAGAGAGAAATATGTTTCATGGTTATTAGAATAGGGCCCTAAATCCCTGTCCCAATTTTAGTGTCAAACGCTTAAGTTTAGGCCAAAAATACATGTTTACTCAATTTTTGAATGTTTACCGTTGGTTTAAGTCCAAAAAACATTTTTTCATGTTTCTTTAGATTTTGTCACACCCCTTTGCTTAAACTCAAATTTTGGGTATATTTTGTTTTCCGTGTCCCTTGCGAAATGTCAGATAGGAACAACCCTAGTGTTAAAACTAAAACCCCTGTGGTGTTTTTGTCGACTAAGCGAACGTCAAACATGATCAAAAATGTCAAATTTTCAAATTAAAGTTTAAAAATGATATAACCGTTAGGCTGATACAAATATTAATTTTCTTTTATGTCCGAGACCACTTGAAAGGTACGAGGGGGGGGATAAAAATAAATAAGGAACAAAAAAATAAAAATAGAAAAAAAGTTATTTTTTCGAATTTTTATTTTGAACGATAGTTGTTCAACTTTTTTCAATCGTCCTCTGGACCTTTATTTTACCTGTGTTTTACTTCGAAAATTAAAAAATCCCAACTGATGTCAAAAAATTGATAAATCTTTCGTTTTCTCCCCTTCAAAACTTTCGGATTTTTGAAGGGGGGGGTGACATAAAAGAAAATTAATATTTGTATCAGCCTTATTTGAGTGGGAAAAATTGCTAAAGTAGTTGCAGTAACATGCTCTTTCATGTTATTAAATAAAAACAAGATCTCATTAAAAGTTTTAGGACCCAATTAAAGCTTATAATACGTTTTTTTAACATATTTTTTTAGCTTAAGGATTCTAAGGTGAGATGTCTTTCTCCTGAGATTACAATATGTGAGCTTAACACTGCACCATTGCTTGCGTATTGAAATAAACGACTCGGAGAACACTTACGTCAAAGAAACACTGTTTCTAAGTTGTGGAAAGAAGGAGCCAAGACTTGTTGATATCAGAACTATGACATATATTATTACTTAGTACGATTCGAGGAATCGAAGCAACCCGATCCAGCAGAAGGACGAATATAGTAGTTTACGTAACAAGATGCAGAATTATGATTTTTACAACACGAGTCGTAAATTTATCTTACGAGGCTTGCCGAGCAGGATAATTACGACGAGTGCTATAAAAATCGAGTTCTACAACGAGTTACGTACAACATTTTTTGCAATTTCGTAGAAGACCACTTGAGGGTATCAGGAATTATATAAGAATGCATTCACCCTTATTTTACAATTTCTGAAAAAATAGTTGTATTATGATTTATTACGCAACTCAAAACAGTTTCGTAATGAGAAAGCGTTGCGTAATGAATCATTACAGCACTGGTTTCAGTTTCGTAATGACTATTCTCGCACTGCATACTTCAGTGCAGGAAAGTAGGCCGTTTCATGACAGATTGGCGTGATGAAAAACAGCCTATTAGGGGCCGTCCATAAATGACGTAGCATTTTTTCACTGATTTTTTACACCCCCTCCCCCCTCGTAGCTTTTCGTCACAAATGCTGGTACTCCCCCCTGAAAAATACGTAGCATATCGAGCACCACCCCCCCACCCCCCCCCCCACCCTATACATTTTTTATTTGTTTTCCTTAGTGACTGGGTTGAAACAAACAATTGGAATTGAAAAGTTCAATACAACGTTTGATATTAATAACTGACTGAAATGAAAGGATAATCTATTCTAACAGTTTGACATACAGTAGCGCTCAAAAGTAATTTGGAAAAGTTTCAAATAAACATTTTCCTTGGTTTTGGTTTCCAGTTTCTTATAGACTAAATTATATTACTATTGCTGTTCTTACCATAAAAAACAAGTTTACTATAACAAATGTGAAAAAAAATGATTGGATTGATGAAGCTCGTTACTGTCGAGTTATGGTCTAATATATTTTATAATATATTGAACAAAAATTTCGTTATATTAGAGGATTGTTTTTTTTAATTATTTGTTGTTAGGAAATAGATTTCAATGAAGATGATCAAGAAAATAGATTAATTTGAAATGAATCATCGTTAATATTATTCAATTTCAAATCATTTTAGCAAACAGTGTCCAGATACATAAAAAATTACACTTGAAATATTTGGAATGTTTAGAAAATTATACAAATACAATAACCTCTATTAATATTTCAGTTGATTTTCATTATCGTTTCCATACTGAAATAATCTTACACAACCTATAATGAAACCGTTAAATAATAAAAATTCTTCAAATTACCGAGTAATTCACAAAATTTAATGATAGGGCAATTTTGTTAACACTCGAATCTATTATCCTCATTAATATTCAGGCTATTCCATCAAGAGCATTGATATATCAAAACAAATGATAAGTTGATTGGGTGGAGATCTCCTGCAACATTGAAGGCATAATTCACGGAATAAATATCTTGCTTTAAATGTAATATTTGCCAAGAAGAGCATATTTCATTTTCTTGAAGAAATAAAGCCCCAACAGAAAATATGGATAAAACTAAAACGGCTGACTATATGTCATGATAACAAATGGCAAAAAAAAATGTACTCCAAGTAGTTAGAGCATTGATTTTTATTCAGTTCATTAAACTTATTTTGTTTATTTATAAATTTATTAATTTAGACGCGAATATGATATAATATTCACATAATTATTTAAAGCTTCAAAACATCTGTTTGATTGCATTTATCAAGAAAATCTAAAGTTTCATAGATATTTTTTCAATCTTGTCATATGAATGTTTTGAAGCTTAATCATAATTTTATAACCCAAGTTTATAAGCAAAAAAAGAAGGTTTCATAAAAAATAATTGTATGCAATTTTTTTCAGCGCCTTTCTTTTTACGGACTTGATACAAAATGCTACGTCCACTACCCGGATAAAAAATACAATACAAAAACAATATAACGTATTGAAACAGTACCATTCAATATATTGGAAATACAATACAGTATATTGTAAAATAACAATACAATTACAGTACAATATTTTGTTTTGAACAGTTCACTGTATGGTATATGAGACTTTTGCAATATAATGTATGGGTGGTTAAGTATCGTAACAATACAAATATAGATATTTTCTCATACAAACATTTTGAAAATACAATACGATATATTGTTCATGTATTGTCTTGATAAACAATTCGTGTATTGTTGTACAATACAAAAACAATTCAACATACTGTATCATGGTTGCATTTGTCGTTACAGCTAATGTCAAGTGATTTCTAAAAAACTAGTTATTTTTACTTTTTGAATATTTTCCACCCAAAATTTCTTGCTTTTGAACTTGTTTTGTTTATTTCTTTCAGCAAAGCTACATAGAAAAAAGCAACAGTTGTTTTACGCGAAAATAGGAATTTGACCAAAATTGTAAGGTATAAAACCAATTAAAAACAATACAATGTTCTGTTACTGTTCCGTGTGGAACGAGTGTCCCAAATCACTGCCGTAGTAGCATGAAAAACAACGACACACATTCTATCGTCACTGAAGCACACGATGAACTCACCCAATTGCAGCCCCTGATACGACCCACACTGCCTACGTCACTGAGAGAGAGAGTTCCCACATCGAGTGTGAGTGCCAACAGTGAGTGTCCCACAATCAGCGTCATCGTTATCGTGGCACTCATTGCATGGTTCATCCGGGAGCTCATCGTACAGTGGCAGTGACGGTAGCAGCACACGAATCGCGACGCTTCCACGCGCTTCTAGAAGCTTCCGCGTGTTTCTAGATTGCGAGCGCGGTGCTATATATACGCGAGCCGTATGCGTAGCAGACTCAGTATTATTTTAACCGCCGCGTGATTATGATCGACAGTGAAAGTGAAGTGTAATAGTAAAGTAGTGAAGTAGTGTAAATAAAGTGTATTGTGGACTAGCAGAATCAGTGGTGTTATTCCTTTCATTCCGAAAAATGCAGTCCACCCCGACCCGACCGGAGTTGGCCACGGTTAACGCGCCAACATAGTGGTCCTTCGAGCCGGATCCAGCGCCGCTCACCGTAGGAAAGTATTCGACACATCCGCTCGTCGTGACGAGATAATCCGACACGTTAGCGTGACTTTAGCCAGGACGTGTATTCCAGAGAGGTCTACTAATCACCATCGCCGTCCGACACGTCTGCGTGGTACATATACCGGGACGTGTATTAGTGAAGGAATTGTTCACATCGTCACCCGCTACGAATCCCAAACTGTTCTGAACCACAACGAATAACACCAGGAGGAATCGCCCACCGATTATCCGACCCGAAATTCAACCCGACGAAGTAGTGTGAAGCCAAATCGAGTCCGACGCTTCTTTCTCCAGGAATCACTGTTATCGTTTCGACTCAACAGTTACCCGCTCATTGAGGATCGCTTCGGAGCCATGCAGCAAGATCGTACGCCGAAGTCCAGATCAGTTGCTGAGGCTGCAGCTGAAGCCGCTAAATCGAATAAACGAGAAGCCGTTTTCCATGACCAAACTGCCGAATGGAAATTTTCCGATGACCCCATTACACTCAAGGAGCTGTCGTCACTTTGCCGCCAGAGAGACCAGGTGAGCCTTAAGCTAGTACGAGTCCAAAGGGCACTTGGTACCGCCCATCACCAAATCAACCAGTCGCTATTGAGGACATATTTGAAGAACGCCGATGATGCCTACACCGAATTCAGCACCGTACATAGCAAGATAATTGCAATCATTCCCGATGAGGCTTTTCGACAGGAAGAAAAGCAGTACATTGCATTTGAGGAGCGTTACCTTCAGATCCGGACAACCATTGATGAGCTAATGCTTGCCAGCGAAGTGGAGCATGCCAAAGTTCCTGACCCAAAGCCACAAGTCATAATTCAACAGCAACCATTGAAGGCTCCGATCCCCACCTTCGATGGGTCCTACGCCAACTGGCCGAAGTTCAAGGCCATATTTCAGGACTTGATGGCCAACTCGCCAGATTCGGATGCCATCAAGTTATACCATCTCGACAAGGCACTTGTTGGTGAAGCTGCAGGAGCTCTGGACGCGAAGGTGATCAGCGAGGGAAATTACCAGCAAGCATGGGCTATTCTCACGAACCGCTATGAGAACAAGCGAATCATCGTAGAGACGCACATCCGCGATCTGTTTGATATTAAGCGAATGTCATCAGGGTCGTCCAAGGAGTTGCGACGCTTACTCGACGAATGTATCCGCCACGTAGAGAGCCTGAAGTATCTCAACCAGGAGTTTTCAGGTGTTTCCGACCTGTTTCTCGTCTACATCGTGACGTCCGCTATGGATAACGCTACTAGGATGTCTTGGGAAGCAACCCAGAGGAAAGGCGAACTACCTCAGTATTCGCAAACCATCTCGTTCCTTGAAGCGCGACACCAAATGTTGGAGAACTGTGAAAACGCTTTCCAGTCTAGCTCACAGTATTTTTCCGACCCGAGTTTGAAGCCTTCCCAATCGTGTACAAAAACTTCCAATATTTGCACCGCTACAACCGAACGACCCAAGAAGTATATCTGTGATTTCTGCCGAGGACCTCACCGCAACTTCCAGTGTTATATACTAGCATCGCTGCCTTTTGACCGAAGGATGGACAAGGTAAGGAAGACTGGAGCATGCTTCAACTGTCTCCGAAAAGGACACTCGTTCAGAGAGTGCTCATCTTCAAAAGCGTGTCAGAAATGTCAAAAGCGACATCACACCCAATTGCATAGGGAAAAGATGAACCAAGATCCGAACCCCAACTTTTCCGATCCAGCTCGACCAGATCACACACAAGACCGAGTATCCAGACAGGCCCATGTAGAAGAGAACTCGAACAATTCACTGACCTGCAATCACGCCGACTGCTGTAAGATTGTATTTATGCCAACCGCTGTTGTAGATGTGCTTGATAGGAAAGGCCAATCGCACCGATGCCGTGTTCTGCTGGATAGTGGCTCACAAGTGAACCTTATTTCAAGCGATCTGGCTAACCGATTGGGAGTCTCAAGGCAACCCACAAAAGTTCCGCTACGAGGCATCAACGACATCAAGAGCATGGTTCAGGAGACGGTTGTAGTGAATTTCCGATCCAGAATCACCAACTATCGTGCAAGCGTGGAATGTTTGATAACGCCAACCGTAACCAGCAGTATTCCGTCAGCAGGAACTGATGCTTCGACTTGGGGGTTCCCATCTGGTATTTGTCTTGCTGATCCAGACTTCCACAAACCGAACAAAATCGACCTGCTGCTGGGTATAGAGTTGTTCTTCGAGTTACTGCAACGAGGACATATCAAGATCGACGAGGACTATCCCGAGTTACGAGAAACCCAACTAGGATGGGTGGTTACCGGAGTTTTGAAAAACAGATCCGTCATCGAGGAAATCCAAAATTCATTCACCACTTATGTACACCATTCCAGCCGACCACGTAGACGCCGTGAGCAGTTTGAAGAAAACACGAATATCGATCCGGAACCGATTCACTACAACATGTACATGAGACATGATGACCGACCAGTAGCCGTGCTAACAACATCGCAGACCGTCATGCGCCAAGACGACAAGAAGAGCATCTCATCCATCGTTTCCGATCCACCAAGTCCCATAGAGAATCATCGAATATATCCGACGAGTTCAGCACAACGAATAGGTATTGACGTTCCTTCATCCGATCCAGTTGTTCACCAAGGAGAAATACCGTCCAGCATGCCTTTGAACTATCGTGTCAACCGGGGGGAGTATGTTCCGTGTGGAACGAGTGTCCCAAATCACTGCCGTAGTAGCATGAAAAACAACGACACACATTCTATCGTCACTGAAGCACACGATGAACTCACCCAATTGCAGCCCCTGATACGACCCACACTGCCTACGTCACTGAGAGAGAGAGTTCCCACATCGAGTGTGAGTGCCAACAGTGAGTGTCCCACAATCAGCGTCATCGTTATCGTGGCACTCATTGCATGGTTCATCCGGGAGCTCATCGTACAGTGGCAGTGACGGTAGCAGCACACGAATCGCGACGCTTCCACGCGCTTCTAGAAGCTTCCGCGTGTTTCTAGATTGCGAGCGCGGTGCTATATATACGCGAGCCGTATGCGTAGCAGACTCAGTATTATTTTAACCGCCGCGTGATTATGATCGACAGTGAAAGTGAAGTGTAATAGTAAAGTAGTGAAGTAGTGTAAATAAAGTGTATTGTGGACTAGCAGAATCAGTGGTGTTATTCCTTTCATTCCGAAAAATGCAGTCCACCCCGACCCGACCGGAGTTGGCCACGGTTAACGCGCCAACAGTTACAATATATTATATTGTTTTTGAATTGTATATCCAAACATGAATAATATTGCTTCGACATTCAATTACAATACGCTGTATTGTATCCAATACGTTATATTGTACATTAATGGTTTATTCCATTCACTGAATGATACGTTTTTATCCGGGTAGCTAGGACCCCTCCCTCCCCCTCGTCACACTTCGTCACAAATTCGTAAAAAGCTACGTCATTTATGGACGACCCCTTACGATGAGAAATTTCAAAAAGTCTTAAACCGTTTTATTTACTGTCAAAAGCTAACTACAAACGCGGTGCCAAAACATCTGCTGGTGGCTATTACCGCTAGCATAGAAGTGAAGAACTGCTTACATTTAGTATTTTCTTCTTTCAGCACTGAATGTTTCTTGAACTAACTCTAAAAAGCTTATTAATGTATATCTATGAAGACTTATGATGGAAATTATGAGATCAGTGTGAACAATGTAAAACACAAGGTCAACCCATCGACAAATTCCATCCTGAATCGGTGGTTGCGAATACCATGAAAATTCAGTTTTTCCGATAAAATCTGTGGTGCCCAGCCAATCTGGGCACACTGTTGATTACTGAGCGCGACAACAGAAAATCGCAACCATCAGTTTCGATTGTAACCTTCACTTATTCGCATCGTTAATAAATCGCTCTGTATTGTAGTTACTTCCTTCTTCATCATTTCATAATCTGCACCTTAGTGGTGACCCCGACGTGATCTAACTGGACTGCAGACATTGATTAACAAGTAAGGAAACACACAAATAAATACACCTGGGCGCAACTGGCTGTGTGTCGATTTTTTGTTTCGTTTAAAGATCTCCGTTTCAATTACTATCTACACATCGAAAATTCGCCAAGGTACCCACAAAACAATTTCAAAATGGCGGAGGAACAGCGTTTGAAAGACGAGATCGCTCATTTACACGAGCAACTGCAGGCAGCAAGAGCAGCCGCTGCAACCAATCCTGCCGCTGGCAATAGTAGTGCCGCTGTAAACAACGTTCCTGACAGTGCAGTGAACAAAATCGGTATAAAAATCGGACCGTTTTGGAAACGCGATCCGACTCTCTGGTTTGCTCAACTTGAAGCGCAGTTTACACTGAGTCAAATCATCAGAGAGGATACTCGTTACTACCACGTATTAGCAGCTATCGACTCAGAGATACTTGCATGTTGTTCGGACATCATACGGGACCCACAAGCTGACGGAAAGTACTCTGCCATCAAAGACAGGATCATCGGAGAATACAGTTCAAGTGAACAAAACCGCATGCAGCAGCTACTTCGCGGGTGTGAACTGGGTGACCGGAAACCTTCTCAGCTTCTACGTGAGATGCGAGACCTGGCGAGAGACGTAATAACTGACGAAAAAATCATTAAATCCTTGTGGATGCAGCAACTCCCCGAAACTACGCAAGCTGTTCTTAAAGTTTCAGAAGCTACTCTTCAGTTGCCGCAGCTCGCCGAACAGGCTGATAAGCTCTCCGATATAACTAGAACCCGTAATGTATCATCTGCTGGACTTACATGGGACAACAGCAAGGACTTTAACTTGGAGGAATTGCGCAAACAAATTTCTGACCTGTCCCTTGAAATTGCTGCATTTCGTCATGAGCGAGGAAGATCACGTAACAGAAGTTTCAGCAGGCAACGACGTACTCGAAGTGGCTCGCTTGAACAACATCCGTATTGTTTCTACCACAGGCGTTTTGGCGCCGACGCGAAGAACTGTCGAGCGCCCTGTCAATTCAAACAAAAAAACTAGGGCAGCTGCAGTCGACGACGGGCGAAAGCAGCGAGGTTCGACAATCCCGTCTAATCATTCACGATCCAGCAACAAATTACAAATTCCTGATCGACACCGGTGCCGACCTATCGATTTTTCCGTGCAAAAAGCTAAAACCAATACCTGGAATGAGTTTGTATGCCGCCAATGGTTCCCGAATTGCTACATACGGCACTGAAATATCCAAGCCAACATTTGGTCTACGACGAAACTTTCCATGGCGTTTCATATTGGCGGACGTAACTTCTCCAATCCTTGGGGCGGATTTCCTTAAACATTATAACTTGATGGTTGACCTACGAGACGAGTGTTTGATCGACAAAATGACTAACATCAAAGCATACGGTCAAATCAACTCGATACATGAAGGATTTTTTGGATTAAAAACTTTTTCCTGCAGTAGCGACTACGGTGGCCTATTAAGTGAGTTCTCTGACGTCACTAGACCGCGCCTTCCCAAGCAAGAAGTCAGACATGGTGTTAAACATACCACAATGGTCGGAAAAAAACGAAGTTTGGCCAAAACTAATTTTATCGCCTTAATCGATGAAATATGTAATCTGAATATGTTATTTGGCGTTTTTATT
The DNA here is from genome assembly GCF_002204515.2 of Aedes aegypti. NCBI lineage: Eukaryota > Metazoa > Arthropoda > Insecta > Diptera > Culicidae > Aedes > Aedes aegypti. The sequence goes on along the minus strand of NC_035107.1, from coordinate 215,363,890 downwards.
GTTCAGAAGGGCTTTTTCACATATTACGTAACTTTAAAAAATAAAAAGTTTTTTTTTATTAGAAATGCTATCAAATTTGACTGAAAGCACAAATTTTGTTTGTATTTAAACAAGTTTGATCAAAATATGTATGAAGAGTGGTTAAATATATTTTATGTAAACTTTGTATGAAAAATATCGTCAAAATGTATGAAAATATTGAATTATTCAAATAGCTCTGACTTGCAAATCAGCAAATTTCTGCAAAAAATTTAAACGTTTTTTGTAAGATCTAAAGATGCATTTTAAAGTGCAATATTCGAAATCGCGGCGACATGACGCGACAAGAGTTGTTTTTCATGTTCAAAATCATCAAAATTACTAAAGTGTAATATTGAACAGTATTAAAGCTTCAACCAAATATTTTTTTCCATCCTCATGCTCGATAAAAGTGTTGAACCATAAGCTTTTAGATAGTGCGTAACATTGGGAAACTTTTGCATTCCTTAAATATAAATTTTGTACTTTATTTTATTGTTACATTTTTTAATTTTTTGACTTCAGTTAGTTTGACGTTATAAACGTCAAAGAAATTTAAATTTTAGTTCAATTTCAATTAAGAATCATAATAATATAATACATGAGGTATATTTTAACATGATAAAAATCATAAAAATCTCAAAAAAGTGTTTTGATAGTTTTGGCCGCTCCTTTATATGGAGCCCGACCATTGTGCATACCATTAAAACAGAAGGCCCTCCATGTCACTCCAAGTTTCGCAGACTTCCACCACGTAAACTCGAAGCACTTCGAAAAGAGTTGAAATTATTCCTCGAGCTCGTGTATATCCAGCCCTCCAAAAGTCCTTATTCTAGTCCTGTGCACCTTGCTCAAAAAATACTCCAAAACGGCGATGTGAAATACAGGCTTGTGGGAGATTACAAGCGCCTTAATGATTCCACCGTTGCTGATCGTTATCCTCTGCCCCATATCTACGACATTTGTCAAACATTACGAGGTAAGACTGTGTTTTCTGTGGTTGATTTGGAACGGGCTTACTATCAAATACCCATGCACGAAAACGATGTCGAGAAAACAGCTATCATAACGCCACTGGGTTTATTTGAATTTCTGGTAATGCCTCCTGGATTGAAAAACTCTGGCCAGACATTCCAAAGATTTATCAATAATATATTTTTTGATATGCCTTTCGTGATTGGGTATCTAGATGATCTTCTTATCGCATCGTCATCTGAAGAGGAGCACCGAAATCATCTTCGGTCGGTTTTCGAGAGGCTAAGAGAGAACGGTCTTCAAATGCCGACAAATGCCAGCTGGGAAAAAGAGAAGTACGATTCGTAGGACAATTAATCACCACCGCTGGATGCAGAACGGTTCCGGAAAAGGTCAATGCCGTTGCAGAGTACCCGAAACCGGATACAGTACAACAACTGCGGCGTTTCCTAGCGTTAGTAAATTATTATCGACGTTTTCTGCCACACGCTGCCGAAGCAGAAATACCATTACGTAAATTAATACCGTCCAATAAAAAGAACGACTAAACGCTGATCAACTGGAACACAGAAGCTGAAACTGCTTTTCGCGAATGCAAACGATGCCTAATTGAAGCCACAACGTTGGATTATTACGATCCGGACGCTCAGTTGTCACTTATGGTCGACGCATCCGATTTGGCTGCAGGAGCTGTATTACAACAACGATCAGACGATACATGGAAACCATTGGGATATTTCTCGGTTAAATTCAGCGACCGTGAAAGACGTTACTCAACGTATGATAGAGAACTTCTCGCCGTCTATCTTGGTGTGAAACATTTCAAGGATATAATCGAGGGGCGCAATCCCGTAATCTTCACAGACCATAAGCCACTAACGTTCGCTTTCAAGCAAGATGCGAACAAACCAACTCCGCGACAACAACGATTGCTGAATTTCATAAGCGAATGTACGACAGACCTGGTCCATATCGCCGGCGCAGAAAACATTCCTGCCGACATTCTTTCCCGAATTGAAGCAATTTGTTTACCATCCACAATTGATCACATGGATTTTGTCAGGGAACAGGAAAACGACGAACAGTTACAAAACTGGCAAAAAAGTAATCCCGACATTAAGAGCTTCGAAAGCTCTCGACTAGGAGTGCGATTACTTTGTCAGCAACAAGGAGGTAAGGTACGTATTTGCATCCCTCACTATTATCGGAAATTCATATTCGATCAGGTTCACCACATGGCACACTCAGGAGTAAAAGCCACCCAAGCACAAATTTTGCAACAATACGTTTGGCCTGGTATTAAAAAAGACGTCGCGAATTGGACTCGAGCATGCATCGAGTGTCAAATGAACAAGGTTTCGAGACACACATGTTCTCAGCCACAAAAAATCGAAATACCAGACGAACGATTCGAACATGTTCATATCGACATAGTAGGACCCTTACCGATATGTAAAGGAATGCGCTACATCTTGACTATGATAGACCGCTTCAGCAGATGGCCTGAGGCAGTGGCTATACCCGACGCGACAGCAGAAACCGTCGCAAGAGTTTTTGTTGAAGTGTGGGTGGCAAGGTTCGGATCGCCAATGAAAATAACATCAGACCAGGGTAGACAATTTGAATCGCACTTGATAAAGGAACTTGCTATTCTGTTAGGCATAGAACGACTACGCACTACTCTCTACCACCCACAAGCCAATGGAATGATCGAATGTTGGCACAGGCCGCTCAAAACCGCTTTGGAATCCTACAAGTCAAGTTGGACCGATGCTTTGCCGTTAGTATTGCTCGGATTAAGAAGTGCAATTCAAGGAGGATCATCCGCATCAGAAATGCTTTACGGTACGACAATACGTATTCCAGGAACTATGATGGAAAAACCTTCACTTAGTGGCTCTACAGATTCATTCGTACAAAATCTTCGAGAGAAAATGAATTCACTGCAACCGCGTCCAGCTTCTAATAACGACAAGCATCGACACGTGTACATACCCAAAGATATAACGACGTGCACACACGTGTTTCTAAAAACCAACAAAGTACGAGCTGCATTGGAAGCACCTTTCACTGGACCATACGAGGTTATTGTTTCTTGATAAGACAATGACCATCATCATCAGGAGTAAACCTGTGACAGTATCAGTCGATAGAGTTAAACCAGCATACTTCGCTAAGGAACCTGATCCATCATTCGATCCTAGAACATCCGATCGAATAACCAGAAGTGGACGTCACGTAAGATTCCGGATTCAGTGAGAATTTATCTAGGAAGGGGGAGTACTGTGGTGCCCAGCCAATCTGGGCACACTGTTGATTACTGAGCGCGACAACAGAAAATCGCAACCATCTTCAGTTTCGATTGTAACCTTCACTTATTCGCATCGTTAATAAATCGCTCTGTATTGTAGTTACTTCGTTCTTCATCATTTCATAATCTGCACCTTAAATCCAATATGGCGGCCAAATTCAATATGGCCGCCGAATATTTTTATTTTTGCAAATAAAGCTCCTATGTTTTCGCTTTCCGAATTACTCAGTAATAATTTTAAATTGAGATGTCACAATATTGTTTATATAACTTCCATTGGTTCTGTTAGCTGCAACAAATTTAGTACTATACCATTTAATTCCAAATCAAATAATCTTACGAAACAATTATTTTTAATAAAATTATATACACACTCAATCAGAGTATACGCGTTCGTTAAATAAAATTACCGAAACCAATCAGTAATTCACAAAAATACCGATTATTCGGTAATTTCATCGCTTTTTACAGCTCATCATTAGCAAAACTACCGAACTACGGTAAACTGTGGTTCATCTGTCCAATAATTTACCGAATAATCTGTGAATCATTAGTATCACCGAAAACTGTAAAATATTCAACCGATGCTTCTGTAAAAGGTCTGTTAGATTACCGACTTCAGTAATTTGAAAGAATGACAGCGTCAATTGGTCGTGTACGATTTTCTTTCGGGCGTTGCAAAGAAACTGCTAGTGGAATATTTCAAGTTGGAATAGTGCCAGTATCGCAATGATTTTTTAGAAAGGTAATTAGAGGAAGAGTGTCAAAGATAGTATACAAACGTGTTATCTACAAAAAACGTTTATTTTGCAGTCTGGCCGTCAGCATTCGCTGCTTCCTTGCAGTTCCCGTGTGTGTTTACGACACCGAAGGTGGCATTATTCCCATCGGCGGTTATCCCTCATCAATATATTATGTTGATTCCTATTATTATTGTTTCTTTCGACGAAATTCCAAAGTTCTAACGAAAATAATCTGTGCGCCATGCCTACTACAGTTCTTCGGTAAACGATTACCGACAATTCGATTGTTTTGACAGCTGAACTCATAAATGCGAGTTACCGAAAGATTTTACACGCCTACGATTTGCCATGTAAAGCATAGTAATGAAGTAATGTCTTTTTTTTCTGGGAAATGGTCTTTCTGGAGAATAACTTTCTGGGGAATGGTAAATTCTGGCAAATGGTTTTCTGGCAATAGATCCATTCTGGCAAACGACTTCCTGGCAAATGTCATACAACCAATCATAATTATAAATATCATTTTTATTGGCACACCCATCAGCTAACCGTGAGACTTTACGAAGAAATTAAAATTTCCACAAATATCAGTCAATGTATGCCCATCAGATACATTTCAAGTCTCTCTTGGTCTCGGAATATGAGTTAAAACGGTACACAAAAATTTTACAATGGTTCCAGAGCTATTTTCAAAGCCACTTGTGGTATAAAATTCTGGAGATAAATTTGAAAAGAAAAATGGGTTGCTCAGTTCATTCGATCTTGAAAAGGCTTTCGATATGGTACATCAAAAATAGCATTTAGCGACTTTATCAAAAATGGGTATAACTAACAGGTTCGTTGACTTTGTGAGGTTATGCCAGGATAACACGTATTGAAGGATTCTTATTAAGGGTAATTTATCTGAAACGATCAGAATTGAAAGATCAGTCCGACAGGAAGATCCATTTGCAATGATTCTATTTTGTATGTATCTTGAACCTCTTTTGCAGTAGCTTCAGAATATTTGTGAAGCTAAAATGGGCTTACTTGACAGTTATGCAGATGAAATAAGTCTGATCATGTAGATGTGAGGAAGCCGAGCGTGGTGAAACAAAAAACGAAAGTAATGAGGAAAAGATTAAACAATATTTGAATTTTACATGATTGGCTTGAGCACTTCTAATATTTGAAAATTTTAGGGATTTGGTTCAATAAAAATAGCAATGGGATGATTCCAAAAAACTGGGACGTAGTTTTTACAATTTTTAGATATATGCTTTGGAATAGTCAATTCAGAAAATGAAGTTCAATACAAAAATATATTTTCCTGAACACTTATGCGTCATCGCGTATGTGGTATACGGCATCAACGGTTTCGGTCCATAAGAAAACTTTAACAAAAATAAAATCACTCTTTGGAGTTTTTTAAGCTTCAATTACAAGAGTTGATGAAGAAGTTGTGGGCTTCGTGGCCATGCGGTTAGCGGCGTCAGTCATTTAAGCGTATTGTGCCATGAGGCGTGTGTTCGATTCCCGCTCCAGTTGGTGGAAACTTTTCGTCAATCGAAAAATTCATCATTGGGCTACTGGGTGTTTCGTGTTGTACATTGCCTAATGTTAGTGATCGTTCAGTCTGTGCAGCCTTTGGCTGAAAACGGTGTAAATTGTCTTAATTCGTTTTTTTTTTTTCATTAGTTAATCACTTGTTTTGGATTCTGAGATCGCAAATCGAAGTTCATTCAGTACATTGTATACACTTAAATTATTTTACCGTAATCCGTAGATTTCACCATAATCTCAACAGCAAAACAGTTCGGTAAAATAAAACGGATTTTGGTGAAATTTTACCGAAAACTATAAAAACTTACCTTACTCCCTTACTTTATTTCACAGAAATATTCAGCTGTTGAGATTATGGTGAAACTTTATAAGCTTAATCATTAAAATATTGTAAACAAAAAAGTTTAAATTTTGTGAGCGAAAACTAATTCAAATTCTCAAAAACTGTACATGTTTACTGGAAATAGATTCGAAATCGCCAGCCTCGGGCTGCAAATCTCGTTAATGAATAAGTAGATGAAAAAAACCGAATTTAGTACTATACCATTTAATTCCGAAGTCGAGTCTAGTACACGACACTAAAGACGGCCTTACAGTTGAGGTCGAAATACGCGTATCTGTCAAAGGATACAAACTCTAGTGGAATTAAATGGTATAGTACTGAATTCGTTTTTTTTTTCATCTACTTATAGGTATTCAACTAAACAGCTCGAGGATTATTATTATTTTTAATAAAGATAATAATAATAATAAAGATTCGAAATCAAAGGGCCGAAGTCTTGTGATGGCCGAAATTCGTGAAAAAAGATTCAATTTTCAACTTATCAATTTTAATACTTGACTAGTGAATTATTTTTCTATCTGGCGTTAAGTGCCTACTGACAGAGAATCTGCTTCTTAGCTTAGTGTTATTATGAACAGCACTTCCATCTATTAACCTTCTATTATTAATCTTCTGCCAATTGACCTTTTCTACATTGAATTTTGTGACCTTTTCTACAACAAATTCTGTTTATCATGTGACAAGCACGAAGATACCTTCTGCCCTGAGAAGACGAAAAAAACCAACCCAAAAAGATTCTTGACCGTTAGGATTCGAACCCACGATCCTCAACTTAGTCTTGCCACATAGCTGTGCGTTTACCACCGAGGCTATTTACTACTACTTATGATTCTGATCTGTTCATTATCGTGTATGATAACAATGAAACTGAAATATGAGAACATGTTCTCACGAAGATCACGTCAAACCGATCGGTGCAATCAATCGCTTAAATGCATCAACGCTTTGAATTCAAATAATCACCAAACAGCTTACAACCTTACATGCAAACTCCGCGCAGAGAACAATCTGCTGTGTAGTACATGCATTGCACATCATAGGGTGGGGTGCTAGTTTATGTTACAGTATCGATTTTTGTCGGAGCTTAGAATTAATAGTTTGCAGTACTCTTCAAAAATTTCTAAGCAATCATGATTGCACTACAATTGAATAGTATTATTTCAAACTTAACATTAATTTCTTATATCAAGGTGTTTTATGGTAGGCTTCATCCTAGTTGGGCGTGATCACGAAGATAGCCGTAAACCACTATCATAATTAATTAAACAAATATTCATCCTAGTGTCCATCCTTATTTGCTATTATTAAAATTTTAATAAAAACATATTTCATTTCATTTGCCGTAGCAATTTATTTTTTACAGATGAATTAATTCATCAGCTTATGAGAGGAAAAAACACGCATTTTGATCAAATTAAACTTCACCTAAATATCCAAAGCATTCTGGGAACAATATAAAATTGCGATGGTTTTTGTCGAAAATTGTTGATAATTTTATTCAACATTTGCTTCAATGGCCTCATTGTGATTATATAACTTAGCTGCTAAGATATTTCAAAACAAGACCCCCAACGGGAATCGGTTCCCCACCCTACTGTGTATCATCTGTGGGACTGAGAGTTATTAGAGAAAGAACTACCTTTCGTTCAGCCTGAGGGGTACCAGAAATCTACTGCGCCACAACACTTGAGCGAACGACAAACCGAGCGAAGGGGTCTTCTTAAGGTACACGTCTTGAGCAAAACCTAAGCCCCGAACGACGCATAATCATATGTTCAACGAGAGATTTCGGTGTCCGAAAAGGCGATTTGTGGCGATTGCGAGAACAACATGGGTCAGTGAAGGAGGATGAGAAGCTGGATGGCTGAATGGGACGTATCGCAGAACAAAGAAAGTCTGAGTTGAACCACCTGTAGAAATCGTCAGACCAGCAAAAAATTAAACCGAAACGAAAACAGAACGGCACCCCAATTTTTAAACACGGTGTGGGATTGAATTCATGTGCGCTTCTCATTCAGGATTCAATGACCCTGCTTGATGAGAGTGGCGATTTGGCTCCATTCAGTTGATTGGAGGGTATGAACGTTTAGTATAAAATCTAATACGTCACACTAAATGGCACTAGATATTAGAAGCATTAATACAGTCATCCAAAGTGTAATTGTTCGTTTATGCATGCAAGTCACAGTGGTAAGGGGTGGTATAGTGATCTATCGGTAATCTTCTTTTGATGATGATGCAAAGCTATTATCATTGCTAGCTTTATTCAATTAGATTCAATTCAGTGGAAATGGAATATTCAATTGCAGTTGCATAAACAATGCATAAAATCCGTAATGATGATAAGCAAAGCGACACACGTTATCGTAATATCAAACTTTAGAAGAGTATCTCTGTTGATGCATTAGATCCTCTATGGGTACAGTATGGTTCAAAAATATACGAAAATTGTCATATAATGTTTCATGTTAGTTTTTATTTGAATAATGAAAACTAATCGACGTGCATTTCATTTATGTTCATTTATTTAATCTGTTTAGGTTTATTTTTGTACATGATTTTTATCATTTTACTAGTGGTCCCGGCAAACTTCGTCTTGCCATCAAGTAGGCTGTTGGAAAACGTCAAGAAATTCCCCATACAAAATGACACATTAGTCTTCTCCCGTTTTCCCCATTATTTCGGAGACTTTCCTGAACTTTTTCCTCGCACGATCACGTCGCATCCCTTGTGGAGGGCAACAGTGAAAAACTTGCGTCAGTCCGTTCACCCGTTCTCGAGCCATTTCGTGACATACAAACACCACTCCATTTTTATTTATATAGATAAGAGAGAATTTGGAAGCATACCTTCTAATTTTATCATGCAGAAATCGAGTTCCATATCTTTGTAATGGAAGCTTTCAAAATATCAACAATGGGGTGAGATTCTTCATAAGCCTTGTCATGAGCATTTTTCCATGTCAAATGATATAAGGGATTTAAGTGTGGGGCATTGGGGGCTTAAACAAGTATTAGTTTAAACTGCTTATTTTGAACTACCGTTTAAGGTTGCTTAAGGTTGCTCGGTTCTCAGTGCTGTAAACATTCGACACTTTGAGCGACGTTCGTTCCGTTGCCATGGTCAGCAGTCACAGCAAGAGCGGTAGAATGAACGTCGACAAACACAAAAAAGTGTCAATTGAATGTCGTCTAATACGAGAAAATTTGCATAAATCATAAGTTTTGCATAGAATTTAGACATCGGAACATAAAAAACATTGATAATTTGATCTTGTCTATTATGTCGAATGTGACACACATACGGTGAAAGCAGAACAGAAACAAACAACACCATAACGCTTCCTAACATAGCTATCGTGGTCAGTGGCATTCAATTGACATTTTTCTTTTCGACATTCATTTGATCGCTCGTGTTGTGAATGTTTAAGCGAAGCGTGATTGCTTACAACACTGTCGGTTCTGCTGAAAACCTATGAACTGGTGTTTATAAGTTGCCTAAGACCTCACTCAGTAGGATGTTTTATGTTTTTTGGACAGAGCGTTAGTTTCCCATGCTTCATGCTTTGCTTTTCCGGATACTGTTTTTTCACAAATCAATACAAATTTAAACCCAATCGACATGAACATGAACATCGACATGCATTTTTTGTACGAATAAATATCTACGGTATGCTCATATCTCAGTGGAAGTAATCGAAAAATGTGTGACAAAATCATTATTTGGTTGGTTTGCATACAAGAGGCAAACTCAATGATGCAGATGAATTTAACTCTTGTATCGAAACCAACCGAATTTACCAACTTAAGCAGTTAAATCGTCCTGAGCCGTATTGGTTGCTTAAAATGGTTGAGTTTCTCACTAAGTTTCGACTACTTACCACGATAAATCGCAAAATAGGTGCAGGAAAAGTTTGATTGCCATAGCCGTGTTTCCCGGCGCCGGACGATTTTACAGCAGGAGATTCTCATTTGACACTTTCCCGCATGCACATCAGTTTGTTTTGATTTGATTTTAACGACAAGTCAGTAAAAAACATCAACTACTGAATAGTCGGTAATTGTTTTTTTGCAATTTCTCATCGTAATAGGCTGTTTTTCCTCACGCCAATCTGTCATGAAACGGCCTACTTTCCTGCACTGAAGTATGCAGTGCTGGAATAGTCATTGCGCAACTGAAACCAGTGCTGTAATGATCCATTACGCAACGCTTTCTCATTACGCAACTGTTTTGAGTTGCGTAATGATTTATAACACAACAATTTTTCAGCAATTGTAAAATAATGGTGAATGCATTCCGATATAATTTCTGATACCCTTAAGTGGTCTTCTACTAAATTGCAAAAAATGTTGTACGTAACTCGTTGCAGAACTCGATTTTTACAGCACTCGTCGTAATTATCCTACTCGGCAAGCCTCGTAGGATAAATTTACGACTCGTGCTGTAAAAATCATCATTCTGCAACTTGTTCCGTAAACTACTATTACTGACTTTTCGGCCTGTTCGATAATGTTGCAAAATTGGGTCTGACAGCTACCGTAGTTCAGTAAAAAGTAAAAATTATTACTGAACCTCAGAAGTTTTCAATCAAAAAGCTGAAAGTTCGGTATTTTTTATGATTTACAGTTCGTACCCAGTATAAAAAATTAACGAACAAGCAAATTGTGATTGAGTGTGAAAACATGAAGCATGGGAAACTGTAAAGCCAGTTAAAACGCTCAACAATTTTACTAACTAAATCAGTAATTTCCATCAATCAAAACATATTTTGGAATCCTGGGTTTTTTCGGTAATCGTAAAAATTACCGAAAAAACCGTAGTTCCAAAACCCAGTAAAATTTTACTGGGGTCGGTGATCTGAATTGGCTGTGTAGGTGGTGAAAATTCAGCAAGTCATTTTTAAAGTCAGTAAGCATCGAAGCGTCCTGCGTGGTCTACCTAGTTTCTCTACTGGAGAAGGGTTGGCACAAAGCTTTGAGCTTTGCTACCAACACTTGGTAATTATTTGCACTTAAAAGTGCATCATTCATGTTAATTAACGTCCAAGCTGTCGGGCACATATTACGTAAATTTACATGATTTTTTGGGGAAACTGCTTACGCAGACTGAATGTTTTGACGTTTCCATTTAAATTCTAGGAATAAAATGAATGATTCCAGTTATTGAAAATTAATCAGTTCCATGTTACCAACCTTTGCAAAAAACATCGTTTGAGTATCATTTGAAGGAGGGCTATGTGGTTTCAAAAGTTATAGGTTAAAGTTAGGTAAGGTGGGTAAGAGAGGTTGGAGGGGGTCTCTAAAAAATTAACTTAATTTTCGAGTCTAGTACATGACTCTGATAACGGCCTTATAGTGGAGGACGAATTACGCGTATCTGTCAAAGGATACAAACTCTAGTGGAAGTAAATGGTACAGTGCTAAATTCGGTTTTAATTTATTTATTCGTAGTCCACTAAACAATTAGAAGATTTATTATTATTTTCACTTTTGATTTTTAATCCATAAGTTATTTTTGAGAAAAAATCTTATATCATTTTTGAGGATATGCGAAAACATAGCAAAACCAAGAAGGTTTGGTCAAGATAATTAGTTTACAAGTTATGCACACATGTATGTTTACCCATTTTTCTATGACGTAGACTAGTTCTTGAATTATATCGATCTCTCGTACATTGTTTTCGATCCATTTATAAAAAAATCATATTAATTAGAGTATATATATATTTTTTATTTTAATGTACCGTAAAATGGGGTGAAGTTGATCACTTTTGTGCCATTTTGTTCTATAATTCCCAGGAGGATCCATGTATTATCATCCAAATATTTTTAAAAACCTGTACTGGTTGAATGTTTATCGAATTATACAAGCGTAATTTTGACGAAATGTTATCATCATATTAAAAATATTTTTTAGAAATCAAAAAGTGGAGTTTTTGATTCCGGGGTGAAGTTGATCAATTACTGCGATAGGTTTTGTAAAATTAAGCAATATGCTAATCAAAAGATTTGGGGTCACTGAATCTGAATCAAGTCTCAAAAATCTTACAACTGAATGATGAAACGGTCAATTTTAGAGTTAAAAGATGTGAATTACAGAATACACCGCATAAAACGCCTAAAGGTATGCAATTTTCCTTTGAATTAGCAACTCGCTCACAAAAAGAACGTGTTTTTTCTCTGAAAATTAAATTTTATCGTCAATGAAAATTCAAAACTGAGTTCACAGAATATACCTAGAATGTATGAAACAGTTTATTTAAATGGTGTTTTTATATAGACTTGGCAATAGTCGATTGTTTGGAGAAGAACCCTTCAACAGTTCATCATCAAACATTTCATAGAAAAACTGTTTTTACATGGTATAATTATCTTGCATATAAAAACGAACTTCAAAACATCAAGAGCAGATATCAGGTAATGTGACATAATACAAATTGTGATAATTGAAATCGGATCATAGCTCTCTTGACAGTTTATACATGTGGGTACGGGGATGATCAACTTTTCCCCACTGATCAACTACACCCCGAATTACGGTACATTAAAAAACGAAAGTATTTCTGAATGTTTGGGTCACCCTATCCCACGAAAGAGCACCCTAATAATGAAATAAAAAAATACGGGTCCCAATTTTTTTGAAAAGGCATGGCTTAAACAATTTTCCAAAGAAATAAAAATATGTTTTTTTTTTTTTTGAACATCGACCGCCTTGGGGACGGACCAGCACAATTGTGCTGGTCTGAATTTGACCCTAAAAAGTTCATGGATTGCTAGAATAGCCAAAATAAAGAAAGTTTTGTTCTACGAGATGATGAGTTTATAAGGTAAATTTTGAAATAATCACTCAAATATGGTCCGTCCCGAAAGGGATATAATTTAACCACCTCCATTTGATTTGGCGTAAATGGCCAAATTATATACGCGTAGCGATCTATCCAAAATACTTTGATCACTAGACTCATGCAAATTTTGAAGTTATTGCTACCCTATGCTTAAACGATGTTAATTATGATGAAAATGATGCTCCCAAAATTTGAAGTGATTTGGAACAAATTTGACTGTGCACAGGTCATTTGAAGTTTATATAGAAATTACTATGGAAAAAGCAAACCTTTTGTGTTCAGTTCCCTAACTGCTCGTCATAATAATCTATGGAAAAGTGCACAAACTCTTCTCATGTTAAAACTTCCCAGTTACAACTCTGCCGAAGACCACATTTTGATGAGACGTAAGCATAATTTGATATTATTGATGACAAAGTCTAAATCATGCTGAGATGATCATCCAATTACTTTAAAATCAACACTGCTTTTTTGCAGAAGAACATAGTAGCCTGGATTACTTTGATTTATTCTTCCCACCAGGAGTACCACTATTGCCTGCCGAACAGTTGGTGGAGCATGTTATATGCAAACCCACTTTATGATGGCGAATAACAGTGTATCGTAAAGTCATCAAAACGAGATCTCCGGCAAAGTTGTAGCTGAAAGGATTTCAAATGAGAAGAATTTGTTCACTTTTCCATGAAATATGATGACGAAAAGATAGTGGACTGAATCCAGAAGGTTGACGTTTTCCATAGTAATCTCCATATAAACTTCAAATGGTCTGTGCACAGTCAAATTTCTTCCAAATCACTTCAAACTTTGGGAGGATGCTATTTACCATTAATAAATTCGTTTAAGCATAGGAGAGCCAAAATTTCAAATTTTGCATCACTCTATTGATCACCCTATTTACTTTTTATTGAACTAAAACGAAAAATGGAAGCATATTGAACCAATAAGACGCAAATGCTTCCAAGACCATGCCACTGGTAATTTTTTTTTTTGTAGCCATAAAAATCACGTTCTGTAAAACCTCTTCCATCCTCGGAAACCAAACAAACTAATATTTTCAACAATTAATGCGATTGTTAAGATGACAAGTTTTCAATTAGATTTTGCATGAGATGCGGTCAGACGCCTGACTCTTGGAGAGCAAAATCTTCGAACTTTTTTGCTTTAATGCATTAACTTCATTAGTAAATAATGTCAAAATATACTAATGTAACCAGAAATTAGAATTACCTTCATTTAGATGTATGTGCTAAATTCGAGTAGGTACGATTTTCACATTTTTATGGCTCATACTGTAATTTTACGTAAGGTATCCCGAGGGCAAATGAGAATCTGAGGTAAGTGAGACTAAGTAAGAGATAGCTCATTCATGAAAAATTTTCAAGGGAGTATTCTCATAGAAAGTTGAAGATACAATGATACGGAATGTATTAAGTACAAAATATATGGTTATTTTTATTATCATATCAAGGGGGTGGGCACTCTCCGCAGTGTGCCTTGCACAGCTATGCCACATTTTGGCACACCTTACCAAAGTGGGTTGCTATAAAAATTACAGTGAACTGAAATTTCCGTCTCAGCAACCATTGAGTGGATCATTAAAATAACCAAAACGGCCGCTATGGAAAGCATAGATAGCGCCACCGTAGCCTTGTGTGTTTGACAGAACAGCAATGCTGTCACAATGTTAAATCCCATATACAGTGGCGCCTTTGTTTTGATGCGGTGAGCACTTGCAAAAACTACGTTCAATGATCCGTTGTCCGAGTTTTTTGTTAACTGTCAAACACGGATTTCATCAAATTTTCGGATTCGGGATCGGCACGGTGTACTAAATTAATTTTTATGCCTTGGGGTTCGGAATTAATTTTCCTAACAATATTGATTATGGTGATTTTACATTTATATTTTTTTTATTTCAGAACGAACTTATAGGGTGGCACCTAACCAGCAGAGCACATCTAACCGATCTGAAGTTAGGATCTATTCTACGATCCTTTATAAGGCGGCATCCACAAATTACGTAACGCTCTAGGGGGAGGGGGGAGTAGGCTCAAGCGTTACGGCTCATACAAAAATTTAAAAATTTTCATACAAAAAGCGTTACGTAGGGGGGGGGAGGTGGTCAAAAATTTCCAATTTTAGCGTTACGTAATAAATGGACGCCGCCTAATGGATCGCTAATCTGAAGGCGATGGAATCAGTTTTGGCTCATGTCCTATTCTAAATTCATAATGAATAATAAATTATATTAAAATACTAGTGGTCCCGGCAAACTTCGTCTTGCCATCAAGTAGGCTGTTCAAAAAGGCTATGGATCGTCCCATACAAAATGACAGTTCCGTGCACTCTCGTTTATCCAACTTTCCCGGTGAATATCCTGGGATTTTTATACACACAAACACGTCGGAACCCATGACGAACAAAACGGAGAAAGAATCATTCAAATGCGTTGACCCGTTCGTAAGCCATTTCATGACATACAAACACAATTCCATTTTTATTTATATAGATAAATTGAAAGCGTCAGTGCCCCTGCCGTCAACCCAAAGAAACTTCCAAAGACGGAGAAATGGGTAAAAATATAAGGGATCTTTGGAGATATCATCGTTGTCGTGTTTTAAAATGATTAAAATGATCCACACATGACATACGTCTTATTGCATTGCAATGCCTCCATCGTAATGTTCTCCCAACTCTTCACACCGCTCTCCCTTCCACCACTATATCGAATAGAAACGTTGACACTTTTTGTTGCAGTTCCCGTGTTGTCTTGGAATTCTAGTGGGCCGTTTTCTAAACCTTCCCATTGAAATATTACATATACTGTACTTGGCTTTCTCGTTAGTTTTCTCAGCGATAATGTAAGTAAATTTCATCTCGGAAAACTAACGCACCACAAAAAAAAACATGACGGGAACGTAATGCCAATTTGACAGGCAAACCAGAAGAAAATTTAATTATGTCAATGCTTGCTGCGAACGTTTTTCCATAATTTCAGTTCAATGTTTGTTATAGCCTAGAACAGGACGTGACATCTCAACTAAGACTGCCCAGTTATTTTTTAGTCGATAACCTTGACGATACATCAGCCAGTGCTACCAGTATCCTTTTTATTGTGCATCCCGATAAAATTCAGAAAAAGAACTTCGCTCAATTTCCTCTTCTTTATCAACGAACTTAAGGTAACACACGATAGACTCATCGTGGCATCCATGAACAATCTATGTTCAAACTATCGTTGAAAAGAAAATATTTCTGTTTAATATCATATTGATCATTCGGTGATCTTTCCGGATCATGTGCTTGCTAACAACAGGCATGTTGATACACTTTCAGTTCATCTATGTCCGGTAGAACCGATGTCACATCCCCAAAACTACAAAATTGATCACCATTTATGGATAGCAAACAGTTGCACCTTAAGCACCGCCAACACATTTTCAATCGGAAGGATTTTGGCGCGCTCGAACTGACAAATCCTCCGTTGTGGTGAAACATCTTCCGTCGACGTGATGTTGGACAGTTTTCTAAAACAGTCGAGGTAAAAGCCGAGCCGGCAGAGCAATGACAGTTAGTTCGTTCAAAACTTCGCTTCGGAAGTTCAACCGGCGAACTCCAGATTGGTGCTGCGAAGTCAATAAGCAAATCTTGTGAACAAATTCAAATATCAAAGCCTGTTTCTTGTACGCTTCAATCATTTAGTGCAATGAAGGATGCAAGCTTTTTTTGAAAATCAGGTTAATGTTCAAAACCGACGATATTTTTAGAGAAAATGGACACGATTTTTATTAAAGTGCTCTTAATTAAGGATTCTTTATTTTTTTAACATTATAGGAGCATATGTGATTAACTTAACATCGAATATAAACTGATTTGTGACAAAAAGATTTTGTGAAAAAAATTTCAGACTTTTGATAAAAACTTTAATTTATGAACTAGCAACACGGCTGGGCTAACAGCAAAGTGCTCTGTTGCATTCCAACGCAATTATGTGGAAGTAGGCCTTTGCCAAAACGACCAATGAGAAGTGGTATTTTTTGACAGGTAATTGGTTTCGTTTTTGTACTTTGACCTGCCACGTCTTGTCTTAGGTTATAGCACGTTTGGAACGCTTGGCACACCTTGGCGCTCTGAAGGCACAGCTTTGCCGAATGAAGTGCGTAGTATGACCTCCCCCTTGTATCATATGCTTCTAGTAGCAGTTGTCAATTCAGCGCCATTTTCAACTTGCAGGACAAATTGAGACACGTTTCACGTTTTGCACTACACTATGGGTCAGGAACGCAATCTGGCGAGAAAAAATTAATAACTTGGTAACGAAGCATTTGGTGTCTTCGGCAAAGTTTTTTGTAACATCGAGGAGCATCTACTGGCATAAACGGATAGTTTGTAAATCGTCCGCATAGGTGGCACCACAATCTAACTTTATAGTGTGACGTTCTAGATACTTGGTCATTTTGATAAAATAAACAACTCTCTCGAATGCGTCATAATTCCACAGCCTACTGTTTTCAATTTATAGGCAAAATAATAGCTACTAAATTAGCAAAAAACCTGTTTTTTTCCACGAAATGCGGGCGTGAATCTTTCTTGACCGCAGTTTCTTCTGAACCCCATAGTAGGCACGACTTCCACAGATTATGCGCCTTCGCATTTCACGTCTAACGTTGTTGTCGGCCGCCAGTAAAGATCCGAGGTAGACGAACTCGTCAAACCACCTCGGAAGAAACCCCGTCTATCGTAAAACTGCTTACTAGGCGTGCTATGTCGCGCCCAGTTCCGACGAATTCATCATCAGTCCGATTCCTGTTGCTTCGCGTTTCAGATGGGTGAACAAATCTGCCACCGTTTCAAATTTTCTTCCAATAATATCAATATCGTCCGCAAAGCAGACAAACTGTCCGGATCTCATGAAAATCATGCCACGACTGTTAAGTCCGACTCTCCGCATAACACCTTCTAGCGCAATATTGATCATCAGGCACGAAAGTTCATCATTTTGTCGTAGTTCCGGCGGGATCCAAACGAACTGGAGCGTCGCCTGAAACCTTCACACAATTTTGCACACCTTCCATCGTCGCTTTTATCAGTCTCGTAAGCATTCCATAGCTCTAGGCTGTCGATACTATCGTATGCCGCCTTGAAATCGATGAAAAGGTGATGCGTTGGGACCTAGTACTCACGAAATTTCTGGAGGATTTGCCGCACGGAAAAGATCTGGTCCGTTGTCGATCGGCCGTCAACGAAGCCGGCTTGATAATTTCCCTCGAACTCGTTTACTACAGGTGACTGACGACGGACAAGATGATCTGGGATAATACTTTGTAGGCCGCATTATCGCTCGAAAGTTCTCGCAATCTAACTTGTCGCCTTATTTGTAGATGGGACATTTTATCCCTTCCTTCCACTCCTCCGGTAGCTTTTCTGTTTCCCTGATTGTGCCTATCAGCCGGTGCAGGCAAATGGCCAGCCTCTCCGGGCCCATCTTTATGAGTTCAGCTCCGATACCATCCTTATCAGCAGCTTTATTATTCTTGAGCTAGTGAATGGCATCCTTAATCTCCTTCAAGGTGGGGGCTGTTTGGTTTCCATCGCCCGCAGTACTGACGAAAGCATTTCCTCCGTTGTCCCGTCCTTCATTGCCTGTGCTGTCAGCGCCATTCAGGTATTCGTCGAAGTGCTGCATCAACCTTTCGATCACCTCACGCTCGTCCGTCAAGATGCTCCCATTCTTATCCCTGTACATCTCGGCATATGGCACGAAGCCGTTGCGGTAAGCGTTGAGCTTCTGATAGAACTACATTGTTTATGACTCCTTCCACTGTTCTCCAGCAGTCCTCAAGAAAGGATTAACGAAATAGAGATCCGGGCACAGTTTAACCATCACCAGATAGTGGTCAGAATCGATGATAACCGCTAGGGAGTCTATTTTATTCCTGCAGATACGCAAGGTACCAATGGAACGCCATACCCAGCATTTACTGTGCCAAATATGCAGAAGAGCACTCATCAAATAAAATTCTGCCGTTGGAATTGCTTTTCGAATTGTTACATGAGCAATGATTTGGATGAAAGTCATCAATGACAAAAATTTTCGGCTTATTGCGAGTAAATTTTCACAAGTCAGTTTGAAGCAAATTAACTTGCTGCCCAGTGCATTGAGAAGGCAAATAAGTAGCCATGAAAGTATATTTACCAAGCTGCACACTTCGAAAAAATCGAGTAATTTTGTGTCATATAAGACCGACATATTAACACTAAAAAAATCTTATTTTTAAAGGTGACGCAGCCGTCGATATTGACGGAATAGATCATGACACAAATTGAAATTTGAAACATTATTAAATCTACGATGACGTAAACATGAAAACACGTAAATTCAGTTCCATTTTAATAAATGCACTGCACTATTTAGTCACTTGAATTGATTTTACAGCATAATGATTTAAAATTACTTTAACGATGACATAATGCACCGCAGCACATTTGTTAAACGTCAAACGCAATCGGAGTGAAACAAAATATTTATGAACCAAGTAATCTTGGCTTTCGAGTCAAATCCTTGATATGACTATAAATTCAGTGCATGGTTCTTGTTCTTTAACTTGATAGGTGTAAAGTGAATAAGAAATAGAAAAGACTATTAAGTGATTTGTATAAATCATCGTCCCCGTGGTGGTATGCAGCTGCTGCTTGCATCGATTTCATGAAAGATGTTGCTCTTGTACCCAGCGATACGCGGCAATCAATGAATGAAATTATTTGTGAAATATAATGTCGAAGAATAAAATACGATGTGGAAATTTAACATAAGTATTTATTATTACGCATAATCAGTGTCCGAAATAAATGAGTAAGGGAATCCCTTGGAATATTTGAGGTTATGTTGATATGCAATTATCAATTACGTCATGTTTGAAATTTACTGCACACAACATTGACACTTGTAGAATTACTAGTTTTGCTCACAAAACCACGAGTGTAAAATGAATTCAAACGTAATTTTGTGTCATTTTACTTGCTTTAATATGTCGGTCTTATATGACACAAAATTACTCGATTTTTTCGAAGTGTGAAATCTAACAAAAATAAGTGAATGAAGCATATTTTATTTGGAGAAATCTAAAAACAGATAATAGCTGCAAAGCATCCTGGTGGATATTGTAAGAGTTCCTTTATAAATTATGTGATAATCTTGTCCAGATTATTTTGATGAATTTACCCCAGAAATTTTAGAACCTATTAGAATAATGCCCAAGATTTTATAAAAATTATACTCCGCATTCTGTCAGAATCCGACCTAGTATTATTAGAATGATCCGGGATATGTTTAAATCCTGAAAAAGCTTTAATAAAAATCATGGTCAGAATGTCCATGTCTTCAGGATCTCACACAATAATCATTTCGTAATTCTTCCCTGAAATCCTTGAGAATGCTAAACAGTATTTCATAAAAAAAAACCTTCTCAAAATCCTACAAAGTATAATATTGTAACGGTGTCCAGGATTTTAAAAAATTACGTTGAAAAAAACCCTGACAAGAAGCTCATGGAATTTTGTTGAAGATTCTGTGCGAATCCTGCCCATTTTATCGGTGAAGGTCGTCTCCAGAATTCTCAAGGAACCAACTCAAGATTTTGTTAAAAGCTTGTCTCGTTTTCTTTTATAATCCTGCCAAGGGTACTATGTCAATCACAGCCACGTGTTAGGGAAACTAATTTCTAGGATTATGTGAGAGTATTAGCCCATAATTCAGTGAAATTAAGTTTGAAAATTGAGCCAGCAATGGCAATTAGTTTTGTTCAGGCTTCATTTATTGAGTTTTGAAAGAAGTCATGGTAGAAACATTGTTGTCGTAATCCCAGTGATATCTTATCTTGATTTTAAATTTGTAACTTTTTATTTCTCAACTCAGCTTTACGCGTAGAACTATTTTAATCGTTATTAAAATTGCAATCGAAGCTGCTTAAAATCTAGCTGCAAAACAAGATCAGGAATTTGAATCAGTCATAAAATAAAGTATTCAAGAAGACACAAATAAAAACACAATTTAAATAACTACCAAGCTAAAATATAAGTTTAAAACTGAATTGAAAACTATAACAATTAGTCTTGGTATGCTTTACTCTCGGTGGTTACAATAGTCAACGGGCCAAATATGAGAAAAATCATGGAACCCTTCGCGGGCCGCAGAAAATGAGGCCGTACGTTGAACAGCCCTGCATTAAATGATTGTTCTTTTTCTTGAAATTGTTCAGTCAGAGTGGACCAAGTGCACATAGTCCATCAAAAAATCGTTCTATCAGAGTTTCGGATTGTGATTTTTCATGTTTATCACTTCACATTATATTGTTTGAAAGTAACACAAGGATGGGTAGAAATATTGAACCAAAATTTTACTGAGATAAAAAAATACAAAGCGTTAGACTTTGAGCCCGTTTTTCTCAAAATATGAAAAATGTCACTTGGTCCACTCTGACTTAACGCCGACCATCTGTGAATTGAAATTTGCCTACCTTCAGTTACCTTCTCACCCGACTTGACCCAGTGATCCACCGGAATAACTCCGGCCACAAGAATATTTCCGCGTTCCTCTGTCTAATTCTAGAAACTAGATATGTGTGCCAGTATACTGACAAAAAATCATTTGAATCCATAAAGAATTCGCTGAGCGGTGAGGGTTTTAGAATTTTTGCTTTCACTCAGGCCTATACGGGTTAACAACAGCCGGCAATTGTGTTCGTTGCACACTCTCCATCCATCATCCTCCTGGCCACATCGAAACCGGTAGAACCACTTTTCAATACCAATCTTAATGCTGTCGTGCTTCACAGTTGCCGGCAGTCCATATGAACCCACTGCAGGCTAATGATTCTTGAGGATAATCACTTATATTGAACCGAGAAGAAATGTGTGACTATTTTTAGTTTATCGTTTAAATAGGCCAAAATCGTGATTCGATGTGAACTAGGGTCGTGCACTAGGGTGTCCCAGAATCAATTGTTACTTATTTAAAGTAGCATTTCAAACGATAATTAGTATTATGTTCAGTGCAAATAACATGAACAATGCATTCCTCAAATTAGATGCCAGTCTTCTACACTAAATGTACTTGAACCCATCTTAGAGTAACAGAATTGTGTAGAGTAAAGTAACTTGTTATGGGCCTTCCTTAGCCGAGTGGGTAGAGTCCGCGGCTACAAAGCAAAGCCATGCTGAAGGTGACTGGTTTCGATTCCCGGTCGGTCCAGGATCTTTTCGTAATGGAAATTTCCTTGACTTCCCTGGGCTTCTTCGTACTTGCCACACGATATACGAATGCGAAAATGGCACCTTTGGCAAAGAAAGCTCTCAGTTAATAACTGTGGAAGTGCTCATAAGAACACTAAGCTGAGAAGCCGGCTCTGTCCCAGTGGGGACGTTAATGCCAAGAAGAAGAAGAAAGTAACTCGAAATCGAAATATTTTACAATGAAAGGTCTAATAGAAACTGCTGTTACATGCAGTTGTGATTAATCGAGATATATCACACAATGTTTAAAACGAAACATGCTTCGCAACCCTATAGAAGGGAAGATATGCTACAGATATAAATCATGTTTATAGCACAAATCAACTTTCTGAAAAATCATTTATGGCAAAGTAGGCCGTCATTGAAATTTGTACGCGTCGTTGATGATTGTTGCTTATTCAACTCCAGATTTTGAATCGAAAAAAAAACAGTTGGTTTTGCACAGACACAGCTGAAAAAGTATCAGCATACTTTATGAATGTTAGAGCGTACAGTGATACTTTTTCAAGTCAATATGAACTATCAAGACTGACCATCACTTATTATCACTTTGGAATTGCAAGCTTTAAAGTCATAATTGCTGCTAAAATTGGGAGTCATTAGTTCGATTCTATCCAAGAAGACTAGTAACCTTTTGAAAAACTCCTTTTCAATTCGTCCATTAAATCCATTTGCAAAGTATATGTAATGCTTAGATTTTAGGTAGTTGTATAGCAAATCGATTTTACAAGTCATTTTTGGTAACTATTCAAGCTATTTTCCCATCAGCAACATTACTTTTTGAGCTGTGTTCTTGTTTCTGGGACACCCTAGCGTCCACATCCAGTTAAACATTGGTACCCTCACCCTAGGTAAGCTACGAACGAGCTCAAACCTACTTTGAGCATCGGAGCACTATAACTATAGCTCATTCAACGACCTACTAATAATCGGTAAGCATCCCATTGCTGTCTGGTCTCTCGAACGGACTGTGATAAGCATTTTTTGGAATAATCAATTTCACTTTTGTTTCTATTTTGTTAGAACGACTGACTAGCTAAATGTCTCGTCTCTGATAACGACACTGTGGAATCCTCACTTGAAAGGCTTGCGATAAGTACCCAGCTCTTATTACCAGCAATCAAAACGATAGACGGTGTAGTGCAATGTCACGAGAGAAGCTCATTTCGACAACGACAGTGGCTCTTTATGGGCTGCTGCTGGTTCAGTTGATTAGCTGCTGCAGTGCCGAGGAGACTAATAGCAAAATGGTGAACGTTCAGGCGGCATTCTCCGAGCACGAAGTTGTTCCCGATGTGGTGGATGCAGCTCCGAAAGAACTGTTGAAGGTAACTATATTGTCGTTTTAGTTGATATCGTCAATCGTGAATTCTCATTTTGTCAATCGAAATTTCAACTACAGTGACTCAAATTCATATTTGTACAGGGTACTGAATTCACATCTAGTTGGGGTCTTCCTTAGCCGAGTGGTAAGAGTCTGCGGCTACAAAGCAAAGCCATGCTGAAGGTGTCTAAGTTCGATTCTCGATCGGTTCAGATTTTTATCGTAATTGGAATTTCCGAATGCGAAAATGACAACTTTGGCAAAGAAAGCTCTCAGTAAATAACTGTGGACAGTGTTGTTCAGACTCATTTCCCCGAAAATAACATTTTCCGAACTACGAAGCCACGAACTACTACAGCCATGCTCTATCCTCCTAAGATAGAAAAGCAGATGGTTAAGCTTGAGTACTGCACACAAAATCGATCAATTTTGATCCCGGAGAGCCACAATTCAAGTTTCGGTGAAATGAAATGAGTGAGTGAGTGAGTGCGAATCATTTCACCGAAACTTGAATTGCAACACTCAAGCCCAACCACCTCCCCCTCCATCTCAGGAATACAACGCACAGTTATAACAGTTCATGGCTTCACAATTCGAATTTCGGGGAAATGAGTCTGGTCAACACTGACTGTGGAAGCTCATTGACACTTAGCTGAAAAGCAGGCTTTGTCCCAGTGAGGTAATGCCAAGAAGAAGAAGAAGTAGAATTTTGCTTGCAGAGTACAATACATGGATAAGACAGCAAGCACATTCATCGTGTTCAGTTGCTCCTGATGTCAATTCGCTGTAACGGCAGCGGGCGTAAGTCCGCCGCCGGACTCTAAAAAAAAGATGATCAATAAGCTATTTTCATTGGAATTTTTAATCAACAAGTTAGCTGTAGACTGGAAAATGCTACATTTTATCGAATGACACTTTCCATAATTACCCGTTGTCATTGATAGCTCATTTTCAGGAATTTTTCTGACATTCATGATTGTCATACGTCTTGGAATGACAAACATACCAATTATATATTACACATTATTATAGGTAGTTCTTTCATTTTATACTTTTATACTACCTAGACATTTTTGACATCAATCACTTAGTATAAATTAACCCTTAAAAGGCGTGAACGATTTTGTTTCACGTTTTTAATCCTATCCTTTGAATCAATGGACCAATTCTCAAAATTTTAACGGTATTGCGAAGGGGATTAGTTGCACCTTCATATGCATCCACTAGGATTTGGATACCGGTGGCCAATCCGAATACATTGCCGGAAATGTAGTGGAATAGAAGGTGCATTCCACGAGTCATTCTCGGTAAAATTTCATTTTATTTCGAATGTATTTTTGGGATCGTATATGAAAATAGTATGTATAAAGTCTAGCGATCGCATGTGGACACTTTTTGAATCACAATAATCACTTGGCCAGAACAAAACCTAAAATGGTATCTGTACGTCCAGGATGATTCAATATACATACAACAGTTTTAATTTGCTAAAACAGTGGTTTTCTTAAGTTTCGAATAATGATAATTTTCTAATGGTAAAACTTGACCATTTTAAACCAAAAAATGGGGTTCTTAAACTAGACGTAAAATGGTCACAAGCACTCAATATGACCAGATTCGCTTCCAATGGTCATCTTGTGTCGAGGTTTCTATGGAAAACAAAATAAGATTTGGGTCGGTTCTACAAAATCGCATAATGAGAGTTCTGGCCTCCGGTATCTGAACATGTCAAATGGTCAAGTAATTATTGTGATACAAAAATGGCCCACATGCGATTGCTAGACTCAGTACATTACATTATTTCTATCTCTCATTTTCCCACAAAAACTTGATGATAAAATAATACCTACAGCGTTAATTTTTTCAATTACTTACGGCATTACTTATTGTACCAGTGCACCATGGTCCAGAGAGCAGATTTACGCTTAAATATGCATTCAGAGCTTTAGAATGAAACATTAGACAAAAACTGCCTTCTACAAAGTTGTTTGTATTAGTTATTATTAGTTACATGTTATTCAAAATTAGGGTGGTCCTCATTTTCATAGAAATAAAATAGCTATGTTATTTGTAAAAAAAAAGGTAAAACATGCTTCAGCAAAATTGTAGACCATTCAATTTCGAGAAACTCTATCAAAAAAGTTTGTTTTTGTTTTGATTTGACTGATTTATAGATTTTTCCTATGTTCACATAGGGTGGTCCCTAGAAAACTGATTTTCTGGTTCCAGCCTTTTCAATTCTAATATCTCATTAAAGTAGTCTTTGAACCACTTTTAATGTATTTTCAAAAATGCGTAATTCGGGGAGTGAGAAAACTTGCTGTCTCTAAAAAATACCCAGGTAACCAACAAGCACTGCTATAAGCGGTATATGAGCCATTTAACGGATTTTCAGTGCCTAATAGCTTCATAAAACATTTTCGAATGCTAACCGTAAACAACGACCGTCAATGCTTCTAAACAGCCTAGTGTCATGACGTTTATCAACCAAAACAAAACTGAATCAGGATTACGACGTTCTAATGGACCCAATAAATAATAATTTAAATATTTTAAATTGGAATGCTCGTTCCTTGAATGGTAAAGAGGACGAGCTGTTTAATTTTCTTACAGCTAATAACGTGCATATAGCAGTTATTACAGGAACGTATTTGAAACCTGGTTCCAAACTCAAAACAGATCCAAACTTTTTGTTTATCGTAATGATCGACTTGATGGGGCATGTGGGGGAGTTGCAATCATCATTCATAGGCGTATAAAACATCAACTGTTTTCATCATTTGAAACTAAAGTTTTTGAAACTTTAGGTGTTTCTGTTGAAACACAGCTTGGTAAATACACTTTCATAGCTACCTATTTTCCTTTTCAATGTTCTGGACAGTAAGTTAATTTGCTCCAAACTGACTTGCGAAAATTGACTCGCAATAAGTCAAAATTTTTTGTCATTGGTGACTTTAATGACAAACATCGGTCATGGAATAATTCTGAAAGTAATTCCAAAGGCAGAATTTTATTTGGTGAGTGCTCTTCAGGATATTTCTTAATTCAATACCCTGATAGCCCTACATGTTTTTCCTCTTCTAGAAACCCATCTACGATTGATTTGCCAATAACCGACTCTAATCATCTCTGTAGCCAACTGATTACTCATGCTGATTTTGATTCTGATCATGCCCCTGTTACGTTTCAAATATCCCATGAAGCGATTCTCAATCCTATCAGCTCCACTTTCAATTATTTTCGAGCCGACTGGAATATATATATGAAACATATATTAGCTCTAATCTTGATGTTAACATTTCTTTACAAACAAAACTTGATATTGACAATGCTCTTAAACTTTAACAAATTCCATTGTTGAAGCTAGGAGCATTGCAATTCCAAAATTTGAATCCGTGATTATAGACGATGATCTTAAACTCTTGATCCGTCTTAAAAACGTGAGGAGAAGGCAATTTCAACGCACTCGCGATCCTGCTATGAACATTATATGGCAGGATTTGCAGAAAGAAATTTAAAAAAAAATCACAATTAAGAAACAAAATTTATGAAAATAAAATTTCTCAATTGAACCCTGGCTCTAAGCCCTTTTGGAAATTATCTAAAACTTTGAAAAAACCTCAGAAGCCAATACCAGCATTGAAAGAGGAAATCAAATTATTACTAACTAATTGCGAAAAAGCTCAAAAACTTGCTGCAGTTTGAAAGCGCGCACAATTTTAATTTAGGACTAACTAGTCCAATAGAAAATCAAGTTACTCAGGGCTTCCAAAATATTCTCAATCAAGAGAACGTTTTCAAAAATTCCTGGGAGACTAAAAAATTCAAAAATCTGAAAGCTCCTGGTGATTATGGAATTTTCTACATCCTCATCAAGAAACATCCAGAAAGTAGCTTATCATTCTTAGTTGATATATTTAACAAATGTTTTCAATTAGCATATTTTCCTGACAAATGGAAAAATGCTAAGGTTGTACCAATTTTTAAACCAGACAAAAATCCTGCAGAAGCTTCTAGCTATCGTCTAATCAGTTTGCTTTTCTCCATCAGTAAGCTTTTTGAAAAGGTTATTTTGAACAGAATGATGGTTCACATCAGGGAAAATTCATTTTTTGCCAATGAACAGTTCGGATTTCGCCAAGGACATTCGACCACTCATCAACTTTAACGTATAACAAATTTGATCTGTTCCAACAAATCTGAAGGCTATTCTACTGGTCTTCCGCTTCTAGACATAGAAAAAGCATTCGACAGTGTTTGACACGAAGGTTTGACCGTAAAATTAAAAAACTTTAATTTTCCAACATACATTGTTAGAACAATTCAAAGTTATCTGTCAAATCGTACACTTCAGGTTAATTATAAGAACTCCAGATCTGAGAGACTTCCTGTAAGAGCTGGTGTTCCCCAAGGCAGCATTTTGGGACCAATATTATACAATATTTTCACATCTGTCTTACCTGAGTTACCACAGGGATGTCAAAAATCTTTGTTTGCGGATGACACAGGCCTCTCCGCCAAAGGAAGAAGCCTGCGTGTCATCTGCAGTCGATTGCAAAAAAGTTTGGATATTTTTTCTACATACTTGCAAAAATTGAAGATTTCTCCTATTGCTTCCAAAACTCAACTAATAATATTCCCACATAGACCAAAAGCTCTTTATTTGAAACCTTAAGTAGATATGTTGTCACGATGAGAGGGGTTCCAACAAATTGATCAGATGAAGTATGAAGTATCGAGGGCATTCAAGCCAAATGTAACAAATATGTAAAATGTCTCTATCCTATATGAAAATCAAAACTTTGTATTAAGAACAAGCTTTTGATATTCAAACAAATTTTCAGGACAGCCATGTTGTATGCTGTACCAATATGGACTAGCTGTTGTAATAGCAGGAAGAAAGCTTTGCAGAGAATTCAAAATAAAATTTTGAAAATGATTCTGAAGCTTCCTCCCTGGTATAGTACCAATGAGTTACATAGAATATCCAATGTTGAAACATTGGAACAAATGTCAAACAAAATAATTAATAATTTCAGGCAAAAGTCGTTACAATCTCCTATTGCCACGAATAATGCGTTATATATTTAGTGCAAGCATGTGAAATCAACTCACCTGTAAAAAATCTGAACTGCTACGGCTAATGAAATGTAATTTGTTGTTAACAAAATGTTAATAAAATCTAAAATTTGTTTTACCAAATTAGAATGATAGTGTTGTCTAACAACACAGAACACCTAGATATAATAAATGAATGAAATGTTTGGAATGATATTAATAAAGAAATTAGAAAAAATATGTTTATGCGAGATTTGATAGTTTTTTAACCGAGTTGATGTAAAACAGTGCTCTGTACGAATATGAATTTGAGTCACTGTATACATTGCTAAGGTTTCATTTCGATTTTAGGTATCCTATCCCAGCGGTGTATTTGCCAACGGAGGCGATGAGCTCACACCGACACAGGTGAAGGATCAACCAAATCTGGAATGGTCGGCCGATCCAAATGCTTTCTACACCCTGTTCATGGTGGACCCGGATGCTCCCAACCGGCAAGATCCAAAGTTCCGCTCCGTTTGCCACTGGTACGTGGGAAACATCCCCGGAGATAAGGTCGACCAGGGAGATCATCGCATTGCGTTCGTGGGATCAGGGCCACCCCAAGGCAGCGGACTTCACCGGTATATCTTCCTGGTGTACAAGCAAACCGATGGACGGGTTGACCTATCGGAGGCACCGCGCACTTCCAATCGAAGTCGGAACAACCGGCTGAACTTCCAGCACAAGGACTACGTGAAGAAGTACAACCTGGGCGAACTCGTGGCGGGCAATTTCTATCGGGCACAGTTCGACGACTATGTGCCGACCCTGCACGCCCAGTTGTCCTCTGGGACGGAGTAACACAATGCAAATTAAATGATGAACTCATTAATTTTTTGTTTTAAATTATGGAGACAAGGTTCTCAATTTTAACCATTCTTTCAAATTCTCTACAATTCACTTTTTAATGTAAAATTATAATAAATATTTTGAGGCAAAATCTAACCATAGTTTTCTATAATAATGCTGCGGCTGGCAAGAAAAGTCTTGAATAATTCCAACTAATGCGAATTTGCTGATGACGAGGCTAGATAGCCATATAAGGTACCGTGGGGCAAGTGGGTAATGGATTTTGCATAGTTGAGATTCTTCAAATCCTTGAGACTTTAAATTAAAACAAATGAGGTCGTTTATATTTTTTAGCTTGACTCCCACCAAATATAAGCAGTATGCTGGAATTTATTTTTATGTGAAATTGAAGAAAAAAGTACCCAAAAGTGGGGCAAGTGAAAAGTTTATCATTTTGAACAATAAATTCAAAAACTAACAGTTATATTCACGATTTTTATGAACTTTAACATTTGTTAGAACGTCTCAATGAACAATAACATAAGTAATATGTAAACAAAGAAAATTTTATTTTTATTACTTTAATTTTCTTCTGTTTAGTTGTGTTTGTTGACATGATTCCACAACATTATAATTGCAACATTTCCAATGTTAGTTCTTACATTATGGGACAGCAATAGTATTTCTGCTCTGTTGTAGAATTTACACCGCTCGTTATTTGTTGACAAAACCGGAATAACTCTTCGGGAGAAATCAAACGGAATCCTTCAATAAAGTATTTAGAAACGTTTTTATGTGGATACACCTATACCCCATTTTTTATGTTTTGGACTAGCTTTACGTAGACATTCCACGAGATTTCCGTGCGTTCACTTATATTGGAACTTTTCAATCAATGTCTTCCTTTTAATCGGCTGTCCGAAGTAAACATAGGGGGAGATCCCCCAGTACCGGACAGCACCCAATATCGGACAAAGTCGAAACATTGAGAAATCATGGTCCAATCAAGATGGTGTATTAGTAGAAAAGAAAGCTATTATGTAGACTAATGTTTGCGTAGAATAACACATCCTTGAAATATGCATGAATATGAAAAAATACTTTGGATCCCGCAACCGTGATCGAACATAATCCTTATTTGATAGTAGGAATGTATTTTGTACCATAATCGAACTAAATATTGACAAATTAAGCAATGTTAATGTTAAGCACCTCCTGTCCCTCAGTTTCGGACAGCTTGATTTGTTATATGATTTCATTGTAATTATTGCACCAGTGTCTCAAAATACTTTCATTTTTCATGGGTTTCGTCGATCATGGTATCAAACATGCAATAAAATTAACAAGAATGAACATTCAGAACAACATCGTAAAATGTGCTACTTTTCATCATATATGAAAGAGGTTTTTGATAGGCATCTTGCAAACTAAGAAAAACTCAAATTATTCTTGTAAATGTTGCAAATGCATTGAATTGGTAATTATAAACTATTCCTATAGTTTACACATTCAATGATGTTCAAATTTACAGAATTTTAGGCATTTCCAGATCGTGTCCGGTATTGGGTACCACCTTTCAAGATCGATCAATTTGGTACTAAAATATATCATCAAAATGCAATGTCAAAATTCATATTTATATTTTCAAATTTATTTTTGTACACTATAAAAATGATAATATTTATCATAAATGGGTAACACGAGCCCATAAAATCAATATTTTTCGAATTATGAATTTAGTGGCTTAAGTGTCCGGTACTGGGGGATCTCCCCCTATTTATATTGTAATATTTGGCAACCTATTTTTTAGAGAAGTTCCATGATTTGGCCATGATAATAGCCTTTAACACTTTGAGTATAGTGTTTCTTGAATTATCAGCACGTTCTGTTGTTCTATGATAATTGCGAACCTTGTATACTTATAGCTACCTAAAGAGAAAACACAAATTAAATCTCTAATGAGAAACTTTTCACTTGCCCCACGTGATTAGAAAATTGACGGTGTTTCAATTTAGTTATTTTTAGGTATATGTCGAAATAATTCTAAAACTTGTTTTATCGCTGTTTAAAATTGTCAGAGGGGACAACTTAGAAGTGGTACAGAAAATTATTTTCCGCGACTTTTTTCCGCTGAAAATATTAAAATAAGATTGCACGCCGCCAACTTGTTACGGAGTAATAGTTGACAGTTTAACAATCTTTCGCTTTATTATGCAATAATGGCTGAAAAATCTCAGGAATCTCTTACCTATCGTAATGTTCTCAATGGCCTCAAAGGTTTACGCATTAGTTTAAAACGTATATTCACATATTCAGTTAAATATACAAATTATTTTCACTTACCCCATTTACCCACTTGCCCCGCGGCACCTTAATGCGAAAGTCATTCCCATCCATAAGACTGCTAATGACTCACACTTGAATCAGCAAATGCAACTCCCTTTGCTTTATGTTTCTACAGAATATAATTACAATTAATTAACAATTCAAACCTCTTCCAACAAGTCATCCGTGCTTCTACGATGGGTACTTGAGGGTGCGCTACTAATGTAAGTCAAACAACATTTAGATGAAAAATTTCCCAACTAATCGCATGCATTATATCATGTTAAGACCTAACTAAGTCTAACTAAGTCTTGATTAAAGATCAACATCTGTAATGCTGCAATGCTTCACAGAAGTATATGTCAAGCAATCAACACATTAAATTGTGGGTTTCGTGGCCGTGCGGCTAGTGTTACCAACATTGGCGTAGGAACAGGGGGGGCCAGGGGGGCCAGGCCCCCCCCAGAGTCATACAGGCCCCCTCCAGAATTTTGGATGATAATATATATTAAAATTAAAAAAAAATATTTACATAATTCTAGAGTGAAGAAAAATCTTCTGATACAATTGACAAATATTCAGTAGTTACGTTCTTTTATTCTGTTAAACAATAGTGGGAAAACCTCGCTTGTCATACACAGCATCAGTGTGACGGTTCTGTCTTCGGTGAAACGTGCGACCATCGGAAGATTAATCGTCCGGCTGTCACTCGACAACTTCGTTGAAAAAAAAAAATACTGTGATACTAAAGACCGTCAGTATGCAGTTCCTTTAATTCGTATTTTTTGAATTTTTGAATATTTCAAATGAATTAGCATAGAGCAGCATTCGACCTGCAATATGATTTTTTATGTTCTTGAAGATGCCCTGAATAATTACTACTTGGAGGGTCCATCATAATTACAACTCGTATAAAATTAATACAACTCAACAAAATTAATAGATATTAAAGCTGACGGTAAATAAATAAAAAGGCAAAATTACTAAAGGAACTTCTTAGACATAAGATAGCTGCAATTATTGACAAAAAACAAGACTCTATTCATAACACATATCTTCAAGAATTTCAACCTGGTTGAGGCTTGTACCAAAAGTTTGGAAAACAAATCGGCCATAGTTTTTTAATCGCACAATATGTTCTTTCTTTGTTTTCGCTTAGATTTTTTTTTTAATAATTTCTTGAATTTAATTCAATTGCTTAAGCTCTATACTACGTTTTACCTAGAAAAAATGTACAGTCTCAAGAATTTTGGTTTAACCAAATTCGTTAAGGTATATCAAAGAGTGGCTTTAGACCTTTTTCTACAAATCTCTTAGAGATTAGTCAAATAATATTGTGAATTTTTTTCATGTTCAAGTTGATCCCGAAATGTGTTCCCGGATTCAACTAAAATATTTATACTTTACCTTTCAAAAGTTCAAACTTTGCCTAAGCCAATTTTCCAAAAAAAAAAATCATCGATTCTGTCAAACTTCTTCATATAGTTTTCCCAAAAATGTTATTAAAAACTTTATCGCAAAGTTCAATAAAAGTTCTTCAGAAATATTTTAAAAATACATAGTATATTGCGTCACAAATTCTCCTTTTTTCTGTAAATTCTTCTTCAAATCCTCGGATTATATAGGAATTATCTACAGAAAGTATTTTTGGAATGCCTTTCTGCTTCGAAACTTAAGAGAAATTTTATTGAAAACTCCTAGGCAGGAGACAGGAAATAATTAAAAAAAATATAAAGACATTCCTTGAAACATTACTTTAGGAATACCTTTATAATTCTGCAAAAATCCATATTCTGGAATTGAATTCTTGTGTAATTCCAAGGCGGAATTCTTAAAGGCTTTTTGGTAGAATTATGGGGAATCTAGAAGTCTAAGAAGGAATTCTTCTGGATTTCAAGAATAATTTCTAAAGAAGAATCTGATGGAGCTCCTAGAGATTTTTTTTTTTTAATTCATTAGAGAGGTTTCAATTATCCTGCAGTTATTCATCTCCAGAAGAAGAAATATAGATAATCATTTATCTATGGTTGTTTTGTCATCCATCTGTTGTTTCTGTCTGCTTTAACATTTTGTTGTTTCTCCTTCTTTGGCATGACGCTTTCTCGAGAAACTTTGTTAAAAATCTTTCTCCAAAAGCAACATTTTAAAGAATCCAAAGGAAAAAAAATTATTCTAGGAATATTGAATAAAATCAGGATTTTTATACGTATGATTCCTGATTTCTTAAAGTCCATCAGTAATTCCTCAACGAATTTCCAAAGTAATGAACAAATTTCCTCTAAATTTAAAAATATTCCCTCAATAAAGTTTGTTTGGAATTTCTGCAAGAAGAAAAAATAATTTTCAGATTTATCAGTTAGCCATACTACCATGAAGTTTCGGAGTTCATGCAAAACATTTTCTAACATGTTAGAAACAAAAACTTTCAGTAAAAATTCCATCCGTTTTAACATCATTGCCCATTACAAAAGACGATAAAAATGAACAAGATTTTTTGTAGTTAAGGTAAAGGTGAATCGAAGCCAAAGTTCAAATTTTCAAGAGCACGGATCTGGAGAACCAAACATCCGTTTGAGCTGAAAACCTAATCGATTGGTCACCACCAGCTAGTGACCAATCGATTAAGTTTTCAGCTTAAACGGATATTTGGTTCTCCAGATCCGTGCTCTGGAAAATTTGAACTTTGGCTTCGATTCATCTTCACCTTAATCTTACACAAGAAACCACAAAAGCTTTTTCTGTGAGGTACATCGTCAGGAATTTCACCAAAAAGTATTAAAAATTCTATGGTGAACTCATGAAATTCCTGACAAGCATTCCGATTTTTTTTCCAAATTCAATTTGAACTTCAATAATTAAAAAAAATAGAAGTCAATGAAAAAATTCGTAGAGCAATTTGTAAGGATTTTGAGGCATTTCTGGAGAAGTTTTTTAGACAAATATGGAAAGTGGATGGATTTCAGATATTCTTCATAGAAGAATCCTTGAATAAACATTCGGAGAAAAATATGGAGTAATTTTTGAAAAATGAAAATATATTTTCATATATATACCTTATGTTATTTCTGGAGAATATTTTTTAAGATGTTCAAGAAAGAATTTTAAAATCCTTTTGTAAATCTATTGAAAAAAATATTTTTAAAATTTCCAGAAGAATCGATAATGCTGTTTAAAATAGAAAATCTTTGGAAAATTCTTGGTGAATTTTTCGAAATAATCGACGACATCCCAGGGGAAGCAATACTATAACTCTTTAAAGAAATCTCTGAACAATTTTCCCGGGAATTTTTGGAGTATTTTTACGGAAGAGTTTTTGAAAGAATAGCTGAACGTATTCCGCTAAAAATTTTGGAAAGATTGAATTTAAAGAAATAGGTAGGCGTGATTGAACAAATTTTAAAATATTAGAGAGAAGTCTGCGAGAGAGAATTTTGAAGGAATTCGGGGATCAATTTCAAATTGATTTTCAGAAAAATCCTAAATTTTCTGTGAAAATAAGGCAGATAGATTTGTGGAAAACTTCTCTGACAAATCACTAAGGACATTTTCCCAATTGTATTTTATGAAAATCTGGTAGAATATTATAATCTTGAATTAATCATCCAATTTTTTTTTTTGCAGGAAGTCCTGGATAATATTTGCTGCGAATTTTTCAAGCAAACCTTAAGAGTTTCTGAGGAATTTTATGAGAGATTTTCTGAAAGATTTGGTGAATGAATCTGAAGAGAAACTTTAGGAAGAATCACGAGGGCAAAGTTTGAAAAACCTTCAAGTGCACTCTCTGATGAGTTTGTGGAAAGAGTCCAGTATTGGTGATCCTGAAGACAGTTTTGGTACTATTTATTGTACTATTTTCTGGAGAAATCCTCAATATATCCAGAAAATCCTCAACAAATTCTTAGTGAACAACTGAATTATATTTTGAACCATAAAATTAAATTCTATGTGTAATAAGTACGTAGTTTACCTTCATATAGAAATGTTCAAAATTTGGAATTCTCCAAGAGCAAATTGATACACATTCATCGAAAAAAAATTATGGTAAGATTAGAAAGCCTAAAGAAACTCCAAGAAAAAATCTGTTAAATAATAACTTCTAATCCCGGAAATGATTTTCCGTGGGAGTTTCAGCAGGAACTTAGTGAAAACTGGTAGGGGTAAGTCCAGAATGCTCGGACACTTTTCGTTGAAAATTCATAGTTCTAAAAGTACATTACTTTTGGCGTGAATTTTGTTACTAATTGAAAGATCTACGATTGAACAAGAAGAATAAAATATGTGTGGCTCGTTAAACCGTCACAATATGTTTTTGAAAGCTGTCATACTTTTTGTAAAAATATGCAAAAATTTTTAGGTGTCCTCTATGCCCGGATACTAAATTCAGTTAACTCGTACAAGTGAACCAGTTGATGAAAATTCAAACCAATACCATAGACTGAAGATATAACATTTGTTTTTTCTGCTTCATATAAATTGATTATTGTTTTATGCACTTTTATCGACAAAATCAGTGTTTTCGAGGGGTCCAAAATTAAGCTTAAAACTTCCATATAAGTGTCCGGCTTTTAAAACATATTTCTCTGATTTCATAATCTGTGAAGACAGAAACGTAATATTCTGTGTAACCAAATAACTTCCCAATAGGTATTGTATTATGGTGTTAAACTTTTTAAATTACTCTTGATTTCTGAAAAACGGCTATATAGAGGCTGTCCGGTCATACAGATCTCTCCCCTAAACGCGTTCTGGGAGAATGTACTGGAAAGGCTCGGAAATAATTCATGAAGAGATCCCCGATATCTGAAAAGTTCCTGCAAGAATTACAAAGAGATATTCCTCGTGAGTTCTTTGGAAGAATTCTTGAAGGATTTTTTACTGGATTAGAAATAGATTGAATATTTTCCGTAATGAAAATTGAAATTTACAAGTAACGATATCCAGGATGTGAGACAAAATCACAAATATATAAAATTTATGCAAACTACCAAATTTGTGATTATTGCGAGCGACATTACTTCGGTAAGACAACAAATTTGCTAGGCCCCCCTAGGCCCCCTCCAGGAAAAAATCCTAGCTACGCCAATGGTTACCAAGCATATAGCCGCATCGAGTCAAGGGGTGTGGGTTCGATTCCCGCTTCAGTCCGGAAAACTTTTCGTCAGGAATGTATTTCGACTGTGCCACTGGGCGTTGCATGCTAGTCCGTTGTCTAGTGTGGTGCTTCCTTCAAAGGGCAAATCGTCCACTGGAAAGCATTAACGTGTCGGTGTCTTCTAAATCGGCCTCAAAAATGCTACAACTTGATGATTGTCTTATAAAAATACCTACATGCCAAATATGCGTGTCGGTTTTTCGTTACTTTTCTAAGTAATTCTCAGATTTATACTAAGGCCTCCAATAACTTGTAAGCTTGAATCACAAATCCCGGCAACAAATTGGATCCGTTTTTGGCAACATTTTTGAATATCATTAAGTTTTATTTTTTTCCACAACAACCTCACTTTAGAACTCCATCTTCATCGATATTCCCCCAAATCCTACCACCCGGATAAAAAATACAATACAAAAACAATATAACGTATTGAAACAGTACCATTCAATATATTGGAAATACAATACAGTATATTGTAAAATAACAATACAATTACAGTACAATATTTTGTTTTGAACAGTTCACTGTATGGTATATGAGACTTTTGCAATATAATGTATGGGTGGTTAAGTATCGTAACAATACAAATATAGATATTTTCTCATACAAACATTTTGAAAATACAATACGATATATTGTTCATGTATTGTCTTGATAAACAATTCGTGTATTGTTGTACAATACAAAAACAATTCAACATACTGTATCATGGTTGCATTTGTCGTTACAGCTAATGTCAAGTGATTTCTAAAAAACTAGTTATTTTTACTTTTTGAATATTTTCCACCCAAAATTTCTTGCTTTTTGAACTTGTTTTGTTTATTTCTTTCAGCAAAGCTACATAGAAAAAAGCAACAGTTGTTTTACGCGAAAATAGGAATTTGACCAAAATTGTAAGGTATAAAACCAATTAAAAACAATACAATGTTCTGTTACAATATATTATATTGTTTTTGAATTGTATATCCAAACATGAATAATATTGCTTCGACATTCAATTACAATACGCTGTATTGTATCCAATACGTTATATTGTACATTAATGGTTTATTCCATTCACTGAATGATACGTTTTTATCCGGGCAACTACTAGGAATTCCGTACGTGCTTGTCCCTATCTCGATATGATTTACATTCCCGATTTTGAGCAAAGACAACCAAATTTGAGTGGATTTTTATAAGATTTCGTTGTTTCAAAATAGCATGGTGAAATTTTTAACAGATTTTTCTATTCAAATGTGTAACTTATTGTGGCATTTGAACGAAAAAAGTATTTAGTTTTACACACGAAATCCAGTTTGGTTGAAATGTATACTTATTGAGGCAAGTGTGCCACCTATTTGGTAAACAAAAATTAAAGGCCTTTTCATGTGACAGGTCCGTCTACACGGTGAAAACGCGAAATTCTATTTAACATATTTTATATATGATAATAAATCTTCGAGCTGTTTAGTAGAATACCTATAAGTAGATGAAAAAACCGAATTTAGTACTATACCATTTAATTCCACTAGAGTTTGTATCCTTTGACAGATACGCGTATTTCGACCTCAACTGTAAGGCCGTCTTCAGTGTCGTGTACTAGACTCGACTTGAAGAAAACCATCGTATGCACACATTATATATTAACACTAGGTATAAACGTATTTCCCTACCCATTATTATTATTTTTTTTTTTGACTTAAAATTTATGAGCTTTAGGTACATTCCATCCCTCTTTTGTTGAAACTTTAAATGCTGAAAGGTACATCACGGGAACGATTAGTAGGTACCAAGTTGAATAGCCATGTATTGCCGTTGCCGTTGTCTCTGTTGAGTAGCGTCGTAGGTACCTGTTTGCAAATTTCCAGACTCTCCGCCACATCCAGTTTCCAAGGAGAAGAAACATTTCTCAAAATTTTGATATCGGCCGTCGTAATTGTATGTCCTTCTGAAAAGATATGTTCTGCCACCTTAGATTTGAAATCGTATGTCATCCCCTTGTCTATCGTCTTCTGAGCTTTTCCTATTTCCGCTAAGTGTTCCTTGAATCTAACCTCGAGAGACCGCTTTGTTTGACCAACGTAGACCTTGCTGCAGTGGGAACAGCTGATTTTGTAAACACCAGCCTTGTTTAGTGTGTTTACCGGATCCTTGGTAGAGCCTAACGAAGTTCTAAGTTGGTTGTCTCTGCTGGAAAATACCAAATCGATTCCGAAATTCCTTAGCTTTGGGCGGAGCTGTTTGCTGATGTGTACGTCGTATGGGATGGAGACTCTCTTCATGGGTTCGGTGATAGGGGTTAGTGTCGTCAAAGCATTCCGAATTCGCTGTCTTTCCTTTTTGTCGATGATAGCTTTTATCGTCCTTTCCTTGTATCCGTTAATCCTTGCCGTCTCGTAGATATATTCCAGTTCCTTGGTCTTTCCGTGTTCGCTGAGGGGTAGAGTCTGCATCCTGTGGATCATGTGGTGAAACGCTGCCATCTTATGCTGGAACGATTGATTCGATACAAATAGGAAAAGCTCAGAAGACGATAGACAAGGGGATGACATACGATTTCAAATCTAAGGTGGCAGAACATATCTTTTCAGAAGGACATACAATTACGACGGCCGATATCAAAATTTTGAGAAATGTTTCTTCTCCTTGGAAACTGGATGTGGCGGAGAGTCTGGAAATTTGCAAACAGGTACCTACGACGCTACTCAACAGAGACAACGGCAACGGCAATACATGGCTATTCAACTTGGTACCTACTAATCGTTCCCGTGATGTACCTTTCAGCATTTAAAGTTTCAACAAAAGAGGGATGGAATGTACCTAAAGCTCATAAATTTTAAGTCAAAAAAAAAATAATAATAATGGGTAGGGAAATACGTTTATACCTAGTGCTAATATATAATGTGTGCATACGATGGTTTTCTTCAAGTCGAGTCTAGTACACGACACTGAAGACGGCCTTACAGTTGAGGTCGAAATACGCGTATCTGTCAAAGGATACAAACTCTAGTGGAATTAAATGGTATAGTACTAAATTCGGTTTTTCATCTACTTACATATTTTATATGACATTCTAGATATAAGTCAATTTTAATCATTGCAACTGATAACAATTATGCTTTGCTGTAATTTGTTTTATACTTTACAAATCTTATTTGAGAGATATTACCGGCTGTGCATATTGCATAGCAGATGATACTTTAGCGACTTTTCTGGCCATTTTCTTTAACAACAAAACCGAAGCCATCGCGAAGGTCGCCAAATGTTCGCGCCTTTGTATCTAATTAATTTTCAAGTTAAATGTCACGCTAATTCACCTGGAAATAATCATTAATCATGATAATAAATTCACGGTAAGTTTTTCAGTCAGTTAATAACGCTGTTCTTAATATGATTTGTTTTTCAATTATTTCTCCCTCAGTCGACAATCTCGTTCTAACTGAGCTCCCATTAGAACGAATCACGGACGTCTCCGTTTTACGATCCGGAAACGGTATGCCGGAAACTGGCAGCTAATTAAGTTCATCAAATGGCGTGGATCATTACCGTTCCTGCCAACAGATTCCGTCTATTAGCAATGGTCCAACCGATGTGTTATGTACGATCTGCAGAGCTTCCGGAACCGACATGGATGAAAATGATTGAGTGATACTACGAGCATATCGTCAAAAAGTTTCACTATAGTGATAGATTTATGCTATTTTTAGTAAATTCATATCCATCGCATAAATTTGCGTTTTATTATTAAATAATAAATAAATAATAAATAAAGAAATCGAAAACAAACTTTAAAATTTATATGATGCGTTTTATGCATTCCGTAAATAATAATTCATTATGCATGCTGAAATATAATTGCCATTTATACTAGCAAATCATAATGTTGGAAAATGCATAACATGGGGTGAATAGACCGAATATGGTTTTAGTATTACTTCTATGCTGTTAAGCATATATTTTTTTAACCGTGTATGAATTAATTCATGAATCTCGAGACGACGCAGGAATCATGAACATTTTAAAATGTATAGAGGAGGATACTATTGAACTACTACACGGGGAAAAAAAATCTGTGGTAAAAATAACTATTTCAGCTGACTTCGCCCATTCTTGAAACTACCATGGAAATTTAGACCAATTTACTATGTTTACGGTACACCCCTCCGCATTACTGGTACATTTGACAGAAATAATTTACAACAGTCTGATTCTGACTACAGACATGGTAAAATCAAGCGCATTTCTGGTCTGCTGAAAATTGCCGGTGCGAGCGCTTAAGTTAACCCCCTAAAATTGTAGTTTTTACCGCACAATTTTTTTGCGTGTACAAACTGTGTATCGTATTATTTCTTCAGAGCTCTGTGATGTACACGGATAAAATGGAAAATGCTAATTAGTGTAATATATATTACTTTATAATCTTTACACATCTTTATTCATTGTAACGAATAATGGATATGCTTTGCAGTAATATCTTTTATGCATTTGTAAACATTTTGATAATTTATTATTTTCAATGCGTATTATGCGGCTAATTTTAGTCTGGGGATTTAATGAAATAACCGACATCACCCAATTCGATTCAGACATTTTGTTTTCGCTTGTCCTCAAGCCAGGTGAACGTGCGTTACTAAATTAATAATTGTTTCCCTTAAAAAAGTGAAAAGTATAATAAATTGTTCATATGGAACTAGCATGTGTTGCTATATAGGTAAGTTCTTTGATTCAGCGGCTCCGTAATTGCATCATTAGGAAACATTTTTGTTCATTCAGAATTCTACCCAAAAGTTCCGGTCATTGGATCTGGAGTGCAACAACGGACACCATCAGCGGAAACGTTGCCGACAGGATTTTGCCTGGCAGAATTAAGCAGATAATAAGAATGGTGCGGAACTACCGAACTACTTTATTGAGCAAGAGTAGACGAGTGGAACAAGTTGGGTCGTCCTTAACGCCTTCACTGGCATAATTCAATGTGTAATAATTAAATGTTCGTGTCAGCAAGAGGTGCTTCACATCATAATTATGAATAAAATTATCGTTTTCTTTCACTTTCATTTTTGTTATTTTGTTTTCATATTTCCAAAATTATATAAAAACAGTTTTTATTAAATTCACAGTTTTTTCATCTTTATCAGCCAGAAGGATTATTCTTGATATAAGCATGCTCAAATATAATGAGCGTTTATACTAGCAATGCATATTGATTTTATATTCATTCCAATGAGTGAATAGACCAAATATGGTTTTAGAATGGTATTTAACTTATCCAGTATTTTATTTTCTTAGCGTGTAGGGGGAGTCCTTCTGTGTGGAGGCCGCATAGTTGTTCCTGCAGGACTAAGGTAACGAGTTTTGAACATAGCGCATGACGGGCACCCTGGGGTGGGTCGTTTGGTGGCCCCAACTGGATGCTGACAAAGATAACTTTGTGAAAAGCTGTCGTGGATGTATCTTGGTTGCTGCACCTGATGCCCCTGCTTCGTAGACCACTTCCTTCCGGACCATGGGAAGACATCGCTATTGATTATCTCGGACCACTTCCCGAGGGTCAGAACTGGTTGGTGATCGTCGATTGTTACAGCAGGTATCTTGAAGTGTGTGAAATGAGCTGTATCGATTGAACGGAGACAATCAGCCGCTTACGGCAAGTGTTTGGAAGGTTCGGTATACCATCGCTGATTAAATCAGACAATGGTCTACAATTCGCCAGCGCAGAGTTCAGATAGTTTTGTAGTGAATACGGAATACAGTTGGTCAATACAATCCCGTTTTGGCCACAGATGAACGGCCAAATTGAGTGGATGAACCGTTCAATTTTAAAGCGACTTCGTATTATGCAAGAACTCGGTAAAGATTGGCGCAAAGAGTTGCACGAGTTCCTTGTCGTATATCACGCTACGAGTCACGCAACTACCGGGAAAGCCCCTTCGAAACTGAAGTTTGGACGCCGAATTAGGGGAAGACTTCCCTATGTTCCGGCTCAATATGATGATGAGGCAGTTTCGATAGGCGATTTCGATAGCCTTCAAAAAGATAAGGGGAAGAGTTATTCCGACAAGAAGCGTCGGGCCGCTTATAGCGAAATACGGGAAGGCGACAAAGTTTTGCTTAAACGGATGAAGACAAACCATAAGTTGAAAGCAGATTATTCCTCAAAGGAGTACTTTGTTGTGAACAAACTGGAGCGGATGTACTCGTACGTTCCCGGCTTTCCGGTAAAGAACTACGTCGAAATGTAACGCACCTGAAGAAAGTTTTCGAGGAAAGAGAAAGTGCTAAGAGTAATGAAACCGGTCAAACTATACATCAAACAACGTGGCTTATTTTTAAGATTTTAACGAATTTAAAGAGTTTAGGACACAGTTTTGGAAGATATAAAGCAGAAATGCCATTACTCTGTTTAGTTTTTTCTAAAAAAATATAAGTTTTTTTAAACTTTTAGAAAAAAATATGCATCTTTAACTTATTTTTAGTAGAATTCAAATTTATAATGGTTGACATGCCAAATACGGCTACAATACGTTTGCAAAGGTTCTTTTCGATCTCAAAAAATAAATTTTGGATTTTTGCAGAACACAGATTTTTACCAAGATTGAGAGGTTGACCTAAGATAATAGTTATTTAGGCAACAAGTTGCAAAATGATGATTTTTTCAGCACGAGTTGTACATTTATCCAACGAGGCTCGCCGAGTTGGATAAATACAACGAGTGCTGAAAAAATCGAGTTTTGCAACGAGTTGCCTACAACATTTTTTGCTATTTCGAAAAATGTCATTTCAAATGGATGAACTCTAAAAGCACAAACAAACATTTCAAGAAAACCCACATGGGCACACATCCATGCCTAGTATCAATTCAGTATTTTTCAATCACGTAGGCTGTGATACAGTAGTACCTACCCATGAATGTCACAAGTTTTCACGCTCCCATTGAAATCAGGTAAGACAGCACAAACAGTTGCTGACTACAAATGTTGGACTATTCGATTCCAAATCAGAATCACGTGGTCATTTATGGGGAGAGGGAGCGTCTGGCCAATGATCACGGTCCATACAAATTTTATAAATTTGTGTATGGACAAATGACCACGAGGGGGGAGGGGGTTGGCCAGGAGTCCCAAAGAACTGATCACGTAGTTAATGGACAGCCCCTGTCGGAATCAGATCGCACAACGGATCTAGAATCAAATGCAATTACGCTTATTCTGCGCGGCATGTGAGGCGAGACGAGTCGAATGTGGGACAATTGGGTCCTAAAGCCCTGTCCCAATTTTAGTGCCAAACGCTTAAGTTTAGGCCAATAACACATGTTTACTCAATTTTCTAATGTTTTTCGTAGGTTTAAGCCCAAAAACATTTTTATTAGATTTTGTCACATCCTTTGGCTTAAACTCAAATTTTGAGTGTATTTTGTTTTCCGTGTCCCTTACAAAATGTCAGATAGGAACAACCCCAGTGGTCGAGCTAAAACCCCTGTGGTGTTTTTGTCGACTAAGCGAACGTCAAACATGATCAAAAGTGTCAAGGTTCATTTATGGACCAAATTTTTAAATTAAAGTTTAAACATGATATAGCCATTATTTGAGCGGGAAAAATTGCTAAAGTAATTACAGTAACAGGCTTTTTCGTGTTATTAAATAAAAACAAGATTTCATTACAAATTTTAGGACCCAATTGTCGACTCGCTCCCATTGGATTAACATTAGTCGCTTCACATCACCCGAGGTGAGAAGGACTCGTCTCGACTCACACGTCGCGCAAATAAGCACACATGGCATGAAGAGACTGGG
The DNA here is from genome assembly GCF_002204515.2 of Aedes aegypti. Lineage (NCBI taxonomy): Eukaryota > Metazoa > Arthropoda > Insecta > Diptera > Culicidae > Aedes > Aedes aegypti. The sequence goes on along the minus strand of NC_035107.1, from coordinate 215,319,361 downwards.
TTGTTCGGTTGATGCCTACCAAAACAGTACTGAAAAGTGCTACTTTTCAGCACCGAAAAGAGTGCTGAAAAGTAGCACTTTTCAGCATTGTTATTTCAGTAGGAAAAGTAGGCCGTTATATTGATCAACTTCTCAATGAAAAGTTGATTGATTTGCAACGGAATTGCAAAAAATAGATTTTTTCGGCCGAAAACACAGATGAGACTTGAAAAAAATGTGGCAACACTGTTCGCAGTGCAATCAAGTCTAGATTAGTCCTCTTTCTGCATCCAGCACTCGTGAAGATGAGACGTGCTTTTGCGGACAGCCAGTTGGGTGATTCCGCTTGAGACGCACTGATTAGTTCTGCACACTAAAATATGCACGTATATCGCCTCCACTTTTGTACGTAGAAGGCCTTTTCGCGATCTTATGACTGAAATTTTGCACATACAAAGCCTTCATTTGATTTCGTTATACGTATATTTTGGTTGTCTGGGTTTCCACATCTCGACATCGAAGCGGTATGGACCGATGCACGAGTTCACAACTTGGCACCACTCAAATGTCAAATTATTAAATTCGTGCATTGGTCCATAGGGAAAAATCGAGACATGAAACAAATTTATAATGAATACTAGATTAAAAATCACTCCGTTACCAGGAAAATTAAAAACAAGCACTCGTCACTTCGTCTCTCAAATTGTTTTCAATCCCTAAAATCTAGTCTAGTAACCTCTGATAATGGGCAAATCGATATACGGAGAGAACATTGGGAATGTAAATCACATCGAGATAGGAAGATAACGAGATAAGGAGGATATTGAGATATGAAGAGCGAATATGTATCCAGAATAAAGGGACCGAAAAAATCATCGACATAAGGAGAGATATCGAGATGTAGAACATCGAGATGTAGAGAGTCGACTGTAGTATGATTCCATGAGTCGATATCGAGTAATGGATCATCGACTCATGGAGGTTTAACTATATTGGCGAGTGTTTTAGAAGAATGGTGAGGAAAGTCAAAATTAACAAAAAAAATAACATGGGACAAATATGCTAAAAGCGGCGTTTAGCCAATTATTGCTGTGTACGTTTGAAAAGCAAATATCAAATGCGGGAACACCAAATGCTGTAAGATTTTTAACAAGAAAGGCGAAGACAAAAGTTGATTTTCTTTGCTAGGTTGGCGGTGATATGCATCATGGTTGCTAAGTGTTGAGAACCACTGGACATCCTCTCATTCTCTCCCTACTCTGCTCGCTCATCGATAGCAGTTGTATCTGCTTTCGATAGATGCACAAAAGGAGATGATAGATAGTGATTTGATTTGATTTTCTTTATTATAGAGGCTTTCAGCCCTAGGCGGGTTTACTTCTTAGCATAGATATAAGTATTGTAACCGTCGTACCGTCTACGTATCGCGTCTAATCATGTAATTTTGTATGTTAATAAAGTTATTTTTAATTTGTTATTTCCGTTTACACCTGTGAGTTTCAATACACGAATATGCGTCTCGGCCACCCGAAACTCCAGGACGTAACACTAAGTATCCTTTGGCGACTTTGTGTTACCGCATTTGAAGCTCAGTTAGGCTGGATTTGCACGTCAAACGCAAACCGAAATATGATGTTTCATAAAAAAAATATGTAGGAAGATATTGCATCTGGCGAAATCTAAAGCCTTGAATAATTCAAATTTATTATTACTGACCAAACTCGATTAGCTAGCATGAATAGCTGCTTACAATATTGTTTGTCCTTAACTTTGGATCCAACGCTCATTAATTCGTACCGACATAACTCAACCAACAATGTTCAGAACCAGTAGTTAGATAATTGCGAACGAGTCTCCTTCACAGCCGATCAATGACCGACCACATTTTCCGAGGTGACAGCCTGTTCTATGCGCCCAATCGTCATCTAGAAGAGGCGCCTGCTTTGCCTTCTGAAAGAAAACCGTCGACATAGGCCTTGCCTCACCACACCGTAGCGGTGGCTTACTTCGATTGACTCAAATCAAGCAAACCTACTCAGCACAGCCACCGCCATGGATGTGTAACGCGTAACGTTGTTTTTCCCACTTGGATCGGCTGCAAAAATTTTCCGCGAATGGTGCAGTGAGCGTCGCGTCGCACTAAGGGGTATTTGGCGAGTCTAGCTGACCAAAAGTCCATAGAGTAATTTGTCCATTATTACGATATTCCCTTTTATGACGGTATAAGAATTAAATCCTCATTATTAATCGAAAACTCTATTTTCTGCGGATATAATTGACAATGCTGCATTGAAAAGGCTATGAAAGGATACTTACCAAGCTGTGTTACAACAGAAACAACCAAAGTTTCAAAAACTTTGGTTTCAAATGACGAGAATAATTGATGTTGTATATGCCTATGAATGATGATTGCAACTCCCCCACATGCCCCATCAAGTCGATCATTACGATAAACAAAAAAACTTAGATCTCTTTTGAGTTTGGATCCACACACTAAAAAAATCTTATTTTTAAAGGTGACGCAGCCGTCGATATTGACGGAATAGATGATGACACAAATTGAAATTTGAAACATTATTAAATCAACGATGACGTAAACATGAAAACACGTAAATTCAGTTCCATTTTAATAAATGCACTGCACTATTTAGTCACTTGAATTGATTTTACAGCATAATGATTGAAAATTACTTTAACGATGACATAATGCACCGCAGCACATTTGTTAAACGTCAAACGCAATCGGAGTGAAACAAAATATTTATGAACCATGTAATCTTGGCTTTCGAGTCAAATCCTTAATATGACTATAAATTCAGTGCATTGTTCTTGTTCTTTAACTTGATAGGTGTTAAGTGAATAAGAAATAGAAAAGACTGTTAAGTGATTTGTATAAATCATCGTCCCCGTGGTGGCATGCAGCTGCTGCTTGCATCGATTTCATGAAAGATGTTGCTCTTGTACCCAGCGATATGCGGCAATCAATGAATGAAATTATTTGTGAAATATAATGTCGAAGAATAAAATACGATGTGGAAATTTAACATAAGTATTTATTATTACGCATAATCAGTGTCCGAAATAAATGAGTCAGGGAATCCCTTGGAATATTTGAGGTTATGTTGATATGCAATTATCAATGGATCATTGAATGTAGTTTTTGCAAGTGCTCACCGCATCAAAACAAAGGCGTCACTGTATATGGGATTTAACATTGTGACAGCATTGCTGTTCTGTCAAACACACAAGGCTACGGTGGCGCTATCTATGCTTTCCATAGCGGCCGTTTTGGTTATCTTAATGATCCATTACGTCATGTTTGAAATTTACTGCACACAACATTGACACTTGTAAAATTATTAGTTTTGCTCACAAAACCACGAGTGTAAAATGAATTCAAATGTAATTTTGTGTCATTTTACTTTCTTTAATATGTCGGTCTTATATGACACAAAATTACTCGATTTTTTCGAAATGTGTAGGTGCATTTTCTAATGATTTTTTGTTGGGATTATCCGTTAATGAATAGACGGAATGACTGATTATACCTGATGGGTATGATTCTTAAGCAAGCGGTCGTTAACTAAAAAATGAGCATTGTTGGAGATTTTGCCTGGGGAACTCCAGGAACGATAAACGTTACCGTTCATCTGTCTGGTACGAGCATCGACGATTCGTTCACGCTAAAAGAAATCCCAAAAGTAAGACTTTTGGTTGCCCCCGCAATTTGCACATCTTCATTTTCTTGGCATTAACGTCCCTACTGGGACAGAGTCTCAATGAACACTTCCACAGTTATTAACTGAGAGCTTTCTTTGCCAAAGTTGCTCTTTTCGCATCCGTATATCGTGTGGCAGGTACGATGATACTCTATACCGACCGGGAATCGAACCCGGGCACCTTCAGTATGGCTTTGCTTTGTAACCACGGACTCTAACCACTCGGCTAAGGAAGGCCCCTGCAATTTGTACATACACACTTTTTGGTATCTTCCTTCACAGGACAGACGTCCTTAGCGTGAGAAGAACCTCCGCAAATCATACATTTAGCATCCATGCGGCAATGTTATTATGACCCATTTTTGGCACTGAGTTGGATACTGAAAATTTCCTCCAGATTTCTGTAATTGTCACCATGTCACACAGAAATCGAACATAAGTCTAGTTTTTCTAAAGCTTTAATATTATTTGGATCTTTTTTGTTAAAGTGAACTAAATAATATTCTTGTGAAAGTTCTTTCCGAAGAATGCCATATTGGGTTCTCTTTTTTATAATGATTACTTGGACTGGGGAAAATCCAAGAAAATCATTTATTCCATTTTTGATCTCTCCAGGTGACTTACATTAACTTGAGAAACCTCTCAAGACGACTTCGAACAAACTTTCAGTGTTGTCGTCATAAATGAAAAAATGTTCTTCTTCTCTTCAAGATGTTCGAGAAGGATTTCGCGATCCGGGTTTCCGGGAAAACGCGACAGTCTTCTCTTTTTGTGAACCGTGTTCGGCTACTAACTGCACATCAATAACGCAAAAATAAAACGCTTCGAAAATCTTTTGACCATCTAGATTGCCCAAATGCCCCTTAGTGCGTCAGTAAGCAAAGATTGAGAAAAAAGTTCCTACTAAGCTACTCTTTTAGGCTAGAACCAGTTTCAATCCCTTCTTGAGGGGACCAGACGACGAAGCCGAACCATGGTACCGTGATCTGGCCCGCTTGCTGAGGCGGCCTTTAAAAGAAAGCCACCACCGCGGGGACGCGTGTTAGTCCTTTCCGATCGGTGAAACTGGTTAGTGGTGAAGTTGAACAAAAATCGCGCGCGCAAGAAAAACGTTCATTACCACGTTGTTGAGCACGTGCTGCCCGGGACAATGTTACGATTAATTACGACAGTTGCATCACTACTGTTGGTGCTCTTGATACAGATCCGCGGATCAGAGATTCTGAACGATGCCCACATCTATCGATCGTTTGCATCGAACGAGATTGTTCCGGATGTGGTGGACGAAGCGCCGGACTGTTGGCTTCGAGTTGCGTACAAAAGTGGTCGCGAAGCGGAAGGTGGCAATCGATTAACTCCGACCCAAACCAGAAGTGTTCCGTCGCTAAGTTTCAATACGAACGAGAGGTCGTTCTACACGTTGTTAATGACCGATCCCGATACCCCGAGTCGTGATGACCCGAGAGATAGGGAATTCGTGCACTGGGTCGTTGGTAACATCCAGGGGAACGATCTAGACCGAGCGGAAACTCTGGTGGAATACGTTGGAGCTGTTCCACCCAAGGGAAGCGGAATGCACCGGTTTGTGTTCCTGTTGTACGAACACGAATCTCGACTGAACTTCACAACGGAGGTGCGTCTCTCCAATCGCTGTCGCAACCCCCGGCGATACTTCTCCTCAAGGAACTTCGCCCAAAAGTATGGACTGACCAATTTGTGGGCGGGCAATTTCTTCCAGGCGCAGTACGATGACTACGTGGCGCAACTGCAGGGACAACTGTCCGAATGTACTGAGTATAGCGAGAAAATTGTTTTCTACGTGTGAATGTGTTCTCTGATCGATTGATGTTTTCTTCTCTGTGATTTGTGTTATTTCCAGGTACATCAGCCGATCTGAATGGCCCGAGGAATGGAACCGTGTTCGGCGGTTGAGTGCTCCGTGATTTGAATTAATGTGTTTAATGGATTGAAATATAAGTTGAATAAAATGTGAGAACAATCGTTTTTAGTGTTTGAACTGAAAGAAGTTTTTAGTGTATTTTGGAAACCAAGCAAGAAGTGCGAAACAATATAAGGACTCAGCCATTTTATAAAGTGGACACCTTGATTATGCTACATCTTTTTCATTTATTAATAAAATCATAATCTGTTTTGTGTATCGTTAAACTACTATTCTACAATGCTATGCAAATATAAGATCTAACAAAATGCTTCTGGTTGAAAAACTAAATACTTTTTTCCAAAACATTCTAAGAAAAGCTGTTCTTCAAAGTTAATGGTTTATCCATTCATGGCCAAATTTTCTGAAATACCGTCGTGCGGGGTCACATTGGTCCATAAGGGTGACTATTTTTACAGCAAGCTAAAGCCAGAATAATTAAGACAATGTGTCAATTTGCAAGAATACGTTATAAATAGCCAATAGATGGTCATAGATTAGCTTTTTGGCGCTCCTACTAATAATGAAATGTATCGAAAGAGGCGGTCAAAATCACCCCCTAGGTCCAATGTCACCCCGCACGGCGGTACCATCCTTTTACTCCCAGCAAAAAGTAAAGTCAAGTCAGCGTGTTCAAAATGTGTTTAGATTACTAAAGAAATTATATTTGTTTAATAGAGTGCTAAATCATAATTTTTAACCGCATTTCACTAAAAAATCTCATACTTTAACCCGTATAGGCCTGAGTGAAAGCAAAAATTCTAAAACCCTCACCGCTCAGCGAATTCTTAATGGATTCAAATGATTTTTTGTCAGTATACTGGCACGCATATCTGTGGACAGAGGAACGCGGAAATATTCATGTGGCCGGAGTTATTCCGGTGGATCAAAGGGTCAGGTCGGGTGAGAAGGATACTGTGCGTTTGTGCCCCTGAACGTAGGCAAATTTCAAATCACAGATAGTTTCCGGTATCGCCTATAATGTGGCTACTATATGACGGAATTTTAAGAAAATTGCATCAGTGTAAACCTTTTGAGAAACAATTAAATTGGATAACTATGAGTTTTACATTTGATTGATCCTATAAATGACCATTTTCGGGTCCCGGGACGCCTCAAACTTACGATAAGGTGGCCAATTTGTATCTGTACATCTGTGCCAAGCTTATGAGAACGTATTTTAGTGCACAATTATGTTTGATTTCTACTTTTCGAGAATTGAAACGGTTTAGTATTTAACCGGTTCTTCCGGCCATTACGTCCGAATGGCCACATCCGGTATATTTTAAACGGTGCAAAACTCTTCATTTATAACGTTGAACATCAGATATTAATTATTTATGCAAATTAAAATGATTGTCATTGCAAATAAATAAAGGTAACTTGGCATGTCCCAAAAAATAGTTCCTTTTTACCCGACTTGACCCAGTGACCCACTAGAATAACCCCAGCCATAGGAATATTTCCGAGTTCCTCTGACCACTTCTAGAAACTAGATATGTGGGCCAGTGAACTGACGAAAAATCATTTGAATCCGTTAAGAATTCGCTGAGCGGTGAGGGTTTTAGTATTTTTGCTTTCACTCAGGCCTATACGGGTTAAAGAACATGTACGCATATTTACCGACCTACAGCTGTTTATAAATTTTATCTCCACATATTTCGATGGGAAATGTCAGAATGACATATTATAAAAATACAACATGTTGTAATATAGATTATCACTTTTTTTTTTTAAATCACGCTAATTCACTGAATTCAAATAACCACGTCCCCTTTGAACTGTAATAAGTTAGTTGTTGTAGAAGCTTACGATAGATCACACAATACGATCTATGTGATGAATGAAGAATAAAGATAGTTGAATTGTAATGTTTGGTTTCCGCGTGTCATAGTTCGAAGATTTACAGTGTAATGTGACTAGAAAGTGGCATCAATCCGGGATTATACATGGAAAATAAATTTGATGTCATTGCAGAAATGTTGTCAATTTTGATGATTTTCATTGTGCTTCGAGAGGTCTTTTGAGAATAAAGTTTTTTTTTTATTATTGTGCTTTAAATATGGCATGGAAACTCAGCCACTCTTTGAAGGCATTAGTTATTTTTCATATAAAAACTTTATTTGTACTTTCGTCAGGACGTACATTAAACCTACAAATTTAACTCATTTCAGTTCCCTTTAAATTTATGACTTTTATGATATCTAGAAAATGGTTGCTCAAAAAATATGACTAGAGTCGTCATATTGATGATGCTTTTAAAGGCCAAGCCCTATTTAAAAAAAAATAGATTGTCGTTTTTTTTAGCCAATTACTAATGATCATTGATTTTTGATAATATTCAAAAATAGGTCATTATGAAGGGTTTTCTTTATGAGTTTGTAAAATATTAGTCGAACGATGTACAGCAAACAGTTTGCGATATCATTGATAAATCAAAAATATATAGCATGCAAAATGAGTCCACTTTATAGAATGAACAGTCCTTACTGAAGGGCCTTCCTTAGCCGAGTGGTTAGAGACCGTGGCTTAAAAGCAAAGCCATGCTGAAGGTGTCTGGGTTCGATTCCTGGTCGGTCCAGGATCTTTTCGTAATGAAAATTTCCTTGATTTCCCTGGGCATAGAATATAATCGTACCTGCCACACGATATACGAATGCGAAAATGACAACTTTGGCAAAGAAAGCTCTCAGTTAATAACTGTGGAAGTGCTCATAAGAACACTAAGCTGAGAAGCAGGCTCTGTCCCAGTGAGGACGATAATGACAAGATGAAGAAGTCCTTACTAGAATCGGTGTACCAATAGCCAGCGGCATTATTTTTACATCATAAGAAAGCTTTTCGCCTATAAAAGCACTATTTCTAATTTCTGTTCCTATAGTAGGGTCGGTGTTCCCTTAGTGGACAGTCCCCTATAGTCGCACTAGTGGCTTTTTACGGCCGTTTTGCTATAAATCTTTTCAAAACATTTTTTGACATGAAGGTCAGTAACTTTTTATCTAAGTACCATTGATACACAGCTTAATTTTGTTCAATAAATGATCGAAATAATTAGTTTTGCTTAAAATTTGAGCTCCCTTGCGCCTATAGTAAACCTATTGTTCCTATAGTAGCACTACTGAGAAAAACTATTTTTTTTATTATGTGAAATAATTGTTGAATTAAGAACTTTTTTACATCAAACGAAAGCTTTTGATCCACACTATGTAGGAAAAATATAAAAGTTTTGTAAAAATACGGTTTTGATGAGTATTTCGCCAACGCCGTGATGCTAGTGCTACTATAGGAACAGAAATTAGAAATAGTGCTACTATAGGCACATGTATTCCTATAGTGGCACAAGCGATAATAAATACAAACATTTGAGTTTTCGTAGTTTTCATATTTTTCCCACAAAACCAAGATAAAAAGCTTTCAGATGATGTAAAAATCATGACGCTAGCGTTATTTTTCGATTTTATACGAATTTTTGTTCTTAGCTATGCGGCTATTGGTACATCGACCCTAGCACTAGTTTCAAAGCGTATGAAAAATAAGAATCAAAATCTTATTTTTATAAAACTTATATTTTTCCTTTGATGAATACGTAAATTAAGTGAATTTAGGAACTCTTTTGGAATTTTTGCAAGCTAAGCCCACTTTTTCCTACGTCTCTTGATTTCGGTTTTGTCCACCTTGAAAAAGTAAATTTTGACGTAGGACTGCGCTTCATTTTTTTAACCTTCTGGCTGTCGCGCTGTTGTACTTTGTACAACAGCTGTGTTTAATATGCTATCATTTTGCAACAAAGATATCTATCGACACCAAACCAAAATGTATTCCTCAAGAATCTTCTTAAGAACAATACTCGACAGTATTTATTTACAGTATGACCCTCTATATTGGGGTAAAATCAACAAATGTACATAGAAGTCGCATAATAATGAACGCACTATATACGGTTCGAGTAAACCACAATTTGAAATCGGTATATCTCAAAATCTAGATAATTTAGAAACTTGGGGTCTTCAGCAAAGATGTTCTGGAGATGAAGCGCTATCTTATGGTACTTCATTTAATTCGGAATTTGACCGCTAGATGCAACTAGTGAGCATGGAAGTTTTACTTTTGTTTTGCAGATATTTCAGTATCCTGACCAGTGCTGGGAATGGTAATAGTAGTAGGCTTGAATTTCGCGAAAATCACGTGGCTTCCCCAGTACAGTAGTTCAAAAACGTGAATCTCATCAAGTACTTAGCCTAGGTTGGGTGCATGAATTTTCTAAATCGTTAGTGTCATTGAAGGCTCTAAATGCGGGAAATGCAGCGGGAAATAAAACATTTTTCTACAGTAATTTTGGGTTGCCCTTAGCAACGGGTGTTTTGCAATTTTCAAGGCTCGTTGCCTATAGCAGCGATAGGCGTGAGTTTCACTGGCTTCACTGACTGCGATTGGCTTTGTTTGGCTACTGTAGAATGAATTTCAGATTTTTTCCCAACCCTGATCCTGACCATTTAAAAAGATGGCGTCTTCGACAAAGTTGTTTAGTAAGTTAAGGACAATCATTGTTCGAACTAGTTGATTCAAAATTTTGCCACTAGGCGGCGCTAGTGAGCATGAAGCTTTTGTTTGCAGATATCTCAGGAGCCTGACCCCTTAGAAAGATGGCGTCTTTGGCAAAGTAGTTTAGTAACTCAAGGGCTATCATTATTTGAGTCAAGAAATAGGATGTTTTGCCACTAAGCGGGGCTAATAAGCATGATATTTTTGTTTTGCGAATACAGCAGGATCTTGATTTCTTAGATATGCACCTTCGGCAAAGTTGTTCAGAAGCTCAGGGGCTATCATTATTTTACAAAATCTCGAACTTTAAGGATTGAACAAAGAAAGAATTTGAGCTACTGAACAATTCTGCGGAAGACGCCATCTTTCTAAGTGATCAGGCTCCTGAGATATTCGCGAAACAAATGATTTATGCTCACTAGCGCAGCCTAGTGGCAAAATTTTGAACCAACTAGCTCAAACAATGATAGTCCTTGAGCTACCGAACAACTTTGCCGAAGACGCCATCTTTCTAAGTAGTCAGGATCCTGAGATCTGTGAAACAAAAATTTCATGCTCACTAGCGCCGCCTGGTGGCAAAATCCCGAATTTCTTGGCTAATAATAATGATAGCCCTTGAGCTACTGAACAATTTTGCCGAAGACGTCATCTTTCTAAGTGGTCAGACTTAGAGCGTTAATGATTAACGGATCGCAATGATTGATTAAGGCCGTGAACCGTTTCACCAGTTCGTTTAACTATTAGATAAAATTTGACATTTCAATAGTTATTTCCCCCTCAAATGGTTAAATTGAACATCGCAGTCGACCCATTTGAGCTTTGACAGTCGAGTAGTTATTTCAGAACAAAGTTGACAGATGGTTAGTTATTCTCAAATTCACGGGAGCAAAAAATAACTTTCGAACTGTCAAGTTTAACCATGCTCCAGAGCAGGGTTATTTCTAACCGGAGGGGAAATAACTATCGAGCTGTCAAATTTTAACTAAAAGTTAAACGAACTGGTGAAACGGTTCACAGCCTAAGCGATTAATGATTAAATTCAATTTTATCATGACTAATGATTATGATTAATGATTAAAATTTTTGAAGTCATGATTAATGGTTGTGATTGATTATTAAGCCAAAGTATGATTAATGATTATGATTAATGATTAAATTACAATTTTAGATTATTAGTGATTATGATTAATGATTAAACTCAGTATGATTAGTGATTATGATTAATGATTATGATTAACTCTTTACGTGCCTAATGTCAAATTTGATCAAAATTTTCAATTTTAAAATAGAACGTTTTTCAATTATCATTTATCGTTTTTATATTGAGAACGTCGCGACCCAGCCCGCACTATACAAATCTCGTCCAACAAGTCGTTGGCGAGTAGTGTGTGATTATTGAGTTGAAATCGAATTCAGGTTAACTTCTGCGTCCATGAGTCCTCTCGTGGTGTAGGGGTAACGCGCCCTATCTAGCGAACGTGAGTTCGATTCTTATCGAGAAGACGTGTGAATTTATTGCAAATTTCTCTTTTTCACACGTTTTCATTTTTTCCATTTAATTCAAATGCGAAGTGTATGTAACGTTTAGTTTTACGGTAGTTGTTCAGTTGTCTTCTAACGTAATTCCTTAAATATTAGGATTGCTGTTTGTCTTTAAAACTGCGGGTATTAATTCAAAAATTACAATAGTTCCAGATTCAATTACGGGGAGTACTGGAGTAGTCCCCCCTAAGAGTCCGTAGCCACTTTTATATCGAGTCCCAAAAGTTATTAACGATTAATCAAGCTTAATTGTTTTGCAGACAGAGTCTAAAGAAGTATGGTTCAAGAGCAGAGCGTAAGTTAATCATGATTTAAAAATTGATGATTAAACGAAAAATCACGATGAGAGCTATTTGATTCATATTTGAAGTGTACCGTTAGTGTACCGATAAATTTTCAAAAGAGTGATGCATTCGTTGCATACTTAAATGTGTTTTGGGCATTTCAAGTCAGTTAATCTTTGAATGATGGTAAATATTTCATCACTAAACAATTCAATTCTTTGAGAAATGTTGGGCGAAATCAGTTCGAACGTTGGCTAGAAATTTCCTCACGAGATCTTAATGAAAAACTGGAAAATATTGTTACAAACAATGTTTTAAAGAAATTTCTGCCCTTGCTTGATTTGAATCTAAATTACAGTAAAAATGGTTTGAGATTAAAAATTTGCTGAAAACAAAGTTCAAAAGATTTTATATCAGATTTATTGCTAATCAAGGCAAAAAACCATGTAATGTGTAACTTGTTCGTTGCATACTTCAAGACGTTTGGTGCATACTTTTGGGCATTTAATCATTAGCCTTTGAATGATTAACCATTAATCAATGATTATTTATAAAAGTAATGATTAAATGGCATCTCCCTAAGCCACCATCCACAAATTACGTTACCCAGACAAACAGAATGTACAATTGGATTTGAAACCACCTTTTACGTTATTTATTTATTTGACACCGTCTTGGATTCCTTTAATATACCACAGACTGTTCCTATTATCTAATATTCTTAATTCTACGTTTAAAAATCGTCTTGGACACGTTGAAATCAAATTGATCGTTTACATCATTGAAGCACTGGATGCAGCTAGTGAAGGGACTGTTTTGACCGTAACTGGTGCGGTGTGCACCCGTCGTTAAGAGATATCTTCCACGTAAATTTCTGCTCGATGCAAAGAACATTACATCGGTGAGAAGAGCAGAGCAGTCAATGTTTCCGGTTATGAGGTCAAATACGAACATTTGTTTCAACTTAGTTCGTCTTCGTGATAGTGTTTCGAGATCGATCAGTATGCAGCGGCTCTCATAATGAGGACGATTTTGCGGATCATTCCATGGAAGCGATCTGAGGGCGTAACGAATAAAGCTTCGCTGTACTTTCTCAATGCGAATTTCCAGTGTTGTATGGTAAGGCGACCAAACACATGCAGCATGTTCCAGAATGCTCCGCACCAAAGAGCAATACAAAGTTTTCAACGTGTACACTAGCCTTGGACACGGTTATATGAAAAATTTAGATTCTCGCTCCAGTCCACTTTTTGGATTGCATTTAGGACCCATAACAACTGTGCAAAATTTCAGCTCGATCGGAGAAACTATATTTTAGCGCCAGCCGTTCAAAGTTTGTATGGGATTTACTATGGGAAAACATACTTTTGCAAAGAAAAATCGCCAGAGGTCGCCCATTGACCTCTATAAAAATTCTGAACACAGATCTCGATAGGTATTTCTACGATGAACAACATTGCCAAAGACCGCAACGCAATCCGATGCTTGTAAAAAAAAGTTATTAAGCATAGACTATTCGGATAATTTGCCAGATTTTGTTATTATTGTTATTCCTTTAAGCCTGATTTGCTGCTAAAAAAGAATCGCTAAAGAAATTTCTCGTCGATTCCTTCCAGAAATTTTCTACAGCGGCTCCCATTTGAACTGACAATTCTTTCCAACTGCGTACTGCGATCAGAAAAATGCGTTTTCTTGATCGTTTACTTGCAGGAATTTCCCATGCATCAAGATAGGCCAAGAAATTACTTGTCAGCAGCGAATCAAGCTTTACGTGTTAATCAACGTCGCATTGCCAATAGGTTTTCATTGAATAACTTTTTTCACAAGTGTCGGATTGTTTCGCGGTCTTCGACAATGTTCTTCACCGTAAAAATACCTATCGAGGTCTGTGTTCAGAATTTTTATAGATGTCAATGGGCGACCTCTGGCGATTTTTCTTTGCAAAAGTATGTTTTCCCATAGTAAATCCCATACAAACTTTGAACGGCTGGCGCTAAAATATAGTTTCTCCGATCGAGCTGAAATTTTGCACAGTTGTTATGGGTCCTAAATGCAATCCAAAAAGTGGACTGGAGCGAGAATCTAAATTTTGTCCCACACTAGTGTACACGTCGTGTATTACGCCGTACAAAACCAAGAACTGAGAACGCTTTGGCTGTTATGATGTTGATATGTTCGTTGAATTTCAGCTTACTATCAATGATGACACCCAAGTCGTTAATCGTATTGACACGGTCTAAGCAAATACCATTGATTTTGTATTCAAATGGAAAGCAGGATAGACGACGTGTGAAAGTGATGGTTTTACATTTGCTAATGTTAAGCTGCATACCATTTTCCAAACACCAGAGATGAAGTTCGTCGATGTCAGCTTGGAGCTCGCAGCAGTCCAAGGTCGAGGAAATTATCCTATACATCTTAAGATCGTCAGCGTACAATAACATCGTTGATTTTAGACGTTTCGATGCGGTTTTCGATTTCTCTTGAAAGGAAGTTTGTGTAACACATCAAATTGGACACTGTTGAACGCTTCTTCATAAACCCGTGTTGTCGGTCCGAAATCAAGTGCCGGGTAGCGTTGTACAAAACGGTATGTATTATCTTCTCAAATACCTTGGCAACACAGCATAATATGGAGATACCGCGATAGTTTTCCACGGAGGTGTAGTTTCCAGATTTGTGGATGGGAGTTATCGATGAAGTTTTCCAAACAGTATGGAATTTCTTCTCATTGAGAGATCGATTGAAGATTATGCTGATGGGTATGGTACATATGGTTTTATGACATGATTATTCGTCTACATATTGTGAAACTGTAATAAAGCTGATCTTTTAATACTTTTTTTCAACCTGCTGATGTATGTAAGGGCTTGTTCATAAATTTCATAACGCTGAAAAGGGTGGGTGGGTATTCTAAAATGGTTACAGCTCATACAAAATTTTAAAAGCATTAATACAAACAGCGTTACAAGGGGGTGGGTGTCAAAAATGGCTATTTTCAGCGTTATGAAATTTGTGAACAAGCCCTAACCTTGTTTTGAGCCAGTGGAGATGCATGCGCCTGTAAATCGGAAGGTCCTGAGTTGGAGCCCCGGCATCACAACAATGGTTAATCGAATTATAAGGTACACAGATTTTAGTATGTAATAAATTGTACAAATGAATACAATTTTTCCATTATAAAAAAATGTTAAAGAAACATCTAAGAATCCTCTTTGGGTACGATTATATACTGCTTCGCGACTAAAAATGGGTGAACCAACGTGCGAAGTTCAAATTTTGACCAACTTTGCCGCGTCGCGAGTCACTTCGCTATAGTGCGCACCTATGTCCTTCGCCGTGTGCATTATGCGCACTAGTGAGAATCGAGTCGCGACGCGGCAAAGTTAGTCAAAACTCGAACTTCGCACGTTGGTTCACCCATTTTTAGTCGCGAAGCAGTATACAACCTATTCTATAAACAAATGTGAAACCCATTTCAGTCGAATAAAGCACCAAAACCAAACGATAGTCAGTGATTTTCGATAGCGATCGATATAGATTCGTTTTGAACCGTTAGCGATCGCCATCGTTGGTCAAAGATCTATAAAGAATTATGAAGACTGGTTGGTCGGGTCAGCCTAAATTTATACACGCAAAAAAATTGTGCGATAAAAACTACCATTTTATGACGGCAGGCAAAGTCCGGAGGCCAGTGGAAAACACGACGTGTGCGGAATTTCGGAAACGATCTATTCCCGGGGGAAACTATTTGAACTCGCGGAATACGATCAACACAGAAACTTTATTCAAAGCGTTAAAAATAAGAAATACGTGGTACTATGGACGCGTACGTTTCAAAGACTAAAATATGTAGCGAACTGTCAGTGAGTCTTAATATAAAAAGTTATATGTGTGCGTACGGCAGGTACGCATAGGTGGATATAGGTGTGTAACAGCGCAAGGTTCGGTAAGAAGAGGTACGCATTGCACCGTCCAACACTCCCCCTCAATGCGGAATCTCTGCAGCAAACTTCAGTCCTAGAAGCTCGCAGGACTCCTGATGTTTTAGCGGACCAAGGGGCTTGGTCATGATGTCAGCGGTCATACGATCGGTCGAGCAATACTGGAGCTGTATCATCTTCTTCGCACATAAGTCCTGTACGAATCGTTCACGAGTGTCAATGTGCTTGGAGCGACGGCTGGTCCGTTCCGATCGTACAAACGCCAAGCACCCCTGGTTGTCCTCCATTATAACTGTTGGATGATCTTGATCTTCGCCGAAGTCGTGGAGTAGCTGTCGCAGCCACAGCGCTTTTTGGCGTATTCAGCCTCCATGGATGAAAGGGTGACGGAGATTGACGACGACTTGCCCACGAAATTGTGCCGCCTCCAAACTGGAACACCATTCCGGATTTAGAGCGGCGACTTTCAGCATCACCAGCCCAATCGGCGTCGGAGAATCCGACTAGCGGTTGTTCAACAGCTCCTCCCAACTGCAACTGGTAACTTCGGGTCTTCTTCAGGAAGCGCAGTACGCGCTTCGCTGCCGTCCAATCGATTTCTCTCGGTGCACTGAATCTTCTTCCCAAAATTACAGCGGACGCTGCGATATCCGGTCTTGCAACAACGGCCAGGTAGAGCAAGCCACCCACAAGACTGCGGTAGCTCGTCGGATCGTCGAATGATTTTCCAGAATCGGTCAGTTTCAGATACCCGGAATCCATTGGTGATTTGGCGGGCTTCGCCTCGTTCATTCCGTGCGCCTGCAGCAATCCGTCGATGTAGTTGCGTAAACCAATCTTAAACACTGGTGCCTTCACGTCGTACTTCAACACCAAGGAAATGTCGCACTTCCCCTAGGTTGGTTAGCTCGAACTCCGCATTCAGTTGCTCCTGGATTATCTTGAGTTCGGTCACATTCGTTGAAGCCAGGAGCAGATCGTCTACGTACACCAGCAACAGGACTTTTGTCTTGCCGGCGCCGCGAATGTAGAGGCAGGGATCTGCGACTGCGGCCTTGAATCCGTTTTTCACGAGCACTTCATGCAGGCGCTTGTTCCAGCAGCGAGCGGACTGACGCAAGCCGTAGATGCTGCGCTGGAGCCTGCACACCAACTCCTCGTTTCCGGCCTTCACGTATCCTGGGGGTTGACGCATGTAGACCTCCTCCTCGAGCGTCCCATGCAGGTAGGCCGTCTTGATGTCAAGATGCTGAACGATCATGTTGTGTTTTGCTGCCACCGTCAGGAACGTACGGAATGTTGCTTGAGTAGTAACAGGGGCAAACACTTCACCTACATCGACTCCGTATCGTTGCGCGTAGCCTTGGGCTACTAATCTGGCCTTGAATTTCACTATACGGTTTTCTTCGTTTTTCTTCGTTTTGTAGACCCACCTCGATCCGATGACCTTCCTTCCTTCGGGCAACTTCACCAACTGCCATGTTCCGTTGATACGATGAGCTTCCAATTCTTCTTCCATGGCTTTGCGCCACACCGGATCCGCTAGAGCTTCCTTCACACCGACCGGTTCTTCTACTGCACACGCTTCAATGCCTGCAACGTAGTCCAGCTCGTAAACGTCGAAATGCTTCGGTAATGCACCCCGATTTGACCGTTCCGATCACGCACGTGCACGTACGCCTGGCTCCCGAAAACCCGAAGATGACTTAAGTTCGGCTTCCGGTTCCACCACATCTGGTATGGTGTTGTCTGGATCGATCTGGAAGGCAGCCTATTTTGAATATAAGTGGCGGTGAGCATCGCTTCGCCCCAGTAGCGCTTCTCCAAACCCGCGTCTATCAGCATGCACGTCGCCATTTCTATCAGGGAACGATTTTTACGTTCGGCGATGCCGTTTTGTTGAAGGGGGGTAAGGGGTCGTAAACTGGGGTTGAATTCCCTCCGATTTGTAGAACGCTCGGAGTTCACGGTTGTCAAATTCTCCCCCTCCATCGGAGCGCACAACGCGGGGTTTGCGCCCAAAAATATTGCTCACCCAGCGCACATAGTCCTTGATGTTGCCTGCTGCCTCGTTCTTTTGCTTTAGCAGGTACGTAACCGCGAACCGGCTGTAGTCATCGGTGATCGTCATCACATACCGATTTTCACTTGGTGTAACGATGTCCATCGGACCACATAAATCAGTGTGGACAATGTCCAACACACGAGACGATTTGCGATCTACGACCGGAGGAAATGGGAGCCTCGCTGACTTGCCCTCCATGCAGCATTCGCAAACCACACGCTGTCCACAATCACTCACTCTGATTCCAGTAGCCAGTTCTTCCTTAATAATTCGCTCAGCAGCCGCCCAATCTCGATGACCGAGCCGCCGATGCCACTGGTGTTGACAATCCACTTTGTGCACTGATTCCGAAGCAGCCATAGCGCCCTCCGCCATTCGCAGGTAGTATAATCCACCGTGTCGACTTCCGGTGGCCACCACAACGTCTTCCGCATCGATAATAGTACATCCATTCACATCAAAGTTCACACGGAAGTTCTTCTCGGCCAATTTTGTAACACTGATCAAGTTCGTGGATAGTCCAGGCACATACTTCGCATTGTTCACTTCAATTCTTGCCACTTTTCCGGAACCGTCGACACCGTGGATCACACCAGAACCTTCACCCGCAATTTTGGTCTTCTGGCCGTCGGCCAACGTGATGGATCCTCCAAAAAATTCACGCAACGACCCGAAGAAATCCTTGTCGTTGGACATGTGTGAACTGGCACCACTGTTAATCACCCAACACGAAGAACTTTCACCACCAACCGTAAACGCCACTCCTCTGACGTCACCGTGCACTGTCTTTGCCTTCGGATAACTGTCCGAATCTTGGCGCGAAGAATTCCCATCCTTTTTCTGCGTCGACAAAAACTTCCGACAGTTTCGTTTAATGTGTCCTGTCTTCTTGCAGTAATGGCAAGTACGGGTATCCTTTTCAGGTCTGCCATCACTACACGGGAAAAAAATGTGTGGTAAGAATAACTATTTTAGCAGACTACGCCCATTCTTAAAACTACCATGGAAAATCAGACCAAATTACTATGTTTACGGTACACCCCATCGCATTACTGGTACATTTGACAGAAATAATTTACAACAATCTGATTCCAACTACAGACATGGTAAAATCAAGCGCATTTCTGGTCTGCTGAAAATTGCCGGTGCGAGCGCTTAAGTTAACCCCCTAAAATGGTAGTTTATACCGCACAATTTTTTTGCGTGTATACCGCACATCCGACCGCATCGCTCGCTCTACTCTGGTAGAGCCACCTTTCCGTTCCAATTGTCGATTATATTCGTCCACCAGCTTTGATTTCACTACCTCTAGCGAAATATCGTCGTCTGTACGGCTATCGAGCGCCGTAATCAAACCGTCGAAGCAGGCAGGAAGACTACGAAGAAGCATACAGATCTTCGTATCTTTATCTAGCCTCATCCCAGCACCGTCCAGCCGTTCGAAAATGCCGTCAAACTCTTGAAGATGTTTTTCGACATCACCATTATCCGATAGATTGGTGGAACAGATCTTCTTCAGGAGCGATACACGTACCGAGCGGGTCGTCTTCTGATGGTGGTTTCTGAGCGCATTGTATGCGTCTTTCGCGTGCACACAATTTCGCACTTTCGAGAGTTGCCCATCCTCCAGAAGGAGAGTGATAGTCGATCTCGCTTTGCGATCTTCACTTTTCCACTGCTCACTCATTTCTTCTTCCGCAGGGATGTCGTCCTCGACAACATGCCACAAATCTTCACGGGCTAGCAGCATCTCAACCCGCACCTTCCAAGAGTGCCAGTTGGCACCGTTCAACTTGGGAATGGCGAATTTAGCGTCGCCCATATTCACAGAACTCACAAATCACTGTTCTTTTCAATCGGTCAACGACCGACACTATTGTCCACTATTGTCCTTCGCAGTTCACCTCACTGACGCCACGGGTCAGCGAAACACGCCATTCGATTTTTCCCGATCGAATCTACCCGAGATCGAATCCGTTCCAACCTGGGCCCATAACCTGACGGCAGGCAAAGTCCGGAGGCCAGTGGAAAACACGACGTGTGCGGAATTTCGGAAACGATCTATTCCCGGGGGAAACTATTTGAACTCGCGGAATACGATCAACACAGAAACTTTATTCAAAGCGTTAAAAATAAGAAATACGTGGTACTATGGACGCGTACGTTTCAAAGACTAATGGCCGGTACGCTGATCATAAGTACTGTGCAAAAGAATAGGACAAGAAACGGTCAAGGAATGATTCCGCTACCGAAATTACTTGAGCTGTACGCAGCTGAGAAGTAGAGCTGATTTCATAACGTCGGTAACGCCTGCCGTACAAATCAAAGGGAGCTGTCACTTTTCCGAACGGAAAAATGTGCCGCTCAATTATTCCGCAAGTAAAAGTGACATTTCGCTCATACTGAATCAGCTGTCAAAATTACTTGGGTAAAAAGGAGAAATTTTACTTGAGCGATTTACGTTTCAGGTCCGTACTTGGCTTAAAATATGTAGCGAACTGTCAGTGAGTCTTAATATAAAAAGTTATATGTGTGCGTACGGCAGGTACGCATAGGTGGATATAGGTGTGTAACAGCGCAAGGTTCGGTAAGAAGAGGTACGCATTGCACCGTCCAACATTTTAAGCGTGGTATCCACATCCTAAGAAGAGCGGCCAAGTACAATTTGTTGCTAATTACCAAAGTAATTTTGACAGCTGATCAAGAATAAGCGCGAAGTGTCACTTTTACTTGCGGAATAATTGAGCGGCATATTTTTCCGTACGGAAGAGTGACAGCTCCATTTGATTTGTACGGCAGGCGTTACCAATGTTACGAAATCAGCTCTACTTGTTAACTGGATACAGCTCAAGTAATTTGGACAGCTGAAGTATTTCTTGGCCATTACTTGTCCTATCCTTTTGCATAGTACTTACGAAGTAGATACCGTGCAACGCTAATTTGAACGGTACCTCATGCAAACCAGAGTCTATGAATGGAGAGTTGCGCGAAGAGACTTCTTTGAATGGTTGTTCTTCTTCGTCTTCGAAAATAGCCCCTATCTGTTTTGCTGGTCTGCTCGATAGGTAGACGGTTTGACAGTTCGATAGGTAGATTTGGTTTCACTCTTCGCGCAACTCTCCATTCATAGACTCTGATGCAAACCATCGGGGTTCATTTTTGATTTGAACATCTAGTCACCCTAGAAACGTGTTTCTGGTTACCTCTTTCACTGTTTTGTTTTGATTCTGCGTTCCGTTCCACAGCGTTCCATCTCACTTCATACCGTTCCATGAGCTAAATGACGTTTGAACCATTTTTAATCTGAACGATGTGCAAATTAGCGGGGTACAGATTAAAAAGTGTTCAGATTAAATGTGGTCAAACCAACGGGGGTGCCCGCCCGGATAAAAAATACAATACAAAAACAATATAACGTATTGAAACAGTGCCATTCAATATATTGGAAATACAATACAGTATATTGTAAACTGACAATACAATTACAGTACAATATATTGTTTTGAACAGTTCACTGTATTGTATATGAGATTTTGCCAATATAATGTATGGGTGGTTAAGTATCGTAACAATACAAATATAGATATTTTCTCACACATAAATTTTGAAAATACAATACGATATATTGTTCATGTATTGTCTTGATTACAAATTCGTGTATTGTTGTACAATACAAGAACAATTCAACGAACTGTATTTCAATTAGTGGTGAAAAGCATAGAATATGTATTTTGTATGGATTGTCCCCCAACTTACCGGATATTCGTGCCAGCAGTAGTAAAATAATTTAACTCCTATAGATGTAAAGATATTTATCATGGTTGCATTCGTCGTTACAGCTAATGTCAAGTGACTTCTACAAAACTACTTTTTTTTACTTTTTGAATATATTTCACCCAACATTTCTTGCTTTCTGAACTTGTTTTGTTTACTTCTTTCAGACAAGCTACACAGAAAAAAGCAACAGTTGTTTTACACGAAAATAGGAATTTGACCAAAATTGTAAGGTATAAAACCAATAAAAAACAATACAGCGTTCTGGTACAATATATTATATTGTTTTTGAATTGTTTATTCAAACAAGAATAATGTTGCTTCGACATTCAATTACAATACGCTGTATTGTATACAATACGTTATATTGTACATTAATGGTTTATTCCATTCACTGAATGGCACATTTTTATCCGGGCGGTACTACCAAAGACAAATTAAAGACCCCCATGTCCCTTGCAGTTGTTCAAAATTTTATGGCTCATAAGGTAATCTAGAATGCCGTTCAAAGTGTACTGCGATCTGTCAAACTTGGGTACCTTTTGCACTACCGAGGGACCAAATGCAGTACTAGAAGTGGTACCCAATCTGAGCCCGAGTGTGACGGACCTGGTACTACCCATTATGGGGTTAACTTAAGCGCTCGCACCGGCAATTTTCAGCAGACCAGAAATGCGTTTGATTTTTCCATGTCTGCATTCGAAATCAGATGGACGAAAATGATTTCTGTCAAATGTACTAGTAATGTGGTAATGTACTACAAACATGGTAAATTGTTCTGATAATCCATGTTAGTTTTACGAATGGGTGAATCAGCTACAATAGTAAATTTTACTACAGATTTTTTTCCCGTGTATGCATTGATTATGGTCTCACGCCCTTTTCAAAAACCCTCCCAACATGACAGCTCTGTCAGCTGTCAAACTGGCGGGAGCTCGTTTTATGATCCCCTCGGTTTTATGCTCGAGTAAGAACAACCCGAAACGCAAAGGAGGCCAAAGCCCCGCCGCGTATACGTCAAAAACGTCGTCCGAAAAAAAGTGTGTAAATTTTTCAATCCCGAAAATATTGGTTTGATCTGAAATTCGCGTCCGCTTGCCGTCGATTTCTGGGCAATGCCTTGAAGTGCGCGTGTGATATTCTGATACATGCAATTCGGTTCTGGTTCGTGAAATTGTGGCTCCGTTTCGGGAATCGTAGTGAAAAAAGTGAGAGTGAAAACGCGCAAGAAGAATCTACTACGCGAATGTCGATTCCTTCTTCATCGGGGTCCACTTTTGGCTTCGACTTCTGCTGCTGCTGCTGCTGAAAAACGAGCAGTTCAGGGGAAATAATGTCGGAAATTAAACGTGTGACACTGACCACGATCAGTGATGTGGTGAAGAAGAGTCCTTTTGGCGGTGCGTTGGATCAAAACACGGACAACTTTCCAGCCGGGAGTGCCTTCGGAGTTGGGTTGGGAAGCGGAGGAGGCGGCGTAACGGGAGCCGGGTCCTCCGGAAAGAATGCGGCCAGCAAAGCGCGAAAAACCGTCCGCCTGGCGCTGGAGCTGTTCGAACCGACGGCGCAAAGCTTTCCCGAGTTCAACTTCTCCAAACTCATGCACGAGGAGCAGGTGAGTAGAGGATTTGTTTGACTGTGTGTGTGGATCAGGGGCGGGTTGGGCTCCGGAAGGGAAGTGAGAGGGAGATGCTGGGCGCGATGAAATGACACGACGAGGGGTTCGCGAGAGGTGTTTGTTTTTATTTGGAATCGTAGAAAAAATGCGTTTGATAAAAAATGTGCAATTTTCACGAAATTAATCATCGTTTATGATGGACCTATTTTAATCTAAAGAAGGTTTACCAGTATTCGCCACCCCAAGCAAAAATATTGTTTATAAATACATAAATCAAAATACCTTTGATCACTGTCAATACGTTAAACGAAAGCTTACAATCCATGTTCAGCAGCACCAATATAAAAACTGATCAGGAACATTACTTTTTATTGAAAATTGGGGTGGAGAATACTGGACCACTTGCACCAGTATTCGCCACGTTTTCAATTTCGGTTCCTGAATTTCCCACCTACGTTGATTTCTTATGGAGGGTGAAGAATCAGGAACATCATGGCGAAACCAGGTGCAAAGGAGCATATTTTGAGGACTTTAAGAATGTTTCCGTAACATATTAAAGCAATTTAACGAACACTAAGGGGCGGTCCATTAACCACGTGGACAACTTTTGAATTTTTAGACGCCTTAAGGCCGCACGGGAGGTCATCATAATCATCATATCCAATTGAAGAAGCAAATCGGAAGTACCACTCCAAACGGTGTGCTGAAACACACATATTATCGAACTTGCATGAATCTCCGATCTTTTTTCACCAAAAGTTAGCCTTGATAGTACAGAATAGCTTTGGGCATATTACAAAATCTCTCATCGGCAAAAATTTAAAAAAAGTCGATTTTTGTGGCTTTAGAAATTTATTTATTTTAACTTTGAATTTGGAAAGAGGGAAAAGCCCCCTGGGCTTGGGAGTATATTTTCCAGGGAGCGATGAATTTTGATAATTGATCGCTGTTGTTAGTAGTTTTGATTAGATGTTGGGTGAATTTCAAAGCAATGGCAACCTTTTTATTACAAAATTTAGATTTTATCTTCTGACCTAAAAATTCTGGTTAAACTACTGTACTATGCAGTTGGGCTGCACTAGGCTATCACTCATCAAAATTACTTTCACTTCGGGAAAATATAATTTCAAACTGGCGAGAAGATTACGAACTGAGGGTGGGTTAGGAGCACAATCAGACCCTTGAATGTGCAATGTGGGGTAGTAATTGGGAATGCCATTGACGGTTTGTAATCTTCTACGAGGTTTTCGAAAACCAACAGGGCGCGTGCACCGGGTTGCGGATAGGAGCAAAGGGAGATCAATAGCATCTACCTAAAATAATAGAGCAAAAAGCCGTTCCATGATTAGGTAATGTTTAGCGATCTTCTATGGTGTTCTAGTACTATAAAATTCTTCACTCACTGGGAATTTTGGCCTTGATAATATCAATAGTGATAAAAACATAAAATAATACCTAATACTTAATAAGTACAATGTAGCTTCAATATAGTAATAAATGAAATAAAATCAATTTTCTATACTTGACAAGGTTTTGAAGACAATCAATGAGTGAAAGAACTGCCTATTAGAAAAGCCACATCAGCTAAGGCTATACATATACAAATGTTGGTCATAGGGTCATGGCGAGCATTCGGTATGTATGTCTATGAATGATTCTTATCTAATAGGGGCACTAGAAGACCACGCGGACAATTTCGAAACAAATTATGTTTATACAGTTACTCACAAAATTGAGCGTACAAGTTGAATTTTTACATATTTTTTCTAGTTGGTTGGTTTGACTTTATTAACGAGATTTTTAGCCCTAGGCTAGTTCATCTCGGGACCAACGGCTTTACTTCCCTTCCGAAGGAAGTCGTCACTATAACTTTTTACGTCATAAGTGACTATGTCGGGGGATGGGATTCGATCCCAGGTCCTCGGCGTGAGAGGCAAGTGTTCTAACCACTACACCAGGTCCGTCCCCCACATATTTTTTCTATATTCTCCCCTAAAAAGTGTGATACTTTAAATTTTCAAAGTGTTTTCCGAAATTATCATTCGAATATTTCGATATGCAGCTAGAAAATTGGGTTGATAATTATATAGTAATTTATTGCAGTCAAAATTCCCTGGGCTTGGGATTATATTTTCCAGGGAGCGATGAATTTTGATAATTGATCGCTGTTGTTAGTAGTTTTGATTAGATGTTGGGTAAATTTCAAAGCAATGGCAACCTTTTTATTACAAAATTTAGATTTTATCTTCTGACCTAAAGATTCTGGTTAAACTACTGTACTATGCAGTTGGGCTGCACTACGCTATCACTCATCAAAATTACTTTCACTTCGGGAAAATATAATTTCAAACTGGCGAGAAGATTACAGACTGAGGGTGGGTTAGGAGCACAATCAGACCCTTGAATGTGCAATGTGGGGTAGTAATTGGGAATGCCATTGACGGTTTGTAATCTTCTACGAGGTTTTCGAAAACCAACAGGGCGCGTGCACCGGGTTGCGGATAGGAGCAAAGGGAGATCAATAGCATCTACCTAAAATAATAGAGCAAAAAGCCGTTCCATGATTAGGTAATGTTAAGCGATCTTCTATGGTGTTCTAGTACTATAAAATTCTTCACTCACTGGGAATTCTGGCCTTGATAACATCAATAGTGATAAAAACATAAAATAATACCTAATACTTAATAAGTACAATGTAGCTTTAATGTAGTAATAAATGAAATAAAATCAATTTTCTATACTTGACAAGGTTTTGAAGACAATCAATGAGTGAAAGAACTACCTATTAGAAAAGCCACATCAGCTAAGTCTATACATATACAAATGTTGGTCATAGGGTCATGGCGAGCATTCGATATGTATGTCTATGACTGATTCTGATCCAATAGGGGCACTAGAAGACCACGCGGACAATTTCGAAACAAATTATTTTTATACATCGGTCTTACGTTCCGAAAGGCTCAGCTATGCTGCAAAGTAATTTTATAAGTTATTCATTACTGCTGTTTAATTGTTTATAATTCTAACAAAACTACATAATTAACTCATTACTAATCACTGTTCCTATATTCTCTTTTTCTCTCCTTCTTATCTGTTGCATGATTATGAGCATCACTAATATAATGCATGAGCATGCACAATAAGAATAATTTCAGGATTGAAAGCAGTACATGGATACCTGGATAGAATAGCTTCGAAAAGGGCGCTCAAAATATAATATTTCTGGTCAGGGAAGTATTTCATCAAGGGTATGTAAAATTTTTTCCATTATTAACACCTAGATCACACAAACAAATGAACTAATATCAAATATTTTTTAAATATTTTTATATAAATCAGCATCGTCAACCAGTGTAAAAACAGATAAAGTTTGTAAAGTTATCACCATCGATTAAATTGCGCTCTGTATAGTAATGTTCATTCAGTATCAAAATCTCCTAAAGCGTCGCATTGTGCCATCAGCAGCCCTTAGCATCACTCTCATATTGTTATTATTTTGTTGTTTATAAAATTTCTAGAAAGCGATCAGCATCTTTCTTACTTGTACAATGGCCGATCTATTTGGAATTTTAATAAGTCAAATCAAACTTCAAAACTCAAATTAAATTGCTTTCAGCACATTTACATTTTGCAGCATTAATCGCATTACTGTGTCAAGTCTTCTCCATTCCCTATACCCTACCCCAACCCTTCTTATCCTTTCCGATGGTGTTCAAGTGGTCCGCATAGACTATTACGGCCATTACCTATCCCTTACCCCGGCTTTGGACTGACTTGCGCTCTCATTGCCCCACCAAACGCTGCAAAATGAAAATGAAAATGAAAATGAGTAATTTATTGCAGTCAAAATTATAAAACATCTTCGATTTCAAAGACACACAATTGAGCGTACAACAACTCAAACCATATTGAAATTCACAAATTGTTGAAAACATATTAATTCCGCCCAGGATTTAGTACTTGGTATGCCCTCCATTGGCATCAATAACCGCCTGCAGCCGGCGAGGCATCGATTCCACCAACTTTTTCGTGACCTCCGGTGGGATTTCATTCCAAGCCTCCAAAATCTTCAACTTTAGGTCCTTTTTGTTGGTTGGATGGTGTTTGTTGACTCGAATCTTCAGTTCGTTCCACAGATTCTCTATAGGGTTAAGGTCTGGTGACTGCGGTGGAGTATTCAGCTGCTTTGGAACATTGTAGAGCAACCATTCCTTGACAATGTGGGCCGTATGCTTTGGGTCGTTGTCTTGTTGGAAGTAGTAAACCGATGGCAGGTTGAGTTTATTGACACTTGCTTTGACGTTCTTCTTCAGGATGCTCATATACAACATCTTATCCATGATAGTATCGATAAACTCAATGTTACCGGTTCCACTTGCTGCCATCGAGCCCCACAGCATAACGTTTCCTCCTCCGTGTTTCACCGTTGGTTTCAAATGTTGTGATTTCAACGCTGTGTTTGGACTCCTCCATACAATCTGCTTTCCATCTGAACCAAAAAGATTAATCTTCGTCTCATCCGTAAAGAGCACTTGTTCCCAAAACTCAGGCGGCTGTTCAATGTACTTTTTTGCAAATTCCAGACGCTTTTTCTTATTCACAGCGGAAATAAATGGTTTGCGACGAGCTACTCTACCGTGTAAGTTGTTACGTCGAAGGACCCTGCGGACGGTTTCGGTGGAAACCGGTCTGTTGATCATCTCCGACACCTCGGACACCAGATTCGGCACACAAATCTTTGGATTATTTTTGACTTTCCTTGTGATCAACCGTTCATCGCCAGCAGAAAGGATGCGTTTACGACCTCTTCCGGGATTATTTTGCAGTTTTCCTTCGTATCTCCATTTGTTAATGATTTTTTGCACGGTGGAATGAGTGCGTCCGACCATCTCGCCTACTTCCCGCATGGTCTTCCCTTTGCAGTACAGACTGACGATAAGGTTTCGGGTGGCCAAGTCGGTTTGCTTCCTTTTACCTTCCATTACGCCGTAACTTCGCCCAGAACAGCTGATTTCGCGAAATTCGAAGACCAGTTCAAGCACAGTACCGCATCGAACACTGTTTACAAGAAAACTGTCAAAAATTACGGTGGTTGAACCGTATACCGGACATTAGTTAATATTGTACGCTCAATTTTGTGTCTTCAATATCATTAATGTCTTTAAAATTTGATTTTTACAAATAACTTAACGAAATATAATATACTTTTTTTGTACATAGTGTAATATTCGTACCATTAAATATTGAAATATACCTTAGAAAACTGGAATATCATTCTTTTTAAAGGAATAAATTGAAAATAAAACCAAAAACCAACTTGTACGCTCAATTTTGTGAGTAACTGTACATCGGTCTTACGATCCGAAAGGCTCAGCTATGCTGCAAAGTCATTTTGTAAGCTATTCATTACTACTGTTTATTTGTTTATAATTCTAACAAAACTACATAATTAACTCATTACTAATCACTGTTCCTGTATTCTCTTTTTCTCTCCTTCTTGTCTGTTGCATGATTATGAGCATCACTAATATAATGCATGAGCATGCACAATAAGAATAATTTCAGGATTGAAAGCAGTACATGGATACCTGAATAGAATAGCTTCGAAAAGGATGCTCAAAATAGAATATTTCTGGTCAGGGAAGTATCATCATCAAGGGTATGTAAAATTTTTCCATTATTAACTCATAGATCACTCAAATAAATGAACTAATAATATCAAATATTTTTATATAAATCAGCATTGTCAATCAGTGCAAAAACAGATAAAGTTTGTAAAGTTATCACCATCAGTTGAATTGCGCTCTTTATAGTAATGTTCAATCAGTATCAAAATCTCCTAAAGCGTCGCATCGTGTCATCAGCAGCCCTTAGCATCACTCTCATATTGTTACTATTTTGTTGTTTATAAAATTTCTAGAAAGCGATCAGCATATTATTTCTTACTTGTACAATGGCCGATCTATTTGGAATTTTAATAAGTCAAATCAAACTTCAAAACTCAAATTAAATTGCTTTCAGCACATTTATATTTTGCAGCATTAATCGCATTACTGTGTCAAGGCTTCTCCAATTCCCTATACCCTACCCCAACCCTTCTTATCCTTTCCGATGGTGTTCAAGTGGTCCGCATAGACTATTACGGCCATTACCTATCCTATCCCCCGGCTTTGGACTGACTTGCGCTCTCATTGCCCCACCAAACGCTGCAAAATGAAAATGAAAATGAAAATGAATTCGGAAAGAGGGAAAAGCCCCTTTTTGAGGTTAGTTATTCTGAACTGATAAGATTTCTCTTGGAAACAATCATATTTTGTGACTCTGGAAAGAGCTATTTTAGAGCGTGCTAATCCTTGAGTTTACCGACAAATTTGAGGACCGAAAAAGGTGAAAAATAAAAAAGGTTAGGGGGAGTTTGTTTCGGTCGGCTATTAGACTTCTTAGAGGTGATAAAAATATAACAAATATAAGCTTGTTTCGTTAACGTATTACAGTCACTTAACTGTCTCCTACCAGAAGACAATTGAAACACTCAGTGCGCCAATGAAGAATTTGCTGATTTTTGAAAAATTGTCCATTGCGAATTTTCACTTTTCAGCACTCACATGTGTCTAAATTATCAACACGCGATAGATCATTTTTTTCCAAAGCCATGAATAAGACTTATGGTCAAGCAAAGAGCATCATTTTCGTCTTAGTCTTGGCACAAGGATTTGGACAAATATAGACTGTTGTGTGTCGTACAGGGAACAGCAAAAAACCTCTCATTCTAAGGATGTAAGACATCAAATAAAAAAAAAAATGCATTTATTTCGGCGAATACAACAGTTTTCTTCTGAGTTATTTTTTCTGTTTGTTTATTGAACTAATTCATTGTCAGTAATTTTTCGCGTAACCTCCTATATAAAACTGATTTGATTTACCATTTGAAACGTATTGTTGTTTCAAATATTTCGGTGACTATTGTCCTAGAACAATTGATTTCCATTTTTGCGGAAAATTGGTATTTAAGAATCCCAATATGCGGCTAGATTCTATGGTACGTTGTACGCAGAACTTAGTATGTTCTATGCAGTGAACAAATGAACAAATGTTTGGGGCTGGTTTAGTAGGGGGAGATCCCCCAGTACCGGACAGCACCCAATACCGGACAAAGTCGAAACATTGAGAAATCATGGTCCAATCAAGATGGTGTATTAGTAGTAAAGGAAGCTATTATGTAGACTAATGTTTGCGTAGAATAACACATACTTGAAATATGCATGCCTTTTTAAAAAAGTACAAAAGATTGAAAATTTCAAAAAAATTGACGTATTGCCTCAATTTTGAGCCTATTTAGTAATTATTTTGAATATGAAAAAATACTTTCGATCACGCAAGTATATTCGAACATAATCCTAACTTGATAGTATTAATGAATTTTGTACCATAATTGGACTAAATATGGACAAATTACAATTTTGTTTAAGCACCTCCTGTCCCCCAGTTTCGGACAGCCTGATTTGTTATATGATATCTTTGTAATTATTGCACGAGTGTCTCAAAATACATTCATTTTTCATGGATTCCGTCGATCATGGTATTAAACATGCAATAAAAGTAAGAAAAATGAACCTTCAGAACAACATCGTAAAATGTGCTATTTTTCATCATATAAGAAAGTGGTTTTTGATGGACATCTAGCAAACTATGAAATACTCAAATTGTTCTTGTAAATGTTGCAAATGCATTGAATTGCCAATTATATACTATTCCTAAAGTAAACACATTCAATGATGTTTAAATTTACAGAATTCGAGGCATTTCCAGATTGTGTCCGGTATTGGGTGCCACCTTTCAAGATCGATCAATTTGGTACTAAAATACATCATCAAAATGCAATGTCAAAATTCAAATTTATTTTTGTACACTATAAAAATGATGATATTTATCATAAATGGGTTACACTAGCACATAAAACCAATATTTTTCGAATTATGAATTTAGTGGCTTAAGTGTCCGGTACTGGGGGATCTCCCCCTACGTCAGGAGTTGATGTTAACATCCTTTTTCCCGATCAGCCTATATAGCCGCGTAGTGTCGGTAGCGATTGTTTCAATTAGCTAAGAATTAACACTATGGACTGCCTGTTCCGGTGGTAAAAGTCCACCTCACAGGTGACCCTTAATTCATGCGGCTTCATCAACGATGCTGTTAGAAATGCTATACAATGCTGAGTACTTACTATGATGTTATTACGGTCCGACGGCGTTGCAGCGGCGTCCACGAGTAAATTCTCAAATTTCATGAGATTATGTGGGATAAA
Source organism: Aedes aegypti (assembly GCF_002204515.2). Taxonomy (NCBI): domain Eukaryota; kingdom Metazoa; phylum Arthropoda; class Insecta; order Diptera; family Culicidae; genus Aedes; species Aedes aegypti. The sequence goes on along the minus strand of NC_035107.1, from coordinate 215,287,650 downwards.
TTATGTGAACCAAATCAAGTTTTGTACAAGACCGCTAGATTTGAATCGTGATAGATAAATCAGGAAATATTATACTATAAACCATTTTAACACTGGGGTTCTTCCTATCTAACATTTCGAAAGAGGCACGGAAAGCAAAATACAGGTATACCTCGATTTAGTGGACATTTTGATTTAAAAATTGTCCATAAAATCGAATTGTACATAAAATCGAAGCAACATTTTTATCTCACTTTTTGTTTTCTATTCAGTTGAAATTTCATTAGAATGTATCTTTATCGCCTAAAAACTAATTTTCGATACAAGGCTCAGTGTTTCAAGGTTGTCTTGAGTTACAATTTTTTTGATGAAATCAGTCCGTCATTGACGTAATAAATTCTAACACAAATTATGTATGTTTAGTTCATAAGAATATTATTTAAAAACCCGACAAAACCTGCTTTTAATATGGTTCACTTATCTCTTTATTCAAAGGCTCAAGCGCCATCAGGCATAACGGAGCCGAACGCATTTGAAATTTTATTACAATTCATTACACAGCATAACAAAAAAAAATACATTCTGCATATCTCAAGGATCAAATCATGTGTTTTCAGTAAATTTGGGGTGGCTGAATCTGTTTCAGTCTCGAAGGAAATTGAGGCCAAATAAAATTATAAACAAAGAATAAGTCCAAATACTCCATCGATTCTATTGTCTAAGCTATGGTTCAATAAACGGCATACTATCAATCAGACATAACAGCCAACAAATTAAGCGAAAATAAGATGTTACATGAACGGAAACGGACATGATTTTATCCAAGATTTAAATAAATTTATTCGTGATTAACATACAACATAGTCAACATTAAAAAAATGATTATTGGATTGACAAACATATCAAACTGAGTGACAATCATTGTATGCATATTTCAATATACAATCAACAACGCCGATCGTCAGTAGGATCCGTCATCGTTGATTTCTCGTACCTGAAATTGAAAATTGACATGACACCAACAGCGGGTGAAACTGAATGTGTGCGAGTGTTGCACCCACTCCCTTTCTCTTCGCAATCGCTTTCATAGTCAGATAGGCTTCGTGCTAGCGGAGTTTGTTTTTGTTCGTTTTCGCACTGATTGGGAATCATTCATTTTTACGACAATCATGATTGTGGAATCAACAAACATTTCGGCTTGAATGCAACAAAAATGTTTGCTAGCTCTGAGATGATGAACAGTTTTGTCGTGTTTAACCAAGTTTTTGACCCAATTTTTGTTGACCGTAAATCTATTTCGCTGCGTGTATGATTTTTCAAACTTTTTTGTGATCTAATTCGCCTTACATAAAGAATAAGACTCAATCTTTCATATTGTATATAATTTGGTAAAAATCGCACGATTAAATTTCAATTAAATCGTTTTCATCAACATGCTTGCCGTATCCATACCAAATTCTTCGTTTCTTTTATGTGATAAGATATTCTTAAATGTCAAAGAATATATTTTGAGCATCGGAAGTATGAACTATATTTATAATTAACTAGTGGTCCCGGCAAACTTCGTCTTGCCATCAAGTAGGCTGTTGAAAACCGCTATGAATCGTCCCATACAAAATGACAGTTCCGTTCAGTCCCGTTTTTCATACTTTTCCGGTGAACATCCTGGAACTTTTATACACACAAACACGTCGGAACCCTTAACGAACAAAATGGAAAAAGAATCATCCAAATCCGTTGCCCCGTTCGTGAGCCATTTCGTGACATACAAACACCATTCCATTTTTAGTTATATAGATTTTGTGCTCACACACTTTGTATTATGTGGTAAACGAGCAAATAAATCGCCATACAAGTTGGAAAACTTGCATGCAAGTTGATTGAAATCTCAAAAGCTAGATGAGCTATGTTATTTTTGAAAACGGCAACTCTAAATTAAGCAACAAAAGAATGCTTGAGACAAAAATACATTCCACTGTATTATATCTAATATTGGCTTTAATGAACCGTAAAATCGCGGTTTGTACGATATAAGAGATAAAAATGTTTTAGGTAATAATGGGTAATGATCTTTTCCTAGACATTCATTTTGCAAAATGACCTGTATACGGCATAAAAAGAACGGATTTCGAGGGGAAACGAGACGACCGGTGGGACGAAAATTATCCGGCAGATATTTTAGACATATACTGAGAATATGTTTTTAACTAAAGCAAACATTTCACAATAGTGAAGAAGAAGAATATCGTATGTAAGCAAAACTTTTTCTTGTAGCAAAATTTCAGTCTTGTACACGACACTGAAGAAAGCCTCACAGTTGAGGTCAAACCGCGTATTTAGTACTAAATTATTATTATTTTTTCATTTATTTAAAATTTCATAGTTTAATTTCGTGGCATTCCAACTTCCAACCTCTCCTTTTTCGAGAAAATTTTGAAAAAACTCTTGGATCAATCTCTGAACAGCATAAAATCTACAAACGAGAAATTCGATATTTTGGAATTTTTGGAACAATCCAAAGAATACAGTGGTGACCTTAGTAATTACAATTCGCACAAATCACTATACACAGATAAAAATATTTAAATTTCAATGTAGCGTAATCAGAAGAGTATAGTAAAAGTTAATCAAATTCATCTATTGTTACAGCATGACGTTTAATTTTCTACTAAAAATGCTTGAATGTTACATGCTCGTGTAAGTTTAAAGTCCATTCGATTGAAAAATAAGCGTTTTGTCGTTGACATTTCAGTTTGTTTTGATGCTCCAAATATGGGCATAAAAATAAACTGAAATTTACAACATATTTTTAGCTGTGTAGAATTAGTTTTATACAAAATATTGAATTTGTGGATGGCATTATATTAAAAGTTATCGTTTATTTACATGTCACGGCTATATCCTTCCATCTTGTAAAAGCATTTATTTAGCATTTTGCAATGAAACATGACCCAGCCCCTGTATAAGCATAGCTTATATCCTTAATAGATTTTAAGTTTACATAGAGCATGTTTAGAATCGGATAAAAATTAAAAAAAATAAATATGAAATTTTAATGTCCATAAAATCGAGGTAAAATGTACACAATCGAAGTACATAAAATCGAGGGTCCATATAATCGAGGGTCCACTAAATCGAGGTATACCTGTACACCCAACACTAAAGTTTAAGCCAAGGGGTGTGACAAAATTTAAAAAAAAAATGTTTTTTTTTTCTACTTCAACAAACGAAAAACATACCATATTGAGTAAACATGTGTTTTTGGCCTAAGCTTAAGCGTTCAGCACTAAAATTGGGACAGGGCTTAGGACCCTATTGTTGGAAGGGTTGACATTACCTAAATATTCAATACGAGCTATTGATAATCTATAGTTTTCTTTATTATGAAGGTAAATTTCTGATCCATGGATGCCAAAATTATTACAATTGTTCAATGAGAATGTATTTTCTAAAGCATTCTAAATATGTCGCAATTTTGTTACATGTGATAATTTTCTTAATCGAAATGTTCCCATAAAATATGGAACATCAAAGACGCTGTTGGAAATGCCACTCTATTTTACAATCGTTGTGAAATGTTGAGTACTCACCCCGACGGCACTGCAGCAGTGTCCGCAAATACAGTCTCAAATTGTTGAGTCATAAATTATTCATGACAAATGAAATTTTGTATGAAGCTGTGAAATTGATTTAGGAATATAAGAAATCATGAATAAAGTCGGAAATATTTCTCTTTAAACTCTTTTTCACTAATTTGATGGCCCTGAAAAGGGCCGTTGGCTTTGTTAGCTTTGATGTTCTTACAGATAAACAACACTGCAGGATGTTATAAGTTGATTGTCATGGTCAAACGGGGAATCCTCAACTCAAATGCATATATTTGAGCAAGTTATTTGCTTCTACGACGAACCAGCTGAATGTTTCGTGGCGTGGATGGCGCACAACAGCAACGGGTAGTGGATCACCGGGCTTGAGTCGAAATCTAGAAATGTTGCTCTCTCTTGAAATCTTGAGTGATTTCACTAGTCCAACGCTCGATTAGCAGCTCCTCGGTATTTGTTCCTAACGGTATTGCTTTTTGACCACCAATGCTGATTTTATCACGAGTCGAAATCTTAAAGCGCGGGTCAATAGTCCTCGGCCGATGAAATTTGCGACGGCGATGACTGGGTGACCGCAAAGCGAGAATGACTCGCCCGACCGTGTTCACAGTTCGACCATAAATTCTCCTGTGCACTGCTTCCACTTCTTCTTTTTGGCGGCGGCTGTTCAGTGCTGTTAAATGTCAAAAATTTGGAAAAATTGAAATGTTTATTGCACCTTTCCATGTGAAATATAATATCAGCAAATATTGCCACCCGATAGTAATATGGAAAAGGTCACCGGGAAAAACATTTTCCGATGACTTTTTCCACAGACAACGATGATATTGGCAATATTCAATTGTCAATGGCTTTGGGTTCGGCATCTTCTCTCGCTCGCTCGACAGTTTGATTTGAGCGAAGCAAGACAAACGGGGTCGATGTCTGTGCCTGAGAAGCACGCCGGTCAGAGCAAGCCGATCTGTTGCCTGCTGAGATGCAATCCAAGCGGAGAGTGAAAAGCAAATGACGTCAACTTTTCTCTAGCACCCCTATTTATAGATTTGTTTGAAATCAACGTTCTCTTTTAAAACAGTTTGTTGGATATCATGTCCTGTTGTCTATGGCTGGCCAACGATCCACCACCAATGAAGGCACTCACCGCGCAACGATCAACCATCTATGGATGCTAGAGGGATCATCGTGAGCTACGAACAAACACCCTGACCGGAGTAGTGTTTATCGACCATTCGTCGCGATCGGGCGTGTACCAATATTCCTCACGGCGGCAATCTACGTCGCCGTCGTTCAACGATCAGTGTCCACAGCGTTGCTGTGAACGTCCTGTGTGAAGAACTTTAAGTGTTTGTGTACTAGAAATTAAGGCAATAAATTAAGTAAACTAGTAATAAGAATAAAGTGCATGTTTTAAGATTCGGTAGTAAAATATAGTGACTTCAAATCAACCGGTTAGTTGTACAGTTCTGACTGCCGAAACTACTGCAAGTGCAAGTGTTGTGTGCTGCAAAAATCTGGACGGTGCCAAGCGAATAGAACCACCAAAAGACCGTTTCGAAAATTAGAAGTCCACTGCAATGTTAAGCATATCAAAACACAGTTATTAAACTATTTGAACAGGTATGTGGGTTTCAGTAAGTAAACGTCATGAATCTTTGACGTCTTGTCTTTCGATTGAGGTGCTAATCAAGGAACTTCGTTAAGCCAGCAAAAATGTATAACGTTTAAAATATGTCATGCCAACGTAACGCTCTTGGTTTTGAAATTCCAATTTCACTCCTGTATAGAGAAGAAAGACGTAGTCCTACGTCAAAAAAATAAATTGATTTCGGAGCTATACTAAATTCCAAAGGGTATCCCGTCTAATGGCGGGGTTAAGTATTAGACTATTAAGAATTATAACAAGTACACTTGTGGTATACGAACCATGGTACAATTATCTTTAAATGTGTGCCATATTGATAATTATCTTCATTCAAGATAACCTTTGAAACCTTAACAACGGGCCAGTTATCTGCCCACGGTATACGACTGTTAAATTATTTTCCCAAAGAATCATTCAATACCGCAGACAAAACTTAATATATAATCTAAATTATAATCTACGTTTATGAATTTCTTTTAAGATAACTACTAATGCCCAAGCGCTCGAAAAAAAATACAATATTCATTGAAAGATTTTCAAATCGTACAACCCCTCGTATCTGACAAAATTTACGAGTTTTCCGGTACCAAAGCACTGTGAAATACGGGGTTCGTTATGATGACGACGACGACGCGAAGAAAAGTATCCTACTATTCCACGCCGTTCGATTTGGTTCAAGAACCAAATCCATGCTCTCATATTGTAGGTTATTTCGAAAAACTTCGCATCCCGACCATTTATCTTAGGGTAGGGGCATAGCACTAGCGCTACGGATTCTCCCTCACCGGCCATGCGAGCAAAATTGATCTAAAGGCTCTGTGATGGAGCGACTGTTAGTGAAGAGGTTCTGGAAAAGCGATAGCTATGTTCATCTAGATCTAGAACACCTTGGTTTACATTTTTTGATAAAAAATTATAAAATTTTACATAATTTTCAAAAATGTTCTCTTCCTTTGCGTTGCGTTTGGGGCGTGAACCGTTCCGTCCATGATTCATCTCGGTCACCTTGGTTGGCAAGGGAAACACTTAGATACCGGAGGATGCTCGGAATGGAATGGATTGACTCGTATATATCTCCCCCATTGATGGTGGAACTTTTTTTGCATTTTGTTTTGGCATGACCTCCTGCGTTTGTGTGCTCTGCTCTGATAAGCTTTCATGCGTCCGCGTGTTTCACTGCGTGGATGATTGGGAATCGCGATTAGATAGGTGGTGCGGATTTTCCTGTTTTGGCTTTGCTCTTCCTTCACATCATTCGTCCTTCCGCTTTGGTCTTTGGGTATCGCTTGTTCTATGTCGCTCGCGCCTTTCTTCGTTTATTACAGAGGCATACATACTGCTCTAGATGGATAGGTACGTGACATTGTGCGGGTCGTGCATGTCGGCTGATTGTTTTCGGTGGGCAACACGTCTCGCGCGTGCATTGCTTTTGTCTGCAGCGCCGCGGATCTGCTTGTTGATTGCAATGCTGACTGACTGGTCTCCCTTTCACACGTAATGTGAAAGGCGAGGGTGGAAAGGAATAATGATTTTGTGTCTTTCAATGCACGATTTATCGCGCTTGATTGATTGTTTGCATCGATTTTGGGTTATTAGTGGAATGATAATGAGATGAATCGCAAGGTGGAATTTTTGGGAGAATGAAATGATTGATTTTTTTTAATTTGTAAAGAAATTTTAGACTAACACACGTAATATTTGTATTTTCATTGACGTAAGGGAAAAACAAAATTATTTGACCTACAAGAATCCTGTGTCAATTTTACGATTTACATACAAAGTAGACCAAAAATTGTGCGCTTGTCATCTATACCCCGAGAGGCCTGAAGATAGCCTACCACAAAACGAAGGTGCCATACTGATTAGCAACTGCCAAGCAATCATGCACGGCGAGATCATTGTCGGAGGGCCATAGCATCCTAGAAGCAGTAAGAGGCATCTTCTGGCTGGCGTATAAACATCGCTGGCATGATCCCAATTTGCATAATCCTGTCTGAAGACATCGACTGTTGTCAGCGAAGAGAAACCAGGCAGGCGAGTAAGTTGCTAAGAATTCGTTTGCTGGCTAAGTAGCAGCAAAAAAAAAGGGATGCCTCCGAGAAAGTAGGGTGGACCCACAGGCTAGTCCCAAATCTATCAGCCTAGGTGAACAGGGAGCACGGAGAAGTGAACTTCCGCCTGATACAGTTCCTGCCAGGTCCCGGCTGCTTCAAGCAATATCTGTATCGATTCGGCCTAGCGCTTTCACCATTTTGTTCTGAGTATATGGAGATTATAGAAACGCCAGAACATGTTGTCTTCGACTGCCCTAGGTTCAACATAGTACGAAACACGGTGGCGGCTGTTTTTGGTGAGTACTTCAGCGTAGAAGGAGTGGTACACGGAAGTCGGCACTCGACAAGTCAGTCTGTTGAAGAGAGAACATAAAGGAGAGGCCATCGAGTGTAGAATATCGGTAATAGGTCGTCGATGCGTCTACAAACCGGAAGTCACCCTCCAACGGAAATTGCAGAACCGAACCTGAAATTTGGCCGACCACCATCGAGTGGGAGTAGGCTAGATCCTCCGCCGGGGACTCGCTGAGTAGATCGCGAAACTACTCCGGCAAATGGTTGTCTAGGTGCCTGTGAACCGAAAGTTTCTCTCCACCGGATTCGCATATGCCCGACCAGCTTCGGAGTAGACTAAGTCCACATGAGGCCTTCCTTAGCCGAGTGGTTAGAGTCCACGGCTACAAAGCACAGCCATGCTGAAGGTGTCTGGTTTCGATTCCCGGTCGGTTCAAGATCTTGTCGTAATGGCAATTTACTTGACTTCCCTGGGCATATAGTATAATCGTACCTGCAACACGATATACGAATGCGAAAATGGCAACTTTGGCAAAGAAAGCTCTCAGTTAATAACTGTGGAAGTGCACATAAGAACAGTAAACTGCGAAGCAGGCTCTGTTCCAGTGAGGACGTAATGCCAAGAAAAAGAAGAACCAAGTCCACAGTCGGGGACTAGCTGATTAGATCGCGTAGTAACACCGGCAAATGATCGTCGGGGCGCCTGTGAACCGGAAGCTTCCTTTCACCGGAATCGCAGGGCCGACCTTGGCATCTGCGCGGATAGAATCGGTTCGGGAGATCTTCCGCCGCCGGGGAAATCTTCGTCCGCGTAGGATAGATCCATCGTCGGGGGCTATTCTGAGTAGTATGAGCATATCACCGACTTAAGTCGTCGCAGCGCCAGCGAACCTGAGGTCATCCTTCAACCGGAATCGCTGGGCCGACTTCGGCATTCTACCGGCCAACAACGGAGTATGAACAACTCGTAACGTCACCGGTTTCAGTACATGTTTCTATCATCACACTCGAGACGTGCATCCATAATAGACTGTTGAGTGAGAACCTCAGTTAGCCGGAGCTTCGCAGTTGTTTTCAAATTTTGGTTTCATGAGGCAAATTTATGAATTGCGAGCGCCGCAAGCCGTGCGCGCGGGCGGTTGCGTTTTGAATTTTCTGTCATGTTCATGTTTGCTTCGGTTCTGCGTTTCCAATTCGGTTGGGGAAAAATAGAATCGGCTGATGGTGCTACGCCACAGATTTTCACGTGATTCGCAGTAGTTTTTGACTGGCACTACGGCCGGCAGTCTGTCGGATTTTTTGTTTGCTTGTGATTAGTGTGAGTTCAAAGCCTTCGTGCAATGCAATGCTGTGTGGAAGTGAAAAGTGTTTTTATAGCCAAAAAATCCAAAAACAAGGTTTTTAAGAAGTACTCCGAAACATGCTGTATCGTGTTACGTTTTTTATACAAATTGTTTAGTGAAGTAGTCAGGACGGAAGCTGATTATGACTCCAGTCAGTTCTTTCACATTGTTCAAGTCCGAACCCGACCCGTACCCGACTTATTTTATTTCTCCAAACCCGGACCCGACCCGAACCCGAGACAATAATTGAATAGCAATCCCGAACCCGGCCTGAAACCTGATTTTTTTTGTAAGAAAATCCCGAATAAAACCCGAAGAGTTTGAAAAGATATTAATCATCAAACCCGACTTTTTTCAAGCACGAACCCGACCCGTATCCGATAATTTTGTAGCTTTCAAACCCGACCCGAACCCGAACTCGTTTTTTTATTCAAATTTTCATACCTGAACCCGAGGTTTGAAAACCCGAGACCCGACCATTTCTATTGATCACTGACTCAGTTCCTAAAAGTAAAAATGACACAAATTTCCATCACTGATAATCAAGTCGTATGAAAAATAATTGATAACGTAAATTACTTAAAATTGGGAAACTTTGTGATGAAATAATGTAATAATTGTAAGTTCCGATAACTTCAAAAGCAGTTTTTCTGTTCAAAACTAAAAATTATTCGATGAAAATATGTTCACTGCGTTTCGGTTAGAGAATAGAATACAGTGAACACATTTTCGTGTAAATTTTCTTGATTTTGAATGGAAAAACTGCTTTTGAAAATTCCGAAACCAATTACGTATCCTGCCCCTTGAAATCAAGTGTTCGATTACATATGTGTTTTTCATTCCGTGGTAGTTTTAAGAATGGGCGTAGTCAGCTAAAACAGTAATTTTTACCACAGATTTTTTTCCCGTGTATGTTTGCAATTGTTTATCCCAACATTCACACTAAGTCACCAGTCCACTGAAGTCTGCCGTATTTTACACGATCAATAACATTCGCTTCTTTAAACACTAGATATCAGACTAGCATAAACATTAGCAGTAGACAATTCGCATAAATTCGTAGGTAGCACAGTCCAAGTATTTCTCCAGTTTTGTAACTTTGAAAACGTGACTAGGGGCACAAATCTGCCATTGTGGCGGCCATATTTGGATTCTGAGATGTTTCACTTTAAGGTTTGTATTTTTTTTTTGTTTTTTTTATTGTGTTTTTTAACTAATGCTAGTTCAACACTCTGTCGAATTAGAGAACACCAAAAGGGTGCCTCGAGAAAGGGTGTGCCAGAGGGGCAACACTAAAGTGGTAAAAGTGACCCAGAAGGGATCACTACTCGAGCCCAACCAAAGGGGTCCCGCCGAAAAACAGCTTCCAAGGTTTGCCAGTATGCCAAGTCCTACGCCAAATCAATTTGTAATTTGTTATTCTAAGAATGCTACCAGTATAAATACTGTACACTGTTAATTTGTTATTTTAAAAAGTTTCCTAAAACCACGGACGGACGGACGGACACTAAAAAGTGAAAATTGCAGCAGTTCATTATCGTGGGACGTCAGATCATGTTGTATAGGCCAACATCTTTCAAAAAATCAGAGGGGGTTGTGTACAAGACACGACCGCATGACGTTAACTACGCCAATTGATTTTCTGCATTTGAATTTTAGTCGATTGTCATAGTTGCAGCCTTCCTATAGTTCGAAATCTAACATCATATCATGACGGTCGCAACATTTTAGATTTTCAATTGACACCCAGTATATTGTCGTAAGACGTAGTTAACGTCAAAAGAAGAATGCGCAAAGAAGCAGGAATCGGTCTGCTGTTATAGTGCACTTGCCAACCCAAAAGAATCGTGAGTTTGGTTGCGTAAGAAAGAGGTCGACAGTTTCCCAATTTTCGACAGTCTTCAGTCTTTTCTCCATGTGAGTAAAATGTTGTATAAATTTCCGACCAATTGGTGGGAAAATATTGAAAATCTACCGATAAATGGCTGAGTTAATAGTATTCAAAATCTTACATAATTTCGTGACGGTCGCATTATTTTAGATTTTCAATTGACACCCAGTATACTGCCGTAAGACGTAGTTAACGTCAAAACGCAATAGGGCTTCCAGGGCTGCTACATCATCTCCCAGGGCTTCACGAATCTTTCTTGAGATCCCATGAATATTCCTGGGGAACTCGTATAATGGGCAGATGCAGATTACGTGTTCTACGGTATTCTTTATGTGGCGAAAGGAACACATCCGCCGGAAAGATCCATTGCCACTCATGTTGTGTGAAAAACGCGTGTGCCCCGTCCTCACCCGAAATACCGATCGATTTTTAAACACATCCCCATCAAACACAACCTCAGAAGACAACGTACGGAGACAATTTAGCTTAAATTATATAAAATATTCGTTGCTACACTTTTATGAAATTTTCTCGAATCACATTTTTTCAATAGATCGAATCAGGGTGAAACTTTTTACAGCTATTTGGGTGAAACTTTTGTTTGTTTACGTTTGGACATGAAAACGTCATAGTTTGTAAACACTGCAAAAATGTGTTTTAGTATAGTCCTGGAATACTTAAGGCGAAGTAGGCCGTCATTGAAATTTGTACGCGTCGTTGATGATTGTTGCTAATTCATCTCACGATTACGAATCAAAGAAAATCAGTTGGTTTTGCACTGACACAGCTGAAAAAGTATCAGCATACTGTATGCATGTTAGTGCATACAGTGATACTTTTTCAAGTCAATATAAACCATCAAGACTGAGTTTTATCACTTTGAAATGCATGCTGAAAAGTCATCATTGCTGCTAAAACGAATGACGGGCTACTTAGCCTTAAATCTTAATATCATTATTCGTATTTGGAAAATTCAAATTGTCCGGGCATAAAGGCTGTCCGAAGAGGACTTCCTCCTATCTAGTGAACATTATTAGGGGCAACGGGGGCAATATGAACATACGGGGCAATATAAGCCTACCCGGTTTTGACCTCAAAAACAGTGTTATGATGTCTAGTGTCATTATGATGTGCTAAAGGATGCTTCAAATAGCCATCACAATAAAAACCGTAAGAATATTTGTTTAAACACTCAAGACATTTATGGAAAGTCCACTGTGACTCTTTTACACAAAGTTGTATACGATATCGAGAAAGCATTCGCTCAGAAACAATCCTGCTTGGGTGTTTTCTTGGATATTGAGGGTGCCTTTGATAACGTGTCTTTCGATGCCATATTGGAAGCCGCACGAAACCATGGGCTACCTACAATGATTACCAATTGGATTCATCAAATGCTCAAAAACCGACATCTCTTCTCGACATTGCGTCAAGCAGCGATTCGAAAATTGAGTGTTTGCGGATGCCCCCAAGGGGGAGTCTTGTCACCACTTTTGTGGAATCTAGGTGCGTTCTCTACAACTCCCACAGCAGCGCTCGAGGCCCTTTTCGACGTTGCGCCACTACACATATATCTTAAACAAGAAGCACTTTCTTGAAGAAAAAGCCAGTGAATCGTAGATCTACACACACTTCGTTGTTTCCACTTTTGGTGAATTGGGACAAAATTGTCCTTTCTCCAAGTGATCTCACAATTGTTTGTAACTTTCCTTACAGGACATTTACCACACAATTCCCTTCACGGGAAGAGTGGACGTCTGGCTATTTGGAAAGAAGTATATCAAACAATATATTATGTTACACTGATGGCTCCCTTCTTGAAGGTAGAGCTGGTGCAGGAGTATATTCTCGTGAGCTAAGGCTGAATCAGTTTTACTCACTTGGTAGAAACTGCACCATTTTTCAGGCGGAAATATTTGCTCTTATGCGTGGAGTGCAATCGGCACTTCAACAGCGCGTAATGGGTAAAGTCATATACTTCTGTTCAGATAGTCAGGCTGCTATAAAAGCTCTCGCTTCGGCCAACTCAAGGTCGAAGCTTGTTATCGCATGTCAAACTCAAATTGAGGAACTGAATTCAGTCGACTCTGTAAACCTTGTATGGGTACCTGGCCATTCTTCCATCGCTGGAAATGAATTGGCTGATGAGCTAGCTCGCGATGGAGCATCGCATGACTTCATTGGCCCTGAGCCGGCTATTCCAATTTCTAAGTGCTGGGTGAAGCTTCAGATAAACTCTTGGGCGGCAACTCAGCACAAGCAATATTGGAATAGTTTGGAGTCATGTCGTCAAACAAAATTGTACATTACTGAGCCATCTCCAAGGGTGGCGAAGTATTTAACAAATCTGTCACAGCAGAATTGCAGTCTCTTGGTCAGAGCGCTGACAGGCCACTGCCGACTCTACTATCACATGGCAAATATTCAGCGTGCTGACTCATTTGTGTGTGATAGTTGTGACTCCCATTATGGAACTTCGTATCACCTAATATGTAACTGTCCAGTTTTTTCACAAATGCGATTCCAATTACTTGGTAAACATTTATTAAATGAAACTGAATTCAGAAGCCTGAATCTTCAGGGCATTCTGTTATTCTTAACCCGCTGTGGCAATGAGCTATAGGCTCTCTTTGCGCTCAAGCGTTTTGCAGTGCCCTTTTTAGGGCGCTGTTCGAACCCATTGTGATATGGAGCTACATGCTCTCATTTCGCTTATGCGATCTTCCCTCTTCAAGGGACCCCACTCCTATTTCCTCCCATCTTTCCCTTCCCCTTCCTCTCCCATCGGGTAGATGATGAAATAGGCTCAAATATGGCGATGGCACAAATCTCCCAACTGGTGGGGAACGTGCCTTTGGAGCCGGCCTTCTGATACCTGATACCTGCTTCAAATAGCCACCACAATAAAAACCGTAAGAATATTCGTTTAAACACTCAAGATATTTACAAAAATGTACAAATTTGTCCTTTGTCATGAAAAGCTTATAATTTTGACAGTTTTTAATTAAGCCTATTAGACAATTATATTCATAACTCTGTTAAATTTTACCAACCCATTGAAACTTCTGATCATAATGAACAATTCGTGAGCAAAATTAGATTTGCTCGTGAACAAAATTATTGAAAAACAGTATATTATTTTCAAGATGAAAGGGCGGGGCAAAATGAGCAACCTAGTTTTAAGCAAAACAAACGATGTTTTGTACATAGAAATGCATTGCCTAAATATACCAGATTATTTTCTTACTGCATAGTCATCTTTATGCACCATTACAAGTGGAACACTTTGCTAAAAATACGTTAAACCAAGTATCGCAATTTAGTACTAGTATAACATGGTCTGTTTACTATATATCATGTTTCTTTTTTTTTTTCTATCTTTATTAACGAGATTTTTAGCCCTAGGCTAGTTCATCTCGGAACCAACGGCTTTACTTCCCTTCCGAAGGAAGTCGTCACTGATTTTTTTAGTGACTATCTCGGGGATGGGATTCGATCCCAGGTCCTCGGCGTGAGAGGCGTGTGTTCTAACCACTCCACCAGGTCCGTCCCCGTATCATGTTTCTTTAAAAAAATAACCTTTACAAAATAACCTGCAATAATCAATAATTTCAAGCAAATCTAATAACATTACCTTTCCAATAATGTACTCTTCACTAACTCTTCTCTAAACTGTTTTAAACAAAAATCATTTGATTGAATGAGGTGCTTCATACTGCCCCGTAGAGTGGCTCATAATGCCCCATATGATTGGTGGCCACGTAGAAAAACATGGTTTTCCAATAAGTTCCTAAAATAATTTTCAAGTTGATGTTAACCATAATTATCGACGTAACATGAAAGATAACATTTTATAGTACAAGTCACTTGCATTTAAACCATAATTTTTGCTGTTTTTCAATGTATTCCATGACATTTTCCTTAGGCGGCCCATTATCCCCCGATCACCCCTATACATTTTTGTAGTTATACAATACTAACTCATTTCTCAATTTATCTCTTCATTCCAGAAACGCCAACGCAAAGCCGAGAAGAAATCCGTCTCAAACGGGTTCCTGTCGGACGCCGACAACGACGACGACGTGGCCCGAATTGCACGTGAATTGGAGAAAAAATATGGCTCCGGTACGGCTTACAGCAGCTCCGGCAAGTCGGCCCGTTCCTCACAGTTGGACGTCTACGACAGAGGGGCGGGTTATGATGAGGAGGACTCCTTCATCGATAACACCGAAGCGTACGACGAGTTGATTCCGCAGGAAGTGGAGACCGTGGGCGGGGGATTCTACATCAACTCTGGCCAGTTGGAGTTCAAGACACTATCGAATTTCGAACGGCCGGAAGATGCCGAACGGATGCCCAAGCCGAAGAAGCGACTGCTGTCGACTTCGAGCGAAAGCGACAGCGAAAATGAAAAGGCGCCAAGAAAGAGGAAGGATGAGGTAGGAAGCGCTGCAACAAGCGGAGCAGAAAGCGGAAAGAGCGGTAAGACTGAGAGGAAACGCTTGAACGGACACGTCGGCAAGAAGCCGAAGGTGAACAGTGAGAAGACTGAGGAGAAATTGTTGGCAAAGAAGAAGAAAGAGGATAAGGAAGCTAAGGAAGGCGGTAAAGAAGTCAAGGTAGTTAAGACAATTACAGTGAAGGATATGTTGAGAGCGAAGCGGGATAGTATGCGAAAAATCGAACAGGAGAAGAAAGGCAGGAGTAGTGCAACGGTTTCCAGCTCAGAAGCTGAGGAAGATGACGATGGTGAAGATGAAGAGGACGAGGAGGATGGAAGTGAGGCCAGCGATAGTGATTCGAGTGATAGCGGCTCGGATGATTCGGATAGTGATAGTGCTTCTGGTACTGAACCGGAACAACCGCCGAAAGTCAATGGCGAAGAGGCGCCTAAGAAGCAAAACAGTGTCCGACTGCCCGACAATCTTCCGGATCATTTGCTACAGGACTTGAACGATTTGAAGGAACTTGCCGACAAAGCAACTGGGAGGTTCAACTTTTTCGAAACCGCTGTCGCAGATCTGCTGCTGCAAATCGATGTGACTTCGAGAATGTGCGGAGGAAGCGCAAGGAACACAATCTATAAACATCTGGAGGAGCACTTGCGCGTAAGCCATCAAACGTTGATGATCAAAATTAAAAAGATTCGAATACGGAAGGAAGACGGCAAGGTCAAGAAAGTGCTCGATAAACTTGAAGACGCAGTGACTGAGATGATGCCGAAGATAATCACGAATTATGAGGCGGAGAAGCTCAAGGCGATCGAGCTTCGTAACTCGTTGCCCGTCGGTGAAAATGGAGAAAAACCAGAAGTCAAACATCCAAAGAAAAAGTTCCCCTGGAATGATCAGGTACGGGGATTGCTCTACGAAATTGCCAGTATCAGGAAACAGTCGTTCAACATCCTCCGGCCTAGGAAAGAAACGGAGGCAGAGTTCATCCAAAGCTACCTGCAGAAAAATGTCGTACCTCTATGGCCAAGCGGATGGATGAAGTTCGAAGATCTTCAGAAGGAGTTGGATCGACGGAAAAAGAACGATGGCAAAGCCAGCAAAGAAGCCAAAAAGACTGTCCAACTGTCGAACGTGCCCACTGCTCTTCCATCCCCAACTCTTGCCACTGGTGGCGCAGGGAAAGCGGAAACAGTATTGCCTTCCGTAGCCAAACTGTCCGGGTCCAAAACGGAAGAGAAGAAGTCGGTGCGACCACCTCAATCATCACCGGTGGGAGTGACCGCAGCTGCATCTAGTCCTGCACAACCACCTCCCAGCACATCTCCAGCTGCCTCCAAGAAGACTTCAGACCACAGCATTATCAACATCATAAGTTCGCCTCCCAGCAAAACTAGTTCCTCGCAACATTCCAGTCAATATCAATCTCATCCATCACCGCAACCGCCACGACCTCAATCTCTAACGCCTCGACCGCTATCCAATTTCGATGAAGATCTCATCCAAGCGCACGTCATCAACATAGAACCAGCTCACAGTGCTTCGAAAACTTCCCCACTTCCGATGGACTTCCGAATCAACTCCCCTGCGCTGTCGTCGGCATCTTCAGCTTCCTCCTCTCGTAGAGCATCGTCCTACCAAGAGCAGCCTCCGATGGCACACAGGAATTCAACGCCTGCAAGTGCAAATAACCGAAAGAGCCTAGACGACGACAGTGACAGCAGTATTGAAATCATCGGCGAATACAATGTCGGCGAAAAGAAGGTCGATTGTGTTCTGGATTTGGCCCTCCCGTCGATCAACAAAGACAAGTACAAAAAGCCACCAAATGCTGGCAAAGCTGGATCGAGCCGTCCCACTAGCGAAAGCACCACAAGTTCCACCGCCATGCGAGGTTCACCCATGGGTATCAACAGCACTACCAACAACAACAACAACAGCTACGAGAAGCCAAATAAGTACGGCCAAAAGACCCCGTCGTCTTCTTCCACGTCATCGACACCGACGTCGAGTATGAAGGCGGCGAACATGGCGGGAAGTTTTGCCCTACCCAACGCCGTGACCAGTCTGCTGCAGGACTTCAAATCAAGCCCCCAGGGAACTTCATCGCGGATGACGTCCTCTCCTGGTGATCTGGACGTGTTCCGAATAATGAAGGAACTCCACGAGTTGCAGGTGAGTGTCTGGTAGCAGATCCCCTTTTAGAGATTTGGTCTTTAATGCAAGCCTCTAAAAAGTATTTATATATTATCATGGAGGATATTTTTTTTTTCCAAAATGGACTTTCTGTTCCTTTTCCTCCTTCTGAATGAATTCTGGTGCAAAAAGTAGTTTGGTATTTCGATTCCGTTACATGTTCTTGTGGAGTGAGTGATGGAATCAATCGGTTCGCGTTGGACGGGAGTGAAAATATATTCGTGTTCAGTCGCGGACGGATTGCCAACTGGTGAGCTCGTTTCATGCTTATGATAACATGTTTTTATTATGGCAACATTACGTTTATGCAATTTTCAAACAAACTATGGATAATTCGTCACTGTAAGTGACGGTATAAACCTTTATTCCTGTTGCATATACCGTCGCCTCTCCACATCTCGATATTGAAAAGATCATCGAGATAGAGAACAAATTTTTGATAAATACTAGATTGGAAGTCACTCCGTTACCAGCAAACAAACAGACGTCGTTTCGCGCTTCTGAATTGTATTGAATCATAATGGTGATATCGACATACGGAGAGAAAACTGAGATAGAAAATAGCTTGGTTTTCATTATTTTTTATTCCAATAACCGTTAGAACTGTTTGACCCTCCCCTTGGTTATGCGACCTTGCCGCGATGGGAGGGCATAATCTATTAGCCCATATGATGGAAACCAAAGGCGTAACCTGTAGTGGTGGTATCACATTTTGGTATTTTTTGCTTAAAGCCGCGTTATAATTCATATGGCATAGACGCACCAATATCTCGGATGTGATCCAACGGACATTCTGCGTCATTGATAGAATTGATGCCCATTTCAAATAATTAATCTATTCGAAGTGGACATTAATACTATTGATGACGTTCAGTTTGCCTTTTGCTAACCAGAATGATCCGTAGCCACTCTTACTATTGGCTAGCTAGATACATCGTTATCATATACGACGTAGGGAATACTTAGGAACTCTTAGGAAAATGACTAGTAGATTCACTGAGTAGAAATAAGTGGCGACAATCTTATTTCAATATGGTTTTTACATTGCCATAATAAGAAATACCTCTTTTGTATAAACAATCTAATTCCAGCTTCATTTTCGCAAAATTTACAAGTAGAAAGTAGGCGTTGTGAAGCATTGCATTTGCCACCGAAAAGTGAATCTTGTAGGAGACTGTTATAGAAGGCAAAGGTAACTTTACTCTTAAATATTCACTATCAAAATGACTATGGAAAGTAAGACGCTGAGATCGATCATTAGGGTACACTTGCTAGTTTCGAAAAATTGTTGAACAGACAAGGAAAACGACTTTTTTCTTTAAGGATATATGAACGTAACGACCAATAAATACATTTAACAACAAAAAATGAAATTAACTAGAACTCTTACTAAACAGCCTAATTTTGTTAAGACTTGACGACAATTGACATTTAAGACTCTAATCTTACAGGAGTAATCAGAATAGCACTTGAATGATAGAACTTGAATGACAAATTCTCCTGGAACATTACTAAAGGACCTATCTAACATTGAGAGGCTCTCTTTGTTTACTTTCTCTTTCATTAATAACTGAGTCACATTAACCTCTTCTGTTGCGTTTTTTGTATGAAACGCTAGTCAAGGGAATTGACTTTCGATCCATAGTGAAAAACTTCCCAAAATCATTAGTATTCCACTGTTATAATCGAAAGAGAACGAGAGAGGAGAGAATCTCTCATTTGTACATAGGTCCTTTATTAATGTTCCGCGAGAATTATTCAAAACCATTTCGACTAGACAGTATTAATAATGACACTACTACACTACTATTTCAAACAAATTCTGATGGAGCTGCTGATTTTCACAGAGCTTCCTTTTCTCAGAAGCAAGGGAATATGGGTACTTTTCAAAAACTACCACGTCACAATACTAATAAAAAAGCAGTGTTCATGTGGGCGCCATTACCTAATCCGTCTGAGTATTGGTCCTGGTAGAGGGGAAACTTGGCAAAAGCCAGACCGAGGCTTCAGCCTTGACAAGTTAAGCTGTCAGGCAGCTCCAACTGAACTGTTATTAACAATAATTTAGCTTGAGAAGTTAAGTTTGAAATTGAGTTTGAAGTTGGTAATGTGGAAGCCAATTTTTCATTACTTGATTGAAATTTTCATCAAGCTTCAACGGAAGTTGTAGATATAATAAGTCAAACAAATATTCACTGAATAATGACAGGAATCCCACAAAACCTCGGCATTAATTTTGCACACTTATGGAAAGGATTCAATTGAAATCCTGCCTAGGAATATCTAAAATATTAGTAAGACAAAACTTAAGGCAAGGTTCTCACAGAACCACCGACATGATTTTTTTGAAACTTTGTGCAGTATTCTTACGAGTGTTGGGGAGGACACCATATGCGTCTTGGGTTAACGAATAAACATATTATTCATTAGAATGAGATCGCAGGGCAGTTGAAGAAAAGAAACGGTGACGATAAACTCATTGAGCCAAGACGATCAACATGGTTGTGAGTAGAGACAGAAGCAGGTCGAGTGATGTTACCCAATATTCATGAACGGTTGAAGTGAGAAGGTGCTCCTGACATCTTCATCAAGCATATTCATTGGAATTAGTCTAATTTTGATTGGAATATTCTTACTACGGGTGCTTCGTGAAGTCCAAGCGGGACGGTTCGTTTTAGTGTCGTCGGATAGGTTTTGTTCTCGGTTTCGTGCGTGTTTTCGTCGACGGAGAACTTTTTTTCCTGTTTCCGAGCGTCTTGCTGGCTAGGTGTTTCTAAAAGCCCAAGCAAAACGGTTTGTTTTCGGGAGACCAATAAGTTTTGCTGTTCACACTGTATGAGTGCGAAGAGATATTTGTTTTCAGTCGAGGATGGATTACCAACTGGTGAGTTCGTTTCATGCTTATGATAACACATTTTTTCTTGAAAGCGTAATTTTTATGTAATATTAAAACAAACTTTGTATGGTTCGTCACTATAAGTGTCGGCATTATCCTTGTTTTATACAATTTCAATATACATATATTTTTCTCTTTTTAACAGTACTAAAAATATCTTTTGAATTGTTCGACATTGTGGCTGTTGACGTATTTTTTAAAACTTCTACCATCTCGAGACAAAAATGCACAGTAATACTCATATGTAATTTTCAAACAAACTATGTATGGTTCGTCACTACAAGTGTCAGCATTATTCCTGTTTTATATAATTTACAATATATACATGTAATTTTCAGTTTTCGACATTAATAAAAACTTCTTTTGAATTGTTCGACATTATAGATGTTGAGGTATTTTTTAAATCTTCTACAAAAAACTTCTCGAGACAAAAATAAAAATACAAAAATCACCGACCAAAGGTGACTCCAAGATCTTTTCCTTCGTCACTAATGAACACCCTTCCCGTGATGATTGTGGAGATGCAGAGGTATTCTCGCTTACTAGAAGCAACAATCATTACACCCTAACATTCCTTCCCCATCCCAACTGACTGTAAGGACTTGGCCGGCGCCGTTATTGATCAATAATATTAGATCTGCTAAAATTGCACTTCGAGAGTAAGCGGAAACTCCCATTCCTTATTCATTTGGATCGTAGTGCAATTCTTACCAGTTCCGATCAATCACGGAGTAGCAACCATTAACATGTACAGTCAGTCTATGCTATGCTATGCATAGTGAAAGCTCTGTCACCAAAATGGACTGATTTATAATTTTTATAAAGTATATTGGCTCCAATAGAGGATCTTCTGGCACCAAAATGGACCAATTTATATTTTTATATATTTTTTTTTTTTTTTGGCGCCGATAGTGCAACTTTTGTGCAGTGAAGTGGATTTACACTGGATATAAACAATTTCTTGATTTAGAGTTTGGGGTGGCACGTGACCAGTCTTAGTTTCCCATAATTATGGAATATATCCAAACGAGCAGATTTCTGTCATTTTTAGCATTAGACTTTACATTTTCAGCGTTGAACGTTCAATGTTGTAAATTTCAGTTTTGAACACACACAAATGGTTGAAAAGCTTCGTACAGAGCAAAAACAGTTCAAGTCTTCTCAGCTCAAGTATAACAAAAAAAAGCAGAATTTCCCTTAAGTGTCAACTATCTGAAAAGCGCTGTCAGGGAATCTTTTTATTCTTCTAATGCTAGATCATTTCCCTATTGTTCATAAGAGGACGTTCAATTTAATAATTTGATCGGCAATGTGAGAAATGAAAGAATGTAAACAGTATGATGGTAAGGTTTGGCATGATAGATCTTAACTCGTAACCCGCCTTGTATATGTTATCCACCTGCGTTACGGGTCGAAAGAGTTTACTAACTTTAGTAACAATTTGAAATGGGGCGATTCGTGCTTTTATAACAAAAATATGTGTTTTCTATGTTGTTTTATTGAATTTGATAAATAGGCCTCAACACTAATGGACCCATAACTGTGGGATAATAGTACTTCAGAAATATTCCACAAGGAATATCCTCATTTTTTTCTAGACACTATTCCAGAATTTCCTCCAGGATTGTTCCCACTATCTCTTCCACCAACTTGTTCCGTTTTTGCACTTGCAGATCTTCCAAAGATTCCAACTAAAGTTCTTCAAAGAAAATCTTGACATGTTATTTATACATTTTTTGGAAAACCTTACAAGAATTCCTCAAAGAGTTACTACGCCGATTTGTCCACGAATTTCTATACGGATTCCTCAATTTATCCAAAATTTGTCTCGGCAATTGCTCCAACATTGACTCAGCGATTATTCCAGGATATCTGTTAGGAACTCTTTCGCTAAATTCTCAATAAATTTGACCAGAAATTACTCATCAAGTTCATCCAGAATTGAGAGGATTAGAAGCGAAGGGGTGTAGATGACAAAATCTTGCTTTAAAGTTTTGTCGGCAATTTTCCATTCCATTTTACGGGACCAAATATCAAGACAATCTTCTACTAATTATGTTATAATGGACCTATTTTGATCACCCATTTTTAGGTTCATCGTTCGAAAGCTTAGGAACGGTAGTTTTTCAGTGTGCTAAACTCAGAACCGACCAAAATGTCACTCAAACCCCTTTGCATTTGGACCCCTTAATTATTTCTCCAGCAATTCTTCTAAACAATTCTCGATTACTTTTTCAAATCGACGTAAGTAACTTTCATACGGTTTTGAGAAAATTAATTCAGAAGAATCATAACCTGTCTTCTAAAACTGTTTTAAAATGAATCACCTTTTTAACATTTTTTCGCAGTGTACACCACTTAAATTTTGCATACAATCAGCTCGCGTTCAAAAACTACGTAGTTTCTATTATTTCCCAAAAAAATAATTATACAAAATGATAAGCCGTTTCATCAAGTTACTTTCGACGTTTTTCTATCAGTGTAAAATCGGCTCAAGTAGTGTTTTGTTTTGATTCGTGGTTAAGTCACTTTGTCTCTCCATACAGCGGGGCGGCGAAAGTAGTGGTTAGGTTGCGAAAGTTGAAAATCTTACTTTCGTCGTTTTGTAAATCCGGAAATTAAACGTTCTAAAAGTGAAAAGTTGAGTTGGTACAGAGCGGTACGTGTAGAATTCCGCCTGCTTAACACGTAGGATCGATAAAGTAAGTTTGTACACTTTTTTGACTTGAGTCTGTATGAATAAGTTTTCGAGAATTCTCCAGTAATTGTTCATGTAAATTTCGATACATTCTTCAAAATTTTATTCAAGTTTTCACACTATGGCTTCAAAAATGTCCTTAGAAACATCCCTGTACAAATTATTGATTAAATATTTGACAATTTTCTTGGAACATTTCTCAACTAATTCTAGAGCATTTACTGAAGGAATCCTATGAGAAATCTCCTGAATAATTTTTGAAGGTATCCCTAGAAAAAATCCTTAGTGAAATGTTAAAGAACTTCTTATCTGGAAATCAGTGGAAACATTTTTGGGCTCGTCCATAAATGACGTAGCATTTTAGGGGGGAGGGGGGTCTTCGCGAGTTTGTGACGATGTGTGACGAGGGGGAGGGAGGGGTCCCAACTAGTGGACGTAGCATTTTGAATCATGTCGGGGAAAAGAGCAGCGTTGAAAACAATTTACAATTTTTTTTAATCAAACTTTATTGACTTTTTGAACTCGGTTTATTATTTCTGATTCAGCTTCAAGAGATTAAGAAAAAATATAACAAAATTCAAAATTACCTAAGAAATTTTAAATATTTCTAATAAATGCAATCAATCAGATTTTATAAAGCTCATGTAAAGCTAAGCTTAAGCTTTACATAATTATGTGAATATTATGTTGTATTCGTATCTAAATTATTTTATGAACAACCAAATTGAAAGTTTAATAAGTTTATAAAAAAAACAATGATTTATCGACTTGAAAAACATTGATTCCCCAATTGTCGACAAAAAAAAGAATCAACCGTTTTTATGTTATGAAATTGTACTTCTTCAAAAGATTACAATATACTTGTTTAAGCAAATATTAACGTTATTATAGTAAAACAAGTTATTAATTCAGTGAGATATGCGTTGAATTTTGCAGGAGATCCCCACTCAATCAATTTATCGATTTGATTTAATATATCCATGCTCTTGATGGAATAGCCGGATAACAATGAGGACATCCAATTTGAGTGTTATCAAAATTATCCTATCATTCAGTTTCCTTAATCACTCGGTAAATCGGGGAAAGAGCATTTTTATTATCTCATGATTTCATTATAAGTTGTGTAGGCATATTTCAGTATGGATATAAACGATGTAAAAAAGCTAAGATTCAAAACATTCCATATATTACATTTTATTTTCTCTGGCCACTGTTTGTTGGATGGATTTCAATTTATATAATAACAACGAAGATCTGTTCCAAAATAATGTATTTTGTTTATTTTATTTACTAAAGTCTGTTTCTTTACAACGAATAATTTAAAAAAATCCTCCAACATATCGGAATTTGTATTTAATATATTATGAAGTATCTTGTACCCTTACTCATTACTGTTTTCAATTCGAATAAAGGTTTTTACTTTTTGCTACATTTGTAGTTGTAAAAAAAAAAACAGCAAAAGTACTACAAATTAAATTCAACCTGTATAAACTCGATATTTAAATTATGTAAATTAAACAGGAAATAAGTTTGCTTGAGCTTTTTTTTTTTATTAGTATCATTCCAAACATTACATTCATTTCTTATATCTAGGTGTTCTGTGTTATTAGGCAACACTATCATCCTAATTTGGTAAAACAAATTTAAGATTTTATTAACATTTTGTTAACAACATATTACATTTCAGTTGCCGTAGCAGTTCAGTTTTTTTTACAGGTGAGTTGATTTCACCTGCTTATAAGAGAAAAAAAAAATGTTTTTAATATACTTAACCTAACTTAACCTAAACATATAACGCATTAATCGTGGCAATAGAAGATTGTAATGATTTTTGCCTGAAATTATTTATTATTTTATTTGACATTTGTTCCAATGTTTCAACATTGGATATTCTATGTAACTCATTGGTACTATACCAGAGAGGAAGCCTCAGAATCATTTTTCAAAATTTTATTTTGAATTCTCTGCAGAGCTTTCTTCCTGGTATTACAACAGCTAGTCCATATTGGTACAGCATACAACATGGCTGGCCTGAAAATTTGTTTGAATATCAAAAGTTTGTTCTTAAGACAAAGTTTTGATTTTCTATTAATAAGGGGATAGAGACATTTTACATATTTATTACATTTGGCTTGAATGCCCTCAATGTGATTTTTGAAAGTTAAATTCTTATCTAGCATGAGCCCTAGATACTTAACTTCATCTGACCAATTTATTGGAACCCCTCTCATCGTGACAACATGTCTACTTGAAGGTTTCAAATAAAGAGCTTTTGGTTTATGTGGGAATATTATTAGTTGAGTTTTGGAAGCATTAGGAGAAATCTTCCATTTTTGCAAGTATGAAGAAAAAATATCCAAACTTTTTTGCAATCGACTACAGATGACACGCAGGCTTCGTCCTCTGGCGGAGAGGCCTGTGTCATCCGCAAATAAAGATTTTTGACATCCCTGAGGTAACTCAGGTAAGTCAGATGTGAAAATATTGTATAATATTGGTCCCAAAATGCTGCCTTGAGGAACACCAGCTCTTACAGGAAGTCTTTCAGATCTGGAGTTTTGATAATTAACCTGAAGTGTACGATTTGACAGATAACTTTGAATTATTCTAACAATGCATGTTGGAAAATTAAAGTTTTTTAATTTTACAATCAAACCTGCATGCCAAACACTGTCGAATGCTTTTTCTATGTCTAGAAGAGCAAGACCAGTAGAATAGCCTTCAGATTTGTTGGAACGGATCAAATTTGTTACACGTAAAAGTTGATGAGTGGTCGAATGTCCATGGCGGAATCCGAACTGTTCACTGGCAAAAATTGAATTTTCGTTGATGTGGGCCATCATTCTGTTCAAAATAACCTTTTCAAAAAGTTTACTGATGGAGGAAAGCAAACTGATTGGACGATAGCTAGAAGCTTCTGCAGGATTTTTGTCTGGTTTTAAAATTGGAACAACCTTAGCATTTTTCCATTTGTCAGGAAAATATGCTAATTGAAAACATTTGTTAAATATATCAACTAAAAATGATAAGCTACTTTCTGGAAGTTTCTTGGTGAGGATGTAGAAAATTCCATCATCGCCAGGAGCTTCCATGTTTTTGAATTTTTTAATAATAGTTCTCACTTCTTCCAAATCAGTCTCCCAGGCATTTTCGAAAACGTTCTCTTGATTGAGAATATTTTCGAACTCCTGAGTAACTTCATTTTCAATTGGACTAGTAAGTCCTAAATTAAAATTGTGTGCACTTTCAAACTGCATAGCAAGTTTTTGAGCTTTTTCGCAATTAGTTAGTAATAATTTGTTTTCCTCTTTCAATGCCGGTATTGGCTTCTGAGGTTTTTTCAAGATTTTAGATAATTTCCAAAAAGGCTTAGAGCCAGGGTCCAATTGAGAAATTTTATTTTCAAAATTTTTGTTTCTTAATTGAGCAAAACGTTTCTTGATTTCTTTCTGCAACTCCTGCCATATAATTTTCATAGCAGGATCGCGAGTGCGTTGAAATTGCCTTCTCCTCACGTTTTTAAGACGGATCAAGAGTTTAAGATCATCGTCTATAATCACGGATTCAAATTTTACTTCACATTTTGGAATTGCAATGCTCCGGGCTTCAACAATGGAATTTGTTAAAGTTTCAAGAGCATTGTCAATATCAAGTTTAGTTTCTAAAGAAATGTTAACATCAAGATTAGAGTCAACATACGTTTCATATATATTCCAGTCTGCTCGTAAATAATTGAAAGTGGAGCTGATAGGATTGAGAATCGCTTCTTGGGATATTTGAAATGTAACAGGGACATGATCAGAATCAAAATCAGCATGAGTAATCAGTTGGCTACAAAGATGACTAGAGTCGGTTAAGACCAAATCAATCGTAGATGGATTTCTAGAAGAGGAAAAACATGTGGGGCTATCAGGGTATTGAATTGAGAAATATCCTGAAGAGCACTCATCAAATAAAATTCTGCCGTTAGAATTACTTTGAGAATTATTCCATGACCGATGTTTGGCATTAAAGTCACCAATGACAAAAAATTTTGACTTATTGCGAGTCAATTTACGCAAGTCAGTTTGGAGCAAATTAACTTGCTGTCCAGAGCATTGAAAAGGCAAATAGGCAGCTATGAAAGTATATTTACCAAACTGTGTTTCAACAGAAACACCTAAAGTTTCAAAAACTTTAGTTTCAAATGATGAAAACAGTTGATGTTTTATACGCCTATGAATGATGATTGCAACTCCCCCACATGCCCCATCAAGTCGATCATTCCGATAAACAAAAAAGTTAGGATCTCTTTTGAGTTTAGATCCAGGTTTTAAATACGTTTCGGTAATAACTGCTATATGAACGTTATTAACCGTAAGAAAGTTAAACAGCTCGTCCTCTTTACCATTCAGAGAACGAGCATTCCAATTTAAAATATTTAAATTATTATTTGGATCCATTAGAAAAACGTAATCCAATAACAATTTGATTTGTAAATTTTACACCTACTTGGACTGCTTCAGTCATAGTGGAGGCTTTGAACATTGCATCAATCATTAGATTCAATTGTTCAGTTAGAAAATTAAAATCAGAGGCAGACATGTCATGTGATTTCCCATTAGAATTTCCGGTAGACGAAGAAGCGGAGTTACCTGTGGCGGTAGGGTTTTTTTCCATTTGATTTGAAACAAGTAGAATGGGTACCCATGGATCGAACAGGGGAGGAGTTCGAATTTCCTGCTACGATATCGGCAAAGGATTTACCGTGGGTAGATACATTCGAAATAGAAAGATTCGAACGGCTACCCGACGGATTAAAATTAGTTTGTGAATGAGCATGATTATGATCTTCCTGATGGGTATGATTCATGATCAAGCGATCGTTAACTGAAAAATGAGCATTGTTCGATACTCTACCAGGCAAATTCCGGAAACGACCGTTATCGTAACGGATATTATCTTTCATCTGCCTGGCACGAGCCTCAATGACCCTTTTGCGTGAAGGACAATTCCAAAAATTGGACTTATGATTAGCCCTGCAATTACAGCATATGAATTTGGTGGTATCTTCCTTCACTGGACAGACGTCTTTGGCGTGAGAAGAACCTCCGCAAATCATGCATTTAGCATCCATGCGACAATTTTTTGTACCATGACCCCACTTTTGGCACCGACGGCACTGAGTGGGGTTCTGGTAATTTCCTCCAGGTTTCTGGAAATGTTCCCATGTCACACGGACATCAAACAAAAGTTTTGCTTTTTCTAAAGCTTTAATGTTATTTAGTTCTTTTTTGTTAAAGTGAACTAAATAAAATTCTTGAGAAAGCCCTTTCCGAACAATGCCAGATTGGGTTCTCTTTTTCATAATGATTACTTGGACTGGGGAAAATCCAAGTAAATCATTTATTCCATTTTTGATCTCTTCAGGTGATTTATAGTCACTTGAGAGACCTTTCAAGACAACTTTAAACAAACGTTCAGTTTTGTCGTCATAAGTAAAAAATTTGTGCTTCTTCTCTTCAAGATGTTTGAGAAGAAGTTCACGATCTTTAAGAGTTTCCGGCAAAACGCGACAGTCTCCTTTCTTTGCGATTTGGAAGGAAACCTTGATTCCCCTAATGGAGTTCAAGATCTCCTGCCTAAATCCCGCAAATTCGGAACAACTGACCACGATAGGCGGCACTCTTTGCTTCCTCACTTGAATCAAAGAGCCTGGGCTAGAGGCTGCATCGATTTGGTGTTCGGAAAATTTGTCTAGAGCATCGAACTGATTGCTCATTTCGATACAATTATTCATTTCACCCTTGGAAGAAAGTTCGCATTCCGGGGAAACGTCCTTTCTTCCATTCTTGCCACGTGTAGTGACAGTTTTAAAACCCACTTTTTTGGAAGGAAGTAGTGAATTCAGAGATTCACCCTTCCTTTTGTTAGTTGTTGATACCATGTTTAGTTAATAAACGAGAAAGACGTGACCTTCGAGAGGTTTTTTCCCAAGACGGTGTCTAAGAAGGATTACCACCGCTAGCTTTCGCCAACGGGTCCAACGAAAAATCGAAGGCACGGGTCCAAACAAGGATCGTAAAGGGATCAATAGTAGAAAAAATAGTACTGAAAAGTACTGTTTGGGTAGCACTGAAAAGTACCGTTTTTAATTTTAGCACTGAAAAGTACTGTTTTTGTAGCACTGAAAAGTACTGTTTTATTGCTTTAGGTAGTTTTTAAGAAAACTTCCAAGAGCAGAGAGAATTCGTGTACGCACAGCACGAAGGTACGATGCGCACTGTGTTTGCTTGAGCTGTTTCTTAATGACTTTTGAACGCTACGATATCTTAAACTATTATTAATATATATCAATTGATACCAAACCTTGTTTTGGATTTCTGGATTCTAATGTTCCGATTAAGCCAAATAACTGATGAAATAAAAAATGGAAGGGAGGGGGGGGGGTCTCCTTGAAATGCTACGTATTTTCCAAGGGGGGGTATTAGAATTTGTGACAAAATGCTATGACGGGGGAGGCGGGTGTAAAAAAATCAGTGAAAAAATGCTACGTCATATATGGACGGCCCCTTTGGAGTAATTACCGCTTTGATTATAGAAAATATATTATAAAAAAAATATTGGACGAAATCCTAGCGAATCACTGAGTAAATGGTGGATAATTTGGAGTAATTTCTTGGATTATCTTCAAAAAACATGTTCAATTCTTAGAGGTCCCAGGTAACCAATAGGCCGTATAATGGGCCAAAATGTTGTTTTACGGCTGATATAATGCTAATAAGCCGTTAAATAGCACTATATAAGCCGTATATGGCGGATTGGGCCCGATATACGGCTTATGGTTACCTGGGGTGGCTTGAAAAAAAAATCAGGGAGGAATTCCTTAAGGAGGCCGGCAAACTATCAAAAAATAATTTTGTGAGGGAATTTTCGAAACAATACCTGAAGGAACCCTGAATTA
This sequence comes from Aedes aegypti, assembly GCF_002204515.2. Taxonomy (NCBI): domain Eukaryota; kingdom Metazoa; phylum Arthropoda; class Insecta; order Diptera; family Culicidae; genus Aedes; species Aedes aegypti. The sequence goes on along the minus strand of NC_035107.1, from coordinate 215,257,661 downwards.
ATTTATAATGGAATTTCTAGGAAATATCTTGAAAACCAATGAAAGCAGTAATACTTGTCTCATTTCTCAAGTCTCTAAAGTGTCTACTTTTAAGACATTACTACGATTTAGCCCTGGCTTCTCGACAACTCCACAAATTTGGTGATGTCTTTCTAAATTTGGGGTTTTGTACCATTTCAGGCTATTCAAGCCAGTGCTGCCAGTGGCAAAGCTGGCTCATCCCACGGTGGTCACAACCGCGGCAACAGCCCAAAACCGTCGCATTCGTTTGGACCCTCCAAGCCGAAGCAAGACGGAGCACCTTACGCCGGAAGTTCTTCACAGCATTACAACCAATCGCCAAAAACGTCGACTACGGCGAATGTCTCCCAGCAGCAGAAGCAACAGCCAGCCCACCACAGTAAGTATCGAAATCAGGTCATTCAGCGCAACATATTAACTGCAGTCAATTTTGCATAAAACGTAAAACATCTAATTCTAACCGCCGCAGTACAAATTCCCCAACTGGCGCAGTTTCTGCCTCGGTCGTAAAAGCAGCCGGATCAGGGTGCAACAAAACTGCATCTGTGACCAGCAACAGCAACACTGCCGCCGTGCCACCGAGTGTCATTCAACAGCAAATCTACACCGTCACTTCCATACAATCGGTACCGTGTTTTGTTCTTTCTCGGAATGCTCGATACGCAATGGCAGTAGTTGTAATTTATTATTTGCTTATCTTACGTTTCGCATTGCATGTCTTATTTCTTCTAGCAGCATATTTTTTGATGCAAATTTATGCTTTGAATTATTTTCAATGCTGGTTGTTTGATGTGTATCAGTTAATCTACGAATATTCTTTCAAATAAGGTACCGCGGGACAAGTGGGTAAATGGGGTAAGTGAAAACAATTGATATATTTCACTGAATATGTGAAATTCAAAACGTTAAACTCATGCGTAAACCTTTGAGGCCATTGAGAACATTACGATAGGTAAGATATTTCTGAGATTTTTTAGCCATTATTGCATAATAGAGCGAAAAATTGTTAACCTGTCAACAGTTACTCCGTAACAAGTTGGCGGCGTACAATCTTATTTTAATATTTTCAGTGGAAAAAAGTTGCGGAAAATAATTTCCTGTGCCACTTCTTAGTTGTCCCCTGTGACAGTTTCAAACTGCAATAAAAAAGTTTTAAAATTTTATTCGACGTAGACCTAAAAATAAATAAATTTAAACACCGTCAATTTTCTTATCAGGTGGGGCAAGTGAAAAGTTTATCATTAGAGATTAAATATGTGTTTTCTCTTTAAGTAGCCATAAGTAAACATGGTTCGCCATTATCATAGCAAAACATAACGTGCTGATAACTCAAGAAACACTATACTCAAGCGTTAAAAGCTATTAGAAATCGTGGAACTTCTCTAAAAGATGTTGCCAAACATTACAATATTAATATGTCTACTTCGGGCAGCCAATTAAAAGGAAGACGTTGACTGAAAAGTTGCAATATTAGAGAACACACGAAAATCTCGTTCAAAACATAAAAATGGGATATAGGTCTATCCACATAAAAAAGATTCTAAATACGTTATTGAAGGATTCCGTTTGATTTCTCCCGAAGAGTTATCCGACGTCATATCCGACTTTCTGAAAAACAAATAACGAGCGGTGGGAATTATACAGATCAGAAATGCAATTACTGTCCTATAATGTAAGAACTAACATTGGAAATGTTGCAGTTATAATGTTGTCGAATCATTTCAACTAACATATCTGAACCGAAGAAAATTCAAATGAAAAGAATAATATTTTCTTTGTTTACATATTACTTACGTTATTGTTCATTGGGAAGTCTTAACAAATGTTAAAGCTTATAGAAATCGTGGATATAACTGTTTGTTTTTGAATTTATTGTTCAAAACGGTAAACTTTTCACTTGCCCCACTTTTGGGGCAAGTGAAAAGTAAGAAGACATTTTTCAAAAACTTTTTCTGTATTTTTTTCTTCAATTTTTTATAAAAATCAATTTCAGCATGCTGCTTATATTTGGTGGGAGTCAAGCTAAAAAATATACACGACCTCATTTGTTTCAATTTAAAGTCTCTAGAATTTGAAGAATCTCAACTATGCGAATTCCATTACCCACTTGCCCCACGGTACCTTAAGGCCTTTTGGTGCGTCATCACAAAATGGCTTCTTCCAAAATCATTAACATATTGTTATGATAGTATTGGTATTTGCAACATCGATGAAATATAACTGCTTATCACCTGATTTAATAAATAATTTATGCGAAGAAAAATGCTTCACGTGGTATTTCAATATTTAATCAACACTTTCAGATACAACATTATCAATTCAGCGACAATATACATGAGATTTATATTCTCAAAAAAAAATCTCCGATTTCATGCCGCATTTTATTGCCTCACACAACTACACTTGTAAATAGAAGGTGCTTACCTTTTCGATTGTAATTCAGCGGCAAGCATTTGTGTTTTGGATCCCATATTGCGTTCACTACACTTCCACTAAACAAATCTTTTATTCACTTTCCTTAAAGGAACACATTTCCACCGGGATTTCAATATTTATAAAGTTTTATCAACCGCATCACTCAAAACAATTATGGCGATGGTTTTCGCTTGTTGCGAATCGACGCCGCCACCGCACACTGATACATGCCTGTGTTTATAGTTTAAAATATCCACCTTTTTTTCTGTTGTATTAATTTTCAGTGCGGAAAGGTCGGGCAAAGCATTGAAACTTGAATCTCATACCAGAAACCATCTCTACGAAGCATAAAATCATACCAAGTGTTTATCAATTTCGACCACCCAAAATAATTGAAAAGCTCCACAGTGCGATGCGTCGGGATGCGTCGGGACGCGTCTATCGTGTGTACACAATCATCGCGATCGTTGAGCGCAGTGATGTCAGAGTTGCTATCTGTAAAATCATACACGGTAAAAAATAGGCACCATGCTATCAATAGTTCTGCACTTGGATTTGCACTACTGTTGAATCTTGACAAAATCAAGGTAACAGCACTTGAGTTCAACGTTGCATGTTTTGATTTGAAATAAAAAAAAAGTTAAAATAAACATTTCCGCCTGACCCAGATTTGAACCACCAACCTTCGGAGTGCAAGTCCAGTGTCTTACCTCGACACTAACTCGCATCTGTTGAAACGCACTGAATTGATCTCAATCACTTTCTACAACGAGCTGTCAATGTTTGCTCTCATACAAAAGACATGGTGTTCAAAATCAACGACTTTTCACTTCAGAGTCTAGTTCTAGAGACAGTAGAGCAAATCCAAAGTTGAAACTCTTCAAATCATGGTGATTTGTGTTTTGAATTGAGTCAAGTGATCAATCTATTCAATGGAACGTGCTGATTTTTTACCGTGTAGCATTTAATGTGGATTGATCACAAAAATCATTTAAATTTTATTAAATCAGTGATCTTATGATGGAAAACTATTTGCAAAATGATAAGTTTTTATAATATGCAGCAAATGTTCCGAAAACAAGCATATAACAATTGCTAGAAAAATCTGTCACCAATCACCTGGCAACACCGTCATCCCTTGCAAACATAAACCGTATCGATGCATAACAAAAATATGCGATAAATCCAATAAAAAACAGAGAAATTCCGTTGCCCTTCATTAAATTGTAATGTATTCTTTTGATATGTACGATTGAACAGTTGATTTTGATTTCCAACACTCGTCAATCTACTAAGTTTCCCATGTGTTTACATAAAAATATGCTTAACACAAATGTTATATTTTTTGTTTGTTTTGAAAATATACATGGAAAGGCGACACTACTACTGTTACATCAATGATGATTCTAATGATTCTTTGAGTTACACGCCGCTTCACCTTAAAGCATTTTAAGCAACAATTCAGGTAGTGAGATGGGTCCTATTCTTGGTACTTTCAATTCGCTTCGGGAGGGGTTTTTAAAAGTTACGGAGCTCATATTTGGCCACAATGATCACAGTTCTTCTTCTTCTTGGCATTACGTCCTCACTGGGACAGAGCCTGCTTCTCAGCTAACAACAAAGAAAACTCCTAACAAAGAAAACTTATGCGGTACCTTACAGCGACGGCTGATCTGAAGCTGCAGCTCGGTGGAGCAGGCTGTTCCGTCGATGTCGACTGGGCCGGGGACAAGATTGCCAACTCTGGTTACGTATTCAAGCTCGGAATCGCATCCATCAGGAAGCAACAATGCCTCAGCTTGTCTTCAACGGAAGCGGAGTATGTAGCTATCTCGGAGGCTAGCCAGGAACTTCTGTCGTTGACAAAGCTGATATACGATGTCCGTAAACCCGGTAATCGGTGATGAACGCAGACAAAGTTGCATCGCCATGCTATCGTCCACAGGAGAAAGCCGACGAGCAAAGCACATCGATACTCGATTCAACTTCGTGAAAGAATTGATGTCATCCGGCGTCATAGAGATTCCCCAGACAACCAGAAGTCGCGTAACAGTTAACGAACAAAATCGTTTACTCATACAAATTGCATCACATCCGCACTAAATAGTGAATGAAATCGTTTCATCGATAAAACTCGCATGAAACGCTATTTTATGAGTTCATATGTACATTTCTTTCCTTCCCGTATACTCGTACAAAGTAAATCGGATCAATCCGTAGCAGCTGTCAAATAAATTTTATTATCATAAATTAAGTCGCATAAGAGTACAGATTGGTTCGCAATAAAATCAACACACTCGCATTGCATGCTATCTTTCATCATATAAAATATGCACGTATATCGCCTCCACTTTTTGTACGTATAAGGCCTTTTCACAACATCTTATACGTCGCACATATAAACATCGCATAACGCAAAAGGTGATTTCATTATACGTGCATTCTGGTTGTCTGGGTCGCTATTGTCCTACTGAATCGATGGTCGCGGAAATTTTTGACCACTGGCGCGGGTCAAACTCGATTGATTCCGTCGATTCGAACTAGAAAACCATACTAGATATAAATATACCATGATTTTGTAAATTAATAAATTGTTTTAAGTTATTAGTCACTCAAACGGGCTGGACGCGTATTACTCTGCACGATTGTATAATATTTTGCGGTAATCCACTTCGCGGTGTACCATTTCGCGGTTTGCCATTTCGCGGTACATTTCGCGGTTAGTACCATTTGGCTGCATGCCATTTCGCGGTCAATACCATTTCGCGGTTTGTACGGAGATGTTTCATCTATCTCGACTTTGCAATTTGAGGGATTGCCTGTGTTCAAAAGAAGGGTAAATCACCGATGAAAATGTTACTAGTAATAATGCCAACCATTTTCAGTGCAACTCGTAGGGAAAACCATACCGCGAAATGGTATAGACCGCGAAATGGCATACCGCGAAATGGTACCAACCGCGAAACGATAAACCGCAAAATGATACACACCACGAAATGGTTGACCGCGAAATGTCGGACAACCCTTTGCACCATACCCTGCCAATACAAGCCTATCCGTCCTTTAGAACCATGGTCATATGAAAGCGGAATGATACTGAACTATGTCTAGGCAAACGTGCTTAAATGGCGAACTCGTTTAACACAGCAGACGACCAACAAATAGACCTGTGCGCCGCCGCGCCATGCCGCCGCTGCCGATTCATTTTACGTCTCGCCGACGCCGATTGACCTATCGGCGGCGCGCCATACGCCGGTCAGCGTCCCGCCGCCGAATTTGTATTTTCACGCCGATTAATATTTTAGCTCGAAAAATTTAATAGTATTTGAAAAATGGCTCAGGAAAAATTAAGGCTTTACCTTAGGAATTTTTACAGGATATCGTACATATAATGCGTCAAAGGATTTCTTCAATAAGGAAGTATAATACGAATAGCATCGAGAATCAGAAATTATTCAAATAATTCCTCAATATATGTGAATTTGTTCAGAATTGTTAAAAGGATTTTTTTGTACGTATTGTTTTTCCAAATATAAAGTTTAAGTAATTGTCCATAACTTTCTGTACAAGATTCACTAGGAATTCCTCCAAGAACATCTCCAAGGAACTTATTTCATGAAATTAATTTTTATTGATTCTTCCAGTGACTTCTGCATAAATTGCTTCAAAAATATGTCTTACAGGTTCCATCAGGAATTCGTAGATTTAGAAGGATTCTACCGTGTATTCTTCGAAGAACTCATCGTAGGATTGCTTCATATATTTCTTGGATATGTACTTGAATTTTTTATTCGGATCTTCATCAAGGATTATTTTTTATATTTTTTCATGAATGCTTTTAAAATCGTTCCAAAAAATATTCATGGAATTTGTCCATTTATTTCACAGAAAATATATAAGAATACTTCCAAAAACTTTCCAAAACTTTGTTTAGATGTGTCTTTATAAATTTCTGCACGCAATTAACCAAAAATGCATGCATTTAACTCCTAGGTATTTCTGAAGATTCCCGGGATGACATGATATATGACATACGTGCCTCCAGTGATACATCTAGAAATCAGTAAAAGGAATACTCAAAGGATCTCTTCAGTGATTCTGCCAAAAGTTTTCCATTACTATTTTTTTTTCTCAAGAAATTCTTTCAAGTATGACTTGAATAAAGGATCATTTAATTTCTTCAAAGAATTTTTGTGGAAAAAAGGCACCTCTTGGAATCTTCAGAAAATTAAAGAAATTCAGAAAGAAAGTTTTCTTCATTGAGTTTTTACAAGGATTCTAACAAATAATTCTTTAGCGATTTCTATAAATCAAATGTTCAAGCATTCGTTAATAGATATCTCCTCGAATTCTATCTATAATTCCTTCCTCACCATTAGAGTGTCCATCCCGGGAATCCCGGGTTTCCCGAGAAGAATGTAAAATTTTACGAAAACCATCAAATTTTACTCCAAAACAATAATTTTTTTCTCTTGCTCAAACTTTATTCGATAAAACAGAAAAACATCATGAAAGAAAGAAAATAAGTGGAAAATATAAAAAGTAATTTAGCCTTTTCACATGTGTAAAAATATTTGTATTAGTCTAGTTGCACAACTATATTAGTGCGTTTTTTACAACATGAGCAGTTTTCATAAGGATAGACTGAGAAAGTTAATAAGAAAATAAGCCTGAACTCTAATCTTCTATCTATATGAATAAAAACTAAGTGGTGTTTGTATGTCACAAAATGGTTTGAGAACTGGCCAACCGATTTACGATTTCGAGGGGTTTTTCTCGCACAAGTTAACTTAATATAATAATATGCACTTCAATGCAACGCATGTTTAAGCGAAATGTGTACATAGAAGGTTTGAAAATACCCCTTGCTAAAGTAAGTCAAAAGTGACAAGATCCTGTAAAATTGCCCAAAGATGAAAGGACTCTTAAATTACTAGGGGGAGATCCCCAGTACCGGACAGCACCCAATATCGGACACCGTCGAAAAATTGAGAAATCATGGTCCAATCAAGATGGTGTTTTAGAAGAACAAGAAGCTATTAAGTATAGAGCGGAATGGTTGCGAACAACACGTGATATGTGTTATTTTTCATCAAATATGAAAAACACTAATCCTAGAGTAAAAACATTCAATGACGTACAAATTTACAGCAAGGTATTTCCAGATCGTTTCCGGTATTGGTGCCGCCTTTTAATATTGGTCAATTTGGTACTAAAATACATCATCAAAATGCAATATCAAAATTCATATTTACATTTTCAAATTTATTTCTGAACGCTACAGAAACGATAATATCTATCATAAATAGGCAACAAGGCCGTATAAAATAAATAGTTTTAGAATTAACGTAATCTGGAGTAACATTGATCAGTTTTTGGACGTTTCTTGAAAAAATCATTTGAAAATGAAAATGTCGCATGTTTTATATTTTTAAAACCAGTTCTGGTTTGCATCGCTCGTGACAACACACTGCATTTTGTTTTCTGCCAAAGATTCTTTCTGATTTTTTTTTTTATAGATAAATTCCAGCGTCACTTCAGGAATTCCTCATTTAATTCCCCTATGCGTTTTTCGAAGGATATTTCAACACATTTCTTTTATTTCTCAGGGATTCCTTAGATGACTTCTGCACAAGTTCTTTCTTGGAAGTCTTTGGGTGATTTCTCCATGTATACGGTCTTGAGTTTTTCGGGTTTTCTTGAATTAATTCGGGGATTCTCCTTCTTGGCATTAACGTCCCCACTGGGACAGAGCCGGCTACTCAGTTTAGTGCTCTTATGAGCACTTCCACAGTTATTGACTGAGAGCAAAGATGGTTAGAAGGAATAAGATAACAGACTCCCGTCTTTTCTAGGCGACATGAATAGCGCCGCTCTGGTGAGTCAAAATCCAACTAATATGCAACGTTCTCCTAGTGACCACCAGATGTTGATGTGTTCGTTTATGACATTCACGCTTGAATCATCTCTAATTGGCATTAAATGTGAGGAAAAGAAGAAAACACCAGCACATGAACATTTTTAGCATGTATAAAAAATTACTCACATTGTGTGCTGGTCCTGAGGAGCCTAATGTTATATGATCGAACTCACTTCTGTGTAACACTTTTTAAGCGTGGTTGTTTTGATTTCTTCCACTTTCTTTTCGTTTTTTGATTGCACGATGATTTGAACTTAGCTGAATATAATGTTTACGCGCTTTTAACTCAACAGATGGCAATAGTGTTACTTGAATAACGTGTCGTCGGCAAAATATATGGCAAAATAAAGAGTCGATCATCTTTTTCCTTTTAACCATCTTTGCTGAGAGCTTTCTTTGCCTTATTCGCCATTTTCGCATTCGTGTATCGTATGGCAGGTACGATGATACACTATGCCCAGGGAAGTCAAGGAAATTTCCATTACGAAAAGATCCTGAACCGACCGGGAATCGAACCCGAATACCTTCAGCATGACTTTGCTTTGTAGCCGCGGACTTTAACCACTCGGCTAAGGGATACCATGTGGATGTTGTTTTTAAACATTCGTTTTCTTATACCATTAGGGATTCCTAAAAAAAATCAAATTGCCAATTACCCAGTCCCTATGAAACCTCTCTAGTAAATAATTCATGGGTTCCTTGGAAGATTCCTCCTCATATTCCAGCAATAATTTCTCCAGGTTCTTCCATGTATCTTTTCAGAAAATATTTCTAGACTTTATCTCAGTTTTTCTCCTAAGATTCATGCAAGAGTTTCCCAAACTAATATTCCTCCTCCGACAGATAATCGCCCAGACTAATCTTCAGGCGTCCTCCCAGAATTAAAAATAAATTGACAGGAATTTTATCAACAACTTCTCCGAGTATTCTTTCAGGAATGGTTTTGAGATTATCTTAGGAAATCCATATGAATTTTATCAGAGATTGTTACAGATAAACAAATGTAGGACAACAATTATAATTGCTGTATTATTTGAAGAACACTCGCCCTACAGTTATAAATAGTCCACAAATATGGATCAATGTTTGATGAAATACATAAATATTCATCATTTATTTTGAGGACTGGGCAAGATACATAAATACTTACTCATTTATTTTTGTCTTAAATAACTTTAAAAAACATATGTTAGCTAAAAACCCATACAGCTTCTTTGCTATCAGTTATAATAGAATTTGATACATTTTTGCCGTCAAAGAAAATAAAATTTCGAAATTGTAATTTTGTATGTATAGCTTTTACCATCTAGTTCGTTCCTACCGTGTGAGCACGCTGTTCCTAGGTTGTAATAAATTATTAGTTGACCAAAAACATTCGTTTCTTGTTCCCATTATCCGGCCCAGTTAAGTCAATACAACGTAGGGGAAGACATCCTGGCCGCTTTAAACTGTGATTCATGACTGGCACTATGAATGAATCAAAGATATGGCGATTCTTAAAGAAACGCAAAATATAATGCAAACTCTAAAAAAAAAATCATGTAAAATTATTTTACAAAATCTTTTACAAAATTTGCACAAATAAAATTATTCATTCAGCAACTCTGTTCACAAACTATTGAGTATTAAGGTTTGGTAATGTATCTTTTTTATATAAATTAATATATGAATATAGCCGAAGATTCATTATAAAGAAATCATGAATGCCACCTTTGATTTCTTACTAAAATGTCCAAACCTTTTTAATAAACTATTTCATAAAGAAATGGAAATCTGGTTTTCATAGTTTTTTGTTGTTTGACCTATATGAAAATTGTTTTGTTCAATTTTCCCCACGCCGATGTACGCCGCCGCCGCCGCCGAAAATGGTCAACGGCGTGACGCCGATGACGCCGCCGCCGCCGGTACAAAAATGCCCTGACGCCGCCGCCGATCGAAAATATTTCGGCGCACAAGTCTACCAACAAAGCTCCTCCGGATGTTGGCAAAGAAAGCTCTCAGTTAATATCATTTTTTTTTTTTCGCTGTTGGTGCTTAATGTCGTCAAAAACGCTGCTCACTACGACATTTCTACGGTGTCTCTGCAACTACTCGTTTTGCCCAATTGACGGTTGAAGATCTCGCCGGGGCTTTGGACAGCTTTCTTTGCGACGAGGCATACTTCCCTTAGGCTGGCCTCGCGTCAGAGCCCTGTTGAACTTCTTCTGGACGCTCATGTGCACTTCATTGATCTACGACGACTCGTTCTCCGCTGTTGCTGTTCGAGCTCTCCTGGTTGACCAGTTGGTTGCCGAGGTCGGTCCAGCGATTCCGGTTGGATGATGACTTCCGGTTCACTGGCGCCCCGACGACCCAAAACTGGTTTGTGACGATCGATGCTACTCGGCCTAGTCCCCGACTGTAGAGCTAGCCTACTCCGGCTACGCGCTTCTTCATGCTTCGATACTGGCCGGTGGAGTGCCGAAGTCGGTACAGCGATTCCGGTTGAGGGATGGCTTCCGGTTCACTGGCGCTTCGACGACTCGAGCAGGTGATACGCTACGTACTACTCAGAGTAGTCCCCGGCGGTGGATCTATCCTACTCTGACAAAGATTTCTCCGGCGTCGGACGATAGATCTCCCGAACCGATACTATCCGGTCAGATGCCGAGGTCGGTCCTGCGATTCCGGTGGAGGGAAACTTCCGGTTCACAGGCGCCCCGACGACCATTTGCCGGTGCTATTTCGTGAATTACTCAGCAAGACCCCGGCGGTGAACTCAGCCTGCTCCGACTCGACGTTGGTCGGCCAAGTGCCAGGGTCGGTTCTGCAATTCCGGTTGGAAGATGACTTCCGGTTTGCAGGCGCCTCGACGACTTTTAACCGATACTATGCTACGCCCACTCTACTCGGTCTAGTCCCCGACGGAGGATCTAGCCTACTCCGATCGCGACCCGGAGCTCTCTAGTCTTCACGCCATCTCCTTTGTAGCAACGACATAATTGCCGTTATTCCCCTGTTCACCGCATTCCAAGTGCTTTCATGCTGGCACATGTTCTACACGATGTTGACCGGATTTAGGACGCTGGCGGTTTCTGGCATCATCTCGCGTCGTATATCCCTGAACCCAGGGCAGTCGAATATGACATGCTCCTGGGTCTCCTCGATATTTGGGCAGGCCGGACAATGTGGATACTCTGCGTGTCCGAAACTGTGCAGATATTTCCGGAAGCATCCATGGACTGACAAAAACTTAGTCAGGAAGAAGTTAACTTATCCATGTTCTCCCGACGTCCACACCGCATGCTATGTCCTCAGCCAGAGTGATGCAGATGGGGACCATTCCGGCGATAACGCACACTGCCTCCAACGATATAGTGCGGTAGGCACTCGCCACGTTTGGTTCCCAACGCTGCAGCCCAAGCCGGGACTCCGTACCTCAGTATAGACGATGATATGGCCGCCAGAAGACGCCTCGTACTGCTTCTTGGTCCTCCAATGTTGGGCATGATCCTAGCTACGGTGTTAGCTGCTTTCGCTGCCTTTTCACAGGTATTGTCTACGTGGTTGTTGAAGTTTACATTACTCCAAGGTACTTTGGAAAGCGCTTAGATAAGAGTGCGTGTCCTCCGACGTTGATCTCGAGCTCTTGGACTGACTTGCAGTTGCTGACCAGCACCACCTCCGTTTTGTGATGAGCCAACTGCAGCTTGACTCCAGTCATCCACGATTCAATGGTGTCTAGCGATTCCGCCGTCAGTATCTCCATCTCTTCCGCAGTCTTACCAGTTATTGCAAGAAAGATGTCATCTGCGAGCCCAACGATCTCGACTCCATTCGGCAGTGACAAGGTTAGCACTCCATCATACATAATGTTCCACAATGTTGGCCCAAGTATGGATCCCTGTGGAACTCCCGCCGTGACTTCAATTGACATCCGTCCCTGGGTTTTGTCGTAAACTAGTACCCTGTTCTGAACGTAACTTTACAGATATTCGGAAACCCGCATTCTGTGGAGGGCTGCGGCGATAGCCTCCCAACTAGCACTATTACCATTGTTACCACTGCGCAGTATCGATTGCCTCTCCTCTTCTACTTGGATGTATTCACCGCTCACGCGATGACTGCCCGAATAGCATCCACCGTCGAAGTCTTTTTACGGAATCCGAACTGCCTTTTCGACAATCCGTTCTCGCCTTCGCCAGAAGTTTGCCAAGGGTATCCAGCAAGAATATTGGTCTATGTGAAGCAGGCGGTTTTCCCGGTTTTGGCAGCAACACCAGCTTCTGCACCTTTCATATGTCTTCCACTTCTGCAACGCTGAATATGCCTGGGAACGGCAGGATTGCTGCCCTTAGCGCTACGTTAGGGATACCATCTGGTCCGGGAGCTTTGTTCAGCTCCAATCCTTTCGCAACCGATATCAGCTCGGCGTTAGACACTTGGATACCGGCATTTTCTTCATCTACGTCAGCGTACGGTGTAGGCGGCCACGCGGTTGAAGCATGTGTAGGAAAGAGACCGTCCACTATCGCCTTCAGTTTGTCGGGCCACATTTCAGCTGAGGTAGCTGGGTCTTTGATCTTTGCCAACACTACTCAATATGCGTTGCCCCAGGGATTTGCGTCAGCTTCCCGGCACAACCCAGCACAGTAGCAGTTCGTTTTACTCGTCGCTATTTCCCGTTTGAACGCAGCTCTGGCCAGGCTGCTAGCTCTCTGCACGCGTGCTTAGTCTGTCGTTCCACCAGTATGCAGAACTCCGCTGACTCCTTGGCTCCAATTTTCTCGGCATAGTTGCGTCACACGCTCTCGCCAACGCTTCTGTCAGCTCTCCTGTATCCATGTTTGGAGCGTCTTCCACCTTCGTTCTTCATTCCACCTCTGCCATACTGTACAATTGCTCTGGCCAACGCAGTAGTGGATCGCTTGATAGTCAATCTGGGTGTATTCTTCGCTAACTCTCCAGTTCATATTGGTGATCAGCAACGGGCTGCAAAAGGTCACGTCGATAATGGATTCCCTACCGTCTTTGCGAAATGTGCTAGCGAGACTGTCGTTGCATAGCCTTACGTCGAGCTTCGCTAGAGCTTCCAGCAAACTGTATCCTCTCGCGTTGGCCAGTCTACTACCCCACTCTACGACCCAAGCATTGAAGTCTCCTCCGATTATTACCGGCGTTCGACCGCTCAGCTTGTCGGTTAGCACATCCAACATCTGTACTGCTGATCTGTACTGCTCCAGTGTCCAGGAGGGGGGAGTCCGTAACAGCTGCACAGGACTTACTTACTTATTTGGCTTTACATCAATTATCTTGATAAAGCCTCGCCAACAATATTTCGCCAATTCCCTCGGTTCATGGCCGCTTCTCTCCATCCTCGACTGTGACCCACGCTCTCCAGGTCCTGGTGCACCTGGTCAATCCACCTAGCTCGCTGCGCCCCATGCCTTCTTGTTCCGACCGGATTCGTAGCGAACACCATCTTTACAGGGTTGTTGTCCGGCATTCTTGCAACATGCCCTGCCCAGCGTATCCTTCCAGCTTTACCTACCTTCACGATACTGGGTTCGCCGTAGAGTTGAGCGAGCTCGTGGTTCATCCTTCGCCGCCACACGCCGTTCTCCTGCACGCCGCCGAAGATCGTCCTTAGCACTCGGCGTTCGAAAACCCCAAGAGCTTGCAAGTCCTCCTCGAGCATAGTCCACGCCTCATGCCCATAGAGGACTACCGGTCTTATGAGCGTTTTGTACATCGTGCATTTGGTGCGGGGGTGAATCTTTCTTGACCGCAGTTTCTTCTGGAGCCCATAGTAGGCACGACTTGCTGCACACGAAGAGCCCGTTAATTTTAACGATCACGAAACCCTCGTATGAGCGTTCGACTACTTCTTGGATAGGGAATCGACCCATTACTTGGATTGCCGTCGTCTCTGCTCCGTCTGCTACCCAATTGCCGTCATCGGGAGGAACCCGATACGGTTCTGCAATGATCGCAATATCGCACATTGTTTCTGATCTGTCCGGGCCTTTTTTGAGCTCAAAGAGCATATCACCTTTCTGGGTGCGCCTGGTTCTCACCACGATTTCACCCAGCACCTTCAGCTCTGGATCCTCCCTCACTCTCCTGAGAATCGCCGCGTAGGTTGTCTTGTCACTTGCCTCAATGACAAGAGCATCGCCCTTGAACCTCTCACGAGATGACCGTCGCTTTTCTTTCTTCTTCGGTTCCTTTCTCTTTCTATTCTTCTCCTTACATGCTGCGTTATTCTGCTTCTGGCTTTTCACTGTACGCCATTCACTGTCGTTATTCTGATCGCTGATGCACTCATTATCGCTTCGCTGCTTTTTGGGTTCTTTCTGTTCTCCTGGTGTATCCCTCGTTCTTTTTTGCCAAGCAGGTGGTCGGATTGCTTCTAGACGTCTCCTGTGCAACGGCTGTTCACTTCACTTATTTGGCTTTACATCAATTATCTTGATAAAGCCTCGCCAACAATTATTCGCCAATTCACTAGGTTCATGGCCGCTTCTCTCCATCCTCGACTGTGACCCACGCTCTCCAGGTCCTGGTGCACCTGGTTAATCCACCTAGCTCGCTGCGCCCCACGCCTTCTTGTTCCGACCGGATTCGTAGCGAGCACCATCTTTACAGGGTTGTTGTCCGGCATTTTTGCAACATGCCCTGCCCAGCGTATCCTTCCAGCTTTACCTACCTTCACGATACTGGGTTCGCCGTAGAGTTGAGCGAGCTCGTGGTTCATCCTTCGCCGCCACACGCCGTTCTCCTGTACGCCGCCGAAGATCGTCCCTAGCACTCGGCGTTCGAAAACCCCAAGAGCTTGCCAGTCCTCCTCGAGCATGGTCCACGCCTCATGCCCATAGAAGATTACCGGTCTTATGAGCGTTTTGTACATCGTACATTTGGTGCGGAGTGAATCTTTCTTGACCGCAGTTTCTTCTGGAGCCCATAGTAGGCACGACTTCCGCTGATGATGCGCCTTCTTAATTCCCGACTAACATTGTTGTCAGCCGTCAACAAGGATCCGAGGTAGACAAACTCGTTCACCACCTCGAAGGTATCTCCGTCTATCGTAACACTGCTTCCTAGGCGGGTCCTGTCGCGCTCAGTTCCGCCAACCAGCATGTACTTTGATTTCGACGCATTCACCATTATCTCGACTCTTGTTGCTTCGCGTTTTAGGCGGGTGAACAAATCTGCCACCGTTTCAAATTTTCTCCCAATAATATCCATGTCGTCCGCGAAGGAAACAAATTGTCCGGATCTCGTGAATCGTGCCTCGACTGTTAAGTCCGGCTCTCCGCATAACACCTTCAAGCGCAATATTGAACAACAGGCACGAAAGTCCATCGCCCTGTCGTAGTCCCCGCCGAGACTCGAACGAACTGGAGTGTTCGCCCGAGATCTTCACGCAGTTTTGCACACCGTCCATTGTTGCTCTGATCAATCTTGTGAGCTTCCCGGGAAAGCTGTTCTCGTCCATGATTTTCCATAGCTCTACGCGGTCGATACTATCGTATGCCGCCTTGAAATCGATGAACAAATGGTGCGTAGGGACCTGGTACTCACGGCATTTCTGGAGGATTTGCCGCACGGAAAAGATCTGGTCCGTTGTCGAGCGGCCGTCGATGAAACCTGCTTGATAACTTCCCACGAACTCGTTTGCTATAGGTGATAGACGACGGAAGAGAATCTTGGATAGCACTTTGTAGGCGGCGTTTAGGATGGTGATTGCACGATAATTTTCACACTCCAGTTTGTCGCCCTTTTTGTAAATAGGGCATATAACGCCTTGCTTCCACTCCTCCGGTAGTTGTTCCGTTTCCCAGATTCTGACTATCAGCCGATGCAGACAAGCGGCCAACCTGTCCGGGCCCATCTTGATGAGTTCGGCTCCGATACCATCCTTGCCAACGGCCTTGTTGTTCTTGAGCTGTTGAATGGCATCCTTAACTTCCCCCATCGTGGGAGCTGGTTGGTTTCCACTGTCCGCTGTGCTGACGTAGCCATCGCCTTCGTTGTCCTGACCTTCTGTGTCTGTGTTCTTTGCGCCATTCAGGTGTTCATCGTAGTGCTGCTTCCACCTTTCGATCACCTCGCGTCCGTCCGTCAAGATGCTCCCATCCTTATCCCGGCACATCTCAGCTCGTGGCACGAAGCTTTTGCGGGATGTGTTGAGCTTCTGATAGAACTTCCGCGTTTCTTGAGAACGGTACAGCAACTCCATCTCTTGGCATTCCACCTCTTCCAGGCGACGCTTTTTGTCCCGGAATAGGCGGGTTTGCTGTTTCCGCTTCAGTCTGTATCGTTCGACGTTTTGCCGCGTACCATACTGCAGCATTGCAGCCCGCGCTGCATTCTTCTCCTCTAAAACCTCCTGGCACTCCTCGTCGAACCAATCGTTTCTTGAGCTCCGTTCCACATATCCGACAATGCTTTCGGCAGCGTCGTTAATGGCTGCTTCGACTGTCCTCCAGCAGTCCTCAAGAGGGGCCCTATCGAGCTCGCCCTCATCCGGCAACGCTGCCTCAAGATGCTGCGCGTACGCATTGGCGACATCCGGTTGTTTCAGCCGCTCGAGATTGTACCGGGGCGGGCGTCGGTACCGTACATCATTGATGACGGATAGTTTTGAGTGCAGTTTCACCATCACCAGGTAGTGGTCGGAGTCAATGTTAGCGCCACGATAGGTTCTGACGTCGGTTATGTCGGAGAAATGCCGTCCATCGATCAAAACGTGGTCGATTTGCGATTCTGTCTGCTGAGGTGATCTCCAGATGTACCGATACGGGAGGCTGTGCTGGAAATAGGTGCTACGAATGGCCATATTCTTGGAGGCGGCAAAATCTATCAGTCGTAGGCCGTTCTCGTTCGTCATCCGGTGGGCGCTGAACTTTCCAATCGTCGGTCTGAACTCCTCGTCCTGACCAACCTGAGCGTTCAAATCTCCTATGATGATCTTGACGTCGTGGCTTGGGCAGCGGTCGTACTCGCGTTCGAGCTGCGCGTAAAATGCGTCCTTGTCATCATCAGTTCTTTCGGAGTGTGGGCTATGCACGTTGATTATGCTGAAGTTAAAGAATCGGCCTTTGATTCTTAACTTGCACCACAGACAAACAGACGTAACACTTAGAACAAATCGTGATCAAAATCATAGTCGCGAGAACATGTACGCCCAATGCTAAAATCGCAGTGTTTGGCCGATGGGCCAACAGGTGGCAGTAGTGTGTAAACGTCAAACACGAACAAAAACGATGCGAGCGCTGCGGGTGGTGGATTGGCCACCTACCATATATTTGAATCGACCGTTAAAAATGTGGTCGATGGACATCGATGAGAGTGTGACGTCTGTTTGTCTGTTCATTGATCGGTCACCACCCGATCAAGCGCCTTTGCACATCACTATGAAAGCTGTTCCCAGCTCGCGTGTGTTGCCGCAGCTCTGGTAGATGGTATGATTACCTCTAAAAGTTCGCACCAATGCTCCTGTCCAGCACTCCTGCAGCGCTACGATGTCGAAACCGCGGTTGAGAGAGTTGAGAGATTTGCAGTTCCACGTACCGAGTTTCCAATCGCTAGTCCTTTTTCGTCGCTGTGGTCTTTGCCGATTGTTCCGGTCCGTATTTTGTCGTTGACGTTCCTGTGCTGATGTGTTTTTACGGTTGGCTTGCAGGGCCAGACATCAACCCCCTAGATTTCCGGAGGACCATTCCCCCTAAATGTTCGGAGGGCCATAATGCGCAGTTTAGCTTAGAGTCCTTCTCTGGCACTCGGACGATGATCAGCCGCCCTGACATGGGGAACAGACGCTGTTGTGAGCCGCTCCTAACATGGAGTACAGACGCTCCAGGTTTGCAAAGACAAAAGCAAAAGCAAACCCCCCCTTCCCTGTCAGCATACGACCAAAGTTCCCACCGGGGGTTGGTTACCCGATCTTCCTCAAGGTTACTCGTACCCCGGCCAGTACCACGAGGAGGTAGGGATAGGAGTTGCTGGGCAAGAGGCTAAGGACCGTACAAAGGGGTCTATTTTATTCCTGCAGGTACGCGAGGTACCAATGGTACGCCATGCCCAGCCATTTACCGCGCCAAAACGGCTGTTGCATTCACCGAAACCAATGTCTTTTCGGCTTTCTCCGCTCTAATCCGTCATTCCTTCTGTTCGCGTTCTGCGGCTGCAACGGCGAACTTGATGCTGGTCACCAGCTGCTTGATCCTGAGGTGGACATTGTTTTTGGTCTTGACGAACTCATAGAGTTCGTTGACCTTCCTCTTTACTTCCGACTTCTCATGCTGCCGGTGTGCTGCATCTGATAGTACTGGCTGCTACCATCTGTGGTATCACTGGCGATCTCTGCATCTTTCCACTCCTTGCGAATACTATCGTGGCTGCGTTTCCTCCATTTTATTGGGTCCCCCCTTCGGGCCGCTATCTCTACTCGTGTTATATAGTCGCAACCTCTCGTAATCCCATGGTTGTTTATGCAAGCAGGGAGGCCACAATCCTTCATGGGGGTTGTGTTCAGAGCCATATCGGTGAAAGTCAGGAATGTTACATCTGAGCCTACTACTCACCGCGGTTGGTGACGAGTTTCGAACGTACACGAAGGCCTGCCAAGGTTTTATCAGGACGGAGACAGTCTCCTCATAGTCCTATTCGCCGTTTCAAGTTGGTGTCACCTTTCCTTACTCAGGGAACAATAAAGTACACTGCCAGCCCACGACTGTTAGTCGACGTATTCAATCCGTGTCCTGTCCGTTGTGTTACGCTGTGACCAGTATACCATAATCATGATTTTACTGCCATCCATCCTGATGTGCCGGTTGGCACTCCAGAGGGCTAAAGTACTTTGAAAGCGGCACCAGGTCGCTTGTTCAGGACTACTTGGAGATATGTGGTTTTTTTTTGTAGAGATTCACCAGAGCCCACTGATGAACCCCCGCCACACCCTAGGTCAGTGGTCACCAAACTGCGGCCCGCGGGCCGCATGCGGCCCTCGAGAAGGTTTTGTGCGGCCCGCGAATGGATTTTAAATATTAATGTGATGCGGCCCGTATGTTATATTGTTTTGATATTAATGTTAATAATCCTTTGCTCTTGAAACTTTGTTCTTGAAAAGTCAATCTTCGAAATTACACATTTGACAGTATCTGCGTTCATCCATCTTCATGACATAAGGAGTAACATGAATTTGACTTTTTTATCTATTAATTATCAGCTCACGATTCGAAGTTTCTAAATCCCTTAAATTTTCTTGAATTTCTAAAGAAGATCTAGTAAATAGCACCCTGCAAAAAATCTTCAAATCCCCACTATTCTGAACATACCGTAAAATGGGGTGAAGTTGATCACTTTCAAGCGATTCAGTTGTGTAATTCCTAGTAGAATGCATGCATTATTATCCATATATTTTTAAAACATGTACTGGTTGGATATCTATCGAATCATACAAACAAAATTTCGACGAAATATTCATTTAACTACAAAAATATATTTTAAAAATCAAAAAGTGGAGTTTTTGATTCCGGGGTGAAGTTGATTAATTACTGCGATAAGTTTCCTAAAATAAAGAGATATGCTATTCACTAAATTTGGGGTCGCTGAATCTGGATCAACTCTCAAAAATCTTACAACTCAATGATATATCGGTCAATTTTAAATTTGAATGTTGTAAATTACAGAACCCACCATATTAAACGCCTAAATGTATGCAATTTTTTTTGAAATTAGCAACTCGCGCGCAAAAAATACATTCTTTACTCAGAAAATGATTGTTTATTCACAATACAAACTCAAAACTGGATTCACAGAACATATCTGGAATGTATGAAACAGTTTATTTAAATGGTGTCTTTATATTGCCTTGTCAATAGTCGATTGTTTGGAGAAGAACCCTTCAACAGTTCATCAAACATTTCATAAAAAAATCTTTTTTTCCATGGTATAATTATCTTGAATGTCATACCGAACATAGGAATATCAAGAGCAGCCATCAGGTAATACGACGTCAAAGAAATTGTGCTAATTGAATTCGAATCATAGCTCTCTTGACAGTTTATACATGTGGGTACGTGAATGATCAACTTCTCCCCACTGATCAACTACACCCCGAATTACGGTACTTCAGTTTAAAAAAATGTGCCATATGTGCTCATTCTGCGAGGCGTGTGAGGTGAGACGAGTCGAACGAGGTTGCAAGTTTTTCGATCTTCCATAAAAAATGGCCAACTTTGATGAGCTGACTGAGTATACTAATGTTGTATACTAATTTTTGTATAGCTTTTTCACACTTAAATAATGGCGCGTACATGGTTGGTTTGAGTTTTCACAGAATTTTCGTGTTTTAAGAAAGTTCAGGTGAACCCAAACTTTTGCACGATGGCTTGAATGACTGCTCCTTTGATTTTAAATAGTTTTCAGATTTTTCGCTAAAAATTTGCGTATGATATATGATTATGATTTTAATGAGAAATTTATTCAAAATTTTGGTCAATCCAATGCTGAGAAAATTATCCATGTTTTTTGAAAAATGTCACAACTTTAAGTAAAAATTTAGTACACAAAATTCAAAATCAATTTTCATGAATTCTGTTACATTACCTAACATAATTAAATTTAAAAACAGCTGTTAAAATTAATCCTTACAAATCTTGCGGCCCGCGACTCATTTTGAAAGCGGTGAAATGGCCCGTCTAGTCGGTTAGGCTGAGGACCATTGCCCTAGGTAGACCATGCATGACCCCCTGGTCAGATGCACCAGACGCTCGGCCACCTCCCGAAGGAAGTACTAAAGGTGGTATTGCATACAGCTGTATGGATGACTTTCGCTCGGAGTAGGCAATAATCCCAACCTCCCACCTGGCACCCCCTCACTCGAGCTGATGTCAGAATGACAACAGTTCCCAGGTTGCACTACCAGCTAAGTACGCAACCCTTAGCTGGCGGTCTTTGTCATCGTTAGACCCGTGGAAGCGTGAGGTAGGGGCTTGTGAGGACCAGAGCTGTGTTGGACGTTCCTTCCTGGCTGTCAACTCACCATTTTGCAACCCCAGTTGCAGGTAATAACTGTGGAAGTGCTCATTGCACACTAAGCTGAGAAGCAGGCTTTGTCTCAGTGAGGACGTAATATCAAGAAAAAAGAAAAAGACCTACTTGGGCAGTGACCGGGCATCATGCCAATTATTTTATTAGCCTGGGCATTACGAATTTTTCGATATACCTAGCCCTTAGTTCCATGAGCAACTTTGCTGAAGACTTCATTCCTCCTAATCTTTAGAATCTTTGGAGTAAAAATGCTAAGATATAAGCACTCAAAGTATCAAAATTTCGATGTTTGTAGACTTTTTTTCATACCGCCACACCAACTCTATTTTGAATAATCTTATAAATTTTAAACTAAACTTGTTTCCACATAAGTAAAAAAATTGAAAATCCGTTGAAGTTTTGCGATTTGTATTCGGGGTCAGACAACGTACAATTTTAAAGAAAACTACTAAAACTCTTTTGGAAAGTTTTTTTTTAGGATTATTTGAAACATTTCTGAGTGCAAATAAAAAAAAGTTGCAGGAAACACACTCAACAACGTGACAAAAAATCATATCGGTTCACTTACAAACAAATTACAGCCCTTCAAATAACTTTATGGCTAAATTGACCCTAAAGCACAGATAAAGCGTTGATAACCTTTTAAATATTCACCTCCAAGTATATTTGACCCATAATTTCAAACTATATGATGCTCCGAATTCAAGCCGTTTGTAACTTATTTCCAACCATAACCCTTCCCCAAACGCAGGTTCCACCACCAAAGTGATCGAACTCGACAGCTTCGAGGATGATTTCCTGTTTGCCAACTACTCGTATGATAGCACCAAAAGGCGATCCTACAAGTGATGGGGGACCTAAGCCGAGAAATCTCTACTAAGAAACAAACAAAAAAAGACTGCCCAAGCATGGCTGCCATCGTGATTTAGTTAATGTTCGTTTTTTTTTTCTCGGGCTTTTGTTACGGTAGAACCGTTTTTTTTTGTTAGTTGCTGGTTTCATTTATTGGTCATGTATTTGAAGAGAGGTAATTCTTATACATTTTTGGCACATTTTTGTGGTTTTTGGTTGCACAACATTTCCTCTGTACATATATTTCGCCAATGATTAATAATACACTGACGATTCCATTATCATGGTATGATGCGTGCTAATCCTGTTCTAATCTTTCCAATCATTGAGTATCTAAGTCCGTTAGATAGAACTCCCTCCATTATGGTGTCCTAAAATTTCAATTTGTCTGTGGAGCTCAAACTCCAAACGGTAGCTAAGGAAAGGATGTTTGAATCTAACTTTTGTATGGAGAAATGACATTTAAAAGATGCCCCGTTGAGATTCTTGAAAAAGCAAATTTTGTAGGTATTCAAAATATTTGGAAAAAATCATACACTGTATGTTTGGCACGAAAATTGTACATTATTACAGGACTCTTTTTAGAGTCTCTTAAAAGTCTCCATTTTTAATGGAAGGTCTTTAAAGACTGTTGTTCAACCAAACGATCTCTAAAGTCACTGTTTTCGTTTTTCATGCAATGAATTCTGATTTGACATAATAAATAACAGATTCCTGATTTTTTTTTTTAAATTCGTTAAAGGTTTCCCTGGAATCTCTACAAGAATTCTTTATGGAGTTCCTTCACCCATTTTTAGTTACTTCTCAAGCCCTTTTTCATATATATTCCTTCGTGAATTCATCTACAGTTTGTCTCAAGAATTGCTTAATAAATCCCAGATTTTTTTTCCAGGAAATCTAATTTGATACCTACTTTTGATGATATAAAATCAAAATGTACTGAAAAAGTATAGTTTACGAATATTCCAAAAAAGCATTTTGCAAAGCTTCTGTGCAAAACATACAGCGAATAGATAGTTTGGACCGCAAAATATATACAAATAATGTGTCTAGTGAAATTTCGTTCAACTAGATTTTTTTCGGTATTAGTCAAGGAAATCAGACTTTTTAGAAAATGTCAAGGCAACCTTAAATGTAATTTCTCAGTATTCACCCATGCAAAAAAAAAATAATTGTAACATCCTTAGCCACCACTTTAAGGTTGAACCCCCAAGTTTTTCGACAAAGTGAAATTTTGGGACACCCCACGGCCTCCATTCTTCAACTAAACTAATAACAAATCTCGAATTTTCCAGAAACTTCAACAACGGTCGGCTTAAACGGCACCGGAAGCAACAGTCCGAAAGTGCTGAACCCGATGGCGGCGACTAGGAAAGCCAATGGACCACCCTGAAGAGATTCGCCAAGAGAGTTGGTCGAAACGTTGTTGTTTTTTTTTATTTCTGTATATTTAACCGAGCAGAGGATTTTTATATAGGCTAGCGTAAGGAAAGGAGGGAGAGAAATCGATAGTTTTCATTTTGGGCAGCCGGTCCAGGAAGAGGATCAAGTACAGAGAACCAGTAACCAGTGTATAGAGAGAAAGTTTGTAAATGTAATCTGTTTTAGAGGTCAGAAACATGTGGATATTTAAAGCAGTGCGAGATGTCGAATACTTTTTTTGTAAGAACGAATTAGTTTACCTATATCTACTAGAAGTAGGGGAAGCGTGACGGATGTCATCTTCTAGTTATGAATAAATCCTGTGTTTAAATGTTGATATAAGTTGACTCGTTCGTTTGATTTTAACTTTTTTTTATTTTTGACTTTTGTTATAATTTCTTTATTTCTTCCTGAGGATTTTCATTTACGAAATGGCCGAAAAGTAGGTATGTGAAGTTGCTACAAGAATATAAATAAAAGAAATCATAACATGGAATAAAGTTAATGAGTAGAAATATAAAGAAAGTAAATAAAATACAAAGAACATTTCTAATGGAATCGTATTTGCGTTTTGACTTTGAAACTAACGTCCACAATATCTATCTATTATATCAGAGTGCTGTTTGATGTCCCTGGTATCCAAGTTCGTTTTCGCATTGTTTTTGTTTTTGTTTTACTACCGGTTTGCACATGTTTTGCTGGGCAGTGCTGTTTTATGGCCCAAGGGATTTCAATTGGCTTAAACCATAACAAGATCGTATAAAGATGAAACATTAAAAAATAACTTGAGCTTGATTGGCCGGCCGTTATTGCAACTCCAGTATCGTCAGAACAGCTGCACTTACACAAGGAACCAATTGGATGACTGCTTGGAACTAACAGACACCCTCAGTGTATAAGTGCTGGTGATCTTCTATACTGCCATGAATCGCAAGTCAGTCCCATCTGCATTTTCGTCAAAATTTAGTTGAGTTCAGTTTTCAAAATCTCTTTCAATGCTCTTTCAGCTGCACTAATGAGATAATAATATTTGTTCGGAAAAAGTAGGAAAAAACAGCAAGTCAAATTGTCCCATAATGAAAAGTAACTGCATATCAGTCCCACTGCAGACTTTCGCACCGTGGAACACAAAAATGTGACTAGTTTTGATCATTTTTATATTTTTCCCGGAAAGATATCGTAGTAAAAAGCAAGTTGTGAAAGTTTCATTAAAATTGGAACAAGTTCCAATCCCCTGGAATTTTTTGAATGTTCGTATGGAAATCAAGTTTAAAAACTTCACAGCCCATTTTCTCAATGCCTACTTTTTACAGATGGGACTGATTTGCGATTCACGGCAGTATATTTATGCAACAATGGCGCCTGCCACGTCAGAATGCTGACCAATGGGGGAAGGGGGGCGAATTGAACTGGCTCCCACAGTAGACCGGATAAATCCCTGCATCTACGCCAGTTTATGCGGGAAGGTGTAGAGGTGATTTATGGCAGAGAGGTTTGCTGTTGGTGTACGGAAAGGCGTGCTATAATGGTGAAGAATTGAAGCGTAGAAAAACGTTTTTTTTGTCCGTTTCTGGTTCTAGCAAATGCTTTGAACTGTGATATCATAAGAGTGGAAGATGGGAGCAAGTGAAAGATACAATTACAATGTACCAGGAAAGGGACGGGCCTAGGATTGAACCCACGACTTTCTGCTTATAAAACAGAAGCGGTAGCCATTGGACCACAAACCTTCGATAAAGCTATGTTAAACCCAAAAGAGCCCTCACTACAAGAGATTGTTAAGACTATTCCTTCACGGGGAAAAAATATGTGGTAAAAATTACTATTTTAGCTGACTACGCCCACTCTCAAAACTACCATGGAATTTCTGAGAAAATTAATCTGATTTCGACGACAGTATCCTGAAAATTGTCGGTGCGAGCACTTAAGTTAACTCCCTAAAATGGTAGTTTCTACCGCACATTTTTTTTTTGCATGGATTTGAACTGTTTCTAAACTTCTTAGTTTTGTAGCGTATGAATACATCTACCATTGTTATTCAAGCCGTTCGCCCGAATGAATCAGTAGTTGACGCAACAAGTTGCAGAAGATTGTACGACATTTCCTAGAAAACTATTCTCCAGAATAGGACGATCATCAGAAAAAAAAAAATGATTCTAGGACTGCTAAAATCCATGTAAATGGACAGCACAGTATAGGGAAAGAAAACAAATATTCAACCTAGCATTAGTTTTCGACCCATTCAGACGATTTTACAATTGGTCCAGTGGTACTTCCAGATGAAGACAATTGGTACAATTCTTGCAGGCCGAAAATAGCAAGTACAACAACACCATTTCACTGGAACTAATACAAGACGATAATAATGTTCCTATTTAGGATGGCCCATTCCTATATAAAAAAATCAACTTGAAGAAATCTCAAGTTAGTTACACCCCAAACTGATTCATTTGAATCCCCAGAAGCTACTCTGCAAATTAAAGTGGAATCCGTCAACTTAAACTCGTTTAGTCCCTCCTTAGAGTTGATGGATTCCGCTCAAATTCTCGCAGTAATTTCTTGGACCTCCAAAAGCTAAACAAATGTGGAGGATGTACCTTAAGATTTTATATTCTGATCAACCACCCTAGTGCCCTCAGGCTTTAATATTTTGTAGCCTTCACGTTTTGTTTCAAATCTTCTAAAGAACTTCATAAAAGAGAAGCGTGTAATTTGGTTTCATTATTCCTAATAAAACGAAGACAATAAACCCAGAAAAAACAGTCAATATTCAAAAGTAGGAGGAATATGCTATCAAAACAAAAAACATCAATTTGTTTTGAGAATTTAAAACATATAGGACTAGTAGGGTGCCGGTACCAATGGTTGTAATGTACCAGTAGATTGGACTATGGAATAAAACGTACATTTTTCGATAAAAACGACTTGTGCTATTTTTGGCGGATAGATCGCTTCTAGTTTAGTCGATTTGTCAAATTTCAGCTTTTTATCTTATCAAAAAGTCATATAAATAATTAAGTTTACGTAAAAAATTGGCTCCCTTGCACCAATAGTAGCCGTCGTGTTCCAGTAGTGGATCAACGGTTAGAAGCAGTTTTTAAAATGGATATATAAAAATGAAGAAAAGCCCTAGAGATGATCTTTGTGCTTCATTCGAAAGATATTAATTGCTGTTCCGAGGGAAAAATGTTAAACCTATGTATAAATTTACCATTTTGTTTAAAATTCCTTGTATCATTCCCGAACGTCTACTACTGGAGCACTAGCGCAACTACTGGAACACGTGTACCAATAGTGGCTCAAGCGATTTTATGTTAAAAAATCAGTTTTATCACTCTTTTCATATTTTTCCCATATAGTAGAGGTTGAAATCTTTCTGTTAACGCCAAAAGATCTCTGTTTGGGCTTTTCGTTATTTTGTTATGATTTTTTATAGCTTAGGTAGTCCACTAATGGCACCGGCACCCTACAAATCCCTTTTTTTTAAATAAGGTACCGCGGGGTAAGTGGGTAAATGGGGTAAGTGAAAATAATTTGCATAATTTACTAAATATGTGAATTAACGTTTTAAACTCATGTGTAAACCTTCGAGGCCATTCAGAACATTACGATAGGTAAGAGATTCCTGAGATTTTTCAACCATTATTGCATAATAGAACGAAAGATTGTTAACCTGTTAAATATAACTTCGTAACAAGTTGGCGGCGTGCAATCTTATTTTAATATTTTCAGCGTAAAAAAGTTGCGGAAAATAATTTTCTGTACCACTTCTAAGTTGTCCCCTCTGACAGTTTCAAACCGCAATAAAAAAAGTTTCAGAATTAATTCGACATAGAACTAAAAACAACTAAATTGAAACACCGTCAATTTTCCAATCACGTGGGGCAAGTGAAAAGTTTCTTATTAGAGATTGAATTTGTGTTTTCTCCTTAGGTAGATATAAGGATACAAGGTTCGCAATTATCATAGCACGACAGAATGTGCTGATAATTCAAGAAACACTATACTCAAAGTGTTGAAAGCTATTATCATGGAACTTCTCTAAAAAGGGTTGCTAAATATTACGATATTAATATGTTTACTTTGGACAGCCGATTAAAAGGAAGTCGTTGATTGAAAACTTCCAATATAAGAGAACGCACGTAAATCTCGTGTAATGTCTATGTAAAGCTAGTTCAAAATATAAAAAATGGTATATAGGCGTATCCACATAAAAAAAATTCTAAATACTTTATTGAAGTATTCCGTTTGATTTCTCCCGAAGAGTTATCCGACTTCATATCCGATTTTCTTGACAAATAACGAGCGATGTAAATTCTACAGAGCAGAAATGCAATTGCTGTCCCATGATGTAAGAACTAACATTGGAAATGTTGCAGTTATAATGTTGTCGAATCATTTCAACAAATATAACTAAACAGAAGAAAATTCGAGTAACACGAATAAAATTTTCTTTGCTCACATGTTGCTTATGTTATTGTTCATTGGGACGCCTTAACAAATGTTAAAGATAATAGAAATCGTGAAAATAACTGTTAGTTTTTGAATTTATTGTTCAAAGCGATAAACTTTTCACTTGCCCCACTTTTAGGGTAAATGAAAAGTAAGAAGACGTTTTTCAAAAACTTTTTCTGGGCTTTTTTCTTAAATTTTTCATAAACATAAATTTCAGCATACTGCTTATATTTGGTGGGAGTCAAGCTAAAAAATATACATGACCTCATTTGTTTTAATTTAAAGTCTCTAGGATTTGAAGAATCTCAACTATGCGAAATCCATTACCCACTTGCCCCACGGTACCTTACAATGAGAAAGAACAACCACTTTTTAAAAGAAGGCAGAATAATCATAAAAACAACGAAATACTTAATTTATCCAACAGCTTGGGTCAAAGGTAATAATAAAACATGTTATAACGTATGTAAGAATACTGTTTTCCGCCTATGATTTCGTTAGTGCATCAGAATACATTAGGGACTGTCGAAGTGGTATTTTTTTATTTATTTATTTTCAAGGCACCCCACTCTTTCCCCTAGTGTTTTTGTCCAAAAAAACAACTTAAAATGTGTAAGCGCCATGGTCTTTGCCTATATCTCCCTGCCTCCCACCATAGATGATCAAGTAGTGGTTTATGGACGGCCCCTTAGATGATTTGTCTCGTTCCATAAATGCCATATAAGGCTTCCACAATAAATTCAACTTCTTCTTCAAAGACAGATGTAAAATACAAATGCGATTCTCATAGCATTTCAAGATGAAGAACAATCGGTATAGTTATAAGATACAGTCGACTCTCCAGGGACCCAGATAGCCGTAGCGGTAAACGCGCAGCTATTCAGCAAGACCATGCTGAGGGTCGTGGATTCGAATCCCACCGGTCGAGGATCTTTTCGGGTTGGAAATGTTCTCGACTTCCCAGGGCATAAAGTATCATCGTACCTGCCACACGATATACGCATGCAAAAATGGTCATTGGCATAGTAAGCTCTCAGTTAATAACTGTGGAAGTGCTCATAAGAACACTGAGCTGAGAAGCAGGCTCTGTCCCAGTGAGGACGTAATGCCAAGAATCTTTTCGTAATGGAAATTTCCTTGACTTCCTTGGACACAGAGTATCATCGTACCTGCCACACGATATACGAATGGGCAAATAGCAACTTTGGCAAAGAAAGCTCTCAGTTAATAACTATGGCTGTGCTCATGAGAACACTATGCTGAGAAGCAGGCTCTGTCCCAGTGAGGACGTAATGCCAAGAAGAAGAAGAATAAGGATAATTGAATTTTTTTCGAGGATTTTAGAAATGTGGAAGGAAATTCTCTACAGACACCTCTAAGAATTATCAGAATACTATCATCAAATTCTTCCAGGAGTTTTTTTTTTCGTGGATCCTAACAATTATGTGTTCAGGGATGCCACCAAGAAATTGTTCAGGTATACATCCATAGATTCCTTCAATAACTCAATCTAGGATTTCCCCTCGATTCTTATCTTGAATTCACCCTGACTCATGTTAAATCGTTCAAGGTTTTTTTCCAGAATTTTTGAATGGATTTTTCTTTCAAAAGATTTCTTCGAAAAGAATCTTTGAGACAGTTACTTCTTGGAATTCTAATGGTAATTTCTTTTGGAATTCTTTCGAGAAATTTCTTGGGGAGTTTTACCTTGCAACATGAATTATTGCAGGAGTTTTTCCAAGCGCTTCTTCAAAACTGGTGTTATGATACAGCATAAATTTCTTCAAAGATCTCATTAACCTTCTTAATGTATTAGAAAAAATATTGCCTAAAAATTACCACATTGAACTAGGAGGATTGATAACTCACTGATTCTGACAAAGGTCATGTACCGTTTTGATTCATATTACGGACACTTAAGGCTTCAGTGAAGTACAACTAA